>NC_090442.1:347540592-348159758 GCF_031143425.1 Pleurodeles waltl
TCCACGGTGTGTACCTGTTCGGGTACTTCTTTTGCTTGTGTAGGAACTTGGTGAGCAGCAGCCCACGTCTTGTCCATGTATATACCACTAGCACCACAATCTAGTAATGCCATAGTCTTTTCTTGACGACCGTCAGGAAGTTGTAACAGGACAGGAAAAATGAACAAGGCGGTTGTATTGTCATTAAAGGAGCTGATGGAAGGTATAGCTGTAGATCCCGTCCCCTCCCTTCTTACAGAGGACGGGAGGTGGAGTTTCCCGAAGGCCTGGGTGGACGTACAGGACAGGTACGAAGCATGTGACCAGCAGAACCACAGTACAGGCACAACCCTCTCTTGCGTCTGTCTTCTCGTTCACTAGCAGAGAGCGGACCTCGGGTAGTATCCACCTGCATGGGTTCCCCTTCGATGTCTCTAGCAGGAGTGCGAGGTTCCTCGGAACGCTGTAGGCAAGCTCGTGAGCTACTTGGCTGGGAAAACCCTCTACTCCTTTTCTTTTCCGATCTCCGTTCCTGAAGACGATATTCGATGGACAGTGCTTGATCCATCAGGCCACGAAGCTCTTCTGCTCTGGTAGAATGTACTAGTTCATCCTTTATTTCTTCTTTGAGTCCTCTACGAAATAAAGTTACCAGAGTACGTTCCACCCAAGTGGTCTCTGCCGCCAGCTGACGAAAACGGGTTATATATTGCAGGACGTCTTGCGAGCCTTGTTGGATGTCACATAGGGCTTCTTCAGCAGAGGCTTCCAATCCAGGACGGCTAAACATCTGTTTGAAGCGACTCACAAAGGTGGAATAGTCCGACAATACCGGGTCGTTGGAGGACACCATCGGGGTTGCCCAGGCCAAGGCTGGACCGGATAAGGCACTGATAAGATAACCCACCTTGGTCCTGTCGTGGGAGAATTGGGTAGGTCGGAAGGCGAAGTACACTGTTAATGCATCCAGGAACTCGCGAAGCTTGGTTGGTTCACCAGAGAAACAAGGGGTGGAAGCGGAGATAGTTGGAACATCACTGGTGCGGAGAGCCAAAGCCTGTCGTAACGCAGCATTTTCATTGCGTAGTTGTTGCAATTCCTGAGCTTGTTGCTGAATCGTGGTCAAAAGAGATTGTTCCGGATCTGCAGCAGCCGCCACTGAGTCATCCATGGTGTTTGAGGGCGTCGGAATGGTTGGGCGCTGCAATCTGTCACGACTCACGTGCTGCTTGCGCCTGGAATTTGCAGATCTGGTGGCGTGGATCTTCAATGTTCGACTTTGGCCCAAAAAGGGGCGACTCTTTCTGGTAGCCACGGTGCTGTAGGCAATGGAGACGCCAAGAACAGACCGTGCCCTTCAGAAAATAGCGCCAGAGGGAAAAAACCCCTTAGGAAAAGGGGAAAAACCTCCAAACAGGAAGATTCCTGGAAAAAACAAGAACAAACAAACAGGAATCCAAAAGGAGCAAAGGTCAGGAAACACAGAATGCTGAAATCCAGAACCAAAAGGGGAGGAAATCAGGAGCGAAGACACTAACTGAGCAGAAAGTGTTGCAGCGCAAGGAAATGAAGAAAACACAGCCCTTATATACCAAAAGACAGGAAGTGACCCACAGGAAGTAAAAGGACACCATATTAGGCAGGGAGAGGTAAATAGAACAAAACAGAATAGAAACCATAGAGAATAGGGAACAATGAATGCTGGGAAGAGAAAGGTAACCTGGGAAGGGAAGAAGACATAAAAAAAGTACAACAAAAAGACCCCAGAAAGAAGAAAAGAAAGAGGACAAGAAGGAAGAAAGAAGAACAGGTAAGGGGGGTCAGGAGACCCCAGCAAGGCGGTGGAAAACGATAGAGCGAGGCCCCATGCAATGCCTGGGGCCTCGAAAAGTGCATGAAAGGCTGGGGGCACGCCGCGTTTTAGAAACGCGCTGTGCGGCCCCAGCCGAACGCCCGGCTTGTGCCGAACATTCGGCTCGCGCCGCAGCACGCGGCGCGACAGGCAGGGATTTTTGTGAGTGCCACTGCTGCAGGACTTGCTGGTGGTCATCCCTCTGCAGCTGTTGGATTTTCTTCATCATGGTGATTATCTGGCCCATCATGCCTTGGGAACTTTGGTATGCTCCCAAGACTTGGGAGATGGTTTTCTGTTCAGTATTGTCCCATGAAGACCCTATATGCTGGCCCAAAGCATGCCTCCCATGCACCCTATGCCCACATGCCTGTGCCCACTCCCAGTGGTGGCAGGTCCATCATTGTCAGATTGTCAGGGATGACAAGAGGACACTCAGGTACCTGTTCTGTGGAGCACACAATGAATGATCCAGTCCTTGGGACACAGGTTTGGGGGTGAATGTTTGCCTGTGATGTAGATTCAACAGGGTTGGGAGGAGTTGATGTGGGCAGGGTGAGGCTGACAGTTGTTGACTGACCAGATGTCCCTGATAGACCAGCTTCCTTTACTGTGTCCTCACTTCGAGGGGTGTTATCCTCAGTGGCGCCTTCATCCAGAGGGGTTGTGGCAGACTCTGCTATCCTGTCCATGGTGACATTGGCAAGGTTACCTGTGGGAGAAGTGGAACACAGAGTTGCTGTTACATTTTGGGTTTGATTGATGTTGTGTGAAATGCAGACAGTGCCTTAACATAATCACCAGAAATGACAATGACAGCTGCTGCCAATCTTACTTAGTACAACATGAGACTCTGTAATTGAAATACCATACGCAAAGCTTGTGGCTGTTAAACAGTGATGGTAGTGATTGGACTGCTTATACCATCTTATGTTGTATGATTATTAAAATGGGTATTCATCTTTGTTGCCTAATGTAGTGTCTGACATGATACATGGCACAAAAAGAGGCGTACAATGCACAATACTGTCAGAGTAGTGACACAATATGGGAGTAAGCAAAAGACATTGGCCTGTAACTGGATGTACAGCATGTCCATCCACTTTGACATCTAGATTTCTACCCCAGGTGGGTATATTTCAATCTTAGGAATCTTATTTTCTATGGGCATTGTGACTGGGCACTCAGCTTTAGCAGTGTTTTGCGTATTATGATAGTGGGAGTGGGCCATTGCATTGCTTTCATTGCCATTCACTGTTTCACACTTGCACAATCAAGATGACTTAAAATGGTAGTTAGTTTCACAAGCATGACATCTCACATTTTGTGCATTGCTCTGATTTTCACAATGGTGGTTTATTGTATTTCAGGAATTGTTGTGCTATCAATTTCAAGTACTTTACTTGCCATTTCCAAAGGCTGTGGGCATGTGGCATGCCAGAGAGGGGTGATTGCTACATTTGGAAAGATGTGTAGTGGGTGGTATGTTTATTGGGGTGGGTAAGGTGGTGAGGGAGCATGCAGGACATGACAATTGGGTGATAAGGATTTTGTGGAGACTTACCACACTGCATTCCTCCAGGTATTCTTGTCAGGTTTTCAGGATGCAGTATGTCTAAGACCTCCTCCAAAGATGTGAAAGTTGTGGGAGTAGAGAGGGTCCCACCACCAGTCTTCATAACGGCCAACTGGTGTCTGGATGCCATGGAATGTACCCTCCCCCTGAGGCCGTTCCACCTCTTTATGATGTCCTTCCTTGTGCATGGATAGCTGCCTTCAGAATTGACCCTGTCGACTATTCTTTTCCACAACTCAATTTTCCTGGCATTTGATGTTTGCTGGGCCTGTGCAACAAACAGGTGTGGCTCTACTCTGACAATTTTATCCACCATGACCCTCAACTCCTCATCATTTTGTGGAATGTAGGTGTTTTTGTGGGGCATGGTAGTGGTGGTGAAGACGATGTGGTTGTGTTCAAAGATAAAAGGCTGGAGTAAAAGGTAAGCAGTGAGGTGTAGGTGCTGTGATGAGAGTGGGTGGCAGTTGTTGTGGATTGCGTGTGGTAGTAAAATGTGTATTGTGTATGTTGTCCAGGTATGTGATGTGCACCTAGTGAAATGTATGTGGATGTCTAATGTTGGTTTTCCTATTTCTGTGAATGATTTAGCTTGTCTGTGGCTGTGTGGTGTTCAAGTTGCAAAGGAGTGTGGGTTGTTTAGGGGTGGATTATATAGTGCAGTATGTAGGTGTGTGGTGTGTGCGGATGTGTGTCAGGTGTGGGGTACACAAACTCTCCAATGTGGTGCTGTGCTCATTGAGCTGTGAGTTGAGACCGCCGTGGTTTGCACCGCCAATGGATTTACGCCATGGAAGTACTGCTATTGTGATTAGTGGATTGCAATATGATGGGTGGCTTTCTGTCAGGCTGGCGGCGCTGGTGGTGGGACCTCCTCTTTTGTGTCCTTCAGGGTCCTGACAGTTCCAGAAATGTAGCTGTTTTTTGACAGACTTCTCAGTGTGAGTCTTAATACGGCAGTCGGGCTACCCCCAACATGGTGGTCTTTTGGTGGCTGCCACCTCAGTGGTGTTACTGTCAGACCTCCAAAGTCGTAATGAGGCCCTATATTCTTTGGAGATGTTGAAACCCAGGCTTGTTCAACTATTTTAAAGGATCAGTGCACACTAACCTGAAGGAGAAGTATTTTGTCTTGTCTAGTACGTTTACAAGAGTTCGAAGTCAGTGTAAGAAGTTCAAGAGGAGGCAGAACTGTAGCTCATGAAGGGAGACTCTGGAAGGGTTGCTGAAGCCAGGATCATGGAATCTTCAGGAAGGTTTGGAAGACTAGAGGGCTGGTAACTCCTAGCAGCTCAGGAGTTAAGTGCAGGAACAAAACTTACACAGGACTGGAGCACTGAATATTGGGTTACTCAGTATGAAAGAGTAAGGACATTGCTTATGCAGGACAGGGATGCTGAAAAGTCTGGTCCACTGGAGAGGTGAGTGCAGGGATGTTGCTTATGCAGGATGGCTACGGGTGTGAGGCCAAGCGTTGATGCAGGTTCAGAGGGAGTATTTAAACAGGAAACAAAGAGTGTTCCACATGAAAGTGTGGAATCTTCCAGGGAACCTGGAGAAAATCAAATTTTACTTACAACGGTTATGAAGCCTAGCTCATAGCAGGTGAAAAAGGGAATTGACAACAATATCAAGTACAACAGAACCCCAAGTGCATGATGATACAAGTCAGTGGTTCACAGTGGAAAAGTGACTATCCTAAATAGACATGATATTTGCAGATGCAAACTATATGACACTTGCCTAGCAACAGAACAGAGGGTTTAGGCTTCTTGGGAGGGGCGCCTGGAGTACTCAAGACAGAAAAGGGCCTCTGGGAAGGAATGACACGAGTATGGCGAGTAATACCCTCCACACATAGTGCACAAAATGGAGTCTTGACATATACTCTGTTGATGTGAATTTAACCCTATGGTCACAAGTTCAAATCACAGTGGTTTCACTCAGCTCTTTATTCTTTTGAGCTTGAGTAAATGATTACCAGAGAGTGGGTATCAATAAGCATCTGTTATCTGTCAAAATTGCCAAGAGAACATTTTGGTTGGCATGTGTTTTAGATAGATGCCTATGTTTTTATGATTTTTGATTTTCATAATTTAATGACATAAAGCTGGGTTGAGTGAATCAGATATATGAGGGTGCATTGGATGCATTGGATCTCAAATCACCAACATTTGTGTCTTTCATGAGACAAAACTAATATACAAATATTTTTTGCCACAGTCCATGGTCCAGTGAATGAGACAAAATATAGTCTATGTCAAAACACAGCTTGACTGCAGTAGATTCCAGTCAACATAGTGGGTGGGGCAAGGAGAAAGCCAATCACTTCTGTATTTGTTTTATAAGTTAAAAATAGGATTATTGGTAAGTAAAGAGAACACAATAAGTAAATACATGTAGAATATATGACATGAATACAGTAAAAGCTAGGAAATATAGTATGACACCCGTAGCAATAAAAAGATACAATAAGAGAAAAGGAGGTAAAAGGGGAAGTGTAAAGCATTAAAAACACTGCACAAAAGCTTATGTTTGGATTATAATAGGAGTAGTCCGACAATTTCATGGGGAATTATAACATTCTAGTGTCAATGAAAAAAGATAAATAATTCTATCTGTAATAAAAAAAGTCAAGGAGGTTGAAGAACTTCTTGTGCATTCTACACGACATTCAAAGAAGGGTTTTCTTTTGAAAACAAGTAATGTAAATAGACAGTAACTAATATGTGATTGTAATTACAAGAAAATGAAGCAAACCTAGTAACCCCTGTACCTGGGTATATAAATATATAACATAAAATTATTGAACTGTTGCCATGAAAGTCAAGGACTACACTTCCCCCTTGGGTCCAAAACGTTTCTGTTATATAATCTGTGATTATAGCATATTGCTTCCCACCATAACTTAAAAGACAGTTGTACAGAATCCTTTCAACTTTTGTAATTTATTGAAATGCAACTGATGATAATACATTTAATATGTGTATATTTGTTGAAACAATTTTCCAATATTCAGATAAACTGCCTCGGTAAATATTGGTAGGAGAGATTGGTACTTTAGAATAAAAAATAAAATGAATTTGATTCCAAACCTGTATCCAAAAATTATGCACAAGAGTACATATGAATAGTAAATGTGTAATATCCACCTGTGGCGAATGGAATGGCCAGCAAGTGTAAAAAATGTCTGGATTATATTGCGTAGTGTAAAACATCTGCCCTGCTATATAAGGGTCCCCCAACTTGCTGATTTAACCACTGTCAAAGGTGCCTTCTATTATTTTGCACATATCCCTCATGTGATGGTGCCACCTAAGGGAAAACGTGTTTAGGAGCCATACAAATTTCTATTCTATCAATGGGCAGGTTGTGTGTCTTGCTGACCAATGTATCTCACAAATGGCAGCCAGGTTCCCTGGTTCTGTGCATGAATCCTACATTCTGCTGAACAGCAACATGATGGCAACACTTAATGTAGGAGGCTGGCCTGGTTTGTAGTGGGTACCAGAGGTATTTACACCTTACACCAGGCCCAGTTATCCCTTATTAGTGAAATGCAGTCAGTGTCTAGAAACCAGACTGTCTAGGGGTAGCTGAAGCTGAGCAGCCAAGGCTTATCTAGGAGACAAGCACAGCTTATGCAATACCACTGTAGTCACACAGTACTTACACAGGAGAAAGAAAATACTCAGGGGGTCATTCCAACCCTGGCGATCGGTGTTAAAGCGGCGGTCAAACCGCCAACAGACTGGCGGTAAAAAAAATGCAATTCCGACCCTGGCGGAAACCACTAACAGAGACCGCCACTTTAACACACCGCCCGTCACGGCGGGACAAACAAACAGCGCGGCGGTCACCGCCAACAGACAGACGGGAGACAATGTACCGCCCACCCTATCACAACCCACCAATCCGCCACCTTTTCCGGGGCGGTAGCCCCGCCGATAAAAACACGGCGGAAACAGACATTTCAAACGGAAAACGCTCACCTCCATACGCCCCACGAGGAATCTGGACAGCATGGAACCCGAACTACACATCCTACCAGCCATTGTCTTCCTGCTCCTCTACCAGGAGCACAAACGCCGGCGCAGAAGACAACGGTGAGTACTGCACCTACGACCCAGGGGAGGAGGAGGCAAAAAATTACAGTGACACACATATGCGACACACCCACCCTCACCCTCAACCACTACAACACACACATCAATGCATAGTAACACATCACAGTTACACCCCCAAACCCCCCGGAAGAATGCAAAGGCAAAAGGAAATGATTATAAATATAGAATTATATTGTAAGACTGAGTATAAAATATATCACACATCTATAACTTTATATACATAAATTGTCCAGTCCGATATGTCCATCAGCCATTGTTCGTGGGCCACTGGGCCAAAACACATGGGCAAAGCCCACACAGGATACCTGCCTCCAACGGAGAGAACACTGCAGGGGCATCAGATAGGAAAACTACAGGCACCTCAGGGGGAAGGGAAGGGGGGGCACCTCAGCCAGATGAGTCCACGACGCCAGATCCACGAGGGGCCTTCATGGCCACTGTGCCATCCTGGGGTGTGCAAAGCCACAGTCTCACAAGTCTCTACAGTGGGTGGGTGGGTTGCCCACTCTGCCATCCTGGGGAGTGCAAAGCCACAGTCTCTCAAGTCTCTACAGTGGGTGGCTTGCCCACTGCCATATCCTGGGGAGTGCAAAGCCACAGTCTCTCAAGTGGATAACAGTCTCCACTGGTACTGGAGGGGGACTAGTGCCCAGAGTGCTTGGTGCAGCCCTGCCCGACATAGATGCGGGCCTGCCCCTTCCACCAATGGGCCAGCGGTGCTTGAGATGAAGGGCCCAGTTCAGCGGTGCTTGAGATGAAGGGCCCAGTTCAGCGGTGCTTGAGATGAAGGGCCCAGTTCAGCGGTGCTTGAGATGAAGGGACCAGTTCAGCGGTGCTTGAGACGGCGGTGCCCAGCGGAGCGGTGCTTGAGATGAAGGGCCCAGTGCAGCAGTTCTTGAGACAGCGGTGCCCAGCAGAGCGGTGCTTGAGATGAAGGGCCCAGCGGAGCGGTGCTTGAGATGAAGGGCCCAGTTCAGTGGTGCTTGAGACGGCGGTGTCCAGCGGAGCGGTGCTTGAGATGAAGGGCCAAGTTCAGCGGTGCTTGAGATGAAGGGCCCAGTTCAGCGGTGCTTGAGATGAAGGGCCCAGTTCAGCGGTGCTTGTCCTGTTCAGCGGTGCTTGCCTTGGCGGTCCTTGCCCTGTTCAGCGGTGCTTGCCTTGGCGGTCCTTGCCCTGTTCAGCGGTCCTTGCCCTGTTCAGCGGTGCTTGCCCTGTTCAGCGGTGCTTGCCTTGGCGGTCCTTGCCCTGTTCAGCGGTGCTTGCCCTGTTCAGCGGTGCTTGCCTTGGCGGTCCTTGCCCTGTTCAGAGGTCCTTGCCCTGTTCAGCGGTGCTTGCCCTGTTCAGCGGTGCTTTCCTTGGTGGTCCTTGCCCTGTTCAGCGGTCCTTGCCCTGTTCAGCGGTGCTTGCCCTGTTCAGCGGTGCTTGCCTTGGCGGTCCTTGCCCTGTTCAGCGGTGCTTGCCTTGGCGGTCCTTGCCCTGTTCAGCGGTGCTTGCCTTGGCAGTCCGTGCCATGTTCAGCGGTACTTGAGTTGGCGGTCCTTCATTGCCCAGCTGGGCTGTGGCTGGTGGTCCTTCATTGCCCAGCTGGGCTGTGGCTGGCGGGGCCCTCCTGGGCAGCTGGGCTGTGGCTGGTGGAGCCCTCCTGGGCAGCTGGGCTGTGGCTGGCGGGGCCCTCCTGGGCAGCTGGGCTGTGGCTGGCGGGGCCCTCCTGGGCTGCAGTACCGGGCCTGTGTGTGTCCTCCTGCACACCTGGGATGGGGCTGGTGGGGCCCTCCTGGCCAGCTGGCCTGCTTCCGGACTTGTCAGGCGTGCTGCCCTTCCCACCCTTCCCTGCACGCTTGTGGCCCTTTCCCACCTTTGGCGGTGTGCCAGGTGGCACCTCACTTCCTGACGGAGCCAATGTAGGGATTTTGGTCCCTGGGGTCTTTGGTCGCTCGCGCCGGGCACTGGCATTCTTAGGATGCTTTTCCGGTGGTGGGCTGGCCGTTCCTTGGCTCCTAGCTGAACTGGATGCCCTTGAGGGTGGGGGACTCCACAGTCCATGGACAACAGTCTTCACTGGTCCCGGTTTTGTGGTGGCTGAGGTGCTGATTGGAGTCTTATGAGATGGACGGGGTGGGGAGTTGTAGGAAAGAGGTCAAGTTTGGAAAGAAAAAGCAATTTGGAAAGAGAGGGACGGATAGGTGTAGTGGGTATGGGAGTGGAGGAAGAGGATGTGGTTGTAGGAGTGTGAAGTCTGGTGTCTTTGGATGCAGGTGCTTGGGCTGGAGGCTGTCGTGAGGTGGATGGCTGTTGGGTGGGTGGCTGCCTGCATTTGTGTAGTTTGGAGGAGGGGGTGACGGACACACTGGGAGAGGACACAGGGGACGTGTAAATGGTAGTGGGGGCGGTGACTGCACGTGTGCGGAGTGTTCTGGTGGGTGTGCTGGTGATGGATGTAGTGGTTGAAGATGTTGTGCATGCAAGTGTAAGTGGAGACGTCACAGGGAGGGAGGAGGGAGACGAGGAGGAGGGGGACACAGTGGAGGCAGTGGGTGTTGGTATGTCTGCATTTGGATGTTGCTTGTGTGAATGCTTGTGTGATGTGTGGTGCTTATGTATGGATGAGCTTCCCTTGGGTGTTGAGGTGTGTGCAGGCTGGTCTTTAGGTGTGTCTGGGATAGGCAGAGGTACAAGGGATTGGGTCTGGGTGGAGGAAGTTGGAGGAGGGAGGCTAGAGACAGGGACAATTGCTGCCGTCAGTACTGAGGTCAGAGCGTTGAACGATCGCTGATGGGCAGCCTGACCCGAATGAATGCCCTCCAGGTATGCATTACTCTGGTGCACCTCTCTTTGTACACCCTGGATGGCATTCAAAAGGGTAGACTGCCCAACAATGATGGTCCTTAGGAGGTCAATGACCTCCTCACTGAGGGCAGCAGGGGTGACAAGGGCAGGGCCTGAGGTGCCTGGGGCGAAGGAGATGCCCACATTCCTGGGTGAGCGGGCACGGGGCAAATGCTGAGGGGCTGCTGGGAGGGCGGTGCTGGTGCGCTGGGTGGCGGCTGTACCTGTTGTTGCGGGGGGCACGGATGTTGCCGCCACCACAAGGGAGCTCCCTTCAGAGGACGAGTCGCTGTCACTGACATCAGCACGAGTCCCCGCTGTGGAGCTCCCCTCGCCCTCCGTCTCACTGGTGAAATCCGAGTCAGTTGCATGGCCCTCCATGGCCATGTGAGATGCAGCTCCCTCGTGCTCCGATGCCACTTCTCCTCCGCCTGATGATGCTAATGCACACATGAACAGGAAGACCACAAAAAAGGGGGGGAGGAGAAATAAAGACATGTTGAGTGCATGGATTACCGCTACTGTTGGCGGACAAGACAGACACAGAAGCCCCCTGCACTACGCCGCGCACTTGGGGTCCACTATGCAATCCGTGGGACATGGCCTACAAGCCTATGGACGACAACTGCACACATAGATGACACAGGGCCATGGATACCTGTACTTGGCACCCTACAGAGGTGGGGGGCGGGGGTACAAGGCCATGCCTTACGGAGGGGCCTAGCCTACAGAAATCGCCCTGGCCTAGGGATACCCACAGCCCTCCTCCCCCACCCAGACACCTCCACTGCGCGCAAAGTCAGCAGAATGTATTTGTACTCACCCCCATGTGTCTGCTGTGATGTCCTCACGCGCCCATCCAAATCGGGGTATGCCACCGCCAGGATCCGGGACATCAGGGGGGTCAATTGACGACTGGCACCCCTCCTGCGTTGAGAGGCCATCCCCAGCAGAGCCTCCGCCGTCTTCCTGCTCCCGCTTCGGATGTCCTCCCACCTCTTCCGGCAGTGGGTGCCCCGTCTGTTGTGGACCCCCAGGGTCCGGACGTCCTTGGCGATGGCACGCCAAATCGCAACTTTCTGGTGGGCGCTGACCTATGTGACATGTACAGGGAGAGAAAAATTGTCATCACCTTCTGCATGCTCGATGTGAGTGGCCCCCCATCCCCACCCTTGCCATGTGGAACATGCTCTCATCTGTCGTTTGATGCATGCCTCAATCGCTCCCCTCCCCACCATCTTTCATCCACCGACTCAACCCAGGCATTGCCCACTAAGCATGGTCCCAGTGTACTTACCTGTTGGTCTGGAGGACCGTAGAGTATCGCATACTGGGGGAGGACCCCATCCACAAGTTTCTCCAACTCCTCCGCAGTGAAGGCAGGGGCCCTTTCCCCAGTCGCATGAGCCATTGTCTCTTCCAGACCGAGGTCACAGCAGCACTTGCAGTGTAGGTCCTCTCCTGTCGAAGATCAGGTATCGAGTGATTAAGCAGATAGAAAATGGCGGTCACGCCCGCGGCGGTGCGTACCGCGGCGGTGCGTACCGCGACCGCCGGCGCACATCGTCATTGGCTCCTGAAACCCATAGGGTTCTATCTTAACCAATGCGGCTTAGCGCCGCGGTCTTCGACCGCCTACCGCCGCGGTGTGCCACGCCAGCGCATTGACCTCACATCCCACTGTCGCACTTCACAGGTCAGGCAGCCGCCATTTCAAGGGCCCACATGGCCTAATTACCAACTGCATCACACATACCTAGGCCATGCACCAACACTCATACAAGCCATTCAATGCATTGGGAATCGTGCTATGTGCAAGCTGTGGTTACGTACCTGTGGGTTGCTTGACTCTGTGCTCGCTGTTGTCCTTCATAGGCACCGTCCGCTGGGACATGCGAGGACATGGAGGAATCTTCCCGTGTACAGACCGCTGGTGGACCTGTCGACAATGGAGGAACGACATGTCATACTGACATACAGGCTTGACCGAGCCACTATACAGGAACTGTGTGCCCAGCTGGACCCAGACCTGATGTCACCCATCCGCCAACCCACAGGGATCCCCCCTCTAGTGCAGGTGCTGTCAGTACTCCATTTCTTAGCAAGTGGGTCATTTCAAACAACAGTGGCCATATCATCAGGGATGTCCCAGCCTATGTTTTCCAAGGTGTTGTCCAGAGTGTTGTCTGCCATGCTGAAACACATACAGACCTACATCGTTTTCCCTGAGGTGGGGGATTTGCCTACAGTGAAGGGTGATTTCTATGCCCTTGGACATATCCCCAACATCATAGGTGCCATTGATGGGACACATGTTGCTTTGGTCCCCCCCAGCAGGAGTGAACAGGTGTACAGGAACCGGAAGAGTTATCATTCGATGAATGTATAGATGGTGTGTTTGGCTGACCAGTACATCTCCCATGTTAATGCCAAGTTCCCTAGGTCAGTGCATGACGCCTACATCCTGCGGAATAGCAGCATCCCGTATGTGATGGGTCAACTCCAGAGGCACCGGGTGTGGCTATTAGGGGACTCTGGTTACCCCAACCTGTCATGGCTACTGACCCCAGTGAGGAATCTCAGGACAAGGGCAGAGGAACAGTACAATGAGGTCCATGGGCGGATTAGGAGGGTGATCGAGCGAACCTTTGGCCTCCTGAAGGCCAGGTTCAGGTGCCTCCATATGACAGGTGGATCCCTAATGTACTCACCAAAGAAGGTGTGCCAGATCATCGTGGCCTGCTGTATGCTTCACAACCTGGCTTTGCGCCGCCAGGTGCCTTTTCTGCAGGAGGATGGTCCAGATGGTGGTGTTGTAGCAGCTGTGGAGCCTCTGGAGAGTGAAGAGGAGGAAGCCGAAGAGGACGACATAGAGAACAGGAACACAGTAATACAGCAGTATTTTCAGTGACACACAGGTAAGAGTAGACACCGGCATATTACATTTACTTAATGACTCCTACCTCTCTACTGTCTGACTTTTTCCCCCAGTGTATGGTAACTGTGTTGTGACTTTCCCTTCTGTTTTCAGAGCTGTGGGCCCCACTGCGTGACATCTGCTTTGTTTCCCCATGGACTACAGCTGTGTGACAGCGGTTTGTTAGCATCACAATGTGAATGAACATTTTGGCACGGTCATGTCTAATACATTTTTTCTAAATCACAGCCAGACTCCAAATTGTTTTGTGCAATAAGTGTTTTTATTCAAGTGCTCTAAATTGGATGGGTGGTTGCAAATCGGTGAGGGGTGATGGTGGAGGATTGTCCATGGCAGAGTCCAGACTATCAGTTTCACAGGGGCATTGTCTAAATGCCTGTGGGAAGTGGAGCAGGGGCAGTTTAAGGTTGGACAGGGTGACAATGTGGGACAGTGGGTTGACAATCAGGGCGGTATCCTTTGCTGGCGGGGGTCTTGACATCTTACTATGTCTTCTTCCTGGATCTCAGGGCCCGCTTGCGGGGTGGTTCTCCTTCTGCAGGGGGTGGGGTTCTGGTGGCCTGTTGGTCTTGTGTCGGGGCCTCCTGTCCACTAGCGCTGGCGGAGGTGGTAGGCAGTTCTTGGTGCATGCTAGTGTCAGGGGCCCTTTGAGGTGCCACAGTGTTCCGCAATGTTGTGACTACCTCATTCAGGGCCACTACGATGGTACCCATGGCGGAACTGATGTTTCTTAGTTCCTCCCTGAACCCCATATACTGTTCCTCCTGCAGAAGCTGGATCTCCTGAACCTTGCCTGGACCGTCGCCATTGTCTCCTGGGAGCGGTGGTATGCTCCCATGATGGAGGAGAGGGCCTCGTGGAGAGTGGGTTCCCTGGGCCTGTCCCCCCCGTCGCACAGCAGCCCTCCCAGTTCCCCTGTTTCCCTGGGCCTCTGTCCCCTGGACCGTGTGCCCACTACCACTGCCCCCAGGTCCCTGTTGTTGGGGTGGTGGGTTAGCCTGGGTTCCCTGTAGTGCTGGACACACCGCTGATTGACGTGTCCTGGGGACAGAGGTATGGGCCCGCTGGGTGGGTGCTGTGCTGGTGTTCCCAGAGGGGGGAAGGTCTACTGTGGCCTGTGGCTGTGTGAGGGGAACCGACTGTCCCGAGGTCCCCGATGGACCAGGCTGGTCATCTAGATCTAGAGAGACAGAGCTGCTGTCCTCACTGTGGGCCTCTTCTGGGGGTGGAGGGGACATTTGTGGACCCTCCTGCGCGGTGACGTGGCGTTCGGGTCCTGCAGGGGTATAAAAGCATGGTTATTGCTTCTGTGTGTGTCATAGCGTGCAATGGGTGGGTGCCCGTGTACCCCAGTGCTGGCATTCCTTTGTGGGGGCTGTTGTGACGGTGGTTGGGGGGTGGTTTGTATGTGTATGTGCAGTGGGCATGCTTAGGTGATGGGTGTCCATGCTTTGTGGACGCATGCAGGGCTAGGTGTTGGGATGGGTGGGTTGTGATGGTGAGACAGTTGCAAGGAGTAGGATGTGATGGCGGTGAGGGTGAGGGTGGGGGTATGAGTTGGCATGCAGGTGGGGTGGGGGGAGAAGTAGTTAAGATTTGCCTTACCAGAGTCCATTCCTCCACCTACTCCTGCGAGGCCCTCAGGATGCAGGATGTTAAAGACTTGCTCCTCCCATGTTGTAAATTCTGGGGGAGGAGGTGGGGGTCCGCTGCCAGTCTTCTGCACCGCGATGTTGTGCCTGGATACCATGGAACGCACCTTCCCCCGTAGGTCGTTCCACCTCTTCCTGATGTCATCCCGATTTCTTGGGTGCTGTCCCACAGCGTTGACCCTGTCGACTATTCTGATCCATGGCTCCATCTTCCTGGCAATGGTGGTGTGCTGCACCTGTGCCCTGAACAGCTGTGGCTCTACTCGTACAATTTCCTCCACCATGACCCTGATTTCATCATCAGAGAACATGGGGTGTCTTTGCGGTGCCATGGGGTGGTGTGGGTGATGTGTGGGGTGGATTGTGTGGTGCTAAGTGTGGTGATGTGTATTGTTGTGTTGTGTGAAGTGCGTGCAAATATTGTTGGGTGACAGTGAATTGGGCGTCTGGGTGCTCGGATGTCTTTTCTCGGTGCGTGTTCACGAATCTCTAGGAGTGGAGGTTTGTGGGTGATGTGGGTGTGTGTTTTATATTTAATTGGGTGTGTGGGAATGGTGTGTGTATGTGTCTCAGGTGTGTGCATTTTGAATTGTCCAACGTGGTTGTGTTTTGTAAGTGTGTGTGTATTTTGAGCGCGGCGGTGTGTACCGCCAATGGAATACCGCGGTTGAAAGACCGCTGCGTGGATTCGTGTGTCGTGATAGTGTGGGCGTATATCTGTTGGCGTTACGGTGGAGGTTTGGTCATCGCCAGTTTTCCGCTGCCCTTTGGTGTGGCGGACTTTTGTGGATGTCTGTATTTTGGCGGTTTGCCTGTTGTGGGTCAGAATTACCGTGGCATTTTACCGCGGCCGCAGCAGTGTTATGGCGGTCTTCTGAACGGCGGTAAGCGCCTTTTACCGCCAGGGTTGGAATGACCCCCTCAGTGTTAGAAAAATAAAGGTACTTTATTGTGGTGAAACAAATACCAAAAGTACCTTAGAGACTATACTCCCTTAGGAGGTAAGAAATATACACAGTATATTCACTAGAATGCAGTAATAGCTGTAAAAACAGTTAGAAAACAGTGCAAATAGTGAAACTCACTATAGGTTGCAATGGGTCTAGGGGGAACACAAACCATATACTAAAATAGTAGAATGCGAAAGTCCATTTCCCACCTAGGCAAGTGTAGTGTGTGGAGGGGGACTGGGAATGTAAGAAAAGCACCAAAGGTAATTACTAGAATCCACCCCAGAGCCCAGGAAAATAGGAGTAAATCACAGTAAGTTTCCTAGAACCCACAAGAAGTTGTGATAGAAGATAATGCAAGAACCAGAAGAGACTGCAAGACACCAGCAACAGATTGCTGGACTGAAGACCTGCAGAAGAAGGGGACCAAGCCAAAGAAGCACTGTAGAGTCCAGGGAGAACAGGAGACCCTGGTAACCCGGAAGAAGGTGCAAAAGAAGAACCACCGGTGAGAAGACAGAGGGGGTCATTCCAAGTCTGGCGGGCGGCGGAGGCCGCCCGCCAGACTTCCCCCCTCCGAAATACCGCTCCGCGGTCGAAAGACCGCAGAGGGTATTCTAAGTTTTTCCCTGGGCTGGCGGGCGGTCGCCAAAAGACCGCCCGCCAGCCCAGGGAAAAACTCCCTTCCCACGAGGATGCCGGCTCGTAATCGAGCCGGCGGAGTGGGAAGGTGCGACGGGTGCTGTTGCACCCGTCGCGTATTTCACTGTCTTCCAAGCAGACAGTGAAATACTTGTAGGGGCCCTCTTATGGGGGCCCCTGCAGTGCCCATGCCAGTGGCATGGGCACTGCAGGGTCCCCCAGGGGCCCCGCGACCCCCCCTACCGCCATCCGGTTCCCGGCGGGCGGACCGCCGGGAACTGGATGGCGGTAGGGGGGGTCGGAATCCCCTCGGCGGCGCAGCTGGCTGCGCCCCCTTGGAGGATTCCAAAGGGCGGCGGTACGCTGGTGGGAGACCGCCAGTGTTGCCGGTCCGACCGCGGCTTTACCGCCGCGGTCGGAATGCCCTTGGGAGCACCGCCGGCCTGTCGGCGGTGCTCCCGCGGTCCTCCAACCCGGCGGTCATTGACCGCCAGGGTTGGAATGACCCCCAAAGTCAGTTATGCACCCAAACAGACAGATGCAGTTAGCAGAAAACAGCACTGCCTGGGACCAGGAGGGACCTGGTGACCTCTACGCAGGAGGCGGAGACAGAGGGGACTCTCATTATCAGAGAGCCCTCAGAAGACCAGGCAGCACACAGGAGTCCCACAGCTGTTGTAGGATTTGCAAGGGATTGTGGGTGTTTGTGGGGGGGGGGTGTTTTATAGTGCTGTGAGCAGGTGTGTGTGGTATGTGTATGTGTCTCAGGTGTGGGGTATTCAAACTGTCCAATGTAGTGTCACCTGCTATTGGCAGTACGTTTTGGAACCGTGGCGGTTCCACCGTGCAGGGAACTGACAAGTGAGAGGGTGGATGGAATGGTGTAGGCATGGTGGGGCTGGTGGTTAGACAGTCATTCTTTTGCCGTTGGTCAGCCTGGCGGTGTTGCATTTATGGCTGTTCCAGGGCGGTTTTCAATCTGTGACTTGTAATACATAGGTCACTTTACCGTCAGCACTGACGGTATGCTGGTGGTATTCTGCACACCAGTATTGCCCGGAAACAACCAAAGTCATAAAGAGGGTATTAATCTTACAGTACCTGTCCACAGGTTAAGGGCAGTAGAGAAGCACAACATAACAAAGCAGATGAAAGCTTAAGCTACAGATTACAAAAAATAAGAAACATAGAAAAAATGATAATGTAAGGTTGGACAACATGGATAAACAATGAACAGAATGAAGAGCCTGTAAAAATAGAGTCACATTATAGGAGTAAGGAGGAATAATGTATCTAATTGAGGTGAGTTAAAAGTTGGAGAAATAAATATTAACAAGAACTTTCTGGTGCCAGCAGAGCCATCTGCCGCTGCCACATCACTGGTGGTGGCGGTGGAACTTCCACCCACCATGGCACTGTTGGTTGCATCCTCCTCGTCCCGACACTCTAATACCCTCTTCTTGCCCTTGGTGCTGATGTAATCAATCAATCAATCAATCATAGCATTTATAGAGCACACTACGTACCCGTTAGGGTTTCAAGGTGCTGGGGGGGGGGGCTGCTACTACTGGTCAAAGAGCCAGGTCTTGAGGAGTCTCCTGAAGGCGAGAAGATCCTGGGTCTGTCGCAGGGCAGTCGGGAGGGCGTTCCAGGTCTTGGCGGCGAGATAGGAGAAGGATCTGCCGCCGGAGGTCTTGCGTTGGAAGTGGGGAACTATGGCGAGGGCGAGGTTGGCGGAGCGGAGTTGGCGGGGGGGGGAGACGTAGAAGTTGAGTCTGTTGTGCAGGTAGACAGGTCCGGTGTTGTGGAGCGCCTTGTGTGCATGGGTGAAGAGTTTGAAGGTGATCCTCTTGTCCACGGGGAGCCAGTGGAGGTCTTTCAGGTGGTGGGAGATGTGGCATCGGCAGGGTACGTTTAGGACCAGTTTGGCGGAGGCGTTTTGGATGTGTTGGAGGCGTTGGATGTCTTTTGCTGGGATGCCTGTGTAGAGTGCGTTGCCGTAGTCCAGTCTACTGCTGACGAGGACCTGGGTCACGTTTTTCTGGTTTCCGTCGGGATCCATTTGTAGATTCTACGGAGAATGCGGAGGGTGTTGTAGCAGGAGGAGGAAACAGCGTTGACCTGCTTGGACATGGTGAGGGTGGAGTCAAGGACGAAGCCCAGGTTGCGTGCGTGGTTGGTTGGTGTTGGAGGGGGTCCCAGTGCAGTGGGCCAACAGGAGTGGTCCCAGGCCGAGGGGGTGCGTCCGAGGATGAGGACCTCCGTTTTGTCAGAGTTCAACTTCAGACGGCTTTTTCTCATCCATTCGGCGATGGACTTCATTCCCTCGTGAAGGTTGGCTTTGGCGGTGTATGGGTCTTTGGTGAGGGAGAGGATGAGCTGGGTGTCGTCGGCGTAGGAGAGAATGTTGAGGTTGTGCTGACGGGCCAGTTGTGCGAGGGGGGCCATGTAGACGTTGAACAGCGTCGGGCTGAGGGATGAGCCTTTGGGGTACACCGCAGATGATGTTGGTGGCTTTGGAGCGGAAGGGAGGGAGTTGGACTCTCTGGGTTCTGCCGGAGAGGAAAGAGGAGATCCAGTTGAGGGCTTTCTCTTGTATTGCGGCGTGTTAGTAGGGTGTGGTGACAGACCGTGTCGAAGGCTGCAGAGAGGTCCAGGAAGATGAGGGCTGATGTTTCGTCGTTGTCCATTTGCTGTCTGATGTCGTCTGTGGCGGCGAGGAGAGCGGTCTCGGTGATGTGGTTGCGTCTGAAACCGGATTGCGAGGGGTCCAGGATGAAGTTGTCCTCGAGGTGGTGGGTGAGTTGAGCATTGACGATCTTCTCGATGACTTTCGCCAGGAAGGGGAGGAGGGAGATCGGGCGGATGTTTTTGCGGTCGTTGGGGTCTGCCTTGGATTTCTTGAGGAGGGCGTGGATTTCGCCGTGCTTCCAGCTTTCCGGGAAGGTTGCGGTTTCGAATGATAAGTTGATGATCTTTCGAAGTTGGGGGGTGATGGTGGATTCGGCTTTGTTGTAGACGTGGTGGGGTAATGGGTCTGAAGGAGATCCTGAGTGGATGGAGTTCATGATCTTGCAAGTTTCCGAGTCATCTACGTGGGTCCAGGCGGTCAGGCGGTTGTTGTAGGTGGAGCAATCGGAGGTGGGTATGGCGGAGGCGTGGTGTTGAGGCTGTCGTGGATGTCGGCGATCTTCTGATAGAAGAAGGTGGACAGGGCGTTGCAGAGTTCTTGGGAGGGTGGGATGTCGTTGGCGTTGGCGCTGGGGTTGGATAGCTCTTTCACGATGCAGAAGAGTTCTTTGCTGTCGTGTGCGTTTTTGTTCAGGCGTTCTGTGAAGTAGGAACGTTTGGCGAGTCGGATTAGTTGGTGGTGCTTGCGGGTGGCTTCCTTGTGGGCTGCCAGGCTGTCTGGTGTGCGTTCGAGGAGCCATTTCTTCTTTAGTTTCTGGCAGGTGCGTTTGGAGGTGATGAGTTTGTCTGTGAACCAGGTGGCTTTTTTCTTTTCTTGTTTGTCGGTGGACATCTTGAGTGGTGCGAGGGTGTTGGCGCAGTCGTTGATCCACCGTCATAGGTTGATGGCGGCGGTGTCTGGGTCGGTGGGGTCGGTAGGCGGGTTCTGAGCGAGGGTGCTAGTCAGTTGGTCTTTGGTGACTTTGCTCCAGCGGCGGTGAGGTGGTAGTAGGGTGCAGTGGTGTTCGCTGTGCTTCTTGAATGTGAAGTGGACGCAGTGGTGGTCGGTCCAGTGGAGTTCGGTGGTGTGGCTGAAGGTGACGTAGTTGCTTGCGGAGAAGATTGGATCGAGCGTGTGGCCGGCGATGTGGGTGGGTGTGTTGACCAGTTGTCTGAGTCCGAGGTTGGAGAGATTGTTGGTCAGCAATGTGGTGTTGGAGTCGTTGTTGTTCTCCAGCTGGAAATTGAGGTCTCCAAGGAGAATGTAGTCTGTAGAGGCGAGGGCGTGGGTGCTCGTGAGGTCGGCGATAGAGTCACTGAAGGGAGCTCGTGGTCCTGGGGGTCGGTAGATGAGCGTTCCCCTGAGGGTGGTGTTGGGGTCAGTGTGGATCCGGAAGTGCAGGCGTTCGGCGGTCTTGAGGGTGTCGTCCGTGTGGGTGTGGATTTTGAGGGTGCATTTGTGGGTGATCTTGTAGCCGTCCGGGATGGCTATGGCGATGTCAGGTGCTGAGGAGTTGTTCCACCAGGTTTCGGTCAGGAAGGCTACGTCTGGGGCGGTGGTGTCGAGCAGGTCCCAGAGCTCAATGGCGTGCTTTCGTGCGGATCGTGTGTTGAGGAGTATGCAGTGGAGGTGGTCTGTGCTGGTTGTTGCAGGTTTCCTTGTTCTGTTGCAGGTGAAGTTGCAGGCACGGCAGGAGAATGGTCCTTTGTTGTTCTTCGGTGTGGCCGGGAAGCAAGTTGTGGAGGGGCCGGGGTTGAGCGCGATAAGTTTGCTGGCCGAGTAGCGACGTCTGGTGGTGTGGGGGGCGTGCGGACCAGGGGGGGTGGCGCTGGACGTGGTCCAGGCGCGGACAGGCGCAGACAGGCTTGCCTCTGGCGCGCCAGCGGTGCGGACGCGCTGCACCAGCCATTAAGAAGGGAGGGGGGAGGGAGGAGCAGCTGGGAGGCGGGAGGGAGCGGCGAATGGGGGCACGAGGGGGGCAGGCCGCAGGGAGGCAGCGGCAGGGAAAAGCGCCAAGGGGGAGCGCACAAGGGGCAAAAAAAGCAGAAAACAGCAAAAGGCACAATTGGAAGAAAAGCACAAAGGCACAAAAAGCAAGTAACAGAATACAGAATACAGTCACAAATACGGTGAAACAGCACAATGCACAAGTGGAATACAGCAATCTAAAAAAGGCACAAATGGGGGCAAAAAGTGCAAGGAGGCAAGGCGCAGAGAAGCAGAATACAGTCACAAATACGGCGAAAACGGCACAATGCAAAAGCGGATTACAGCAATCTAAAAAAGGCACAAATGGGGCAAAAGAGCAAGGCGCAGAAAAACAGAATACAGTCACAAATACGGCGAAACAGCAAAATGCACACGAGTCTAGCAACACTTACCAGATGCCCACTAGACACCAGGGATGAGGCGCAGGAGGATGCCTGCGGGTGGAGGAGGGCCTCGAACGCGCTAGCAGCAGTGTGGGCTGGGGTCAGGGACACAGGCACAGCAAGGTGGTGCTGCGGAAGCGGGGGGCGAGCTCTTGACAGAACACAGATAAAAAATAAAGAAGATAACAAAATAGACTAGTGGTACAGTTGATCTCCTAGAAAATATTTTGACAGGCAAACACAGTTACACATTGTTCTTTTCTGAATCAGATTGTTTAATACCTATATGATCAAGTTGAGCTATTCCTAATTTACAACATTTTACCTAGGCCTAATTTCACATTTCCCTAAACTACATTTGGAAACATTAATGCATTGCAACAAATGATCTATGCTTCACTAACCACATTCACAAACTATCTTTCATGGACAAATTCAGTCAGTTTCCCTTTTCAAGGCATAGATACACTGCTGGGCCTGCCACCTGCTGCCAGCATGTAACGGAGGTGGCACTGCACAATACAAACCAAGTGTGGCCACCTCCTCCTCATTAACAAATAGCGCAAGACTGCACCCCTTAGAAATAAAAAATAAGATGGGGGAAAAGAAAGAACAGAGATGGGGACATTAATTTAGGAGTCAGCGCTAGAAGTTAGGGAAAACTAAAAGGGATAGAAAGTTAAAAAAAGCAAACATAAAATACACAAACACAAATACACACACTAGGATATGAATGCAAAAAAGGGGAGAGTTAGTTGGACAAAGACAGGATGGTCAAGATAAAGTAGGGATTGAAGTAGGTCCAGCACCATGAACAGAATAAGAAAAACAAGATAGATGTACGTTTGGTTATGTGGTATCGTTTGCGCTTGCAATGTGGAGTACGTGACTTGTACCAAACAGTGCAAATAAGTTTGAAATACAACTCTGCCCAGTCGTGCGGAGTTAGGCAGAGTTTGCAGGGTGTTTTCTTTACTCTGTGGAGTTCCGCGTAGTGCAACTCAGCGAACTCCACCCAGGCCTGCATATTAGTGGATTATCAATTATTGTGTAATTATAGTGATAGATCCCAAAGTGCTCAATTTGAGATGCCTCTTTCAAATGTTAAGATTATTCAAAGAGGATTCCAGTTATTTGTGTCTCAGTGCTTCATATGTGTATTTCTTTTTGGTGTTATTCTTCAGTGAATAATTACAGCGCTGAATCTGGATATATACTAGAAGCAATTCTTATACCAGAACCTCCCCTGTGCATAATGATATATATGTACTATTGGTAATCATAAGAAATTGGGTTATTAGTTTAGAGAGGTGGAAGCCCTACTCAATCAATAAACACAATCTCTGTCAGACCATGCCACAAATGTCACTAAATAAACCTGTGCTTAACCTGGCAGTTTGGCACAAATATGTAAGTCTTAACTTAGAGAAAATATGCATAAGCATCACTCAACAGTATTAAAGAGAACACAGAACAGACGTAAAATCCAAAACCAATTTATAAAAATGTGGGTAAAATTTAATAATTATAATTACATTAAAAAAGAATAGTTGGTAGAGCCAGAGATAAGACTTTTTTCGAGTTTTTTTTTATGTGAAAATAACACCAGGTCCAGTTGGTGTTGGTCAGCTGGAGTTTCAAAAAGGGTCTGGAAACTTGCTGTGTCCATTGCTGTGTCACACTTTTCTCTAAGAACTCCAAACTGAGAATTATCTCTTCACTGCATAAATCATATCCTAGGAAGATTCCATTCAATAGCATATTTGGAATTTTCTGAAAATGTAGTTAAAAAATAAGGGTGCGATACATTCACATAATTGCCACTCGTGCAATGAAGTGACATTTGTTTTTAATTTTTTTTTTACAAAATTACACATAACTATGTAAAATGGATCTATGTCTTCACGTGGAACAAAAATGAAACAAAGCCCCATTTCTTGTAGAAAAAATATTGTGAAACGGCATGATACTTGGCACATATATGTGCCAATTTTCATGAGGAAGTGACACTATGACTCTGGCTTCTTCCTTACCAGCTCTCTTTGCTAGCCGTATGCAAGCCCATCTAACTTCATTTATGCAATTTTTACAAATCTCATTCATTTCTTCAACTTTCCTTTCAACATTTTGGGGGTTATTACAACTTTGGAGGAGGTGTTAATCCGTCCCAAAAGTGACGGTAAAGTGACAGATATACCACCAGCCGTATTACGAGTCCATTATATCCTATGGAACTCGTAATATGGCTGATGGTATATCCGTCACTTTACCATCACTTTTGGGACAGATTAACACCTCCTCCAAAGTTGTAATAACCCCCATTGTCTTTTTCACATCCCTAAATTTCAAGTTTTCATTTTAAGCCCACAGTCTGTCTGTTTTTTTTGTTTTATTTTTGTTTTTACCTTACTACTCCAGCTATGGCAGGGGCAGGCAGTGTGCCACAGGAAAAGGTGATTGTTGTAACTCAATGACATCAGGAGGAGGCGCCACCATGTACAACATTTTTTCAAAGGAGGAGAATAAAATCTTTTACATTTATATTTATTAGTTTACAGGATGCCTTATTTACAGCTAATTGAAAGCACAAAAAACATACTGATAATTATACTTTATTGACCTAATTGTAGCTTGCACACTCTCCATGTAACCTCACATATTACATCACTCATGACGTTAATTATCATTGTTGATGACATCACTAATGATATATCAAATGAGACAGCTGATAACAGCATGTTGATATACAGCATAGCGTTACTGGGTGATTTTAGGTCCACATAATGGAAATAGTGTAAACCCTGGAAGCCAGCATGATTGTACATGCTGAATTAAGTGGTGCACTGTTTATAAATCACTAAAGTTGGGGGTGTAATTATTACTCCCTGTAAAATACATTAAAGCCTAAGTGCACCTAATGTGTGTTGCAGAGCAGTTTCAAGGTAGGTTGAGGCTTAAAGCTAAACCTTATTCCAAAGAAAAACAATGACATAGGCCAATCATTCTGTTGACCATAGATGATCCACCAGTCTAGGCACATATCCATGTTAAACATTTGCAATATAATGCTATAGACAGGTTCTATTCAGCAATTAATTTTTAAAGTGTAGGTGTTTATTTCCAGATCTGTTGAAGGATTCTGATGCATTAGAAATTGCTGGATAATGTAGAATGTATGGATTTCCCACTTAGGGGCGGTTTATTCTCAGTGGTGATGTAAGCATGTCTGTAAGGTTCTATGCCACTATACCCATCTCAGGAATGAGTGTAGTGCATTTTACTAAAATACAGTGTGTTGTACATAGTGCCTGAAAGGTGCTTTTACAGTGATAAATGTATATTTGTCATCTCCTTTACACGTAATTGTGAGTCATGTGAAGTCTTTAAGTGGGTAATCCCGTTATGGTGAATAGAACATTTTCCACAGCTGAAGAATGTTGGTATGCAGATTTATAGGGCACACTATCACATGGGATGGTAGGCTGGTGCAGAGCAGGTGGGAGTTTAGCCAAACCTAGCAGCTACTTGGACTACTCTAAACTCCAGGTTTTCAGCTTTTCTTCAAAGCAAGGAGGAGGCTCTCATGTGCATCAATAGATTGTTCCACGCTTTAGGAGTGATGTAGAAGAAGGATTGACTATCTGATCCGGTTTTCCATAAGCATGAGGTGTGCAAGTAGGAGTCCAGATAAGCAGATGTGTGTGGAAGGTTTGTGAAAACAGATTACATTGTTGCGGTATGCTGGCCAAGTGTTAGGTAGTGCCTTGAATATGTAGGTGAGGAGTTTGAAAAGTGCTTGTTTGCACATGGAGCCAGTGGAGCTGGTGTGATGTAACAAAACCAAAAAAAAGGGTTGTGTCACGGCAGACGGCGGCACCAGCCGAGCATTTGGCTCGGGGCACGGTCGCGCCCCGCCCCTGTTATCCTCTATTTTTCTTCAGGCCCCAAGTTGGGCATGGGGCCTCAGCGAGATGTGGGCGTGGCACACCCTCACTATTTTCCTGGACATCTCCCCTTACACCCCTCACTTACCTGATGAGCCTATTCCTTTTTCCTTCCTTCTTTTCTTTTTCCTCCTTTCCTCCTGTATTTATGCACTTCTCCAGCGCCATGTTCTTTCTTCTTCCCAGCATGTCTTCTTTCTCCCTGCATGCTTTAGGAACCGTTTTTCAACATGGTGTCTTTTTCTTTATATGTTCCTATGTTTCGTTACCAATCCAATATGGTCCCTTTCTACTTCCTGATGGTCATTTCCTGTTCTTGGGTATATAAGGTGAGTGATTGTTGTTCTCCTTGCACTGCAACACTTCCTTTGGTGGTGATCTTCACTCCTGCTACTTTTTTCGCCAGCTATATTTTTTCCTCGTCTGTTCCAGCGTTTTTCAGTATTATTTTTCCTGATGGAAAGACTTACCTCCTTTTGCTTCTTTTTGTTCCAGGGAGTTCCAGCTAAGAGGTTTTTCCCTTTTGTGGTTTTTCCTCTGGGACTCCTTCTGGAGGGCATGGACTGCTTTTAGCGTTCCCCCATCTGCAGCACCGTGGCTACCAGAAAGGGTCACACATAACCTGCAAAAATCAAGACCCCTCAGCAGTTCCAGTGGGCCAAAGACATAAACGACGAGTAGCCTGTGACAGGGTGAAGTTATGTTATTGTTATGTGTTGAAATAAGTAAACAAAGAACAGTGAAATTCCCTAGTTATAGTTTACTGAGTGAACTATAACATGCACCCCCCAATGCACTACTTATGACCTCATGTAGTACATCACTCATGACATGTTAAATAATTTCAGTGATGACTTTTCAAATGACAGGAAACTGTTTTAAAGATCAAGGTAAAAGATTGTGAATTGGGTCACTTACTCAGGCAATACATTTGTTTGTCTGTAAATTATTTTTCTTTGTTATTTAATATTATAGCTGATTGCCTAACTAATAAGCAGTGTCTTCATTTGTTGTCCTCCTTTCAGGAACACCAAAGAAGAGGAGGCCTCAGTCAAGAAAGGCAGCATCCTCAGTCACTACCACCATCCAAGAAATTACTTCATGCAAGTATGCTTACTTTGGAATTTGGAAACATCAAACACTCCCTCTTTGGTGCCAGTTTGTCACGTATAGTTACCTATTTACTCTTTTTGGATTTCACTTAACAATCTCACAGATGCCATGTGACTGTCAGTCAAAATGTATCTTCTTTTTTGCTGTACTTTTCATTTCCTTTTCCTGATTTTGCCTTTATTTAGTTTAGGTAACGCCCATGCACCATGAACACCTCCTTGTGTTTCCTATATACATTCCCTTCTGTTTCTGCAGCCTAATTCCCCCAGTTTTCTTTGTTTTCCCATTTCCCTTTTCCCTTAATGTTGCCTCTTCAATCTTCCTTACCTCTCTTCTATTTCTACTTTCCATTCTGTTCTCCTTCCTTTAATCATTGTTTTCTTGACTTTAATATCATTCGATTTGTGAGATATTTGATTTTTTTTAAATATACTTGTATACCTTTCAAAGTGATTCTTTGTGCAGCAATATATTAAGATTTGTCCGGTATGTATTTTTTTACTTTGTCAAAATACTTTGATTGGTAGTGACATTAATAAATAAATGCCTTGTTTAACCCCTTGACAGTGAAGGACATAACGGTT
The DNA here is from genome assembly GCF_031143425.1 of Pleurodeles waltl. Lineage (NCBI taxonomy): Eukaryota > Metazoa > Chordata > Amphibia > Caudata > Salamandridae > Pleurodeles > Pleurodeles waltl. Next base: position 347,567,819 of record NC_090442.1, read on the forward strand.
ACGTCCTTGGCTGCGGTGCTGAGGCGCCAAAGACGTAACCGTTACATCCTGTTACCGGCTCATGAGCCTCGCCTCAGCACCCCCACTACAGGGATGGAAGGGGAATCACTTCCCCTTCCACCCCACCTCTCTGCCCCCCGTGGCATCTGATGACATCTCTCCTCCAATCACGTGGAGGGGCCGAGAAAGGCATCAAAGGAAAGGAAAGGCATTTCCTTTTCTTTGATGTCTTTCTGACATGAGGGGAGCAGCCCCTTGGGCAAGGGCCGCTCCCCAGAGGGCCAAATTATTGTTAGGCCATTCCTGCCCCCAGGAGGGGCAGAAACCCCTCATACACCATGGATATATATTTTTTTATTATTTTGTTTTTTTAGAAGTGTCGAGCGACCCCTTTGGCAAGGGTCGTTACCAGGGGGCCAAATTAATTTTAAGCCATTTCTGCCCCCCGTGGGGGCAGATAGGCCTAATATAAGTAGGCGGATCTGCCCCCGGGGTGGGGGCAGAAGCCACTAGACACCAGGGATTTTTTTTTTAAATGAGGGGAGCAGCCCTTTGGGCAATGGCTGCTCCCCAGGGGGCCAAATTATTTTTAGACCATCTCTGCCCCCTAATCTATTTAGGCTAATCTGTCCCGGGGGGGGGGGGGCAGAAACCACTAGACACCAGAGTTTTTTTGTTTTTTTTGTTATTAACATGAGGGGATCGGCCTCTTTGGCAGGGGCTGCTCCCAGGGGGAAAGAAATATTTTTATTCATGTTCTGCCCCCCCGGGGGCAAATCAGCCGATTATAATTAGGCCGATCTGCCTCTGGGGGGGCAGAAACTCCTAGACACCAGGGATATTTTTTTTAATGTTTACTTTTGTTTTATATATATGGAGAGCAACCCCTTAGCCTAGGGTCGCTCCCCTGGGGGCAAATTGTATTTAGGCCATTTCTGCCCCCCTTGAGGGCAGATCAACCTATTTTTGTTAGGCCAATCTGCCCCCAAGGGAGACAGAAACGACTAAGCACCAGGGATTTTTTTTTACGCCAATTTCACATAAGGGGAGCGACCCCTTAGGCAAGAGCCTCTCCCCTGGGGGGGGGGAATTTATTTTAGGCCATTTCTGCTCTCCTTGGGGGCAGATTGGCCTATTTCTATTAGGCTGATCTGCCCCCAGGGAGGCAGAAACTACTTAGGCACCATGGATTGGTGTGTGTGTGTGTTTTGTTTGGAAGGCCCATCTGCCCCAAGGGGTGCAGAAAGCCCACCAGAGACCAGGAAAGATGTTTTTTTCAAATTAAGAGGGTGGGGGTATGGCCATACCCCCACCCCAAATTAATGGGGCCAAAGTTGTTCTGCCCACCAGTGGGCAGATGGGGCAATTACCCCCGATCCACACCCCAGGGGGGCAGAGAGTCTAGTAGGTGCCAGGGAATGAAAAAGAAAATAGCGGTGTGGTAAGTACCAACCAGTATGTGCCTGGGTGTGCCCCCACCCCAACTGAAGGGGGTAACAGTTTCTCAGCTCTCCCCCTGCACACTAAAACATCTTATCCCATGGCAAACAAGAGGACGTTTAATTATTTAGGGTTTTGGTTTTACATTTGGGCCATGACAGCTTGGCTAACTCCCAAAATCATCTCACTTGGAATGGTGAGGGCTGCACTTTTTGGACTTTGGGATGTTGCCATGTAGAAAAATCCACAAGACCTAGACACATCTGAAAACTAAACATCTGGTTGAGTCCAGAGTGGTGTGCTTCACATGACCCTGCGCCATTTTCTTACCCACAATGCCCTGCAAACCTCCAACTTTGCTGGAAATCACACATTTTTTCAACATTTTTGTGATGGAACCTTTCGGAATCTGCAGGAATCCAAAAACTTCCTACCACCCAGCATTGTCTCATCTATACCGATTAAAATTCTGCTGCACTTGTCAGCCTAAAATTTTTATTTTTTCAAACTGCCCTTTTGGACCCGCTTTGGTTCCTCCCTCAATTTTGACATGTTTTGGTATTTCCCTGTCACTAGCGCTTGGCCCACCTACACAAGTGAGGTATCATTTTTACCGGGAGACTGAGGGGAACATTGGGTGGTAGGAAATTTGTCCCGGTGCAGTGATCCTTCACAGAAATGTGGGAAAAATGTGATTTTTTTGCTAAACTTGAGGCTTGCTGAGGATTCTGGGTAAGAAAACACTGGGGGATCCACGCAAGTCAGACCTCCCTGGACTCCCTCGGGTTCTAGTTTTAAGAAATGTCTGGGTTTGGTAGGTTTCCCTAGATGGCTGCTGAGCCCAGGACCAAAAAGGCAGGTGTCCCCGCAAAAACAGATAGTTCTGTATTTGATAATTTTGATGTGTCCAGATAGTGTTTTGGGGCATTTCCTTTCGCGGGCACTAGGCCTACCCACACAAGTGAGATACCATTTTTATTTGGAGACTTGGGGGAGTTGTGGGTGGAAGGAAATGTGTGGCCCCTCTCAGATTCCAGAACTTTCTGTCACCGAAATATGAGGAAAAAGTGTTTTTTTGGCACAATTTTGCGGTTTGCAAAGGATTCTGAGTAACAGAACTTGGTTAGAGCCCCACAAGTCACCCAAGCTTAGATTTCCTTAGGTGTCTAGTTTTAAAAAATGCACAGGTTTGGTAGGTTTCCCTTGGTGCCGGCTGAGCTAGAGGGCAAAATCCACAGCTAGGCACTTTTAAAAAAACAGCTCTGTTTTCTTTGGGAAATGTGATTTGTCCACGTTGTTGTTTGGGGCACTTCCTGTCGCGGGTGCTAGACCTACCCACACAAGTGAGGTACCATTTTCATGAGGAGACTTGGGGGAACACTGGATGGAAGGACATTTGTGGTTCCTCTCAGATTCCAGAACTTTCTGTCACCGAAATGTGAGGAAAAAGTTTTTTTATTGCCAAATTTTGAGGTTTGAATAGGATTCTGGGTAACCGGACCTGTTGAGAGCCCCACAAGTCACCCCACCTTGGATTCCCCTAGGTGTCTAGTTTTCACAAATGTGCAGGTTTGGTAGGTTTCCCTAGGTTCCCGCTGAGCTAGAGGCCAAAATCTACAGTTAGGCACTTTCCAAAAAACACATCATATTTCAATGTAAAAATGTGATGTATCCAAGATGTGTTTCCTGCCGCGAGCATTAGGTCTACCCATGCAAGTGAGGTACCATTTTTATTGAGGGACTTGGGGGAACACAGAATAGCAAAACAAGTGTTATTGCCCCTTGTCTTTCTCTATATTTTTTCCTTCCAGATGTAAGAGTGTGTAAAAAAGACGCCTATTTGAGAAATGCCCTGTAATTCACATGCTAGTATGGGCACCCCGGAATTCAGAGATGTGCAAATAACCACTGCTTCTCAACACCTTATCTTGTGCTCATTTTGGAAATACAAAGATTTTCTTGATACCTACTTTTCAATCTTGATATTTCAGCAAATGAAGTGCTGTATGCCCGGTATAGAATGAAAACCCATTGCAAGGTGCAGCTGATTTATTGGCTCTGGGTACCTAGGGATCTTGATGAACCTACAAGCCCTATATATCCCTGCAACCCGAAGAGTCCGGCAGACGTAATATATTGCTTTTAAATATATGACATCAGAGGAAAAAATTACAGAGTAAAAAGTGAAGAAAAATGGCTGTTTGTTTAGCTCAATTTCAATATTTTTTTTATTTCAGCTGTTATTTTCTGGAGGAAACGCTTGTAGGATCTAAACAAATTATCCCTTGCTGAATCGGAATTCTGTCTACATTTTATAAATGTTTAGCTTTCTGGGATCCAGCATTGGTTTTACAACCATTTATGTCACTAACTGGAAGGAGGCTGAAAGCGCAAAAAATAGTAAAAATGGGGTATGTCCCAATAAAATGCCAAAATTGTGTTAAAAAGATTGATTTTCTGATTCAAGTCTGCCTGTTTCTGAAACCTCTGAATATGGTGATTTTAGCACCACAAACCCTTTGTTAATGCCATTTTCAGGGGAAAAACCACAAGCCTTCCTCTCCAGCCCCTTTTTCCCATTTGTTGGAGAAAAAAAATGAAATTTTCGCTGTATTTTGGATAATTTTTTGGTCTCCTTCAGTGGAACCCACAAATTCTGAGTACCTCTAGAATCCCTAGGATGTTGGAAAAAAAGGACGCAAACTTGGCATGGATAGCTTATGTGGACAAAATGTAATGAGGGCCTAAGCTCATACTGCTCCAAATATCCCAAAAAAGGCTTGGCACCTGAGGGGGAAAAGGCCTGGCAGCGAAGGGGTTAATAGAACCTCTCAAGACAGATGCCGTGGAGGAGGGGAGCAAGTGGGTGCTGGGATGAGTGATATGTTAAGGTCCCACTCCGTTCTCAATAACTACTGCTCTTGATGTGTTTTGTTAAGGTATTCCTTTCTAGATGTGCTCCATCCTAAGCCCCCTCTCTAATCCTTTGTAAATTATCCACCTTGCTATGTTTCTGTCTCTGCCCAATGCCCATTTAAATTAAAGCAAGAAGATGGGGTGTGTTCTTGTTGCCCTTGCCCACTGCCCACTCAACCAAACCTACTGTGCTCATCCCTTTCCTTTCCAGGTACTTTCTCTAAATTCTCCATCAATTTCTTCCTAGGTTTTCTCCTCATGAACCATCTGATGCACTGGTTTATTTTCAACCTTCCCTTAAACATTCAACCTGCCCATAAACCAACTTAAACTGAGATCAAGCCCTAGGCTAAAACATCAATCGTACCTACTATTCACTTGCCCTAAGCCCCAGAAATAATAGTTGTCATAGTACTATTGAGGTAGGAAATGGTGTGGCAATGGGACTTGGGGCAGGACTCTGGACTGGTTAGCTCTATTGATGCTGCAGGATATAGTAAAATACATTTTGTACCATAAATTTAAAGTGCCATAGTTTTCGATGACTGTGAAAAATTGGCTTGCTTGTTGACTGGGGTTTGAGCCCTAGCAGGATGAACCACAAAAGAGTCACTAAACTAACCTATGCTTAACCCTGGGTAGTGTGGTACAAAAAGCAGCCAGGCTTAATTTACAGACAATGTGTAAAATATTCATGCAGTACTCAAACAGTAATGCACTAAAAACTCAGCATAACAAAATCCCACACACATTTAGAAAAATATAATACATTTGAAGAAGTTATTTTGCACCACAACAACAAAAATCTAATCAGTAGAACCAGAGTAATGATTTGTTAAAGATCTTAGCAAAAATAACCAAAAAGCGATAACTAAGGCTATCTTGTTCCACTTGAACGGGACAATTATACACTTTCAGGCCAATCGCAATATAGTGCAGGTCAGCAACAGTCACCAGATTAGTCCCCCTAATAGGTTACCTTCCTAAATCAGTGACAAGTTTCCCATTCTCTGTGGAGGGTGCAGTGAGTAGCAGGGAGAACGTCCTAGGTGTTTGCCAGAATATCATGAAGACCAGGCCAGGCATCACAGATGGGTATGAGTGATCAAAACTGTTATACAAAAAGGCCACTGTCAAAGCTTTACATTGAATAGTAGCATGGGCAGCCAAAAGTCCAGAACCTGAGGGGCATCTCTTGGGCATCAGGAACTCACATCAGCTGGGTCCAGGTTCTGGTGCAGGGTGTTGGGGAGCATTTTATGTGCAGGAGGCTCAGATCAGGAAACCATCAGACTAGCCCTTGGAGTCACTCTGGTAGCCGTGGGTTCAATATTAAGTTGCAGGTTTTCATCTCTGAGGCAATAGGACAGTATGGTAGCAAAGCAGCACTTCAGCAAATCAGCAGTCTAGCAGAAAATCAATCCAGCAGAGTAGTAGTCCTTTCAGCAGCACAGGAGTCCTTGCTCCTGGCAGAGGCCATAGGTCCAGAAGTGTACTGAAGAATTAGGGGGTCATTACAACATTGGCGGTAAAAAGGTGCTTACCACCGTGCCGAAGACCGCCAATACACCGCCACCTCCGTGGAATTCCGCCACAGCTATTATGACCCACAGCTCGGAATCCGCCGAAATTCAGACACCCACACAAGTCCGCCACACCAAAGGTCAGTGATAAACTGGCGAAAACAAAACCTCCACTGTCATGCCAACAGAAACACACCCATGCTATCACGACCCACGAATCCACGCAGTGGTCTTTCAACCGCGGTAATCCATTGGCGGTACACACTGCCGTGCTCAAAATAAACACACATCAAAACACCGACACATTGGACAATTCCAAATACACACACCTGATAAACATACAAACACCACTCCCACACACCCAACACAATATAAAACACCCACCCACATCACCCACAAACCCCTACGACCAAATATTATAGACGAAGGCGACAGAGAGAGAGCACAGCAATAGACAACCCCACCACACAGAGGCACACAACACCATCACCCATACAACATCCACGCTCAAAACACCACACACCACCACACATCACCACAACCATCAACATATACACCACCCCACACATCACCTACACCACCCCATATCACGCCAAAGACACCCCAGGTTTTCCGAGGAGGAGCTCAGGGTCATGGTGGAGGAAATCTTACGGGTAGAGCCACAGCTATTTGGAGCACAGGTGCAGCACACCTCCATAGCCAGGAAGATGGAGCTATGGCGAAGAATCGTCGACAGGGTCAACACTGTGGGACAGCATCCAAGAAATCGGGAGGACATCAGGAAGAGGTGGAAAGACCTACAGGGGAAGGTACGTTCCGTGGTCTCCAGGCACAACATCACGGTTCAGCGGAATGGCGGTGGACCCCCACCTCCTCCCCCACAACTAACAATATGGGAGGAGCAGGTCTTGACCATCATGCATCCAGAGGGCCTCGGAGGAGTCGGTGGAGGAATGGACACTGGTAAGTCAAATCTTAACTATCATATCCCCCACCCTACCTGCATGCTATAACACCCCCCCACCCTCACCCCCTCCCCTATCACTCCAACTCCTCAATAATGTACTAATTACACAAACCACAAATCCCAACAACAAGCCCTGCATGACACAACTAAGCATGGACACCCATCACTAAATCATGCCCACTGCACATACCCATAACAACCCCCCAACCATCATCACACAAGCCCCCACACAGGAATGCTTGCACTGGAGTACACGCACACCCACCCATTGCACACCATGACATACACACATATGCAATAATCATGCTCTTATATCCCTGCAGGACCACTACGTAACGTCATCACACAGAAGGGTCCAGACATCTCCACTCCACCCACAGAAGAGGCCCACAGTGATGACAGCAGCTCTGTCAAACTGGATCCAGATGACCAGCCATGACCATCGTGGGCCTCGGGACAGTCGGTTCCCCTCGCACAGGCACAGCCCAACACTGACCTTCCACCCTCTGGTAACACCAGCACAGCACCCACCCAGCGGGCCCATACCTCTGTACCCAGGACACGTCAATCAGCTGTGTGTCCACCACTACAGGGAACCCAGGCTAACCCACCACCCCAACAACAACAGGGACCTGGGGGCAGTGGTAGTGGGCACACGGTCCAGGGGATGGAGGCCCAGGAACACAGGGGAACTGGGAGGGCTGCTGTGCGACAGGGGGCGGACAGGCCAAGGGAACCCACTCTCCACGAGGCCCTCTCCTCCATCATGGGAGCCTACCACCACTCCCAGGAGACAATGGCTATGGTCCTGGCCAAGTTTCAGGAGACCCAGCGCCTGCAGGACGAACAGTATTTGGGCTTTAGGGAGGAGCTCAGAACCATCAGCTCTGCCCTGGGCACCATCGTAGGGGTGCTGAAGGACATACAAAAGACAATGAGGGACACTGTGGCACTCCAAGGGGCCCCTGACACTCGCCTAGATGATGAACTGCCCAGCACCTCTGCCGGCGCTAGTGGACAGGACGCCCCGCCACAGGACCACCACACCAGCAACCCAACCCCTGCAGACGGACAACCACCCCGCAAGTGGTCCCTGAGATCCAGGAACAGGACAGAGCACGATGGCAAGACCCCCGCCAGGAAATGAGACCACCCTGATTGTCATCCCATTGTCTCACATTGTTACCCTGTCCAGATTGGAACTGCCCCAGCTCCACTTCCTGTGCCCATATGGGCAGTGTACCTGTGAGACTAATAGACTGGACTCTGCCATGGACATTCCTCCTCCATCACCCATCACCATTTTACAACCCCCTCCAATAATTAGCACTTCAATAAACACCCTTGAACCACAAAACAATCTGGAGTCAGTCTGTGATTTTGTAAATGTGTATTACCAATTACAATGACAAAATGCGTTATCAAATGTAATGCCAACATACCTATGTCACACATCACAAGTCCATGAAGGATGCAAGCAGATGACACACGTTGGTAACCACACCTGTAAAACCGTAATGGAAATGTACAACTCAGTTACCAAATACTGCTTCTAATTGGCAGACAGGATAGAGGAAGAAGTGTGAAAGTGAATGTAATAGTAAATAAATTGTTCTCACCTGTGTGTCACTGGAAACATTGCTGTATGACTGACACCCTGTTGTCTATGTCCTCTTCCTCAGCTTCCTCCTCATCACTGTCCACAGGCTCCACAGCTGCCACAACACCGTCATTTGGACCATCCTCCTGCAGATAAGGCACCTGGTGTCGCAAAGCAAGATTGTGAAGCATCGAGCAGGCGATGATGATCTGGCACACCTTCTTTGGTGAGTACATTAGGGATCCACCTGTCATATGGAGGCACCTGAACCTGGCCTTCAGGAGGCCAAAGGTGCGTTCGATCACCCTCCTAGTCCGCCCATGGGCCTCATTGTAGCGTTCCTCTGCCCTGGTCCTGGGATTCCTTACTGGGGTCAATAGCAAGGAAAGGTTGGGGTAACCAGAGTCCCCTAATAGCCACACCCGGTGCCTCTGGAGTTGCCCCATCACATACGGGATGCTGCTATTGCGCAGGATGTAGGTGTCATGCACAGAGCCAGGGAACTTGGCATTAACATGGGAGATGTACTGGTCTGCCAAACAGACCATCTGTACAATCATCGAATGATAACTTTTCCTGTTCCTGTACACCTGTTCACTTTCTCTGGGGGGTACCAAAGCCACATGGGTCCCATCAATGGCACCTATGATGTTGGGGATATGTCCAAGGGCATAGAAGTCACCCTTCACTGTAGGCAAATCCCCCACCTCAGGGAAAACGATGTAGCTCCGCATGTGTTTGAGCAGGGCAGACAACACTCTGGACAACACCTTGGAAAACATAGGTTGAGACGTCCCTGATGATATGGCCACTGTTGTTTGAAATGACCCACTTGCTAAGAAATGGAGTACTGACAGCACCTGCACTAGAGGGGGGATCCCTGTGGGTTGGCGGATGGGTGACATCAGGTCTGCCTCCAGCTGGGCACACAGTTCATGTATAGTGGCTCGGTCAAGCCTGTATGTCAGAATGACATGTCGTTCCTCCATTGTCGTCATGTCCACCAGCGGTCTGTACACGGGAAGATTCCTCCATCTCCTCGCATTGCCAAGCGGATGGTGCCTAGGAAGGACAACAGCGAGCACAGAGTCAATCAACCCACAGGTACGTTCCCACAGCTTGCACACAAGACGATTCACTATGCATTGAATGGTGTGTATGAGTGTTGAGGAAAGGCCTAGGTATGTGTGACGCAGTAGAAATTAAGCCATGTGGCCCCTTGAAATGGCGGCTGCCTGACCTGTGAAGTGCGACAATGGGATGTGAGGTAAATGTGCTGCCGTGGCACACCGTGGCGGTAGGCGGTCAAAGACCGCGGCGCAAAGCCGCATTGGTACACATTGAATCCTATGGGTTTCACGAGCCAATGACGAGGTGCGCCGGTGGTCGCGGGCGTGACCGCCATTTTCTATCAGCTTAATCACTCGATACCTGATCTTCCACAGGAGAGGACCTACACTGCAAGTGCTGCTGTGACCTCGGTCTGGAAGAGACAATGGCTGCTGCGACTGGGGCAAGGGCCCCTGCCTTCACTTCTGAAGAATTGGAGAAACTCGTGGATGGGGTCCTCCCCCAGTATGCGCTACTCTACGGTCTTCCAGACGAACAGGTAAGTACACTGGGACCATGCTTTGTGGGCAATGCCTGGGTTGAGTCGGGTAGATGAAAGATGGTGGGGAGGGGAGCGATTGAGTCATGCATCAGACGACAGATGAGAGCATGTGCCACATGGCAATGGTGGGGATGGGGGGCCACTCACATTGAGCATGCAGAAGGTGATGACAATTTTTCTCTCCCTGTACATGTCACATAGGTCAGCGCCCACCAGAAAATCACGATTTGGCATGCCATCTCCAAGGACGTCCGGACTCTGGGGGTCCCCAACAGACGGGGCACCCACTGCCGGAAGAGGTGGGAGGACATCCGCTGCGGGAGCAGGAAGACGGCGGAGGCTCTGCTGGGGTTGGCCTCCCAACGTAGGAGGGGTGCCAGTCGTCAATTGACCCCCCCTGATGTCCCGGATCCTGGCGGTGGCCTACCACGATTTGGATGGGCACGTGAGGACATCACAGCGGACACAAGGGGGTGAGTACAGTCTCATTCTGTTGACTTTGCGCGCAGTGGAGGTGTCTGGGTGGGGGAGGAGGGCTGTGGGTCTCCCTAGGCCAGGGCGAATTCTGTAGGCTAGGCCCCTCCGTAAGGCATGGCCCTGTGCCCCCGCCCCCACCTCTGTAGGGTGCCAAGTTCAGGTATCCATGGCCCTGTCTCATCTATGTGTGCAGTTGTCGTCGATAGGCTTGTAGGCCATGTCCCACGGATTGCGTAGTGGACCCCAAGTGCGCGGCGTAGTGCAGGGGGCTTCTGTGTCTGTCTTGTCCACCAACGGTAGCGGTAATCCATGCACTCAACATGTCTTCATTTCTCCCCTCACCCTTTTTTGTGGTTTTCCTGTTCATGTGTGCATCAGCATCATCAGGCGGAGGAGAAGTGGCATCGGAGCACGAGGGAGCTGCATCTCACATGGCCATGGCAGGCCATGCAACTGAGTCGGATTTCACCAGTGAGACGGAGGGCGAGGGGAGCTCCACAGCGGGGACTCGTGCTGATGTCAGTGGCAGCGACTCGTCCTCTGAAGGGAGCTCCCTTGTGGTGGCGGCAACATCCGTGCCCCCCGCAACAACAGGTACAGCCGCCACCCAGCGCACCAGCACCGCCCTCCCAGCAGCCCCTCAGCCTTCGCCCCGTGCCCGCTCACCCAGGAAGGTGGGCATCTCCTTCGCCCCAGGCACCTCAGGCCCTGCCCCAGTCACCCCTGCTGCCCTCAGTGAGGAGGTCATTGACCTCCTGAGGACGCTCATTGTTGGGCAGTCTACCCTTTTGAATGCCATCCAGGGTGTAGAAAGGGAGGTGCACCGGAGTAATGCATACCTGGAGGGCATTCATTCGGGTCAGGCTGCCCATCAGCGATCGTTCAACGCTCTGGCCTCACCACTGACGGCAGCAATTGTCCCTGTATCTAGCCTCCCCCCTCCAACTTCCTCCATCCATACCCAATCCCCTGTACCTCTGCCTATCCCAGACACACCTACACCCCAGCCTGCACACACCTCAACACCCAAGGGAAGCTCATCCAGACATAAGCACCACACATCACACAAGCATTCACACGAGCAACATCCACATGCAGACATACCAACAGCCAATGCCTCCACTGTGTCCGCCTCCTCCTCGTCTCCCTCCTCCCTCCCTGTGACGTCTCCACTCACACTTGCATGCACAACATCTTCAACCACTACGTCCATCACCAGCACACCCACCAGAACACTCCGCACACGTGCAGTCACCACCCCCACTACCATGTACACGTCCCCTGTGTCCTCTCCCAGTGTGTCTGTCTCCCCCTCTTCCAAACCACACAAACGCAAGCAGCCACCCATCCAACAGCCATCCACCTCACGACAGCCTCCAGCCCAAGCATGTGCACCCAAAGACACCAGACTTCACACTCCTACAACCACATCCTCTTCCTCCACTCCCATACCCACTACACCTACTCGTCACTCTCTTTCCAAATTGCTTTTCCTTGCCAACCTTAACCTCTTTCCAACAACTCCCCCACCCCGTCCATCTAATAAGACTGCAATCAGCACCTCAGCCACCACCAAAACAGGACCTATCAGGACTGTTGTCTAAGGACTGTGGAGTCCCCCACCCTCAAGAGCAACAACTCCGGCGAGGAGCCAAGGCACGCCCAGCCCACCCCCGGAAAAGCAGCCAAAAGTGAGCAGTGCCCTGCGCGAGAGGCCACGGACACCAGGGACCAAAATCCCTACCCTGGCTCCGTCTGGAAGTGGGGTGCCACCTGGCACACCGCCAAATGGGTCAAAGGGCCACAGACGACCAGGGAAGGGTGGGAAGGGCAGCACGCCGACAAGTCCGGCAGCAGGCCAGCTGCCCAGGAGTGCCCCACCAGTCCCCTCCCAGGTGTGCAGGAGGACACCCAGAGGCCCGGTACAGCAGCCCAGGAGGGCCCGCAAGCCAACGGACAGATGGGCAGGAAGGCCCTGCCAGCCACATGCCAGGTGGCGAGTGACACCCATGCCTGGGCCGGAACCGCTGAACTGGGCCCTTTCAAACAAGCACCGCTGAACTGGGCCCTCTCAATCAAGCACCGCTGAACTGGGCCCTTCATCTCAAGCACAGCTGAACTGGGCACCTTCATCTCAAGCACCGCTGAACAGGGCACCGCCGTCTCAACCACCGCTGAACTGGGCACCTTCATCTCAAGCAGCGCTGAACTGGGCACCGCCGTCCCAAGCTCCGCTGAACAGGGCACCGCCGTCTCAAGCACCGCTGAACAGGGCACTGCCTTCTCAAGCACCGCTGAACAGGGCACTGCCGTCTCAAGCACCGCTGAACTGGGCCCTTTCAATCAAGCACCGCTGAGCTGGGCCCTTTCAATCAAGCACCGCTGAACTAGGCCCTTCATCTCAAGCACCGCTGAACTGGGCCCTTCATCTCAAGCACCGCTCCGCTGGGCCCTTCATCTCAAGCACCGCTCCGCTGGGCACCGCCATCTCAAGCTCCGCTCTTCTGGGCCCTTCATCTCAAGCACCGCTCCGCTGGGCACCTCCGTCTCAAGCACCGCTCCGCTGGGCCCTTCATCTCAAGCACCGCTCCGCTAGGCCCTTCATCTCAAGCACCGCTGGCCCATTGGCGGAAGGGGCAGGCCCGCATCTGTGTCGGGCAGGGCTGCATGAAGCACTCTGGGCACTAGTCCCCCTCCAGTACCAGTGGAGACTGTTATCCACTTGAGAGACTGTGGCTTTGCACTCCCCAGGATATGGCAGTGGGCAAGCCACCCACTGTACATACTTGTGAGACTGTGGCTTTGCACTCCCCAGGATGGGACAGTGGGCAAGCCACCCACTGTGGAGACTTGAGAGACTGTGGCTTTGCACTCCCCAGGATATGGCAGTGGGCAAGCCACCCACTGTAGAGACTTGTGAGACTGTGGCTTTGCACTCCCCAGGATGGGACAGTGGGCAACCCACCCACTGTAGAGACTTGTGAGACTGTGGCTTTGCACTCCCCTGGATGGGACAGTGGCCATGGAGGCCCCTCGTGGATCTGGCGTCGTGTACTCATGTGGCTGAGGTGCCCCCCCTTCCATTCCCCCTGAGGTGCCTGTAGTTTTTCTATCTGATGCCCCTGCAGTGTTCTCTCCGTTTAGGTCAGGTATCTTGTGTGGGCCTTGCGCATGTGATTTGGGCCCAGTGGTCCACGGACAATGACAGCTAGAATTATCGGACTTTTAATATTTATGTATATATTAGTTTTAAATGTGTGATTGTTTTTATAACGCAATGATCCAATATATTCGACTGTTTATGATCTATTCCTTTTGTCTTTGCATTCTTTCGGGGGGCTTGGGGGTTGTAACAGTGATGTATTGCTATGCATTGATGTGTGTGTTGTAGTGGGTGGTGGTGGGGGTGGGTCTGTTGCGTATGTGTTTCCCCGTAATATTTTCTCCTCCCCCCTCCCCTGTGTCGTAGGTGCAGTACTCACCGTTGTCTTCTGCGCCGGCGTTCGTGCTCCTGGTAGAGGAGCAGGAATACAATAGCTGGTAGGATGTGTAATTCGGGTTCCATGCTGTCCAGATTCTTCGTGGGGTGTATGGAGGTGAGCGGTTTCGGTTTGAAATGTCTGTTTCCGCCGTGTTTTTATCGGCGGGGCTACCGCCCCGGAAAAGGTGGCGGATTGGTGGGTTGTGATATGGTGGGCGGTACATTGACTCCCGCCTGTCTGTTGGCGGTGGCCGCCGCGCTGTTTGTTTGTCCCGCCGTGGCGGTCGGAGTGTTAAAGTGGCGGTCTCTGTTGGCAGTTTCCGCCAGGGTCAGAATTCCATTTTTTTAACCGCCAGCCTGTTGGCGGGTTAGCCGCCGCTTTAACACCGACCGCCAGGGTTGGAACGAGGGCCAATGGCTGCTGCGTCTGGAGAAAGGGCCCCTGCCTCCACTGCTCAGGAGTTGGAGAAGCTCGTGGATGGGTTCCTCCCCCAGTACACGCTACTCTACGGTCCTCCAGACCAACAGGTAAGTACACAGGGAGCACGTTGTATGGGCTATGCTGGGTGGAGAGGGTTGGATGTCAGTAGGAAGGGGGCAGAGTTCTGCGACCATGAAGGACTGTAAATGCATGTCCCACATGGCAAGGGTAGGGATGGGGGCCACTCACTTCGACGGTGCAGTTGCTAATGACTTCTCTTCTTCCCCTGTACATGTCATGTAGGTCAGCGCCCACCAGAAGAAGGACATTTGGCGTGCCATCGCCAAGGACATACGGACCCTGGGGGTCCACCAGAGACGGGGCAGCCACTGTCGTAAAAGATGGGAGGACATTCGCCACTGGAGCAAGAAGACAACGGAGGCTCAGCTGCGTATGGCCTCCCAACGTGGGAGGGGTGCCCGTCGCACCATGACCCCCCTGATGTTCCGGATCCTGGTGGTGGCCCACCCTGAGTTGGATGTGCGCTTGAGGGCATCACAGCAGACACATGGGGGTGCGCAGTGGAGGGGTCTGGGTGCGGGAGGAGGGCTGTGGGTTTCCCTAGGCTAGGGGGAGTTACGTAAGCTAGGCCCCTTCGTAAGGCATGGCCCTGTGGCCCTCCACCCCACCTCTGTAGAGTGCCAAGTACAGGTATACGTACCCCTGTGTCATCTATGTGGACAGATGACACTCATAGCCATGTAGGCCATATCCCAGGAATTGCATCTGTAGAGGCCAAGAGCACGGCGTAGTGCAGGGGGCTGCTGTGTCTGTATTGTCCGCCAACGGTAGCGGTAAGCCATGCACTCAACCTGTCTTTCTTCTGTCGTCCCCCACCCTTTTTGTGCTCTCCCTGTTTGTTTGTGCATCAGCATCATCAGGCGGAGGTACAGCGGCACCGGAGCACGAGGGAGCTGCATCCCACATGGCCATGGAGGGCCACACCACAGACTCCGAATACACCAGTGGGACGGAGAGCGAGGGGAGCTTCACGACGGTCACCGGATCAGCAAACAGCGACACGGACTTGTCCGCGGATGGGAGCTCCCTTGTGGTGGCGGCACCATCTGTGCCCCCCACTTCTACAGGTACAGCCGCCACCCCCCCACTCGCACCGCCCTCCCAGCAGCCCCTCAGTCTTCGCTCCGTGCCCGCTCACCCAGTAGGGTGGGCATCACCTTCGCCCCAGGCACCTCAGCCCCTGCCCCTGTCACCTCTGCTGCCCTCAGTGAGGAGGCCATTGACCTCCTCAGGTCACTCACTTTTGGGCAGTCTACCATTGTGAATGCCATCCAGGGTGTAGAAAGGGAGTTGCAACACACTAATGCATTCCTGGAGGGCATTCATTCTGGTCAGGCTGCCCATCATCGAACCCTGCAATCTCTGGCCTCAGCACTGATGGCAGCCATTGTCCCTGTGTCGAGCCTCCCCCCTCCAACTTCCTCCACCCAGACCCAATCCCCTGTACCCCAGCCTATCCCAACCACACCATCAGACAAGCATGCACACACCTCAACACACAAAAGTAGCTCAGGCAAACATAGGCACCACACATCCCACAGGCACTCACACAAGCATCACCCACATACAGACACAGCAACATCCACTGCCTCCACTGTGTCCCCCTCCTCGTCGTCTCCCTCCTCCCTCCCAGTGTCGTCTACACTCTCACCTGCATGCACTACATCTACAGGCACTAGGACTCTCACCAGAACACCCAGCACCACACCCCGCTCACCTGCACTCACCACCCCCACTACCATTTACACGTGCCCTGTGTCCACTCCCAGTGTGTCTGTGACGCCCCCTCCCAAAGTACACAAACGCGGGCACCCACACACTCAACATCCATCCACCTCACGACAGCCTCCAGTACCTGCACCCAAATCACCTAAAGTTACACCTCCTACAACCACCTCCTCTTCCTCCACTCCCAGACCCCCTCCAGCTACCCGTCCCAGTGTTCGTAAGAAACTCTTCCTCAGCAACGTTGACCTCTTTCCCACCACCCCCACCCCTCCAATTCATAGGTCCCGTAGTAGCACCTCAGCCAAAAAAAGTCAGGTACCAGTGGTGCGTGTTAAAGGTGTGTGGAGTGCACCGGCCACCAGGGCAGCCAGTGTGACACGGAGCCAAAGCACTGCCACTCAACCCCCTGTAAAGCACCTTAAGTTGGAAAGTGGCCGACGGGAGAGGGTGAAGACTCCTGCTGGCAAAACAGCTCACAATGGTCCCAGGGGGAGTGCCGAGTCAGCTGTGACTCCTCCCAAGGTGGTGAAGGGGAAGAAGAAGTCTCCAAAGTCTGGTAAGAGCAGCACGGCGGAGAAGCCCGCCATCCTCCCCGCCGGCCGGGACGCCACCGCCAGCACTGTCGTCAGTGGTCTGGAGACCACCGCCAGAGTCAGTGCCCTGGAGGGCAGCAGTATCGTCACTGGTCCGGAGACCATCGCCAGAGTCAGTGCCCTGGAGCGCAGCACTGTCGTCACTGGTCCGGAGACCACCACCAGAGTAAGTGCCCTGGAGGGCAGCACTGTCGTCACTGGTCCGGAGACCACCCCCAGAGTCAGTGCCCTGGAGGGCAGCACTGTCGTCACTGGTCCGGAGACCACCGCCACAGTCAGTGACCTGGAGGGCCCCGGCAGCCACAGCCCCGCTGAGCACTGAGGGACCGTCATGCCACATACCGCTGCACAGGTCAGACACAGCAAAGGCATGCACCGCTGAACAGGGCAAAGACCGCCATGGTGGAGACCGCTGAACAGGGCAAAGACCGCCATGGCAAGGCACCGCTGAACAGGTCAGACACAGCAAAGGCAAGCACCGCTGAACAGGGCAAAGACCGCCATGGTGGAGACCGCTGAACAGGGCAAAGACCGCCATGGCAAGGCACCGCTGAACAGGTCAGACACAGCAAAGGCAAGCACCGCTGAACAGGGCAAAGGGAGAGCCATGGTGAAGACCGCTGAACAGGGCAAAGACCGCCATGGTGAAGACCGCTGAACAGGGCAAAGACCACCAAATCAAGCATCGTTAGCCCATGTGCAGCTGGGACAGTGATGGAACTGGGACCATCACGGGGAGCGTGATGCACTCTGGGCACCATTCCCCCTCCAGGACCAGTGGAGACCTGCATCCACTCTGTCTGTCCTTCACAGGATGAAGCACTCTGGGCATCAGTCCCCCTCCAGAACTAGTGGAGACCTGCATCCACTTTGTCTGTCCTTCACAGGATGAAGCACTCTGGGCACTAGTCCCCCTCCAGAACCAGTGGAGACTGTTATCCACTTGAGAGACTGTGGCTTTGCACTCCCCAGGATGGTACAGTGGGCAAACCACCCACTGTAGAGACTTGAGAGACTGTGGCTTTGCACTCCCCAGGATGGTACAGTGGGCAACCCACCCACTGTAGAGACTTGAGAGACTGTGGCTTTGCACTCCCCAGGATACATCAATGGGCATGGAGCCGCATTGTGGATCTGGCGTGGTGCTGTAATCCGGCTGAGGTGCCCCCCCTTCCCTTCCCTCTGAGGTGCCTGTTGTATTTCTATCTGATGCCCCTGCAGTGTTCTCTCCGTTTGTGGACAGGAATCTAGTGTGGGCCTCGCCGATGCATTGTGGGCCCAGTGGTCCACAGACATTGATATGAGCATACCTGCAGTACTAATCGTGATGTATATTTTGCAGAATGTGTATATATATCAGTATATATTTCCTTACTGTATTTTGTTACATTACAATGGTTGAACTCATTTCCTTTTGTCTTTGCATTCTTCTGGGGGTGGTTGTTACTGTGCTGTTTGGAAATGCATTGGTGTGTGTGTTGTAGTGGGTGAGGGTCGGGGTGGGGGTGTTGCGTGTGTGTGTCTGTGACTTTTGCTTTCCCCGCCCCTATGTCGTAGGTGCAGTACTCACCGTTGTCTTCGGTGCCTACGTTGCTGGTGTTCATAGAGGAGCAGGAAGACAAGCGCAGGGAGTATTTGTAGTTCGGGCTCCATGGTGGCCTCCTTCCTTGTGGAGTATGTTGAGGAGAGCATTTTCCCATTGCAAAAGCTGTTTCCGCCGTGTTTTTATCCATGGTGAATCCGCCCCGGAAAAGGTGGCGGATTGGCGGGTTGTGATACTGTGGGCGGTACATTGTCTTCCGCCTGTCTGTTGGCGGTGACCGCCGCACTGCTTGTCTGTACCGCCGTGGCGGTCGGAGTGTTAAAGTGGCTGTCTATGTTGGCGGTTTCCGCCACGGTCATAATTCCCTTTTTTTAGTCCGCCGGCCTGTTTGCTGTATTACCGCAGCTTTAACACCGTCCGCCAGGGTTGTAATGACCACCTTAGTGTCTGCTGACTTATTTTTATACTCTGATGCCCTCCTTCTGGAAGAAAAAACAAGCGTCTATACAATAGCTTTGAAGTGCATGGAATTTCCTCACTCCCCTGCCCTGGCTCCAAACTGGCTGCAGTGACAGTGTGAAGGTGATAAATCCTTTCTGTAAGGGTATAGCTCTCTATAATGAGTTGCATATGGGGTTGTGCTCAGCTCTGCCCCCTCATCTTGTCAGCAGGTAGCTTATTATGAAAAACCTAATCCCTTATTGTGTGGCTGTCTGGGAGGAATTCACAAAGTTTAACTGTCAATTACACTCAGTCATGTGATCCACAATGGGCTACAGGAACAAAAGGGCTAACAGCAGAAAAATACACATTTTCTGAAAGTGGCATTTTCAAAATTGTAAGCAAAAACTCAAATTAAGCATTAAAAAGGGTTTTTTCATCACAATTCTGAAGACATCAAATATGGGATAGCTATCTGCTCCCAGTTGGAACAACTTGAAACTGTGGCTTATTAAATATAAAAAGAAACCCCCATTGTTATTCTGTGGGAGAGGTAGGCCTCACAGTAGTGAAAAACACATTTTGGAGTTGTTTCCTACTAGGACATGTAAGACATAAAAGCACATGCCCAAATTTTTACTTACACAGCAACCTACTCCATTGGTATCTGGGGCCTACTTTATGAGTGGCATATATAATACATGAACATTTTAATGCTTGGCAAGGGGGTTTTAATGCCAAGTCAACATGGCAGTTGCAATGGCAGGCATGGGCAAGATTTTAAGGGGCTTCTTTAGTGGGTGGCACTATAAATGTTGTAGGTTGCATTTTAGCACTGGTCAGTAGGGGTAAAGTGCACAGACTCTCTAATCAACAAAAAATCTGTAAAAAGGATGGGACAAGAGCAAAGATTTGGGGTGACCCTGAAGAAAGGACCAGGTTCAACAGTGACAATGTAGATATCTTTGTAGTTTAGTCATTTTTTTTAACACTCATTGCATAAGCATCGGGTGAAAGAAAGTGTCACCTCATGAAATCATTTATTTAAACATTTCTAGTTCCCTTCTACTTCCCTTTGAGCACAAAAATAAACATGCAGTTCCTTGTGGTGGATCAATTAGTATAAAGTACTGTAAATAGTACTAATTATATTAATGATGTATAAGTCACAGGAAGAAAGAACTGCAATACAAAATTCCAAGGGCCCTAGAGAACCAGCACCATGGTTTGCTTGACTGACTATACAAATGCTTGCAATGGGTGTTTTATTCATGTTGATCCTGCCTTTCCCATTAGAAACCCAACCCTGAGCTCCACTGTTACCACCAAGGAGGACGGCCGCTAAACAGGGGTAGCCACTAAGCTGCACCTCAAAAAAATGGAGGAAATAGTAGTGGTGCATAGCTGGCTGGTAAAACTGGAAGAGAAGGATGAGGGAGTGGCATCAGCAGTCCTTTTGAACTCCAGTGCCCAGTTGGTGGAGGCAGGGCAAGGCTCTATCACCCCAGTCACTGAAGGCAGCCAAATGGATCTTCATCCCTCCCAGCAGCCACCATCTCATCATCCTTAGAGGTTCTCCCTTAACAGTGCCTCAAAGACAGCCAAGAACTTAAGCAGGGCGACAGAGAAATTAAAGAAAGGCTATACCATTTGGAGCAGTATTATCAGGGAGAAGGGAGAGCCTGTTATGGGTGGTTTCCATGGGAACAGTTGGTGAAGTGGTAGAATAGATTAGAATTAGTAAAGTTTTGTTTTGTGAGTTTTAATGGGCTCTTTAGGGACAAAACAACTTGTTGAGGGTAGTGCGGGTGGTAGCAGTTGGGAAGGGGGTACAATAGTAACTGTGTACTTGGGTTTTGTGGTTTTATGAGGGGTATAGTAAAATAGGTGGGTCTGCCCCAGTCACAGTAGGTTATTTTATTTTTTATTAAAATAAACAGTTTATGGTTTTTCTAGCTATATTTTTTAATGCACTATTATGACATTATAAGTATTATTAGAAGCATTATTGTAATTATTATTATTATTATTAGTAGTAGTAGTAGTAGTAGTAGTAGTATTAGTAGTAGTAGTAGCAGCTTTGCTAGTAGTATTGATTTGTTAGCTGTACTTTGCACTATAACATACAGAAACAAGGATGCTCTTCTTGAGTTCCATCAGAGAAGATGCTGAGCTCTGAGCCTGGGCAAAGAAATGATCTAAATGTCTACCCTAATTTCTCCCTTTCTAGTCTACTCTCTACTTGACTTGAGTTCCCTTATGACAAGGCTAATTCAAATGCATGCCTTCAGTCTACCCTTCTGCAATCACTGTTAGAAAAATTATGATGTATTACTTTGCATCTCCCCGTAAGGACTTGATATCTACCAAGAGCACCCACTCTCTCATCATTAAGTACTAGAAATATATGATTACTGCCCTGTCCTCCAGGCCAAATCAATACTCACCATTATGATCCGTCTGGTTCGCTCATGTGCCTCAATATAACGTTCCTCAGCCCCTGTCCTGGCATTCCTCACAGGGGTCACAAGCCACAATAGGTTTGGGTATCCAGAGTGACCTCCAAGTATTGAGGGACAACATTTAGCATCACACAATGATTTGGGGATGACACGTGAAGGCATAAACTAACATACATTGGGTAGGGACCACGGCTTACCTATTAGCCTCACCCTGTGCCTCTATAGTTGGGTGATCACATTTGGGATGCTGCTAATCCTCAGAACAAAGGCATCATGCACCAACCCAGGATACTTAGCATTGACGTGGGAGATGTACTGGTCCGCCTGGCACACAATTTGCACATTCAGTGAGTGGAAACTCTTCCGATTCCTGAACATCTGTTCATTCTGGCAGGGGGGGATGAACACAATGTGTCCCATCAATGGCTCCAACACTATTGGGTATATGTCCCATTGCATAGAATCCGGCCTTCACAGTGGCCAGATCTTCCACCTGGGGGAAAGCTATGTAGCTGCACATGTGTTTCACCAGGACAGACAAAACTCTTGCCAGCACGATTGAGAACATTGGCTGTGACATGCACACATACAGATGAGCATGCACACAACAACACCCAAGAGTGGCACAGTCAAACACAGGCACCACACTTCATCCCACAGGCACTCACGCAAACACCAGATGATTGCAGACAAAACCACATCCACTGCCTCCACTGTCTCCCCCTCCTCCTCCTCCTCCACCTCCCTCACAATCTTGTCCACACTCACACCTGCAGGCACTGCATCAACACCCACCACCAGCATCACCACCACACCAAGCAGCACACACACCTCACTAGCAGACACCTCCACAACATCCATGCACGCGTACCCTGTGTCCTCTCCCACCCTGTCTGTCCCCCCCAAAGGACACAAACGTAAGTATTCACACACCCAACAGTCATCCACCTCACATAAGCACACTACCCATGCACCTGCACCTAAATCCAGCAGACACACACCTCCTACAACCACTCCCTCAACCTCCACTCCCATCCCTCCTCCCTCATCCCAACTCACCATCCCTAAGAAGCTTTTCCTTGCCCAACTTGACCTCTTCCCATCTCTTCCCCCCCGGTCTGCCCGTAAGAGCAGGGTCCCAATGACCCAACCCAGCACCTCAGCCAAAGAGTCCACGCAGAGAGTGGTGGTACCACCTAGTCGTGGTGGCAAGTCAGTGAAGGATACCACTTCACCAGATTTCACTATGGCCAAATCCTCCATCTAGGTGAAAACAATGTAGCTGTGCATGTGTTTAATCAGGGCAGACAACACTCTGGTCAGCACTATTGAAAACATTGGCTGAGACATTCCTGCTGCCAAGCCCACTGTCACTAGGAAGGAGCCAATTGCTAAGAAATGGAGCACTGATAGGATTTGCAGCAGAAGGGGGATCTCAGTGGGGTGACGGATAGCAGATATCAGGTCATGCTCCAACTGGGCACACAGCTTTGTGATTGCTGCCTGTCAGGTCTATAAGTGAGGTTAATGTGCCTGTCCTCCATTGTTGCCAAGTCTACCAGGGGTATGTACACAGGGGGATGTCTCCATCTCCTATTCATCCACAGCGGTTGTAATCTAGGGGACAAAATGGTGAGCAGCTGGTCAGTATTCCACATTTCCAAACACTACACTGCATTGCATGTTGTGACTGTAACAGTATGTCGTTGGATATGCCCACATGGTGCCTATGTGTACTGTGACGCAGTTAGGTGAAATGGCCTGACCCCCCATGAAATGGCGTCTGCCTGTCATGTGTGGATGGACATGTGGAAATTAGGTAATGCTGCTGACGTGTGCCATTGCGGGAGGTGGTCGAGTACCGCCATGCAACTCCTCACTGGTTTTCGTTGGGTCTTATGGGTTACAGTGGACAATGGTGATGTACGCCAGGAGTGACTGTAGCACCGCCACGGACGTGACTGCCATTTTCCATCTGTTCATTCACTTGCTACCTGACCTTTATCAGGAGAGGACCTACACTGCAAGTGCTGCTGTGACCTGTGTCTGGAACTGACCATGTCTTGTGTCACTGGGGAAAGAGCCCCTGCTTTCACCACTGTGGAGCTGGAGAGACTGGTGGATGGGGTCCTACCCCAGTACCGAATGCTGTATGGGCCTCCAGACCAACAGGTGAGTACACTGTGAGCCCGAGGCATGGGGCATGAATGCATGGAGTGCTGTATATGAGGGCCATGTGTAGGGGAGGTTGGTGGAAGGGTTCTGGGCAGCGTGATGCATCTATGGTAGGCAATGTCTGTGCATAAGGGGATGTGAGGGCTATGGTCGGCCATGAGTCTAACAGGACGGTCGGTATGACTGATAACTTTTTCTGTGTTTCTTTTTCTGCAGGTCTGCGCCCATCAGAAAAAGGGTGTATAGTGTGCCATCGCCAAGGACGTGCAGGCCCTGGGGGTCACCAACTGTCACAAACGGTGGGAGGACCTGAGACGCTGGGCAAGGAAGACAGCGGAGGCCTAGCTGGAGATGGTCTCCCCACGAGGAAGGGGTGCCCGTCGAACCCTGACCCCGTGATGGTCTGCATAGTGGTGGTAGCCTATCCGGAGCTAGATGGACGCTTAAGGGCATCACAGCAGCCACAAGGGTGTGAGTACAGTTTCCCAATATACTACTTGTGCGTTTGTGGGTGGTCTCCGGGTGGGGGATGTGGGCCTGTGGGCCTGTGGGTGCCCTTAGGCCAGGCCGGACATTGCAGGGTAGGTCCCTAGTTGGGCAGGGTTCTGATGTAAAGTACCTCCAACCAAGCTAGTATGCATCCTCTACTGGGCAGGGGCCTGTGGGTCCAAGGTATGCTGCTACTGGTATTCCTGTCCATGGACTGGTGACTAGCATTCTGACTGTAAGTGCATTGCCTAGTGCGTAGGGCTGTTCCCTGTGTGTGTCTGTGTGTTGTGAATTCCAACTGTGTTGTTGTTGCTGCCATTGACCAAGTGTATCCTTTGTCCCCACCGTTTTTGTTTTGTCACCCTGTCCTTATGTGCATTAGCATCATCTGGTGCTGGAGCAGAGGCACCGGCGACGGAGGGAGCTGCACCCCACAGGGCCCAGGAGGCCAAATCCACAGATGGTGAGGGCACCAGTGGGATGGAGGGTGAGGGGAGCACCACGGCGGCGACAGGAAGGGACAGTTTGAACAGTGATACCTCCTCCAATGGAAGCTCCCTGGTGGTGGCAGACACCTCTGTGGCCACCCCCACTACAAGTACAACCGCCACCCCGAACCAGCACCGCCCTCTCAGGAGCCCATCAGCAAGTTTCCCATGCCTGCTGAACCAGGAGGGTGGGCATCGCCTTCACCCTAGGCACCTCAGGCCCTGCTCCAGTTAGCCCTGATGCCCTGAGTGAGGAGGCTACTGACCTCCTGCAATCCAGTCAACTATTGTGAATGCCATCCAGGGGCTGGCAGGCTATTTGCAACAAACAAATGCATTCCTGGAGGGCATTAACTCTGGCATGGTGGGCCAATAGAGATCAATCCAGGCTCTCTGATGGCAGCCATTGGCCCTATCTCAAGCCTTCCCCTCCGACTTCATCTACACAGTCCCATTCCCCTCAACACCAACCTATCCCAAGCACACATTCAGGCCAGCATGCAACCAAGATAACACACAGGAGTGGCTCAGGCAAACACAAGCACCACACATCATCCCACAGGCACTCACACAAACACCATCCAGATGCAAGAACATCCACTGCCTCCACTGTGTCCTCCTCCTCCTCATCCTCCACCACCCTCCCAGTAGAGTCTCCACTCACACCTGCATGCACTACATCCTCATCCACTACCCTCATCACAATCACGTCTATCACTACACACCCCTCACTGGCAGTCACCACCTCCACATCCATGCACACGTCCCCTGTGTCCTCTCCCACTGTGTCTGTGCCTCCTCCTCCCAAAGTACACAAACGCAAGCACTCAGACTCCCAACAGCCATCCACCTCACAGCAGCATAAGGCCCATGCACCTGCACCTAAACACAGCAGACGGACACCTCCTACAACCACTCACTCTTCCTTCACTCCCAAACCTTCACCCTCTTCCCGCCCCAGTGTCCCTAAGAAGCTTTTCCTCTCTGCAGTTGACCTCTTCCCTACCCCTCTCCCCCATCCTTCACGTCAGGCCAGGTTGGTCAGAACCCAGGCGAGCACCTCAGCCACCCAGTCCACGTCCACAGTAGTGTCTGCAGCTACTGCAGGTGGGAGAGGCTCCAGGGAACCAGCCATCAGCACTGACAGTGTGCCTGTACCAACTGCCAAATGGAAGGGCAAGGAGGCATCCCCAGCTGCCAAGGGGAAGGGCAAGGAGACATCACCAGCTGCCATGGGGAAGGGCAAGGAGGCACCACCAGCTGCCATGGGGAAGGGCAAGGAGACACCACCAGCTGCGAAAGGGAAGTGCAAGGGGCCTGCACCTGCAGGCAGGAAGGACTGGAGGCCTGATGCTGAAACTTATTCTGAGCCCCTACCACCAACCATGGTGGTACAGTCATCCAAAGCTGCAGGGGGAGGGCTGGAGCCTCCCCCCACCACTGGCATTTCCGCCACCAGCACCGCTACCAGCACCGCCACCAGCACCACTGTCAGCAGCAGTAGTCCTAGTAGGCAGCCGTCCGAGGCTGCAGTGGAAGGGCTGGAGCCTCCCCCCAACACTGGCATCCCCACCACCAGCACCACTGCCAGCAGCAGCAGCCCCGGTGGGCAGCCATCTGAGGCTGCAGGGGAAGGGCTGGAGCATCCCCCCACCACTGGCATCCCCAACACCAGCACTGCTACTGCCACTACTGAGCAGCTGTCACTGCCGGCGGGCAGTGTGTAGTCCTGCCTCCATTGGCTGTAGTGCATCCTGGACCCTGCAAATCATGTAGGTGTGGCACCCAGGTGAGAGACTGTGAACTTGCACTCCCCAAGGGCTGCATCACAGGGCACAAGGCACCCTCCAGAACCAGTAGAAAAAGCCATCCACTCACCCCCTCCTTGCCAGGATGAAGCACACTGGGCACAAGGCCCCCTCCAGAACCAGTGGGCAAACCACCCACTTGAGAGACTGTGGCTTTCCACTCCCCAGGATCAAGCAGTGGGCAAACCATCCACTTGGGGGACTATGGCTTTGCACTCCCCAGGACCATCCAATGGGCAAACCACCCACTTGAGAGACTATGGCTTTGCACTTCCCAGGACCAAGCACTGGGCAAACCTTCCACTAGAGAGACTGTGGCTTTGCACTCCCCAGGACGAAGCAGTGGGTAAACCACCCACTTGAGAGACTGTGGCTTTACACTCCCCAGGACCATCTAGTGGGCAAAGCACCCACTTGAGAGACTGTGGCCTTGCACTCCCCAGAACCAAGCAGTGGGCAGACCACCCACCAGAGAGACTGTGGTCTTGCACTCCCCAGGACATCACACAGGGCATGTAGCCCCCTCCAGGACCAGTGGTGTTGTACCATCTTCCGGCTGAGATACCCCTCATTCCCCGTCCCCCTTAGGCGCTTGTGTTTTCTCAACCTGATGCCTCTGCAGTGTTCTCTCTGTGCTGTTGCAGGAGTCAAGTGGGGCCTTGGCCTATGTGTAGTGGCCCTGTGGCTCAAGGACAGTGAGGAGTGGGTAGTGTCCCTCCATTTGTATATATGTATATACTGTTTTGATTTTGAAGCACAATTTTTTAATAGTTTATCTTATTACACTCACTTTAATCTATTCCTTTTGTCCTTGCATTATTCCTGAGGGGCACGGGGTAGATATGTGATGTTATTGCACCTGTTTGGGTGCATGGTGTTGGGGGTGGGGGTGTTGAGTGTGTGTGGCACTCTCTTTTTCCTCCACTATCCCTTGTGTGCTACGCAACAGTACTCACTGTGGTCATCTTCGCTGGCGTTGCTATTCGTAATGCATGAAGAGGTATACAATCATGGGGAAGATGTGCAACTCGGGCTCCAATGTGTTGTGGTTCTTCCTTGAGTCTCTAGAGGTGAGTCCTTTGCCTTCTGTGAACTGTTTCCGCCGTGCTTTTGATGTTGTTGGTACCGCCCCGGAAAAGGTGGCAGATAGGCCTGTTGTAATACTGTGGGTGGTACATTGTCTTCTGCCTGGCTGTTGGCGGCTACTGCTGCTGTGCTTGTTGCTACCGCCGTGGCGGTCAGTGTGTTAAAGTGGCTGTCTGTGCGGGCGGTTTCCGCCGTGTTCATAATTCAATTTTTTTAACTTTTCATTGGATAGGTGGGGGAAGAATGTTAGGGGATCAATGATGTAATTGGTAAGTGTATTTGGATACGTTTTAGAGACAAACGGAGTGTGCAGAAAGTCCATGAGAGTGGCACATCTGTCATGGAAGGACAATGACTGATAGGATAATATAGTGGGCCCCTCATTGCAACTTTGGCAGTCCGAGGACTGCCACGGTGGCGATGGTGGTCACACTTTTGCCGGACCAGAGGTGAAGACCCCCAGATTATGACCATGGCAGTGTCCCCAACAGAACACAGCCAAAACACCACCAGTACAGCCAGTGCGGCCAGCAGAAGACATCTCCAGGCCACCAGGGAATATGTTTCTGCTGATCATATTACGACCCAGCACACTGCCAGGACTTACAGGGCGGTCTCACTGCCACGAAAATGCTGGTCGAAACAACCAACATAAAAGGAGACACTCACCTTTAAGAACACAGACACGTCTGCAGCCGCCATTAAACTCAAACTGACAGTCTTCCTCCTGTTTCTGCTGGCCATACAACTCCAGAACGAGCGACGGTGACTAAGATAACACCTATAACTACACCCATCTAGCACACACTGGAGGGAAGGCCATTAGTACACACCCACACACAACACACAACCACGCTATGGCTAGCCACGCCCACACAGACACGCAAACATACACCCATCCCAATACACAAACACATCTACATACACAGCAATACACAAACAACACATACCACGTCCAACATACATGTGTCATGCACACACCACACACACACACACCAGCGCCACTGTAAGAAACATCCACACACAACACCACCAACTCACACAACCACAACAGCATCATAACTACACAAATGCATTGGCAGAGAGGCACAACGCATAGTTCCAGTAATACGTAACAACAGCACACAACCAATACAAACAATAACACTGCCAAACAACGTGTCACATCACACGCCATGTCCTTCCAACACACAAAGTACATCACATATGCATCACAACACATACACCACTGTCGAACAATGCCACACAAAAGCAACACGACACAGCACAACACGTTTATAGCACACCTCACACACCCAACTCATGCTGCTACACAAATATATCACATACATTGAAGACACACACCAAATTGCATGTATACAACACATAAATCTGGAAGAAAAGGCAAACCTTGACACCAACGAGTGACTGGTGCAGATATATTGAAATGATGTCCTCAGTAAATAAATCACTATATACAACAGAGGCCTAATGGCCAGTCCAAAGTGTTTATTGCTTCAGACACACTGTGCAGAGTTCCTGGCCCCAACTTGACTCCTGACTGCAAAGTGGCCTCCACATGGCAGGGCCATCAATGGGGCATGTAGGTACCTCAGTGGCTATGGCGGGGCCGAGGTAGGGGTTTGGGTTTAGTGGGGGGCTTTAGATTGTGATTTTGAGATGAGTTTTCCCCTTCATATGGCCCTTAGAAGGAGGGCCCTTGCCCTTTTTGTGGTGGTACTCTCCCATAGGGGGAGGGGGTGTGGCATGGGCACTACCAGGTGGTCATGGGTGGACTGGGAGGTGGAAGGACTGGGAATGCGGAGGGAATGAGGGTGCTTGGGGGAAACAGGGACAGTCAGTGGGAGGGAACAGGGCAAACTTTATTTAGGAACACAAGGGCGGTCATGGGAAAAATGGGTGAGAGGCAGAGGGAGTGGTTGTGAGGTATGTCTTGATAGGTGCCTTGGGTGCAGGTGTGTGGGTGCAAGCCATGTGTGCACTGGGTGTCTGTTTGCTGGGTGAGTGCAGGCATTTAGGTGTCTTGGGAGGAGAAGGAGGAGATGCAGGGAGATGACAGGGTGGATGTGTGAGTATCCGTTGGAGTGTGCCTGCAGGTAAGGTGGATGTGCTGCATGTGGGGGTGTGGGTAGTTGTGGTGAGTGCGCATGTGGTGAATGGGGTGGATGTATGGGGGTCTGCTATTGTTGTCACAGTTGGCATGATGGGACTTATGGATGGATCTGGGAGTGCTGATGTGGTGAAAGCAGGTGTGAGTGGTGTGTCTGTGAGGGAGGAGGTGGGGAGTCTGTGTAGGGAGTGGGCGTTGGTGTGTGCATGTGAATGTTAGCTGTATGCATTGTGGTGGTGTGACTTGTGGTGCCTGTGTTTGTCTTTTGTCGGTTGAGGTGGATGAATTCTGGTCTGACTCTGTGTTCTAGAGGGGTGTGGGGAGAGGGTTGTGGGATGGGGCAGAGGTAGCAGGAGGAGGGTTGGATGACAAAGGGACACTGGCTGCCATCAATGAGGAGGCTAGAGCCTGAAACAATCTGTGCAGGCCAGTCAGGGCACTGCAAATTTCTTCCAGGTAGGCATTGGACTGCTGCATCTGTGATGCCATTCCCTGATGGCATTCACAATGGTTGACTATCCCACAGAGATGGATCTCAGGAGGTCAATAGCCTCCTCACTGAGGGCAGCAGTACTGACAGGGGCAGAAGCAGAGGTGCCTGTGGCGAAGGAGACGGCCACCCTCCTGGGTGAGCAGGCAAGGGCAACTGGGTGGCACTTCACCTTCGCCTGATGATGCTGATGCACACAAAGACAGAGGAGAAGAGGAATGGATGGTGGGAGAGAAAGAAAGGGTGCAGTAGGCCAATACCTACACATCATGCACACAGACTGACAACCTAAGTGACTGCAGGTATGCCATGCTATGGGAAGATAGCATGCCAACAAACCAATCAACAATGTGGTCAGTAACATTTTGTCCCCTGCAGCCATCTGCACCTACAGGCTGAGGCAGCTGATTTGGATCACACCAATTACCTCCGTCATAGTGGCAGACCGTTAGTGATGGCAATGCGCCTTCCACCTGACATGTTGGTGGAAGGCGCTGGTCACCCAAAATATGACAAATGTCAGGAGACAATATCCCAAAATTCAGTTCCTACCTGCATGAGTTACTGTCTGCATGGTTTTGGTACACATAACCAATACAATTCTTGCCAGGATGGATCCTAGCCATAGCCGATGTGCAACTACCAACAGTCTACACAACACCTACCCACCAGTAGGCTCCCCAAACCCATACATGCCTAATATTAGGGAGGTGGGAGTGTGCACCTACCCCCTTGTGGCTGCTATGCTGCCCTCAAGCTCCCATCCATCTCAAGGTAGGCCAGCACCAAAATGCGGGCCAGTAGGGGGATCAGGGTCCAACAGGCACCCCCCCCCTGTAGGGAGGATGTCCCTATCAGGGCCTCTGTGGTCTTCTGGGCCCAACAACTCAGGTCCTTCCACCTCTTTCTGCAGATGGTGCTCTGCCGGGCATGGACCCCCCCCGGGTCCGCACTTGCTTGGCAGTGGCACGCCTAATATCCTTCTTCTGATGGGTGCTGACCTGCATGGGTGACACAGACAAAAAGATAAAATCATGGAGAATGGCATCACACCAACAGCAGCAACCTTCACACATCAGACACATCTCATGACCACAAAAACATGTCTTAATAGCACTTCCACACCTACACGTCTGCCATCAGCATGCATCCACTATGTGTGCGTCGTCTACACGCCTTTCAACCCCACACATATCACCATCAGGCAGGACAGGAACATTGGACTTATCTGCTACTCTGCTGCCCCATACAACTGTCCATAAAGAGGTAGGACCACATCCACAAGCTTCTCCAGTTCCTCCTGGGTGAAGGCAGAGCCCATATCTCCTGCAGGATGTGGCATGATAACTCCCAGAGACAGACACAGCAGCACACGCAGTGGAGGTCTTGCATACACAAGTGTCAGGAGTCAAGTGAGCTATGCAATACAAAATGGCAGTCACAGCAGCCAAATATATGACGGTCACCGCCGGCAGTGATCATCATTGGCCCCAGTCTCCCATAGGCAACAATGTTAGCCAATGATGAGTTGCATGGTGGTAACAACCACCTATCGCCATGACGACTAATGCTGGCGGAATTAGGTCACTTCCATCTGTCCTGTGCTTGCAGGACAGGTGACTGCCATTTTACATGTAGCTAGTGTATTGTGGGTGAATTATAAATGTGTCATTTATGAATGACAGTGACATGTGCATACATGATCCATGGTCAAACATCAAAGCACGGTTCACACATGTGAAACTCAAGGATAGTCAAGTGGGTGTAATGAAAACTATGATATGACATGTGCAGCCACTTGCTGCATCGTGGACAGCCTAACCAAATGTGTGTGTCACCAAGCCACATGAATAGTGTTAGGTAGCATGTGAACTGTCGACATCAAAGTGTGGCGTTTCCTCTCTCTTATTTCTAGATACCGTTCAATGGTGAGAATGAGACATGCACTGGTGCTCCGGCCCCTAGTCGACCTTGCTACCCTGGAAGAGAGACACATCATTCAGACCTATCATCTGAACTGTCAGACCATCATGGATCCGTGTACCCAGTTGGAACCAGATATTTTGCCAGCCATCAGTAATCCCTATGCCATTCCCCCCACAGTACAGGTCTTACCTGTTTTGCACTTCCTTGCCTCAAGCTTGTTCCAGTTAACAGTGGGTTTGGTAGCAGGGTTGTCACAGCCTACGTTCAGCATTGTGTTGAACGATGTACTGTGTGCTTTACTGAAACACCTGGACAGCTACATCAGATTCCCACAATGTGTAGATTTGGCCACTGTTAAATCTGACTTCTGTGCTATGGCACATGTCCCTCATGTGATAGGGGCCATTGCTTTGAGTACAGAAACAGGAAAAGCTTTTACTCCATCAATGTCCAAGTGGTGTGTCTTGCTGCCCAGTACATCTCACAAGTGATGGCCAAGTTTCCTGCATCTGTGCATGACTCCTACATCCTGAGGAACAGCAATGTGCCACCCTTGATGGCACAAGTACAGAGAGAGAGGGCCTGGATTATTGGTATCTATATAATAGTATGTGAGCAACTGTTATGTCACCTCTCTTGACATTCTACTCTGTGTCACTACCAGAATTGTGACAGGTCCAACATTTGTGTACACAGGTGACATTGGCTATTCCAACCTTCCGTGGCTGCTGACACCAGTGAGGTATCAAACAACAGATGTCGAAAAACGTTTCAATAAGGCTCACAGCAGGATGAGGCGTGTCATTGAGAGGACCTTTGGGCTCCTAAAGGCAAGATTTCCGTGTCTACATGTCTCAGGAGGTGCCCTGCTCTACTGTGCACTGAAGGTGTGCCAGATCGTAGTTGCCTGCTGCATGCTACACAATCTGGCTATGAGAAGTCACATGCCATTACCG
This sequence comes from Pleurodeles waltl, assembly GCF_031143425.1. Lineage (NCBI taxonomy): Eukaryota > Metazoa > Chordata > Amphibia > Caudata > Salamandridae > Pleurodeles > Pleurodeles waltl. The sequence goes on from NC_090442.1 coordinate 347,600,632, forward strand.
GATTTCAAGGAGGTGGCAGCTGGACCTGTGGCTGATGATGGTGAAATAGACACTAATGAGGGGGCAGATGATGAGGATGCAGCTGACTCTAGGACAGAGTTGATCCAACAATACTTCCAATGATCTACAGATGTGTGCCAAGTGTCTTGTATGTGAAGTCTACTCTTGTCTGCCTTGTGACAGCTCATTCTGGTGTGTGCCCTTAGTGGAGGGGTTAAGTGCAGCTATCCCTCTGTGTGTGTTTGTGGCAATGACATACTGCCCATCAGGGACAGTGGCGCTGTTCATATGTCAGTGCTATGTATACTCTGTTGTTGGCTGCCGTCACATCTGCCTGGGAATGACCATGATGTATGGTCCCAGTGATACAGGCAACCAAGGTTGTGTCTGCAGTATTGCAACTTGTCTTCACTGTACACAATAGACAGGTATGGCAGGTAACTAATTTTGATAGTGGAACTCAGATTTAGTTGGGTATTGTGAGCTGTGAGGGATGGACCAGTGGGAAAGGATATTTTGCCAATGTAGATCTGCTACGGTTAATGGTGTTCACATGCCACTTGGGTACTCGCACTAGGGAGGACGACAATTTCCTGCATGTGTGTTGGCTGGGTAACAGTGACTCCATCTCAATGGTTGTCTCTGTCTTGGTGTATTTGCAGGTAATTTGTGAGGTGCTACTCTAGTTTCTGCCTTGATTTGTGGCTCCAGTGACACAGGATTTGAGGATGAGTCTGTTCTATTAAAAAACGTGTTACACATGCCTCCTCCTTCTGACCACCTTCAAGACTTTTGCTGGTGATTGGTTTAAGTAAGCTGACATATTGTACAACAGTTAATTCATACATGTTACAATAAAAACAGGTAAGCAGTAGCTGTGCTCAATGGTGTTTATTTTGGGTGATGAGTAGGCTCATGGTGGTTGAAATAATCTGAGCAGTTGGCCCTGCTGTGGGCAGTATAGGTCCAGAATCCAAGGACCAGGGGAATTTAGAGAGATGACAGTGGGCAGTCCACAGGGTGTGTCAATGGCACACAAGGGAGAATGTTCAGGAGAGTCTCACTTCCTGGGAATGGTCTTGGTCTTGGCACCAGCCCCTGATGGATGTCTGAATGGATGACCTAGTTTGTGGGGGGGGGGGCTTCCTCTGCTACAGAGGGAGGGGTGATAGTGGCCTGTGGGTCTTCTGGAAGGTCCTCCATTCAACTTTCTGAGGCAGAAGTGAATGGCACAGATGGTATGTGGCTAGTGAAAGGTGCCTGCTGGTGGGAGGAGGATGCACACTGAATGGGTGTGAGTTCTTTTAGCACCACTGCAATGGTGACCACGTTGGCATTGAGAGCTTGCCACTGCTGTATGGCCCCCTGGTGGTATTCCTTCTGCAGCCTCTGGGTCTCCTGCAAGGGGGAGAGTATCTGGCCCATCTTGTCTTGGGATTGCTGGTATGCTCCCAAGACTTGAGAGATGGCATCCTGGCCTGTCCTTTCCCTTGTGGGTCCCATCTGTTGGCCAACAGGTGCCCTCCCCACTGCCTCTGCCCCCCTGTGCCTGTGTCCCTGGCATGGTGTGTCCACTCCCAGCTACACCAAGTCTGTCAATAACTTGAGTGTGAGGGGTAGATTCAGGTTCCTGTACTGTGGGGCACACTGCTGTTTGAACAGTCCTTGGGACACAGGTTGGGGGCCAAGGGGTTTCCTGTGTTGCTGTTACCACAGGGATGGGGGGATCTTATGTAGGCAGGGTGAGGCTGGTGGTGGTGGACTGACCAGATGTCCCAGACGGGCCACGTAAGTCGTCAATGTCCATACATCCAGAGCTGTAGTCCTCACTGAGGCCTTCATCTTGGGGAGGGCTGTCTGTCTCTGGCATCCTCTACAGGGTGGCAATGGCAGGAGTACCTGTGGATGGAGAGGAGGAGACTTACATTGTGGAGGTGTACTCGTTTGTATCATTGTATGATGCATACAGTGGCTTGATTTGCTTCCCAGTGATGGCAATGACAGATGCAGCACTGCAGACATTTTTAGTGGGTGGATTGTGGAATTTGTACCATGCTCTATGGAGGTTTCTGGTTTGTGGATGGCATTGCTATAATTGTCATATAGTGGTATGCAGTCAGAGCATCCATTTATTGTAGCTGATGGTTTTAGGTGCAGGTGTTCCACTGTGAAGAGCGACTGGCAGCTTTTCAAATGTGGGGCATTATGCATTGTGGGAGCTGTAGTGCTTGACATTGTGAGTGCTATCCGTGCAGTCGGGGTGGAGTGTGTAGAGATGGTGGCAGTGAGCTAGTGTAGCATGCAGGGGAAGGGCACTGGGTGATTTGGTGAGGTGTGGAAGGGAGAGATGGGTTGCATTAGGAAATGATAGGATGGTGGGGATGCATTCTGTACAGGAGTTGTTGGTGGCAGGGGAGTGTTAGTGACTTACCCGACGCCAGTCCTCCGATTGTTCCAGTCAGGCCCTCTGGATGCAGAATGTCCAAGACCTTCTCCTCCCACGATATAAACTCTGGGGGAGGTGATAGGGGATCACCGCCAGTATTATTGATGGCAATGTGGTGTTGTGATGCATGGAACGCACCTTCCCCCGTAGGCCGATCCACCTCTTCCGGATATCCTCCCTGGTGCCTGGATGGTTGCCCTCTGAATTGACCCTGTAGATGTATACTGGACTTGCGCTCTGAACAGTTGTGGCTCTATCTTGATGATTTTATCGACCATGACCCTCAACTCCTCGTCTGTGAATCGCGAGTGTTTTTGAGGGGACATGGTGTTAATGAAGTGGATTAGGGGGTGTTTTGAACAAGGGTGATCTGTTTGGTGCTTGATGGGGTGTGTGGGGTGTTTTGGTTGGTGTGGTGGTAGGTTGTGATATTTGTGTGCAGTTGTGTTGTGTGTGGCGTGTGTCTGTGCCAATGGGGTATATGTGCTATCTATTGGTTATGGCAGTACCTCCAGGTCTGTGTAAATTGTTCCTTTTTCAAAAGATTGTGGGATGTGTGGGGGGTGTTTAGTAGTGGGGTCTGTGGGTGTGTTTGATACCTGTATGTGTCTCAGCTCTGGGGTGTTTGCACTGTCCAGTATGGTTTTGGGTTCCTCTGGAGGTGTACTTTTGAGCTAGTCAGCTTGCACCGCGAATGGTTTACAGCCATGGAAGGACCACAGTGCTGATTTGTGGGCCATTATTTGGAGGGCAGTATGTTGTCGGTGTGGCGTTGCTGGTGGTGGAACCACCTCTCACAAACCCTTGGTCGACCTGGCGATGTCGGATCTTTGTCTTTGGACAGACTTCTGTCTGTGACTCGTAATATGGCTGTCTTGAGACGGCAATCTCTGCCCATCTTTTGGCGGCCCCCACCATAACCGTCTTCCAAAAAGACCACCAAAATCATAATGAGGGTCTCAGTCTTTAGAAGCCTACAGACTCCTGAGCTAGTTAGTTATGTAGGTTGAATTTCAAAATGGCAACATTAAACACAGTTGAAAAATATTTGTCATAAAAATTTTGACAAATGATTCCATACTTCCGGAATTGTCCATCTTGAGAGTAAAGGTGGACCACTAAGCATGAGCACTGTGGAGGTATCAGCTCTTTGTGGAACAGGTATGTAAAATGAGAAAAGAAAAATAACAGTGTTTGAGAATCAAGATGAACATGGTACAGAAGGGCTAGTGAGAGTAGAGAACATAAGCTAACACACAATTATCTAAGGGTCAGTCTAGTGCCACTGATCCCAGGCACCTTGCCGCAATTAACCTTAATGACTAATCACCCAAACAATGAAAAAGGTTTATCTGTGCCCATCATCATCCTCATGTCTGCCACAAATTGCAGTCACTTAGGATTTGCCACATGAACCCCTGGTCTGCATTATTATCAATTACTCGCAACTTTCCATTTCCAGTCCACAGGGCACCAGAGTAGTCCTCTTTAGGTTATCTTGTTTCCCATGTAGATAAGCTTTGTTTCTTTTTCCGCGCATTTTGATTTTGACATTTGTAGATTGTATTTCTTCTTCCAAAAAGAGACAGACCTGTTATGTAAGAAGAAAAAAATATTAGTTCTGGTCTGGTCTAAGTTAAGAGAGAAATTTCAGAAGAACCAAGGGATGGTGGTGAGTGCATTACAAAAATGTGAATGAAATAAAGCTCCCAGTGTTCCTCTTGAATCAAGTGATCTCCCAAGAACCGTAGCCCATCACATCCATCACATGAATCATCATTTGGCATTTATTGATGCAACTTACCTGCTCCGTGTTGTGCATTTACATGTATATTTTTCTCTCTTCTCTGGAAGTGGAATATATACGCTGTGTAGTTCAGTCCATGGTACATTTACCTCCAGCTGAGCATGGGAAAACATAGTTAGGCATGGAAGGCAGGCATCTTGTGTTTTCAGGAAACGGACAAGGGACATCTATTGTTGACTTAGAACTGCAAGTTATACAGTTGACCTTGAGGTTAAATTAGGTTTCTGTCTTTGTCACTGCTCAGTCACCACTTAGTAACCAGGCCAAATGGCTACTACAATTTTTATTTACATGATTTATAAAGCTCATAGCCCTCCCCCTGGGCTTTTCCAGCACTGAGCAAACCCTCAGAAAATGTCCCTTTAAGCCTCAAGCAAAACAATAATTTAGAAGAGCCATGTTTTAAGATGTTTAAAAAAAAATCACACTTTGTAGGGTAACTTTCCAACTGAGGAGGAACGGAGTCCACCGTTTCGTAGCCAGATACTTGAAAGAGTGCCCATCTGCCCAGGACTGATTAAATTGTGAAATCAAATGGCAGAGATAAACAGGACTAGCACCAGTCAGGCTCTGTACACAAAGCAGCGTACTTTAAACTGAATGTGCTTGCCAACTGGGAGCCAGTAAAGATTCCTGATTCGGGCAGAAATGTGAATGTGAGGGGCAAATGTCTGAGGAGGTAAGCCGCAGTTTTCTGAATAATCTGTAAATGTTGAATGAGGGTTTTATTAAATCTCAGATATAATATATTTCAGCTGTTACCTAGCAATACAATTTCCATTTTGCTGTCATTTATTTTTAAATAGTTCCCATCCGTCCACATGGCCACAGATTATAAGCAGTTCTTGAGTAAAGACTGGTTTTTACCATCATCAGGGGACAAGCTAATGATCATCTGAGTGTCATCAGCACAGGAGATTGCAGAAAAACCAAAACCTTCAACTATGTCCACTATGGGGTGCACATATACGTAAAAAAGTATGGGGCTCAGAGATGAACCCTGATAAACTTCCTCCTTGATTGTTTATCTGTGCAATGAACACTGGTCCATTTGATGATACAAATCTTCTAAATTGAGACATCCACTGCTAGAAATGGGATGAAAGCAGCCAGAGCATCTTGGTATCATAGATCCATTATCAATTCAGGGATGTAATTTTTGAAGGACACAATTTTTTTTTCAGTCTTTGATTTGTGTTCAGACAAAGTATTAAGATGTTGACCAATGCTGCCTCTCCATTGGCACTGATAAATTATTTTCAAATGTTCCTACAACATGTGCAAGAGTGGGATCACTTGGCTCATGGTACTGTTCTTCTTGCCTACTTCCCCTGTCAACATCTCAAATTGCACAATACGTTGACTAATGCACTGCAATAGTCCCTATAATCAACTTCCATCATAGTTTTGGCAGTCCACTCCTTTGTGGTACATAGTAATGATAACTTTCTACTGCTCCAAAACGTATTACAATATGTAGAATATGGCATTCCAATGGGTTGGGGCCTCATGTATGAGAGCTTTAACAAGGACTCTATTAGCACGATGAATGATCTTCAATTGCTTCCAGGCTTTGAAATAAAAACTGAAATGAATGGAAATTTTGTGATGTGGCTATTATGTTGTTGACTGCTGCTTCTTTTTTAGGAAGTCCAGTACCATTGGGCTGATGAAATGTGCCTAACATAAGACTCTGAAGTATTCTCGATCAGCCTTCGTGTGGACAATATTATAGCTATTGTCAGTGGCAACAATTTCAGTGTTGAGACCCCTATGTTGAAAGCATTTTTAAGCTTTGATGTAAAACTCTTACAAGATGTTAGAAGCTAGCCATTGCTCAAACCTTTAAGGGAACTCACTGTGACATTCAGTCAGTACCATGATCATTGGTCTATTGTGAGGTGTATGTGCTGATAAGTACTCTCCTTCATTGCTTCAACAGCCAATTCCAGGACTTAATGGTGCAGTGCTGGCACAGCAATAGTGGAAAACAGGACTGGCTTGGAACCTTCTCCTCTGTATAAATTTTCTCCGCAAATTCCAGAAACCTCTCCTTCAGCTAAAGAGAAAGGCAGGAGGTCAATCGCAATATTTTGGCCAGCTTATGTAAACGGGCTACCTCATGGGTATGGTAACTCCTTGCTGGACATAGATTTGAGAGTGAGTTGTCATGACTGTTTTCAGTGGAAAATTATCTTCAAAAATGGGTAGCAGGTAAGCTGCCTTGATGCTTTGGAATGACTGTATCCCTCTTTTTTTGTTGTTTATGTTAAGGTTGCTGCAGGTGATGTTTTCACACTAAGAGAGACTGCACAATACTGCTTTGCATGTAATATTCTTCCCTAAAACCACCTTCTTCTATCCATTCAACTTCTTCTCCTCTCTCCTCAGCAACTATCTTTTTGAGTTACTTTTCCCACATGACTGTGTATTAATTTGTCAGATGAACCAAGTGACCACTGGAACCATAATGTCCAACTGGCTTACTGCAGTAAACTACTTATTATAGGAAAGAGAACACTCTGTGATGTGATATTCATGCAGTCTAAAGAAGTCCCAAAATGGGGAGAAGAGGTTTCTTAGTAAGCTGATGCCTAAAGAAAATGTTGAGGTGGAGCTAGGTAGTTTGTCATTCCTCAGGGCAGGCTGATGGTATTTGCTTTATGTTTTTGACTTCTTGAAAAGATGGAAGCAGGCAGTGTTGGTGGTACTACATGACTCTCAGCAGTTTGAATAGAGGTGATGTGCACTTACACTGTGTCACTCATCACTGGTTCATCATTTTCCCTACTTCAAGGCTTTCTGGAACCGTCTTTTTCCATCAACTCTTGTGTAGATGTCAGTTGGAGTCTAATACATGTCAATATCATCAGAGGCTGGACTTTCTTTTCCATACAGAAGTTCACAAAACCAATTTCCAGTCACAACAACATCTTGGTCAGCACTAAGTGCAACTTCCGGCTCAGCACCTACTTTCAATCAATCTTGTACAGCAGACCGTGACTGAACAGCAGCTGCATTCAGCCTCACTGGACCTTTCAGAGTAGGAAAGAGTTCTTGGCCATGCTAGTTGTTTTTGCTGTCACACAAGTAGAAAATCTATTCAAGAAGCTACGCTCTGACCATGATAGCTCATGTTAGGAAATCACATCACCTTACCATTCTTAGCTCACCAATTCTCCAATATGGCAATTGGTGTAATTCTGACTGAAAATTGCATTACAAGATTCATGCAGATTTGCCAAATTCCACCAATTCCACAGGCAGAAAGGAAGATTCTGCCTACGCCTTGTCAGCATTGGGTTCATGATTACTTTTATAGATTGGACACATACATTGTTCATGATTCTTCTCTATTGCTACTAGTTCGGAAGATACCTTGCAACACCAACTCCCAAGACAGAGGTTCATAACTGACCTCATGGGGGTCATCTAGACATCAAATATCTGTGACTCAATCTGGTGTGTTGAAATTACTGACATACTTATACCATGTATGAATCAACCTTTAATTTAATATGTTTCGTTATGGCCACATTGTGCTAACTTCATTAGTAGTATTTCATTATTTTTGCTGTGTTAAACTTTAGATTCAAAATTGTATTGATGTACTTCAACGTTTCATAATTCAAGGAGAAAATACAAACCTTTTCCAAGCTACAATCTAAGTAGCCAGCAGAGCTCTGGGAGAAGAGTAGGAGATGGAGCAGGAACAGATTAACAGATTAAGAAGACACAGGAACTACAGGAGGACATTGCTGACCCCAGAGAGAGCATTTGCAAGTAGGCAACTTTACTCCCGGGAAGCAGGCTTCCTTCATCAAGTGAGTGATGAGAAAAAGGGAGAGTGGTGCTAAAACATGTTTTCCTGCAGACATTTCCCTTGGGAATTTTAAGAGGCATTATATAAAAAATGGCTCAAGAGAGTCATACCAAATTTGGCAGAAAACTAGATCTTTACTTGAGAATCATGCTCTTTGTGATTTGGTGTAAATCCATTCAGCTTCTTCTGAGAAATGAATGTTTGAATGGTAGTGATACATTGACAGTCCCTCAGGAGTCCTTTTTTAACCCTGAGGTACCACTAATTGAAAAAAGAGCAGTTTGATTGGCCGAAAGGACATTTTTTCCTATCTTTTATCTCAGTCCTAGGTAGATGTGGGTGGAAAAATTCTACACCAATGGCAGAGTTCACAAAATTCAGGAACTCCACGCAATATGTGTAATGTGGAGTTCTCACTAAATTCCGACATCCCTGCCTAGTGGATTTTATTTCTGTTTGGACATGCAAGAGTTGTTTAGGCATATTCTGGTGAGCCTACCAACATTTGCAGGCTGCTGGCGAGCACACACGAGATTTGCTGGCCTCTCACATGGCTTCCAGTTGCACATAGCCTTCTGGCACCATTTTCCTGACCCTGGCAATCGGCTGCTTCTCAAGCAGATTTTCTTTTTGAGAAACAGCTAAATCTACCTGAAAAGGTGTTTTGAGTGCATATTCTACTCCAACGTAGAGTTCAGGTTGCTTTTTAGTGTAAGAAAAGTTGTTTTCATTTTACAGGTTTTTTTTTCAATGGAAGGAAGTGCCCCCAGAGACTCCAATTTCCTCTTTCTATACAGCAGGCTCCTTCTAGTGCCTTGTACATCAAAATGCCACTTTTCACTTGGATTTCAGGAAGGAAGAATGACATTTTACTTCTGCAATTCCTGCTGCATATATACCATTGAATTTGAAGAACTTTGCTTTTGTAATATCCCAAGTAAGTTGAAACACCTATGTATGAGGGTGTTGTTTGATAGAGGGCATGTAGCAGTATGTATTTGTAATTTTATTACATTTTTAAATTTAATTGTGGTTGTGGTAGGTGGCCTGGAGTTTCAGTAAGGGCCTAGTTATTATTTTGCATTACATTTTTCATCTTTTCATAAGAAAAAATGTTGCACAGTTAGGTGCATTTCCTCCATTTTTGGTGAATGTGCACTAGTCATTCATTTTAGTATGTGGTCTAGTCTGTCCATCGGCCATCCAACCAGTAGTAGTCAGGGGTACACGAAACAATTGTTTTGTGGGTATATGATGTCTTAAGACATAATTTAGGTCATGGATGGCATTCGATCAAAGTAAAACGTGGGATTTTCTTTTGTATTTCACTTTTTTCCTGCTAATATTGTATGTTGGTGGGGTAATATTTGTTGCATTTGGAGGATGTGTGTTGTTGTAAAAAATGTATAGCTCACTTTATTTTTAGTTTTTGGCATTGCTGAATTAATGGTACTGTTTTCTTCATTGTTGTAACCAAGCCTCCTTTGGCTGGCCTGTGTGTGTGTTTGCCGTAGGTCTCCATTTGTCTTTATTCTCCATGCCTTGTAGCTAGGGGCTGTTTTTGTGTAGTCAGTGTCTATACGCCTCCATGTGTTATCTATGCCTCCTTGCTCGTTGTTTGACCATGTGGCTTGTGCACATTTTACAGAGGCAGTCAGTGTGTTTTTGCCATAGGTCTGCATGTGTTCTTTGTCTTCTGATGAATCCTTGCTTGCTGTTGTTGTTGTTTGCCCATGTGGCTGGCAACCATTTTGTGCAGTCAACTAGTCTGATTTTATACATAGGCCTCCATGTGCTCCTTGCCTCCCTGCTTCTTGTTGTTTGACCATGTGACCAATGGCCATTTAGTGTTGGCAATCAGTGTGCTTTTTTTCGATAGGCCTGCATGTGTTCTGTTGTCCATGCCTCCTTGCAGGTTGTTTGGCCATGTGGTCAGTGGCCATTCTGTATAGGCAGTCAGTGTGCATTCACATTTGACGTGCATGTATTATTTGTTCTCCAATGCCTTCTTAGTTGCTTTTGTTGATGTTGTTTGACCATGTTGCTGGCGGACATTTTGGCAGCTAGCTAGTGTGCTTTTCCATAGGCTTGAATGTGTTCTGTTGTCCATGCCTCCTTGCTTGCTGTTTAACGATGTGATTGTGGCCATTTTGTACAAGCAGTCAATGTGCTTTTGCAATAGGTCTGCATGTGTTTTTTGTTGTCAAGCGCCTACTTGCTTGCTGTTGTTGATGTTGTTTGACCATGTGGCCTGCAGCCATTTTAGGCTTTAGCTATAGGCCTGAATGTGTTCTTTTATATCAGTTTGATTAATATGGTCGATGAACCATTGTGACATATGTATGAACAATAATAATACATTTGAAAATTTTTCACCTGCACCTCCTTACCTGCCAAATTCCAATGGGTTCTTCATAACCCCCAGTACACTAGAAATTATTGTTTTTATATATATGTATTTCTTTTTATTTCTCTATTATTTCTTTTTTATTTCTTTTAATGATTTGCTTTTTATTTTTTCCATGTTTTAAATTACGTGCTTTTTATTTTTTTTACTTTTTAAAAAATGTTCCCACCATCCACCCTCTGCCTGCCATAGGTGCCTGTCACACACCAGCATTCCTTTTTAAGGACTGTCATTGCTCCCCTGGACCCCGTGCCTGCTATAGGTACACTGCTGCAAACACACCAGCACTGTTTTTTTAATAATTATTCTATTTTCCTCTGGACCCCTGCCTGCCAAAGATGGGCGCCTGCATTTATTCTTTAAGGATACACAGGTGTCTCCCCTTAGATGCCCCTAAAGAAAAACATAAAATCCATGGCCCTCATTATGTCATTGGCTGTGAATTCCACTTACTGCCATGCTGACTGCCGCCAACATACCGCCGCCGCAGATATCCGTTCACCATATTATGAAACACACACACCAGTCCGTCACTATTCAGCCACAAACACAAATCCACCACACCAAAGGTCAGTGATAAACTGACAGTATCAACACCCACACCATTATGCCAACAGAACTACGCCCACAACATTATGACCTACGAATCACCACGGTGGACATTCAACGGTGGTAAACCATTGGCAGTACATACCGCCGGGCTCAAAATACACACACACTATCAAAACAGCACCACATTGGACAATTCAAACTGCACACATCTGACACCCATACACACAACACACTCACATGCCCACACCACTATAAAACACACACTCACATTACCCACAACCCTTTATGACTAGAAATTATTGCCAGCAGATAGGGACAGCAAGAGCACTCACACAACCAGAGCCACATACCACCATCACCTATACACCACCCATGTACCTTGCATCACACACCCCAACACATCACCTTACACACCCTCACACACACCACTCACACTACACTCATGGCACCACAACGACACTCCAGATTCTCTGAGGAGGAGCTAAGGGTCATAGTGGAGGAAATCATCCGGATAGAGCCACAGCTATTTGGAGCACAGGTGCAGCAGATATCCATTGCTAGGAAGATGGAGCTATGGTGGAGGATCTTGAACAGGGTCAACACCGTGGGACAGCACCCCAAAACAAGGGATGACATCAGAAAGAGGTGGAACGACCTACGGGGAAAGGTACGTTCCATTGCAGCAAGACACCAGCTCGCACTACAGAGGACTGGCGTTGGACCCCCACCTCCTCCCCCACAACTAACAACATGGGAGGAGCAAGTCTTGGCAATCATGTACCCTGAGGGCCTGGCAGGAGTAGGAGGAGGGCTGGACTCTGGTAAGTCAACTCTCTATTACTATCACCCCCCTACCTGCATGCCATCACATAACCCCACCCTTACCCTCACTCCCATCACTCCACCACCTCCCACATACCCCACCATCACACCCGACTTATCCCATTACCAAGCCCTGCATACACCACAAATGCATGGACACCGCTCACAGACCTGCATGGACACTTATCACTAAAGCACGCACACTAGAGAGAACTAATCATCCCACCATACACCAACGTATACATGTGAAAGATGCCTGGGCAATAACAACCATAGAGGGCAACCCACCCATGCACAATATGTCACACACAGAAACAATAACACTGCATTTAAATCCCCACAGGTATCCCTGCCAATGTCACAGGAGAAGAGGTGCCAGCAACCTCCAGTCTCCCCACAGAAGTGGCCCACAGTGATGACAGCAGCTCTGCTCGCCTGGATCTGGATAACCAAACTGGCCCATCAGGGACCTCCGGACAGTCGGTTACCCAGGCACAGTCTCACACCACCACAGAGCCTCCCTCCTCAGGAAACACCACCACAGCACCCACCCAGTGGGCCCATACCTCGGTCCCCAGGACACATCAATCAGCAATGTGTCCACCATTACGGGGACCCCAGGGCACCCCACAAACCCAGGACGATCAGGGGCCTGGGGTCAGTGGCAGTGGGCACACAGTTCAGGGGACAGAGGCACAGGGCAACTGGGAGGACTGCTGTGCACCAGGGGGAGGTCAGGCCCAGGGAACCGACTCTCCAGGAGACACTCACTGTGATCCTGGGAGCCTACCAACATTCCCAGGATACCCTGGGCCAGATCCTGGACATGATGCAGGAGAACATGCAGCTGCAGGAGGGACAGTACCTGGGCATCAGGAAGGACTTGAAGTCCATTAATACCACCCTGGTCTTCATTGCAGGGGTGCTGGCAGACATGGCCAACAGTATGAGGGAGGCAGTGGCACACCAGCATGCCCCTGCCACTAGCCAGACTACTGAACAGCCCTCCACCTCCACTGCTGCAAATGGATAAGAGGCCCTGCCACAGGATCAACAGGCCACCAGCACCCCTCCCCCTGCAGAAGGAGAACCACCCTGCAAATGTCCCCTGCGATCCAGGCAGAAGCCAGAGACAATTGCCAAGATCCCAGCCAGGAAATGAGACTCTCCTGATTGTCACTCTTGTATCCCACTCTGTCACCCTATCCACCTTGAACTGCCGTTGCTCCCCTTCCTATGCCCCCTTGGACAATGCACCTGTGCTACAAATAGACTTGACTCTAACCTGGATTTTCATTCATCATCACCCCAGCCCATTGCATTTCCCCCTTTTCGTCAGAGCACTGCAATAAACACACTTGGAAAAAATACAAGTATGAGTATGTGAAATGATTTCAAAATGTATTTGTTTAACAAGGTTCTTAAATTGCAATTCAACTGTACCATCATGTTTACATAGGAAAATCCTTAGTTGCCTTCAGTGAACACACCAAGAGCAATCGTAGGGCACCGACATCTGCAAAAAGAAATGTCAATGGGTACAGTGAGTGGCCCTAGACATAGGAACTCACAGCCTGCCAGTGACAATGACACACATCAAACTGTCAATGAATTGTGAAATAACACTGTCTTACATGTGTTTCAATGGAAGTATTCATGAATGACTGCTATTCTGTTGTCCTTATCCTCATCCTCTGCCTCCTGATCTTCACTGTCCACAGGGTCCACTGCTGCCACACAGCCATCTCCAGCCTCCTCCTCCTGCAGAAAAGGCACATGGTGTCTCAAGGCAACTTTGTGCAACATACAGCATGCCAGGATGATCTGGCAGACCTTCTTGGGTGAGTAGGACAGGGATCCACCTGTTAGATGGAGGCACCGAAACCTGGCCTTCAGGAGGCCGAATGTACGTTCAATTATCCTTCTTGTTCGCCCATGTGCCTCATTGTAACGTTCCTCTACCCTTGTCCTGGGATTCCTCATAGGGGTAGGTAGCCATGAGAGATTGGGGTAACCAGAATCACCTTCAAATATTGTGCGACAACTGTTAGCCACACTCTAACCCTTATGGCCCACACCATACACCAACATCTACTGGGTGGGAACCACGGCTCACCTATCACCCACACACAGTGCCTCGAGTTGGGCCATCACATTTGGGATGCTGCCATTCCTCAGGATAAAAGCATCATGCACAGCGCCTGGATACTTAGCACTGACATGGGAGATGTACTGGTCCGCCAAACACACCATCTGCACATTCATCGAATGATACCTGTTCATTTCGCCGGGGGGAGACAAATGCTGTATGTGTCCCATCAATAGCACCAATGATGTTGGGGATATGTCCCATTGCATAGAAGTCAGCCTTCTCTGTGGCCAAATCCTCCACCTGGGGGAAAACAATGTAGCTGCACATGTGTATAATTAGGGCAGACAACACTCTGGTAAGCACTATTGAGAACATTGGCTGTGACATTCCTGCTGCCAAGCCCACTGTCACTTGGAAAGTACCAGTTGCCACAAAATGGAGCACAGACAGCACTTGCACAAGCGGGGGGATCCCAGTTGGATGACGGATAGCTGATATCAGGTCAGGCTCCAATTGGGCACACAGCTCTGTGATTGTGGCTCTGTCCAGTCTATAGGTGAGGATAATGTGCCTGTCCTCCATTTGTTGCCAAGTGCACCAGGGGTCAATACATGGGGGGATGTCTCCGTCTCCTATCTATCTGCAGTGGTTGCAATCTATATTATAAAATAGTGAGCAGTTGGTCATTATCCATACATTGTAACCAACTCAGTTCAATGCATATTGTGAATGTTACAATATTTTGGTGAAATATGTCCAGATTGTGAAATTGTGTACTGTGACGCAGTTAGGATCCATGGCCTCTCCACCCCCCCCCTCGAAATGGCGTCTGCCTGTCCGGTATGGAGGGACAGGTAGAAATTAGGTTATTCCGCTGACGCTGTGCGCTGTTGCAGGAGGCGGTCAGAAACCGCAGTGCAAATCCTCATTGGTTATCATTGGGCCCTATGGGGTACAGTGGCCAGTAGTGATCTATGCCAGCGGTGACGGTACATGCCGCCCCGGACGTGACCACCATTTTCTTTCTGTTCACTCACTTGCTACCTGACCTTGAACAGGAGAGGGCCTACACTGCATGTGCTGCTGTGACCTGTCTCTGAAACCTACCATGGCGCGTGTGACTGGGGAAAGGGCCTCTGCCTTCACCTCGGCGGAGTTGGAGTAATTAGTGGATGGGGCCCTACCCCAGTACCGACTGCTGTAGGGGCCTCCAGACCAACAGGTGAGTACACTGTGAGTACGATGCATGTGGCATGAATGCATGGAGTGCTATGTGTGAAGGCATCGCGTGGGGGGACTAATACCTTTCCTTGTGTGTATTTCTGTGAAGGTCAGTGCCCATCAAAAGAAGGGTATATAGTGTGCCATCGCCAAGGACGTGCGAATCCTGGGGGTCTACGGCAGGTGGAGCACCCACTGGTGCAAACGGTGGGAGGACCTGAGACGCTGGGCATGGAAGACGGCGAAGGCCAAACTGAGGATGGCCTCCCAACGAGGAAGGTGTGCCTGTCGAACCCTGACCCCCTCTTATGGTCCACATATTGGCAGTGACCTATCCGCAGCTGGATGGGTGCTTGGGGGCATTTCTACTTGCGCCTGATGGGGTGGTATCCGGGTGGGGGATGTGTGTCTGTGGGTGCCCCTAGGTCAGGCCTGACATTGCAGAGTAGGTCCCATGTTGGGAAGGGTTCTGATGTGAAATTCGTCCAACCTAGCTAGTAGGCATCCACTACTGGGCAGGGGTGTGTGGGTCTCAGGTATGCTTCCGTTGGCAGTATGTGTCCCTATCCATGGCCTGGTGACTAGCATTGTAACTGGTAGTGCATTGCCTAGTGCGTAGGGCTGTTCCCTGTGTGTGAGTGGTGTTGGTGTGGCCATAGACCAAGTGTATCCTTTGTCTCCCCCCCTTTTTGTTTTGTCACCCTGTCCTTCTGTGCATTAGCATCATTTGGCGGAGGAGCACTGGCACCTGCAACGGAGGGAGGTGCATCCTACAGGACCCAGGAGGCAGAGTCCACCGATGCTGAGGGCACCAGTGGGACAGAGGGCGAGGGGAGCACCGCAGCGAAGACTAGAGGGGACAGTTCGGACACGGATACCTCCGCCGATGGAAGCTCCCTGGTGGTGGTGGATACTTCTGTGCCCACCCCAGCTACAGGTACAGCTGCCACCCTCCCAGCAGCCCCTCAGTGAGTTGCCCGTGCCCACTCACCCAGAAGTTTGGGCATCTCCTTCACGCCAAGCACCTCCGGCCCTGCCCCAGTTAGCCTTGCTGCCCTGAGTGAGGAGGCTATTGACCTCCTGCGATCCATCTCTGTTGGGCAGTCAACGATTGTGAATGCCATCCAGAGGCTGGCAACCCAAATGCAACTGTCCAATGCATTTCTGGAGGGCATTCACACTGGTTTGGTCACCCAACAGAGTTCAATCCAGGCGCTTGCCTCCTCTCTGATGGCAGTCGTTGTCCCCGTTTCCACCCTCCTCCCCAACGTCCTCTATCCAATTCCATTCCCATCAACCCCAACCTATCCCAGGCACACATGCAGACCAGCATGCACACAGGACAACACACAAGAGTGGCATCAGCAAACACAAGCACCACACCTCATCTTACAGGAACTCACACAAACACCATCCAGATGCAAACATACCAACATCCACTGCCTCCACTGTGGCCCCCTCCTCCTTGTACTCCACCTCCCTCCCAGTAGCGTCTCCACTCACACCTGCATGCACTACATCCTCATCCACTACCTCCATCACCAGCACACCTATCAGAACACACAAATCACTGGCAATCACCACCCCCACATCCATGCACATGTCCCCTGTGTCCTCTCCCACTGTGTCTGTGCCCCCTGCTCCCAAAGTACGCAAACGCAAGCACTCAGGCACCTAACAGCCATACATTTCACAACAGCATCCAGCCCATGCACCTGCACCCAAACACAGCAGACTGACACCTCCTACAACCACTCCCTCTTCCTCCACTCCCAAACCCTCTCCCTCTTCCTGCCCCAATGTCCCTCAGAAGCTTTTCCTCTCCACCATTGACCTCTTCTCTACCCCTCCCCCCGTCCTTCACGTCAGGCTAGGGTGGTCAAACCCAGGCAAGCACCTCAGCCTTGCAGTCCATGGGCACAGTAGTGTCCCCAGCAACTCCAGGTGGGAAAGGATCTCTGCCACCAGCCAGCCAGATAAAAAGGGTGCCTGCCCCAAGTGCTGCAGGAAGGAAGGGCAAGGAGCCAGGTGCAAGTGCTGCACCACCACCACCAGCAGTGGGAAGCCTTCAGAGGTTTCAGGGGATGGGCTGGAGCCTTCCCCCACCACCAGCTCCACCAGCAGCACTGTCACCACCAGCAGTGGGCAGGCGTCCTGGCTGCAGGGGATGCGCTGGAACCTCCCCCCACCACCAGCTCCACCAGCAGCATAACCACCACCTGCAGTGGGCAGCCACCCGAGGCTGCAGGGGATGGGCTGGAGCCTCCCCCACCACCACCAGCAGCAGCTGTAGCAGCACCACTGCCACCACTGAGCAGCCGTCACCACCGGTGGACATTCTATAGACCTGCATGAATGGACTGTTGTGCGGCCTGCCCCCTGCAAATCCAGTGGGTATGACACCCACCTGAGAGACTGTGCCCTTGCACTCCCCAAGATCTGCATCACAAGGCACGATGCCCTCTCCAGAACCAGTGGTGAAGCCATCCACTCACCCCATCCTCCCCAGGATGAAGATCACAGGGCACGATGCCCCTTCCAGAACCAGTGGAGATGTCATCCACTCACCCGTCCTCCCTAGGATGAAGATCACAGGACACAACCCCTCCTCCAGAACCAGTGAAGATGCCATCCACTCACCCCGTCCTCTCCAGGATGAAGATCACAGGGCACGATGTCCCCTCAAAAACCAGTGAAGATGCCATACACTCACCCCATCCTACCCAGGATGATGATCACAGGGCACAATGCCCTCTCCAGAACCAGTGGGCAGGTAACCCACTTGAGAGACTGTAGCCTTGCAGTCCCTAGCACAAAGCATAGGGTACGATGCCCCCTCCAGTGCCATTGGGCAAGTCACCCACTTGAGAGACCGTGGCCTTGCACTCCCCAGGACAAAGAGCAATGGGCATACTGCCCCCTCCAGGACCTGTGGTGTTGTTCCATCTGCTGGCTGTGGTGCCTCCCATTCCCCATCCACCTGAGGTATCTGCCTATTTTCCAAATTATGCCCCTGCAGTGTTCTCTCAGTGTTGGTGCAGGAGTGAAGTGGGACCTTGGACTGAGGACTGGGCAGTGTCCCTACATTTGTAAATATGTATATATATTTGGATGCACGTATTGCTACTATTTTATATTATTACACTATTTTTAATCTATAGTAGTTGTCCTTGCATTATTCCTGAGGGGTACGGGGTGTATATGTTGTTACTGCAACTGTATGTTTTATGGTGTTGTGGGTGGGGGTGTTCCGTGTTACATGTGTGTGTCACTCTCTTTTTCCTCCCCCTCCCTGTGTGGTAAGCAGCTGTACTCACTGTAGTCATCTTCGCCGTCTTTGGTGTTCTTAGTGGAGCAGCATGTAGAAGATCATTGGGAAGATATGCAGCTCGGGCCCATGGTGGCGTGGTTCTTCCCAGAGTCTCCACAGGTAAGCCGTTTCCCTTTTGTGCAGTGTTTCCACCAGGCTTTTGATCTCGTTGGTACTGCCCAGGAAAAGGTGGCGGACTGGACTGTCTTAATACAGTGGGTGAAACATTGTCTTCCGCCTGGCTGTAGGCGGTTACCGCTGTGGTGTCTGTTGCTTCCGCCCTGGTGGTCGGTGTGTTAAAGTGGCTGTCTGTCTGAGCTATTTCTGCCATGGTCATAATTTAGCGGTATTCACCGCCAGCCTGTTGGCGGTATTACCGCCACTTTATCACCAACCACCAGGGTTGTAATGAGGGCCTATTTGTCCTTATTAAATCTTAAATATTATGTCATAGTGGTGTGGTTTGACTTGAATAAATTCATTAACCACACTAAACTATATTGTCTGTACTATGAATAATTAAAAGAAAACTACAAAAATGCCACGTTTCAATAAATGCTTTTTTTGCTTGTTTGTTTTTAGGAGCACAAGACGCACAGAGAGCTGCCAGACAGAAGGCTGGCACAAAGTCATGACACCTAAACCCAAGTCCTCCAAACTCTTCAACTTGTGCAGCTAAGTGCCACTGCTAACTGACAGATCATGAAGATGGCCCCAAAGAAAGGTGCTGCCAAGAAAGTGGCCAGAGAGGAGGAAAAGAAGCAGATTTCAGGACACATGTGTCTGCTGCACCGTCCTCCGATCAGCAAGTTGGAAGCAGCACTCCTGCATAAAGTTCACAACCCGAACCTAAGCCCAAAGTCATGTCTCTCAGCAAGGCAGCCACTGAAATCATGGTGATGAGCAGTGAGTCTGAACTGAAGGTACCTCAGCTGCAAACTGGTACCCAATCACCCCAAGAGACTGAGTAAAGTGGACATCAGGAGGAGCTGCAGGCAGCAATAGCAGTAGATCTTCCTGAAGTCAGAGCAGAACAGAAGGTTGAGCTTCCTGCTCAGCAAGATGTACCCCTGCTTCAACCACTGGCTTCTCAATCTCAAGCAAGATAATGGACGGTTATGCCTCCATCCACTCCAAGCCCTGGTTTGATGATCTGGACATGGATCAGACCCTGGCCGAGTCTGAGACCTGCCATAAGAGACAAGGGAAAAGGAAATTCCTGAAAGCCTTAAAATTATGGAAGGGGGAAGGTGGAGTATGAGCCAGTCATTGTCATGGAAAATGGCTCAGAGGGCAGCAACATTATGATAACCCCTCCTATTCAACCTGCTCGGAAGGATATGGCGCTGGTAATACCATATTTGTAAGCTCCCCTCAGACCTGCATCCATTATTACCTCATTTGAAGTATGCACTGCAAAGAGGCAATTGTCATCACACCCACCTAACTCAAGACCGACTAAGAACATTCTCCTCCCTTCTGGGACTTCTTTCCAATTAGCAAGCAGGAGGACAACATTGCAATATGATCCATTTGCCATGTGAGTGTTCATCAAGGTTCACACTATTGTACTGGATGCCAAACAACTCATATGAAAAAACATCCCGCAATCTGGTGGGAGGAGCAAAAAACTGTTGTTGCAGGCTCTGATCACAGTGAGGGTGAAGGTGATGAGCAAGAAGAAGGTGACAGCTCTACGCAAAGCAGCCCTGTTCTCAGCACTGTGCCAATATTGACCACCTCAGCAAACTTGAAATGTAACATGAGTAAGATGGAGACACCACAGCATACAGTGATTGCCGCAAGACATAGATTGAGTCTACCAACTTCTAGTTCGTGGAAGTTGCCATTGTCAGTGACAAAAGAAAATTAAAAAAAATCCAGGCTACTATTAGGGGCATGTTTAGGCAGGGGGGGACCTACAACTGCAACCACTCAACGGCATGTTTATAGATTGGGAAGCTGGCTAAAATGTTAGCACTGGACCTCCTTCCTTTTTTTCTATGGAAGGAGTGGGATTTTAAGAATTTGTGGAGACCATCTGCCTGAAATGGAAGGTTCCCAGTCAGACCCATCTTACCAGAGTTGCTGTTCCAGTGCTCCATCATGATGTGCTGGAATTGGTTGGACACTGTGCAGCAGAGTACTGTTGTCACTACCCACCTGACGACAATCATGTGGAGCAGTGGTCGAGCAACTGATTACATGTGCATCACTGCACACTGGATCTCTTATGTGAGCAAGAGCACAGTGGTATGCAACAGTAGCCATGTTTGCCATGGAAACATTCCATACAGCTGCAAACATCTTGGAAACATCTTGGAAGACTTCAACAGCAAGGTGTTTGAATGGCTGTGATCCAGAGGTTTTAGAATTGGATTTGTTACTGTGGACAATGGCAGTGGTATAGTTGAGGCCAAGGCAGATAGTGGCTATATTGGCATATAGCATCCACCTGGTTATGCAAGAAGAGACACTCAACAACATACCTACAATCTGTAGAAGAATCTGAACTCATTTCAGAGATTCTTTTAAGGCCCAGAAGCAGCTTAGGACCATTCAGAGTGCTAATAGAGTACAAGCTAATGCCCTCAGACAGGAGGTGCCAACACACTGGAACCCAACCTAGTACATGTTGCAACATTTGTTTGAGTAGTATAGATTGATCGATAACTATGTCATTCAAAGAGGAGGGGATGTGAATAGGAAAAGCATGACCAAGGATGCAGACAAATGGGGCCTAGTAAAATGATTGACACATATGCTACTTTCTTTTGAGGTTTTCACACGGGAAGTCAGCAAGGAAGACAGTACGATGGGCAAAGCTATCCCATTGTTGTACCTGCTACAGGACCCATTAAAAAAAGGTCTCACAAAGGTTTGCAGATGTGAACGGAAAATCAGAAGTGCATGCCTTGGTTCATTTTCACTTGGCTGTTACCATAAAGCTGCAAAGAGATATTGTGTTGTCCAAAGAGTACATCTGTGCCACAATCGTTGATCCACGGTTCAAAAAAATATTGGCCACTTTTAGTCCTTTTTCAGAATGGGATTGTTAGGTTCTAAGACTAGCGGGTGGCTCGTGGGTGGAATTGGAGGTTTGTGGTGAAAATGAGGGAAGATAGAATGTGGGGAATGGAATGTGTTTGAAATGGAACAGGTAAAGCCCTCCTGGCTGCCGCACTAGTCATGTACCTCGGATGCTAAATAAATTGTTGCAAGTGTACCTGTTCGGAGTCTTCTTTGTGTGCTGAAGACATCATTTCAGTTGGCAACAAGGATGGGATAATGAGTGTCTGCAAGGTGGGGCACAAGTCGGTGATGAAGAGAGAGTAAGGGAATTGTGTCATCAGTTTCACCCGGCTAGTCAGACCAGATTCAGCGGATTTTGAGTTCCATTGGAGGTTTAGATACCATTGGGAATGTGCATGCCAGTGGCACTGCTTTCTAGGAGTAGGACATCGGCCATGCTAATGGCAGCATGGTGATGTCTTCCAGTGCTGTGTTAGCATGCCGGCAATTCTGACAGCCTTCTGTGTATGCCATTTATAGGGTGGTTGCCTGGAAATGTGTATGCTGACCACTTTGCTGGTAAATTTTCATTTCTTTTGTGGAGCAGCATTCAGCCAGCAATATTTATGTCAGGATGTGCCAGTGTACCAGGTGCTTTCATAGTGATGCACACAATGATATTCTTTGGCTCAGGTGCATTTCGTGGTGATGCACAACCCTATAATGTTTATCGTGAGTTTTTTCAGCAAGTTTGTGCATTTCATGGTGATTCGCACACCATAAAATCAAATTAACCATACATTTCCCAGTTATACTAACAGTGATTGTTTAATATTATCTGCAATTTTAAGTACTTGTAACATTATTGACACATTTTTGTGGGATATAACAGTACTTCTGCTACAGTATTTTATGGTGATTCTCACGCCATTTAAGCTCAGTCACATTTCAGCAGTATTGGAGATTGTTCTTTTACTGTACTTTACAGTGATTCACACTTCTTTCAACATGTTTTGTTCTGGTTCCCACCAGTATTAGTAGTGGTGTTCAAGGTGGGAGGTGAGACTTACAGTACACTATACAACAATCAGTGATGCCACCTATTCCTTTTTTAGCATCAATCAGTGACTTGTAAAGTGTAACTTATCACCGTGAGGTCTCAAGGCGCTGTTGCAGGTGTGCTGCTCACTCGAAAAGCTAGGTCTTGAGATCCTTCCTGTACTGCTTCAGCGAGGTGGCCTGTGTGACAGTGCCGAGTCCCATTGTAGCAATACAGGTACCAGACAAACCATGGGTCAAATTCAGCATGGATATTATTGGACTGTTGAGTATATTGAAGGAGAATTGCAGATATGGTATGATGCTGGTGGATTACTATTCACATTGGGCAGAGATTACATTTGTGAGAACAGTCAATACAAAGGGTGAGACAAAATTTCTATGCTAGTTATTTTTGAGGGAAGGTGTTCCATCGGGAACTGTAACGGATACTGGAGTCCAATTCACATCAAGAGAGTTCATGAACTACTGGGGAGAGAAGCATGTGAAAACTTCATTGTGTCATCCTAGAAGTGATGTATTGTTAAAGAGGTGCAATAGGGTGATCAAGGACAATGTGCAGTTGTCATTGGTGAATGAATTAGAATGGAAAGGAGAAAACAAAGATCTTATTTGGGCATTAAGCACCACACCAAGCGCTGGTGGTTTGGAAGTGTCAAAGGAGAAACAGTTAAAGGTGAATGAGAAATTATCAGATGCACAAAGCAAGTATGTGAGTGGAAGAAAGACCAGGTGTGTGAAGGTGAAAGAAGGTGACTGGGTTAGGATCAAATTACTGGGCATAATCACAAAAGGAAGTTCTAAATATTCAGAACTCAAGAAAGTGGTGTGTTTTAAGGAAAGTGTTGTCAGATTGGATGATGGTAAGTGGTGGAACAAGGACAGTTTGGCCATACCGAGTGAAGCAAGTGGGGTAAGGGTTAAGGATACTGAGTCCAGGAAATCTGAGCCACAGAGTTCGGACCATATGATTGTAAGAACACCAAGAGAAAGGAAAAGATCAGTCTGGTTACAGGATTATAGACCGTGTAATTATGGAGCACTAATAATTTGTTGGTGAAGTCATGAACAATTGTGTAAAATAGAAAAAAACAAGAATGACAGTGTAACGTTATGTGAGATAGAAATAATAGATAGAAATAATATGAATTTTGTTCTGTGAATGGGGTGGTATGTAGGGGTTAATTGTTTTGTGTTACATTTTGCATTTATTTAAAGGGGGAAGATGTGTAAGGTTCCAACACTAGCGAGTGACTAGTGGGTGGAATAGGAGGCTCAAGGTGTCAAAGAGGGCAGCTCGAATGTGGGGAATAAATTGTGTTTAAAAGGGAACAGTGAATGTTCTCCAGGTTGCCCCACTGATCATGTATCTTTGAGGCTAAATAAATTGTTGCAACTATATTTGTTCGGAGTCTTCTTTGTGTGCCGAAGACATCATTGAAGATGAGCAAGTCAGAGACCTGGACGAAGAACAGCTGGAAATTAGAGTTCCACTCCCAGGCAGAAGTTCTGGGGTGTGGCTTTCAACTTCCAGACATGGCAGTGCTATTGTCTTACAGCAGCCAACACCAGAAGCAACAACAGTAACAATAGGAACAAAAGAATCACCCACAATCTCTGCATTGGCATGGTTTCAAGCAGCAAGTCTTCAGTCCAGTGCAGAGGTGAAGGCACAAGAGGTCAAGCAAGTAGCAGCACTAATGAACATTCAGAGGATGTTCATTGAGTATCTGGATGATGATTTTCTGTGGATCAAAACCTATTGGTGTATTGCTATGGGACAATGCATCAATGGCCACATGTCAGCAGGCTGACAATAAAGTATTTGGCTTGTCCAGTAGCAGGTTATCTGCTGAGCGTGTATTCAGTGCAGCCGATGCAGTTGCCACATTGAGAAGGACCAGTACCTCATCTCAAAATGTGGAGGGGTTGACCATGATCAAAATGAGCCAACTCTTCATACCACACAATTATATTGTTCCTGAACCACAGGAGGAGGAGTCGTCGTAGTCAAGTATGCTAACTGACTAACATCTGGATGAACCACCTGTGTTTGAGGATGATCTCTACTCTTCTGACTCAGCAGACCACCACAGAACCTTTTACATATTGATCGTCAAACTTCTTTTCCAAAAAAAAGGCTATAACTATTGGAAAAATATAGTTGTGTCTGGCTTATGCAGCATGCATATTTCCGGATTGGAGTAAGACCAGTGTGCAGTGAAGAAACCTACCTATTCCATTCAGGACATTAGAGACAATGCCTGGCTCCCTCCCATTCCTATCCTTCTTTGTACATTACCTAGCAGGGCTGCCCCAGAAGATCATTTGATTTACAAGACTGTCAAATTCCAATATGTTGCTTACATCAAAAAGAAATAAAATTGTGTACCTACCACTGTGCTTGGATTGGAAGAGATAACTCTTGCACAAACAATTATGATATATTATTGAGTGATTGCTAGTGATGATTGATGATTTATGTGGTGTCAGACAGAGATGAAGGGTGTTCAACTAATTTGGAAATGTGATTTCGATGATTTGCATTGTTTAGGGCCTGAAGGGTGATCATTTTTAAAAAAAGTGATTGGCCCTTTCACACTTAGCAAATTTTACATGTAGTGTACACTGCTTATGCCTGGTTCTTCAGAGACCAAGCCAGTCACTTTAGTTAACAAACACAAATCTATTCAAAATACTACAATTCTGTTTCTCTACTTGTTCTTCAACACCAGTGCACTACAGGTCTGTCTTGCTATGGTCGGAATGGAATTGGACTGATTTGCTAACCACTTCGCTGCCAGGCCTTTTCCCCCTCCTGTGCCAGGCCTTTTTTGGCTATTTGGGGCAGTTTGCGCTTAGGCCCTCATACCTTTTGGTCCACATAATCTAGCCAAGCCAAATTTGCGTCCTTTTTTTCCAACATCCTAGGGATTGTAGAGGTACCCAGACTTTGTGGGTTCCCCTGAAGGAGGCCAAGAAATTAGCCAAAATACAGTGAAAATTTTGTTTTGTTTTTAAAAAAAGGGAAAAAGTGGCTGCAGAAGAAGGCTTGTGTTTTTTCCCCTGAAAATGGCATCAACAAAGGGTTTGCGGTGCTAAAATCACCAGCTTCCCAGCCTTTAGGAACAGGCAGACTTAAATCAGAAAACCCAATTTTTCAACACAAATTTGGCATTTTACTGGGACATACCCCATTTTTACAATTTGTTGTGCTTTCAGCCTCCTTCCAGTCAGTGACAGAAAAGGGCGTGAAACCTAAACATTTCTGAAAAGTAGACAAAATACTGAATTCAGCAAGGGGTCATTTGTGTAGATCCTACAAGGGTTTTCTACAGAAAATAACAACTGAAAAAGAAAAATATTGAAATTGAGGTGAAAAAAACAGCAATTGTTCTCTACGTTTTACTCTGTAACTTTTTCCTGCAATGTCAGATTTTCGAAAGCAATATACCGTTATGTCTGCTGGACTCCTCTGGTTGCAGGGATATATAGCGCTTGTAAGTTCATCAACAACCCTAGCTACCCAAAGCCAATAAATGAGCTGCACCCTGCAGTGCGTTTCATTCTATACCGGGTATACAGCAATTCATTTGCTGAAATATAAAGAGTGAAAAATAGCTATCAAGAAAACCTTTGTATTTCCAAAATGGGCACAAGATAAGGTGTTGAGGAGCAGTGATTATTTGCACATCTCTGAATTCCGGGGTGAATATACTAGCATGTGAATTACAGGGCATTTCTCAAATAGATGTCTTTTTTACACACTCTCTTATATTTGGAAGGAGTAAATGTAGAGAAAGACAAGAGGCAATAACACTTGTTTTACTAATCTATGTTCCCCCAAGTCTCATGATAAAAATAATACCTCACTTGTGTGGGTAGGCCTAGCGCCCGCAACAGGAAATGCCCCAAAATGCAACGTGCACACATCACATTTTTTTAAAGAAAACAGAGGTGTTTTTTGCAAAGTGCCTACCTGTAGAATTTGGCCTGTAGCTCACCCAGCACCTAGGGAAACCTACCAAACCTATGCATTTTTGAAAACTAGAGACCTAGGGGAATCCAAGATGGGGTGACTTGTGGGGCTCTGACCAGGTTCTGTTACCCAGAATCCTTTGCAAACCTAAAGATTTGGCTAAAAAATACATTTTCCTCACATTTTGGTGACAGAAAGTTCTGGAATCAGAGAGAAGCCACAAATTTCCTTCCACCCAGCGTTCCCCTAAGTCTCCCGATAAAAATGATACCTCACTTGTGTGGGTAGGCCTAGCGCCCGCAACAGGAAATGCCCCAAAACGCAACGTGGACACATCACATTTTTTTAAAGAAAACAGAGGTGTTTTTTGCAAAGTGCCTACCTGTAGATTTTGGCCTCTAGCTCAGCCTGCACCTAGGGAAACCTACCAAACCTATGCATTTTTGAAAACTAGAGACCTAGGGGAATCCAAGATGGGGTGACTTGTGGGGCTCTGACCAGGTTCTGTTACCCAGAATCCTTTGCAAACCTAAAGATTTGGCTAAAAAAAATACATTTTCCTCACATTTTGCTGACAGAAAGTTCTGGAATCAGAGAGAAGCCACAAATTTCCTTCCACCCAGCATTCCCCTAAGTCTCCCGATAAAAATGATACCTCACTTGTGTGGGTAGGCCTAGCGCCCACAAAAGGAAATGGCCCAAAACACAACGTGGACACAACACATTTTTTCACAGAAAACAGAGGTGTTTTTTGCAAAGGGCCTACCTGTGGATTTTGGCCTCTAGCTCAGCCGGCCCCAGGGGCGGGCAGAAATGGCCTAAAATAAATTTGCCCCTCCACCCCCCACGGGAGCGACCCTTGCCTACGGGGTCGCTCCCCCTGCAGGACATTGGTGCCAAAAAACAAATCCCCGGTGCCTAGTGGTTTCTGCCCCCTTAGGGGCACATTGACTTAAATTGGCCAATCTGCCCCCAAAGGGGGCAGAAATGGTCTAAATACAATTTGCCCCCTAGGGGAGCGACCCTTGCCTAATGGGTCGCTCCCCATCTCTAAAAAAACAAACAAAAAAAAACAAAACACAAAATAAATGTGCCCTGGCGCCTAGAGGTTTCTGCCCCCCCGGGGGCAGATCGGCCTAATAATAGGCCGATCTGCCCCCAGGGGGGGAAGAAATGGCCTAAAATAAATTTGCCCCCCATCCCCTCCCCCGGGAGCTACCCTTGCCTACGGGGTCGCTCCCCCTGCGTGACATTGACGCCAAAAAAAGAAATCCCTGGTGCCTAGTGGTTTTTGCCCCCTTGGGGGTAGATTGACCTAAAATCGGCCAATCTGCCCCCAAGGGGGGCAGAAATGGTCTAAATACAATTTGCCCCCCAGGGGAGCGACCCTTGCCTAATGGGTCGCTCCCCATCTCTAAAAAAACAAACAAACAAAAAAAAAACACAAAACAATAACAATAGGCCGATCTGCCCCGAGGGGAGGCAGAAATGGCCTAATAAAAATTTGCCCTGGCGCCTAGAGGTTTCTGCCCCCCCGGGGGCAGATCGGCCTAATTACAAGGGGGGCAGAAATGGCCTAAATATAATTTGCCCCCTAGGGGAGCGACCCTTGCTTAAGGGGTCGCTCCCCACCTAAAAAAAATAAAATAAATTATACCTGGTGCCCTAGAGGTTTCTGCCCCCCCGGGGGCAGAAAAGGCCTTCCTAAAAAATGCCCCCCATTGGGAGCAACCCTTGCCCACGGGGTCGCTCCCTTATTTCTATTTAAAAAAAAAAAAAACATCCCTGGTGTCTAGTGGGCGTTTCAAGCAATCCGGCTTTTGAAACGCTTGGAGAGACTTCAAAGGGAAGGAAATACATTTCCTTCCCTTTGAAGCCTCTCCTTGCCTCCCCCACGTGATCGAAAGAGAAATGTTTTGCGTTTCTCTTTCGATCGTGCTGGAAGCTGAGCTTCCAGCGCGATGGGAGAGGCCCTTGACAAATCAGCGCACGCTCCCGCGCTGACGTCACAGGGGGGTGGGGGGAGTCGGGGGTGGAAGGGGAAGGGCTTCCCCTTCCATCCCCGCCTTGGGGGGGGTGGGTGGGGTGCACAGGGGGGGCGTGCTAGCGTTCCCCCCAGTTCCTGTGCCTTGGACGAGGTCACCTCGTCCAAGGCACACGGGAACTGTAGCCTTGGACGAGGTCACCTCGTCCAAGGCACAGAACCGGTTAATCATTACTCAGAGTCAGGGGGAGGATGGAAGGACTAAGGACGGAACTACCTCAACAGCCAGAAGAAGTAAGTTGTCGACTTCAATGGGAAACCATGATGATGATGACTCTGAAGCCTACTCAGCTCTGTGGGCTGGAGAAAGTTACATTGAGAGGGGCATAGCTTGTCAATGCACCTCTCTCCAGGTCTCACACCTGTTCTCAGGCCCAGAGAGGCCACAGACAACTCCCACCATGTACGGCCTAAGAGCAATATGCAGCATGGTGTTGGGTGGTTAGGGATGTTGGCTGCCTATTCTGGTTACAGGCCAGGTCTTGCAGGCAACCTCCGCTGCACATGGATTAAGGAAATTCACAGTGTAAGGTTGGATGGGTATAAGGGGTTGGCCTTAGGGTGTGTCCAACCACCGCCATGCACAGGTTATGCTCAGTAAAGAATGTCACTGCAAATAGTGCATTGATATTATCAATGATGTAATCAAAGATGTCAAAAGTGCCATAATTTGTGGGTAATTACTGGTGCATGGCAAGAGTTATAGTTACCTTAGGGCAAAAGTTATAGTTAGTTGAGATAACTCTAACTATAGCTGGTGAATTTCTAAAGTTTTGTACATTAAATGTGAGCCTAACTATAATACCCCTGTAACCTTTTTTAAGTGAATATATATATATGTATATATATATATATATACATATATTTATTTACAAAAACTGAGACCAGATTACTACCATCATGAAACAATGAAACAACAAAGAATATCTGATAGTTTAACAAAAAATAGCAATAGTAACTTTCTGAGCAATGGGGAGCATGGAATATAATTAAAACTAAAGTTACAAAATCCTCAAGTCAGGAAAAGTAGACTCATAGACTGGGGTGGACAATGTTAAGCATTTATGGAACACAAGGCCTGAATGATGATGTAATGATGATGTTGACAAAGGATGTTCTTTTACTTCTAAAATACATATCCCTTTTATGCATGGGTGGGTACATAGGGCTGGTGTTGGCTATTGCTCAGGTAATAGCTCATCAAATGTGTGATCCATTTATGATGTTAATTAAGTCACAACTCAATAAATCACACAGCCCGGGGGTTGAGGGTTAGAAATTTGATATATAGATGGGAAAGGGGATCTGGAAAAAGTTGTGATAGAGGCAAACACTATACAAAAAAAATATTAATCAGTATGATGAGCAGCATCTCATCATCAATATGTTGTGGTAGGAAATGGAGGACACAGTTCTATTAAGTGCATTGCTAACAGTCCTTAAAGACCCAGAAACCCAAGTTATTATTAGATATCTAAATGTTCTGTCATCTAAATTTGAAAAATATAAATTATGGATCAGTGAAGCAAATCTGCCCAGTTCTGAAAATTATGAATGTTAAAAGAAAAATGATACTGTATTGCCAAATTGTTTGTCACTCTTAGGTGCCTGGCTGATTTTGTTTGGTAAGGTAAGCAGGAGTGTTTTGGAGCTTCCGCCTTTTGTGCAGGAGAAGGAAAGGCCTGTGGATTGCAAAACAGAAACAATATTGTAGAGTCAAGGAGAAGGACAGAAGTTAAGCTTCATGAAGATTGTACCAAGAATACTCAGAAGGAGAGCATAGGCTGCTGCAATCATTCGTGTGCGATTAACTGAGAAGTAAGACCAACTTACAACCAATCAAGGACAGATAGCTGCTTGTACCGGGCTCATACATCACACAAACATCATAACATTTAGCAAAGTGTGTGCATAATGGAATGATGTAACATCTCAAGCCTGTCTCCAGTTACAAGCAACAGCCCGACCACAACAACAACAACATCATAAGAGGAGTTTCACATTTCAGCCAGCAGTGCAGCATCCGCTCTGCAGCATTTGCCAAATCAATGCACATGGGTGAAGCTTCAGGGTGGGTGTTTGGGATGTTACACCCCCCTAATAAATTTATTTTGTGATAGTCTAGTACAGGTGCTCTTAGTCGGATATGGCGAGTTGTCGATCGGATTTCACCAGGAATTTTTACCTACACAGACAAAACACACGGACATACACTTTTCCTGTCACTGTTTGGAAGGATTTTTAAAATGTTGGTTATTTCATATAATACAGTATAATACAGTGTTTTCTCTCACTTAGTGCCCCTACCAGTCTGCCTTTCTCTCCCTTTCCACTGCCCCGTAAGGCCCTCTCATACACCCTTCTTGTCGTTTAATGTATATTAACATTATGTGCCAGCAAGACTGTTGGGAAATCTGGAGCTAACACCCTCTGCAGGGGACAGAGATGAAAGCTCTGCTGTTTGATAGTGGGACCTGCTTTAAAAGGTCTGACTGTCAAACAGCAGAGTGTTTGCTGTGGCTTGTCTGCAGCCAAGCCACAGCAAACAGCTATGTCCACGGGGTGGGCACCCCTGGACATAGCAGGAGCCGGATATGGCTCCATGAGGGGGGCCGCGTTGCCCCCTCCAACAAGAAGTTAGACCTGAGGGATGGTGGTCCCCAAGGAGTGGGTCCCAAAGGGACACCCTCTGTTTTTTTTAAACATTTGCCCCAGGGGGTGGTGGGCCACAGGCCCCCTACATTAGTTTAATTGACAGCCCCTGGGGAGGTAGTGGTCCTGGGGCTGTGGGGGGGCATCGGGCCTCCCCCACCTTAAAAACATTTTTGCCCCTCCTCTATGTTGCCCCCAAGGCCTGGCCTAACTAGGGGAAATTTAAAAAAGTATTTTGACCATGTTCATTTTTAAAACAAATCTGATGAAGAATTCACAGAGTTTTCTGATGCTTTTAAGAACTGGCAGGCTCCCTGAAAGACCCCAGCACCGGGGATAAGGGGTCAGGGTGACTCTACCCTGGCCCCTTTCCTTTTTTTTTTTCTTTTTTTCTGGGACTAGGCTGAAGGTGAGCCCCAAGATGGCTGCCAACACTTTCTTGCTGAAGTGTTCAGAGCCAATCATCAGATATCAGCACGAGGACAGTTGGATCTGCGTAGGATCTGCATTCCTAGATATCTGTATTTTTTGGCCTTAAATTTCTCCAAAACTGGTGAACAGATACATACCAAATCACAAAAAGTATGATCTACAGAACAGAATCTAGCTTCGTGCCAAATTTGGTAGAATTCCTTTCAGTGGTTTGGGCTGTAGGCATGTCTAAAGGTCCTATGGAAAAATAAATTGGAAAAATGTGTTTTGGAATCCCAATTGTTCTCGCCCCCTGCTTCACAGATCACCCCGAAGCTTTCAAGACAGAAGCAGTATAAGTTTTGAAAATGTTGGGAAGATTCGTCAAGCGGTGCCAAAGTTATAGGCAAAACAAAAAATGTTCTTTCTATAGAAACTAGGTCCTAACTAGAACTACCTAGGGGTGACTGCCATTAGGTTATATATATATATATATATATATATATATATATATATATATATATATATATTTATATATATATATATATACATATACTACATCACACATGTCATGTATAACATGCAAATATCCTGTCTGCCTCAGGTAGATGGTGGGAAAACTATGTATTGCAGTACAAGGAAAGTAACAGGATATATAGATTTATTTTGACATGTTCATCACAGAGTATCCCATCCGCAAAACATGAAGTCAGGCAGTTAAACCCACGTTACTCCCTGACCTCCCTCTCCTCTATAAATTATTTCCAACAAATGCATTCACTTGGCGGTAAGGAAAGAAAAAAAATAAAATATATATATATATATATATATAGAGAGAGAGAGAGAGAGACAGATAGAAAAAATGTTCCCTTTACTTGACACCAATAAAATCCACCCTCTCCACCCATAACAGTGTCTCCCCTCTTCCCAAACAATATCGTCTAAAACAATGTCTAAAGTAAACATCCAACAAAAAGTCCAAAACAAAGTTCAAAATTAACTGCCCTTCCCAATTACCACCCTCTCCACCAAACACAAATGTAACTACCACCAAAAAAAAGGCTTAAAAGAGGAAAAGATGGTGTTTTCAAGGATGGTCCACAGTTGTTGTTGCCAGACTTCTAGACATGCCATCTGATGGCCCAATTGCACCAGCTCCCACTGCATGTGGAGTTGGAACTGGCAGTCTGAGTTGGAGTGAGTGCTGCAATGGTGGGTCGGACAACTGTCGGCACCGGAGATGTTGTTACCTCAAAAATGGAGGTACAGGAGGCTGACTGGAGGAACTGAGGTCAGGGTCAGTGGCAAGTGACCTCAGCCTCCTCCTCCTGTAGCCTTTGGTACTCAGCTTGGGTGCCCTCCAACCTCTGCTGCCACAGCCAGGCTGCTGTCTTGTGCCGTTACAGTGGTGATGGTGCTGAACCAGCAGGAGTAGCTATATCAAGGAAGAAAAAAAATGACAAAAGACAAAATGTAAACAATGCTCCTTGGAAAACACTTGTTGAAAATTATATAATGTCACAGTAGCAGTACATCGCTTGTCCCCTAGAACAGTGGTTCCCAACCTGTGGTCCGGGGACCCCCGGGGGTCCGTGAAGCCTCCTCAGGGGGTCCACGATTGCTTAGAAAATTAAATAATATTACCAGATTAGGTCCCCACCTTTCAGTAATGACTCAGTGGAGGGGGTCCCCAGATTCCAAAAAAGATTCAGTGGGGGTCCCTGAGCTCCAGTAATGATGAAGTGGGGGTCCACAGAAGTCAAAAGGTTGGGAACCACTGCCCTAGAACAATTGGAATTTGATCCAATTAGGAGAGTCACAGGGCCATTTTTTACCCACACATAGGGTCTTGGGACCCTAGTGGGTGACTATTCGCGCTTTGCAAGTATTATGATTGATTGATTGACACATGCTTCACATGAAAGCACTGACTGGCTGAAAGGAATTGAGGAAGAATAACACCATATTGAAATAACAGTGTGTTTTTTTTCTTTTAAATTATTTTTCTAAAAATCTAAACAGACACTTTGTATGGAAAAATAAAAATGTTACCTCTCATTAATGAGTAGTGCATCATCCACTATTGACTACAAGTTGTTCTCAAATTAATAAATGCATGATAGCTAGTGCATTTGGTGCTACTTTGCCCCTCTCTGCTGTCTGTTGGGGCAACTGTAATGTACAATTATCTCACTTTAATTCCAATGGCCCTGCTTTTCTCCAAATGCCTTTCTATTATACCCTGACTCCAAAGAAGCAGATGAAAAATAATACTACATCACACATGTCATGTATAACATGCAAATATCCTGTCTGCCTCAGGTAGATGGTGGGAAAACTATGTATTGCAGTACAAGGAAAGTAACAGGATATATAGATTCATTTTGAAATGTTCATCACAGAGTATCCAATCCACAAAACATGAAGTCAGGCAGTTAAACCCACTTTACTCCCTGATCTCCCTCTCCTCTATAAATTATTTCCAACAAATGCATTCACTTGGCGGTAAGGAAAGAAAATGTAACTTACTATATTGCAAGGTAAATTAGAGGGACCTGGTTGGGTAGGTACTATTGAATAGTGGGGTGTCACTGATCATCATCATGTGCGTAAGCTTTGGCTAATTCAATCACTGTAGTTGACAAGTGTCAAAAGGAAAGAATTTGAAGATGTGTAAATTCATTATGGAAACCATTCAATATATGAATCACTTGGCTAGAAGAATTTTGATTTTTCATTTTTTTTGGTAAGCTGGGACAGAACGTAGGAAAGAATAAAGGAGTAAGGTGCTAGGAGGTAACTCAGTGGGTACTGGGAGGAAAGCCATACACACCTTGTTTTTGGTTTGCAATACATTGAAACCTTTGTAAATGCTACATTAACTTAAACAGATGCACATTGTGTAGCCAACGCAGGGCTGAACAGAGCCGAACAGAACGATTCTGCAGCTAGGTCATGGGTCCCGAATTTCCAGAGGAAGGGAGGTGATGAATGATGATGGATGGGATCTGCCTTGCTTAACAAATACAATGAATATACTGGTAATTGTCAATTAGCAAGCAATGTGAGTATCACCTATCTCTGACGCTGCTGGGACTCCCCCTTCAACCCTCTTTGCGTTTGGCACACTGGTGCTGCCACTGGCCCCAGCACTCGTTATCGGTGTGGCTAGAAAAAACATTACAAACTTTAGATTCCAGCAGCCGCAATACATCACTATAGTTTGGTTAGCAATATCTTCTGTAGAAAAATATCACTTTGGGCAATTTGTTGGCTGACATTGTCAGAAAAGCCAGGTAGTCATGCTAACCCAAAACTTCTCATAATGTAGGGGCAGAACTATGATGACTCTGAGCCACTGAAGTGCAATGAAGGGTTGGAATAAACTGGTCAACAAAGGATATAGGGGGTCATTCTAAGTCTGGCGGGCGGCGGAGGCCGCCCGCCAGACTTCCCCCACCAAAATACCGCTCCGCGGTCGAAAGACCGCTGAGGGTATTTTGGGATTTGCCCTGGGCTGGCGGGCGACCACCAAAAGGCTGCCCGCCAGCCCAGGGCAAATCATCCTTCCCACGAGGACGCCGGCTCAGAATTGAGCCGGCGGAGTGGGAAGGTGCGACGGGTGCAGTGGCACCCGTCGCGTATTTCAGTGTCTGCAAAGCAGACACTGAAATACAAGGTGGGGCCCTCTTACAGGGGCCCCTGCAGTGCCCATGCCATTGGCATGGGCACTGCAGGGGCCCCCAGGGGCCCCGCGGCACCCCCTACCGCCATCCTGTTCCTGGCGGGAGACCTGCCAGGAACAGGATGGCGGTAGGGGGTGTCACAAGGGCAGCGGAAAACCGGCAGGAGACCGCCGGTTTTCCGCATCTGACCACGGCCGAACCGCCACGGTCAGAATGCCCTGCGGGGCACCACCGGTCTGTCGGCGGTGCTCCCGCCGACCCTGGCCCCGGCAGTCTCTGACCGCCGGGGTCAGAATGACCCCCATAGTTTCTTTGTTGGCAAATGCAATGGGGCTGTCCTCATACTACTTTCCTGCCGTGCTGCAATATCATCGAACATGTTGATATACTGAATGATGATAATACATTCAACACAGCATTGGGGGGTGGGGGGGTCCAACATGACAATGGCCCCTCCCTCATTTTACTGTATGAACATGATCAAGAAAAAGAAAGCCTTCTCAACAAACATGCATAGAATAGCTTGCTTGGGCCTGCAATCTTCACAGTAGAGTACCTAAAATCTGTTCTCTTGTCTTACAATACCAATCCACAAGATATATAAGGGGAGACGGAAAGCTTATTAACAAAGCTGAAGAATGTGACAGACTAGTACAGAAAGGAGGAGGACAGTTACAAAAGCATGAAATATAGAAAAAAGGATAATGCAGCGATAACAAGAATTAACAAAGATTAGCTAGAACTAAGAGGAGTACCACCAGCGTGTGGTGGTAATGGTACTTCCACCCACTGCAGCTCTGGTGGTGGCAGCCTGACTTCACCTTGATCCCCCCTCAGATGCCCTCTTCTTGCCCTTGGGTGCTGACATAAGAAATAAAGAAGATAACAAAAATAGATAAGGGGTACAGGTAATCTCCCAGAATTGTTTTTGACAAGGAAAGGCAAACAAAGTAACAGTCTACTTTCAGATCACCAAATTACTAGTATTGTGATCGGTTTCTAATTTCCCTAACCTAAGCCACTTTTCAAATTTCCTAAACCTAACCTCATTTGAAACTACTAATGCATTGCCAGGAATGATCTCTGCTTCTCAACCTACTTTTGATGGGCCAACTCGGGTCTCCATTTTCAATGCATAGTTGCATACTACACTATCACTGGGGGATTGCTTTGGACTATAGCAGCTACATAAAGAAAGACACAAAGAATAATAACTCAGTGATATTACTACTACCACTGTCTTTTTGACAGAACAGTAGAGTCTGCATGATTTATTAAATATTGAGCCCAAGCGAGCACCAGTGAATAACAGCAAGCACAATTATGTGGTGCCGAGCACCTGACTCACTCAGATTGGATCACATAATATTCATAACATTACATAAACGTAATGTGAGCAGCATACTCATTGAGAAGAATATTAGCGTTGTGGAACACAACACATCAATAATTATTTACTGAGCTCAGCAACCTGGATGCCCAGCAGGTCGAGCAGTTCCTGCTTCAGGTCAAGAATGTTGGCCCAGCAGTACATCAACTGCTGCTGGGTGTGCTGCACCCCAGTCCACTGGTGCTTGCACAGACACATGCTCCCTCTCACCAACCAATGCTCCCTCAGTGTGTACCCATTCCCAGGCCTGCCGCCTGCTGCCAGCATGGAGGAGAGATGGTGCTTTACATGAAAGCTAATGCGGCCACCTCTGAAAAATGGTGTGGGGCTGCAACCCTTGGTGGTGCTGGTGACAGCAAGGTGTGCAGCTTATAGCTACATTCGAGATGCCACTTCCCATCTCACCCTGCTCTGCCATGGTGCTAGTTGGTGAAGAGAAAGAGGAAATAGGAAAACAAAGGAATTTATAGAAGAAGAAAGGAAGTACTAAGGAAGTAAGAGGAAATTTAAAAAACTGCAAGCGGTCAAGTCTCCACAACTCACAACCTTTAATTTGTACAGAAGACTTCACAGAGAGTCCACTCCCTCCAGATACTAAAACCCCATGAGGTGGCCAAGCCCATAGTAGGTAGGCCTTTGCTCTGAACATACTCTTTGTGACTGAGCAACCTCCTGTGCCAAAGTGACATGCATGGTCAAGAACTAATGCACATCCTTCACTTTGTACAGAAGTCTTCAGGGAGAATCCAATCCTGCTAGATTACGCCTGGGTGGAACTTGTGGACTTCTGCAGAAGAAAATTTGCCGTCCTATGTGGAGTTCCCCGAGAGAAAAAGTTTGGGTAAGTTGCGCTGTTCAAACAGATTTTAAGTAACAGGACTTTGTCCCGTACTGTTAAATGGAACAAACTGCATCACTCGGAGTGCCAGAGGGCGCAAACTTCTTTCTGCCGCTCGAGTAGATTTTCTACTCACGCAGCAGCTTCCTCAACATGAGCGGCAGCTTTCGCAAAGCAGGCAGTAACGACCTGCAGTGACCATCCACATTCAGAAATCTTGCTCACCAGCATAGCGATTTCTCCAATTTGCGCTCGCTGCGTTGATTGCAACTGAGCAAAATTCTTTGCCCAACCCTAATCTAGACACTGAAATCACATTAGGTGGCCAAATGCCTACTGTGGACAACCATTGCCTTGTACTAGACCCTTTTTTGGACAGACAACCTCTTGTATGCAATCAATGAAACATGAGGGGGAAAGCCCTACAAACCCCAGCCTTTGCTTTGTACAGAATTCTTCATGGAGAACGCACTGCCATTTGACACCCACACCCTATTAGATGCTCAACCCTCTACTATGATCAGTTTTCACCCTATATCCAATCTCTTGTGGGCAGTCAATGAGATGCAGATGGACAACCTCTTACAATGCACATGCTTTGTCTTGTACATAAGTCTTCATAGAGAGCCCACTCCCTCAAGACACCAAAGCCCCAATAGGTGACCAAGCACCTACTACTCATAGTAGGTGACCCTGTATCAAACGTTTTGCAGGTAACTAACATCTTGTGTGCAGTTAATGATATAAGTCTGGCTAAGCTCATACTATGCACCGCCTTCGTCTTGTTTAGAAGTCCTACAGGAAGCCTTCAAGGAGAGCTCATTCCCTCAATACACACAAGCCAAATAATTCTCTTATACAGATGTCTTTACAGAAAGTCTACTTCCTCTAGATATCTAAACACCCTCACGTAGCCAACCCCCTGTTACATACAACCTTTGTCCTGTATAGGACTTTTTGTGGATAGTAATGTGGGAAATGAATTGGCATGGGTGGCAAACCCCTACTAGATAGAGTCTTGAGAGATGTTTTCACAGAAAGCAAACATTCTTCATACCCCCAAGCCCCAAGATGTGGATCCAACCAACGAGACATGGTTGGGCAAAGCCCTGCTGCATAAGGTCTATTTTCTGTATATAACACTTTATGGACCCACTAGTTAATTTAGACACTAACGCTCCCTTAAGTGGTGAAACCCTCAGATTTGCATTGACCTGACCCTTTCTCACATGTTATTTGAGAGGGAGGTTGGGATAGGGACTGTTTATTTAAAGAAATGCTATATTGGTGCCATGGAACTTCCCTAGAACTGCTTAAATACCAATAAAATAGTTATCTTGAAAATAACTTCTATTTTTAGGTCAAAGAGTGACTCTGAAAAGGGCTGTTGTGGTAATGGTGTGTTGTGAATGCTAATAGGAAGACGACTGGATTAATTCCTTGATGTTGTTAAGGAAAATCCTGTTTCTTTCTGCTTTGAAATTGACTCTTCACTAATGATGACATTTGGCATGTCAAAGCTGATGTTGTGGTATATAGAGCCCATCCCATGATCCTTGAGAAATGCCAAAATTCCTTTGTTGACATGTTTCTGGGATTTTCCAATCTTTGGACAAAATTCGTTAGACCACTGCCACTTCTGGCTTTGACATATGTTAACGTAAACAAGGAAGTGGGAGGGGAAAGAGTCTTCAACTCTGCCAAGGTTTGTTTCATTTGGATTTCTAGAGCTTCCCCTGTGACTGTGTGCAAGTTGTTGCCACCACAGTGCACAATCATCAGATCTGAGTGCTCTTAATTCCAATGAATCAAAATCCATGGGTGAATGCACAGGAATCCCCATGCACACCAATACAATGCTCTCTTGATGCTAAGGCCTGATTTAAAGTTATCAGAGGGGGATACTCTGTCAAAAATGTGACGGATATCCTGTGTGTCTTATTACAATCCGATTATAACCTTTGGAGATCATAATGTCTACCCAGTTTGAGGACTGCATTTTTAAAGCGGGAAAGAACCACATTCAGGAAACAACACAAGAACAATAAGAATAAGAAAATGGTTCTTGAGCATTTCCCACCTGGTTATTTGCAACCAGTGGGAGTTTGCTTTTGTCTATACAGTGAAGAAGGGTAAGGGTTCTCCCGTAGATATCTGTGCATCAAAGAACAGTCTGAATTCATCCTGAATGTCCTTGTACTTAGCCCAGCCAAAATCATCAGCAGTTCTTTTTTCTAGAGCCTGAGGCAACAGATGCATCTTCTTATCTGGTGGGTGCTGGTACAGCTATGATAGATCTTCTCCAGGAATGACCAGGGTCAGAGAAGAGTGTGTATGGTGAAGAGGGAGCCGAGGCAATGCCATCAAGGGAAGAGGAGAGTGTAGGCAAACTCACTGCATTGCCAGTAAGTATCAATCAGTGTGGAGGTGCCCCACTGCATGTCCGGAATGTGCAGGACTGAGCCACAGTTTCTGTTCCCAATGGAATTGTTCATTTACCTCTAAAACACAAGGAATACAGTGTAAGTTTTTGTACAATCAGGGGTTGCCGCTTCCCTTCTATCCACGTCTATCTCTCAACCTCAGTATCCCAGATTTCCTGGCATGGGGTATCTATGCTGTTATTTTACCCTCCCATAAGAGGCTCATTTCCCTTTGGATCATCAAGGTGGATGACTCTATGCTGAAATCCCAAGTCAGTGGTCCACATGTTTTTAAAGAAGACTAAGCCAGATACACTAAGGGTCATCCTGGGGCCACCGATTGAAGTGGGACTGGACATGTTTGTGCATTGTTTTGGTGGTTTTGCAACTTTCAAGAATCTTTTTTCTGGAAAGTCTTGGGGACAAACAGAATCCTCACCTTTGGTGCCCTTCATATGCATCATATCTAGCTCAGTTTGAATATCGCTATGTTCGGTGAGAAGGTGCAGTGTTGTTGGACTGGTCTAGTATTGGTTCAGATTCACTATTACTCT
This sequence comes from Pleurodeles waltl, assembly GCF_031143425.1. NCBI lineage: Eukaryota > Metazoa > Chordata > Amphibia > Caudata > Salamandridae > Pleurodeles > Pleurodeles waltl. The sequence goes on from NC_090442.1 coordinate 347,641,160, forward strand.
ATTGGGTTCTACTCTGTTGGGTTGTATCTTGGCCCTTATCCTACATAGGTATAGGTGGAAAGGGCATTTTCTTTTTCATGGGGTACCTCTTGGGACACGTAAAGCCTGTCTATGCCTACCGCATGTGGTATCATTGAAAAAAAGTATGTCTTGGAGCCCACTGCGGTCATGCTCTGATACAATGTGTTGTGTAAGAGGGTGCTGTGTAGTGAGTTTGGAATGTTAGTGCTGGTGTATTGTAATTATAGGTAACATTGGAGAAGTCTCTATGCAATTGTTGTGACAATTTCTGGATGGACTCCATTTGACTCAGCAGTTGTTTGGCAATTAATGGATGCAGCTGCACCCATAGTAAACAGAGGGTACACAAATGTGTAACAATACATAACTTATTTAGCATTGAAGGTCTTGGGATGACTCCAGGGGAGATAGTTGTAGTCCTCTGGTGATTGGGGGTTTCTCAGTTTTTAATACTTCAAAAAGATTTTTGGTGCGGTTCACAGTTCTTGATACTGTTAGGATTATGGATGTGGTACAGTTTGAAAGAAACATTAATGGTGCAGTTGATACAGTTGGGATTACTGATGTGGTTGCTGAAAATGTGATGTTCTGCTGTAAAGGAGGTGCACTTGGAGGCTCAATTGCAGACCTGTTGCATAAGAGCTAGGTTTGGTTTGTTATTTTAGAAAAACATTTCATCCTTGAATGTGGGGTCATCAATCATTTATTAGGGGTTCCTCTGCCTTTCTTTAGGGTGTGTTTCCTTCATCATAATTTTTAGTGAGGCACCGGAAAGTGGCTGCCCTCTGAGGATCTATTTAGCATTCTATTCTCACTCGAAGCTGTGATTGATCTTTTCTGACTCCTTTTCCCTGGCACCTCTTCCTTCCCCAAGTCACATCTTTCCCAGACTTTGAAAACTTTGGGAGAAAGGAAGAGGCAACATCTTGCTGCATGGAGAGGCCGGAGTAAGGCCAAGAAATCTTTGAATTTTACCCAAATGATGGGTATGGACTGGGACAGCGGGTTATTCTCGTGAACCCCCACCCCCACATGGTGCTTCACAATCTGTCAGACTGCATGCATATGCTGTGTAGGTTATGGGATCTTTACTATCCGAATCATACAGGAAACCTGGCTCCTGATACTGGAGGACAGCTTAGTTTTGGAAGTAAAAGGGGGCCTCTATTCGGCTGGAGGCCGCTTGCTTTCTGTTGTTGGGACCTCATACTACAAAATAATTTTATGGTCCAGGGCTGGGTGCCCAAGAACGGAGACCGTTTGACTTGGTCATTGGAGCCCATACCAATTCACTTGTGTGTGCAGGGATCTGGTTGCCTGCTTTTGACTACTGGTCGGGGAGTCGCTCTGCCTCCCCTTCATCAAACTGTTCTCCCCATGGGGTGTGGCCAGCCAACCATGCCCTGGGGGATCAGCAGCAGAGTGGGACCCTGGCTTCTGCATCAGGCACTTTGAATGGTGAACTCAAGTGAGGATACACGATCGTCAAAGCACATACAGCAGCCAAGAAAAAGGCTTGAATCTTAAATGTTGTCTCGTTGGTCCTTCTTTTGAGTCTTAGTGCAGTGAATTTTGAGATAAGCAAGGTTGTGGTCCCAGTCCGTGCTGAGCTAGGTTTCCTGTCTATACCACATGTTTGCCCAACTACCTGACCTCCTTTGCAGTAGTATGGCAGTGGACTGACTTCCTTCCATTTGAGTGTAAGGTACATTCAGGTTTCCCTGGGCTTGGTTTCGTGGACGGAAATTTTGTGGGGACTGGCCCTGGCTCATCAACCTCTATTGGTGATGTGTTTTTATTGGTCCCATTCTGTGGCAATAGTGACATTCTCTAAGGTCTGGCTGCTGGCAACATCCCCTGTTTCCACTGTTATGGATAGGTGGAATCTCTGTGGAGTTTTGTGGTAGTGCTTCCATCAGAACTCATGCCCTGTGCAGGCTTGTGGCCAATGCAACCCCCTCAAGGGTGGTCTTTTTCAATTAGTGTTGGACCAACTTAGTGGTGTCTCTCTGGGCTTACTTCTGTCTTTCCCTGTACTTTTTGTGTTTCTTTTTGTGACATTGTAATGTGTGAACTTGTATCTCTCGCCAGGACTTGGTGTCTATCCCTTCTATGCTATCCAACCTCCTTGTATCTCAGTGGGGGGCCACTTTTTCTGGATATTATAGAAGAATGTGACCTGGGGGCCCATATCGGTCCATGGCTCTCCTGTCCCGTGTCCCCATTGTTCCCTCATCCTGTCCAAAAAATCAGTTATGGTCTCCCCAGATTTCATAGTTTCCGCCATTCACCCTCCTACATTTGGGCAGTCAGGAAACATTTTCCTCATGGCTGTCCATATTTGGTGTCTATATGAACTAAATATGGCCTGTCATGCTACGTGTTGGTCAGTAAAATTGCTGTGATGCAAGATCCGGTGAACACTGTGCTAATCTGCTCTCTGATAAGGCTACTTAGCAGACTTGAGACATCGCCTATCTCTAGGTTTATTTCCGCAGTGTTCTTCTCAAAACATGAGATATATTTCCCCACCCCGCCCAACAATAGGGGCAATATGGCTCTTAGCACTTCTTTATCTCTCTGAGTCCATGGCACATAAATGGTCCCGATGTGCCCTCTGTAGTAGCAGGTACATTTTGGCTTTAGGTTGCTCCATTGATCTCTCCCTAACATTGTGTTTCCATCTTCCTAAACAATCCTGCATGTATGGAGATTGCCACTTGGGATCTCCCGCTCTGTGCCAGATGCAGTCTTCCACAACAGCCATGTCCTCTGGTTCGAAGGATCCCTCCTCTGGCCAACGTATATGTCGTGCTGGTCTTTTCCTTCATCCAGATGGCTAGTAGGTGACAAAACAGCCGCACAACGATCTCGCCTTCCTCTATGGCCACTATCTCTCTTGGGGTCAGATTGTTTGTCCTGTGAGTTCAGGAGGAGCAACGGACGTCTTCATCGCTGCTCCCCTCGTGCGCACACAAATGTGACATCTTGGTTCTCTTGTGTCTAAGTTAAGTTTGCATAAGGCTACCTTTGACTCTTATTTCCTGGTCAGCCCATCTCCTACGTTGATGATCTTGTGAGGCTGAGATCCCAGCTGAAGGGCTTTACTTAAGTTCTGCCTCGATCTCTTCCCGAATAGGGCTCTATATTTATTACCCCTGCTCTCCTCAGAAGGAGGGTGTGCCACTCTACTTTCTCATTGTGCTTCTAGGGTGCAAGCTCTGTCTCTCTCCCTTCTTAGTTCCTGCCGTTCCTCTAAGTCTCATCTAGGTTACTACCTTTCTTCTGAGCTATGCGCTGTTCTCTTTGATATGAACTTGCCCTCAAACTCGCTTTCTGTTGTTTCTTAAGCTTCATGAGCAAACCCAGTGGCACTTCCCTTGTCATTGGATTCTGGGGGACTGGGAACCCTTTCCTCAACCCCAAGTCACTGTCCAGAAAGGCTATGAATTCCTTGTCCCTCAAGTGTGATCGCCAGAACCAGTTGGAGTGGATGTTCAATGTGCTAAATGTGATGAACGGGGTGGGTCAAACTTTGGGAGCTCTAGAGCTGGACTAGGGTGGTGCTGGGATTGCCTGGGCGCTGCCCTGTTAGACAGTCATGCTGGACTTAATAGTTTGTTGTTTGGTAGGGGATCCTCCGGCTCCCTCAACCAGCGGATTGGTATAACCTAATGCAGGATAAGAGGCATCAGGAGAGCACCTCTATTCCTGCATATGGTAGGATAGGTGCAGATGCTTTGCTTGCTGACTGTGGGTAGTGTTATCAGTCTGGCCATGGAAATGCATGTTCCTTAGTGTGTGTACGGGGAACCTGGTTTGCATGTGCTTTAGTGGTGAGTCCATGATAGATTGGTGACAGTTAGGGGACAGATAAACTTCTATCTTTTCCGATAGAAGGGAACCTTCAGTTCTACTCGGGTAGTGGAAACATATACACGCAGATTGTTAGTTTACTCTGGTACTGGTGAAATATATACATGCAGGGACTGTTAGTTCTAACAACTTTACAATGAGCTCAGAGTTATTTACAGATTCATCAACATAAACATTTCTCAAACACAAATGACAATGCATATGACGGGTCATAGGCTAGAAAAACGTGAAATTGTTGATTCGAAGTCATGAAATTTGGCATCAAATAGCAACCTTTACTTTGTTATTAACAAGAATTATTGTGAGAAATAGCAATGCCTTCATATAGCACATAAGCTATCGACAAACACAAAACAAAAAGACAAAATACAGTTGCATTGACTTACCAGCACAACAACAGCAAAGATACTTCAATTTTCATCAATTTTAAACAAAAATAAAAACTGGCAGAGAAAAAATGATGACTTTGTCAAAAAATACCTCAGCCAGCTACTAACATATGCCATCCTGTGACCAGGGGAAGATCTGCGTGATACACATGACTAAGTGAGCCTGATATTCTGTCAATATTGGCTCTGAGACAAAGATAGTATCAATTCATGCAAAAAATGGAATAACTCTACAACCCAGATCCTTTTTGGCCAAACACAATCTACACCTACTCTTCCAGATCAGAATCTTTTTCTCTAACGTCCAAATCGCATACCACCTGTATCATGACCAGCGGTCCAAGCGAACAATACCTCTCATTTCTTTCAGACACCAACAATGTTAAGAAACTGGTAACACTGAGAAACCCTTTTAGAAATATGATTCAGGTGCGGGCCCTATCTCACACCCAGTGCCTATGCATACAATCTGTGTTGCACACAGCAATTCAAGCAGTGAGGTTTCAATCCCAGTATCACACCCAGTGAACAAGGGTATCATCTGTGTCATGGCCATTGGTCCAAGTGACAAAGAAAAAATATCAGAGGTCCAAGTGAATGAGTCTCAACCCTGTGTCACACCCAGAGTTCAAAGCAAATGAGTTTCAACCCTGTATCACACCCAGGGAACAAGCGTGCCATCTGTGTCACACCCAGCGGTCCAATCGAACCAGTATGAACCTTGCATCACACCCAGGGGACAAACGTATCATCTGTGTTATTCCCAGTGGTCTGACTGACAAACCTAAACCCTATATCACACCCAGGGGAAAAGCACACCATCTCTGTTATGCCCACCGGGCTGAGTGACAATCCTGAACCCTGTATCACAACCAGGGGACAAGCATACCATCTGTGTCAAGCCCAGCAGTCTAAGCGAGAAAACCTCAGCCCTGTATCACACCCAGGGGACAAGCGTACCCTTTGTGTTATGCCCAGTGGTGCAAACAAACAAAAACAAACAACATTTACCTTTCCTAGCATGCTGACTATCGAAAAAAGGTGACTTTCACTTGACTACTTCTGAGGCTGCCTTGGGACTACACAGTTCAAACACATAAAATAGGTAACAGGCCAGATTTCTGTCAGTGGCAGGGTGCTCAGGTTAAAATGTTTACGCTTCTTCCTAGTTTGTCATACGAATAATGCATAACGCTCTGATGTAGTTTCATACCCTCCGATGGCAGCTTCAGGACGGACGTCTGCCTCGTGGATTCAGCCAAACTTCCAATCAATTGCGGTGTTCGCTCACCTTAGTTGTTGCGCGAATGTGAATCTGTCCGGTCGGGCTCCCCTTCCGTTGGCTGCAGTCGGGATTGAGGTGCCTTCAGCTCCTGGCTGGCTTACCAAAATGTTGCTTGAATGTGACCTTGAAAAAAGAGGCATTTGGCAAAACAGGAAACATATGGTTTAATTAAACACTTTCCCAGGGAGAACAGTTACAGAACCGGGGTCTGAGGACTATATCAAAGTACAATCGATCTTAGCAGTATTTTATACATTTCTCTGAGCACCATAAATCCATTTCAGCATTCCTTTTTTTGTAATGAATGTGGGCCGTTGTCTTGGAGTCATAAATAAGGTGCTGATAAAAAATGCAGATGGGCCTCAACCTTGTTTGGACACAATGTGGGCCAGTGGGTAATATGTCCAGATGTCCAGCCTGAAGGTTGCATAATCACAGTGTGTTGCTGTGCTCTGATTGGCTACATGTTCCTAACTTTATGTGGCATCTGACTATATGCTGATTTGGGAATGCACTCATCACTCTGGCGTGTGTTTATTGGGGCCATTTTCCTTGGACCATTTTGATATCCCTGTGCCTGTCTGTGGGATTGATCTAAAATTCCAGTTTGCGAGTTTGTCTGCTGACTATGTGCCACCCCACCTGTGACTTGTCATCTGTAACTTCAGGCCTAGATCTCAGAGTCTGCCTAATCATATATTTCTGATAAGGGGTTGATGGAGAGCTCATGAAGGGGGAACTCACTACTAGTGATGTGATTTTGTTTTCATATGTGAATGTATCATTGCGTGCATCAAAATTGACTTTTCCAATATTAACACTATTATTAAACAATGCAATGTGTGAATTTATAAAATATGCATTGATTTCATCACTATAATATTGATAATAGCTATAGTTATTGATAACTTTTTGACTATGCCAAAAGTTCTGCTTTAGATATATTGTTGTGCTGATTCCTTCATATTTTAGCACTCACACTCTTTGACAGAGCCAGTAGGTCTGTATTACTTAAGATGACACCCTTTATATTGCTACAGGGCAGCAACCATGCTGCCAGGCTCTGCACCCAATTCCTCGCCACACATGGCCAAAGGATGTGTGTGGAGGTAAGGTTGGGTGCCTGCCCCAACCCCATGTCACGCATGGCAATGGACATTTTACTTTGCATTAAAAAAAACACAAACAATTCACAGAAAAAAGCAAACATTAAAATTATGGTATAGTTAAGAACTGTAATATCTTACTTTAAACTGAAAAAAGCTTAACAATTCAGTGAACAAATAATCAAAGTTTAAAGGGGCTTTATAGTTAGGTGAAAGGGTCAGTAAAAACATTCCATTTAAATGAACAAAACCGAAATTCACCAGTTCATAGTTACCTCAAGTAACTATAATTTGTGTCCTAAAGTAACTATAACTCAATTTCTCACCATGCATTCCTAATCACCTCACATATTACATCATTCAGGACATATTATATAATAGCACTAAAATACTATAACTGGTGAATTTATTAATTGAAAAAGATATGTTTTAACTGACATTTTCACCTAACTATGACATCACTTTAACGTTTGTTTTTTTCACTTAATATAAACATATGGGAAATGCCCTGAACCACGACCGCGTAACAACGAATTCGTGGACAACGAAAGCGGAACAACACTTTCGTTAACCATGACTTCGTTGTTTTATGCCTTAACCACGCATGTGCTGAACCATGCACATGCGTGGTTAAGGCACAGAAGAAAGGAGTAGGCTGAGGAGTACGACGCAATGAGTCAGGTAAGTGGGGCTGTTTTAGGGGCTGGTGGGCGGGTCATTTTTAGTTTTAGGGGCGGGGTTGGGGTATTTTTAGTTTTAGTGGGGTGGGCAGGCGGTTTAGGGTGGTTTAGGGGAGGGGGGTCCGGTTATTTATTGTTTTAGGGGTGGTTTAGGTTTGGGGTGGGGGGAGGGGGGTTGAAGTAGTTTTAGGGGCGGGGTGGGGGGCTCGGGTAGTTTTAGGGGCGGGGTTGGCGTGGTTTTAGGGGTGGTTTGGGGGGTCGGGTAATTTTAGGGGTGGGTTGGGGGTTTTAGGGGCAGGTTGGCGGGCTTGGGTAGTTTTAGGGGTGGGGTGTTTGGGTGGTTTTAGGTTTTAGGGGTGGGGGTTGGGGTGGTTTTAGGTTTTAGGGTTGGGGTCAGGTAATGTTAGGGGCAGGGTTGGGGGGTTTAGGTTTTAGGTGCAGGGTGGGGGCTCGGGTGGATTTAGGGGTGGGGTGTTCGGGGTTTTAGGTTTTAGGGGTGGGGTTGGGGTTGTTTTAGGGGTGGGGTTGGGGTGGTTTTAGGGATGGGTTGGGGGTCGGGTAATTTTAGGGGCGGGGTGGGGGCTCGGGTAGTTTTAGGGGCGGGGTGTTGGGGTGGTTTTAGGTTTTAGGGGTGGGGGTTCTGGTTGTTTTAGGGGTGGGGTGGTTTTAGATTTTAGGGGTGGGTTGGGGGTTGGGTAATTTAGGGGCAGGGTGGGGGGTTGGGAGGGTTTAGGTATTAGGGGCGGGGTGGGGGGCTCGGGGTAGTGTTAGGGGCGGGTGGTTTTAGGTTTTAGGGCTGGGGGTTGGGGTACTTTAGGTTTCAGGGATGGGGTGGGGGTTGGGGTTGTTTTAGGGGCAGGGTGGGGGTTGCGGTAATTTTAGGGACGAGGTGGGGGTTGGAGTAGCTTTAGGAGCAAGGGTAGGGGTTGGCGTGGTTTTAGGGGAGGGGTGCAGGGGTCACTGTAATTCTTAGGGGTGGGGGCCAGGGGGGACGCATGCTGGAACCATGCATGCCTATCACTAATGCCTTTACAACGAAAAATCGCGTAGTTGTTCCGACCTCATTGTTCGGGCGTGCGTTGTTCCAGCATGTGTTGTTCCGACATACATTCTAAACATATATATGAAACATTAGGCATTCACTGAAAAAAGGTTAAAGTGATATTAACATTAGGTGGAAATGTAAGTGAAGGAAATACCATTTTAAATGTATTCATGACATTGATGACATCATTGATGGCCTCTCAAATTACATTGTTGATGACATCATTGATCACATCTTCTACTAATCTTCTGCTCAATTTATTTTACAAACCAGTATTGCTTCCGAAATATGTAAAAAAGTACTTGATGGCGCAGAATCATATAACTCAGAAATTACATAAGCATATGTGATTATACACAAATAATTACACTGTAGCCCACTCCAGTGCGGTACTTCTTTCTTTTTCATTCATTGTGGGCTGCACTGGTTGCACCTGGGGTACCAACAGCCTTGCTTTTTAAATAGTGACAGTGCGGGGAGCCCACTCCTGTGATGCCCAGAGCAATGCTTTACTTGTTTCCATCACACCCACTTGCCTGTTACCAGGGTGGGCAAGGGAGAACAGCACAGGCTCTTCCTCCACCTTCTTGGAACATGGGCAGGCTACTAGGACCTTCACCCTCAACACTCCCAGGTATGGGAAATGGGATAGTGGAGCTATGTCAAATTGCTCTTTGGGCTCTGGCTAACCTGGGTGCAGGAGTTCTGTGCCATCTGTCATGTCCCAGGCGATGGGATCCCCGTGACACCATTGACTTGGGCCCTGGGGATGTGTTCTTAGGGCCAAAAGTTGGCCTCCTGAGGGGGCCTTGCACCATTATGATTTAAATTAAACACTGACCCTGACTCACCCCAAAAGAATTAAATAAAGTACAGTATGCTGCTTTTTTAAAAGAAAAAACAAAAATAAAGTTCTTTAGTACTCCAGTGGACAATGAAACTTTTTTTCAATTTAAATTGGGACCCACAAAACCACAAGGCCCAAGGAACAGGGTATTTCTTCACTGCCCCTCGGTGTCCTTTGTTAAAAACTTTTTCAGGACAAGTAAAGTCCCCGAATCCTATAATGGCTGCTGCAACATTTCTATTTATGTTTCCGCCACCCAATCCGAGTGCTGTCTGCAAAAAAGCTCACTCACCCAATCAGAAGGTGTGAATTATTTAATTTCAGCCCAAATATCAGAATATTTTTATTTTTTAACCTTAATGTCTCCAAAACTACTGAACATATTTATACCCTATAACAAAAAGTACGCCTTCTTGGTAAAACTCAAGCTTTCTTCCCAATTAATGTACTTCAGCTATTTTATCTGTAGCACTGCCTAAAAATTCCTTACAGATATTGGCTGGGAAAAATTGCATTTTATGACACAACTTCTTCTTGTCTCATACTTGTCGGATTGTCCCAAAACTTTCCAGGAAGTAGTGAGGTAGTTTTTTGGAAACTTTTTGTGAACATTTGTTAAACCGCAAAACGAAAATGCTCTTGCTATGGAAAGTCTGACCTAACTATAACTGCAGTTATTGAAATAATCAAAGGTTACAGTGATGTTATATTTTGGTATGATAATAAGGTCTTACTTTACGTTAAGAGCCCTTAAAAATTCCCTGAAAAAACATAAGTTAAAGTCATGTTATAGTTAAGTGAAAATGTTAGTTTTAATGTAACATTTTTCAACATGTCATGAGTGATGTAATATGTAAGGTCGAGAACAGAGCTTGTTCTGTTAAGTTATGGTATGTTATACTATGTTATGTTATCTTACATTGTGTTATGTTATGTTATGTTGTGTAAAGTTAGTGCATTGTGAGGGAGCCTTCTAAGGTCCCACCTTAACAGTGGTTCCTGTAAAGGTCTAGAAATCACTGCTGGACTGGTGTCACCTCTAAATATCGAGGTGTTCTGTTTATCAGTATCTCAGAGGTGATATCCACTGTCACCTTGATGAGCAAAAGGACTTTAGGGGTGTGCTGAATTCAGACAATTTGCTTTCATGTAATTGAGCAAAATTCCTTGAAATAGCAAGTACTCACATAAAATGCTTATCCACCATTACACGCTACAATTTTAGCATGAAATAAACCTTGTATTATTTTTTTGCACAAGGATCCATTTTAACAAGCACTCTGGAAACAACACCTGCTCCCGATTGGTTGTTCCCGTACTCTTGCAATTAATTTTTACTGTGACTTGCAGCATTCACAGTATTTTTTACTGCACATAGAGCATAATCATCCAGTGTGGCGTTACTTTGGGAATTTTGTTTAACTGACACAATGCAAAATTTCAGAAATTATGCAAATTATGTCAGCGTAACTTACATATCGCACAGGCCTTAAGACCAGCATACTCTGAAATAAACTGGTCGCAATTTTCACCCACAAATAATCCCAAAGGTGAGTATAATGTTGATGCATTTTTCACATTCTCGCTGTTGATTTTGCTAAATAGTTTTTTAAACATTTAGGGGCTTATTTACGAGCCTTAGAACCACAAGAGCTTCACCTTTAGTTACATTCTGGTTGCGCTGTGCCCATTTCCACATTTGCAAGTCTAAATATGCCACCCCCCAGATTTATGAGAAATCATAAACCTAAGGCAGCGCCAAAAAGTGAAGCCACACCAGGGGTGTTAGAGTGGTGCAATGAAAAGAAATACTTTTATTTCTCCTCATTTTGATTTTTCTATGTGTGCTGCATTCTGCAGCACACAGAGAAAGAGCAAAACACTATTAGTGATTGTTTATGTGCAGGATGGAACACCTTCCTGCACATAAACAATCATTAATAATGCCGATTTGCTACTTCTATGTGTGCTGCATTTTACAGCCCACATAGAAATAACAAATCGCCATTAATGATTGTTTAAGTGCAGGAACGGACACCTTCCTGCACATAAAGAGTCGTTCCCAGTAACACAGGCACCCTTGCACTGTGGTTCAAGGGTGCCTGCGTTGGTGCTAGGCAGCTGGTTTGAGAGCTAGCACAGGGCTTTAGGACAGAAATGCACTGTATCTTGTAGGTACAGTACATTATTTCCCTTTCCAGTGGTGCAGGGCGGTGCAGCAAGACACTTACACTTACAAATAAGCCCCTTAGTTGCCAACAAGAATCGAGGTTGCTTCTGGAGTCCAGGATTATGTATCTAAATGTTCCTTTGTCCTCAGCTACCTTCTTCCCCCAAGTGCTTGCACAGCTTTTTTTGACAGTGTGTGTATGTTTGCTTGGTTGTGTTTTACTTGTTGTTTCAACTAATAATAGTTTTTGAAGGATATAGATGTCACCCTGAGCTGCCAGGTCTTTTCCCCTCAGGTGCCGAGCCTTTTTTTGGCCATTTGGGGCAGTTTGTGCTTAGGCCCGCATAACTTTTTGTCCATATAAGCTACCCACGGCAAATTTGCATCCTTTTTTTCCAACAGCCTAGGGATTCTAGAGGTACTCAGAATTTGTGGGTTTCCCTGGAGAAGGCCCAAGAAATTATTCAAAATACAGCTAAACTTTCATTCAAAAAAATTGGGGAAAAAAGAGCTGCAGGAGAAAGCATGTGTTTTTGTCTCTGAAAATAGCATCAACAAAGGGGTTACAGTGCAAAAATCACCATCTTCCCAGCATTTAGGAACAGGCAGACTTAAAGCAGAAAAACACATTTTTCACCACAATTTTTGCATTTTACTGGAACATACCCCACTTTTACTATTTTGTGCGCTTTCAGCCTCCTCCCAGTTAGTGACAGAAATGGGTGTGAAACCAATGCTGTATCCCAGGCAGCTAAACATTTATGAAAAGCAGACAGAATACTGAACTCTGCAAGGGGTCATTTGTGTAGATCCTTCAAGGTTTTCCTACAGAAAGTAACAGCTAATTAAACAAATATTGAAATTGAGGTAAAAAAAGAGCCATTTCAGTCCGTGTTTTCTTCTATAACTTTTTCCACCTATGTCAGATTACTTTTCTGTCTGCTGGAATCTTTTGGTTGCAGGGATATATAGGGCTTGTAGGTTCACCAAGAACCCTTGGTACCCAGGGCCAATAAAGGAGCTGCACCTTGCAATGGGCTTTCCTTGTATAGCGGTTATACAGCAATTTATTTGGCGAAATATCAAGAGTGAAAAATAGGAATCAAGGAAACCTTTGTATTTCCAAAATGGGCACAAGATAAGGTGTTGAGAAACAGTGGCTATTTGCACATCTCTGAATTACGGGGTCCCCATATTAGCATATGAATTACAGGGCATTTCTCAAATAGATGTATTTTTTACATACTGTCTTACATTTCAAAGGGAAAGATTTAGAGAAAGACAAGGGGCAATAACACTTGTTCTTCTATTCTGTGTTTCCCCTAGTCTCCAGATGAAAGTGGTACCTCACTTGTGTCGGTAGGCCTAATGCCCGTGTCAAGAAATGCCCCAAAACACAACATGGACATGTCACATTTTCTCAAAGAAAACTGACCTTTTTTTTTTTTTGCAATGTGCCTAGCTGGGGATTTCAGCCTATAGCTCATCCAGCACCCAGGAAAGCTTAGCAGACCTAGACATTTCTGAAACTACATACCAAGGGGGACCCAGGAAGGGGTAACTTTTGGCGCTCTCACCAGGTTCTCTTACCCAGAATCCTTAGCAAACCTCAAAATGTGGCAAAAAAAACACTTTTCACTCAAATTTCAGTGCTGTAAAGTTCTGGAATCTGAGGGGAGCCATAAACTGCCTTCTACCCAGCATTCTCCAACATCTCCTGATGAAAATGGTACCTCACTTGTGTTACTAGGCCTGGTGCCCACAACACGAAATGCCCAAAAACCCTACATGGACACATCAAAATGATCAAATACAAAACTACCTGTTTGTGCGGGGGGAAGCTACGTTTTTGGGACCTGGGCTCAGCAGCCATGTAGGGAAACCTACCAGACTCAGACATTTCTAAAAACTAGACACCCGAGGGAGTCCAGGGAGGTGTGACTTGCGTGGATCCCCCACTGTTTTCTTGCCCAAAATCCTCCAATTTAGCTAAAAAAAAAATCACATTTTCACCACGTCTGTGTGGGATCACCGATCCAGCACAAATTTCCTACCACTCAACGTTCCCCTCAATCTCCCGATAAAAATGATACCTCACTTTTGTAGGTGGGCTAAGTGCCTGTGACAGGGAGGAGCCAAAAATATGTCAAAATTGAGGGGGAACCAAAGCAAAAGGGCAGCTTGAAAAAAGTATTTTTAGGCTGACAAGTGGGGTAGATTTTTATCGGTATAGAGGCTACAATGCTCGGTGGTAGGAATATTGTGGATTTCTGCAGATTCTGGAAGGTTCCATTACAAAATGGAAAAATTTGACATTTGGAGGTTTGCAGGGAATTGTGGGAAAGAAAATGGCGCAGAGTTCATTTGAAGCATACCACTCTGGACTCACCCAGATGTTTAGTTTTCAGATGTGTCTAGGTCTCGTAGATTTTTCTACATGTTAGCTTCCCAAAGTCCAAAAAGTGCAGCCGTCACCATTCCAAGTGGGACGATTTTGAAAGTTAGACAAGCTCTTATGGCCCACAAGTAAAACCAAAACGCAAAATAATCAAATGACCTCTTGCTTGCTGTTGGGATAAGATCTTTTAGTGTGTGGGGAGAGCTGAAAGACTGTTACCCACTTCAGTTGGGGTAGGGGCATAACCACGCCAATACTGGTTGGTAGCCACGGCCCCACTATTTTTTTATTTTTAAATTCCCTGGCATCTAATAGGCTTTCTGCCACTTGGGGAGTGCATCGGGGGTAATTGCCCCATCTGCCCACCGGTGGGCAGAACAGCTTTGTAGTCAGTTATTTGACAAAAATCTTCCCTGGTGCCTGGTGGGCTTTCTGCCTCCCTTGGGGGCAGATGGGCCTACATAAATGGGCAGAACAGCTTTGTCGTCATTTATTTGACAAAAATCTTCCCTGGTGCCTGGTGGGCTTTCTGCCTCCCTTGGGGGCAGATGGGCCTTACATAAATAGGCTAATCTGCTCCCAAGGGCAGAAATGGCCAACAGTGATATGCCCCCATGGGGAGCAACCCTTGCCCAAGGGTCTACCAGATACAAAAAACACACACACACCAATCCCTGGTGCGTAAGTGGTGTCTGCCACGCCTGGGGACAGATCGGCCTAATTAAAATTGGCTTATCTGCCCCCAATGTGGGCAGAAAGGGCCTAAAATAAAATTTCTCCACAGGGGAGCAACCCTTGCCTAAGGGGTTGCTTCCCTTTCGTGAAATTGTCGTGAAAAAAAACCAATCACTAATGCCTAGTGGTTTCTGCCCCCCCATGCGATCAGGCTGCAGAAATGCTCAGAGAAACATGAAAGGAAAGGAAAATCCTTTCCTTTCCTGTTATGTCTCTCTGACCTTCCCCAATAGCCATGTACTAGAAGAGCTACTTACCACTATTTTGTGCTGACAGTGCATATTTCTAATCTTAAAATGAATTTTCCAGGGACATTGATAGAAGAAGCCCATGACATTTTTGATCATATTTTTGCTTGTGGCTGACTGTAGCACAGTGTTTTTTCTTTTTATTAATTTAATTGATTTTTTGCCTGCCTTCCACAGAACCCCAGTGGGCACTGGAGGAGAACCAGCAAGTTCTTAATGTATTTATTCATTTTTTGCCTCCGTACCCATTGCCTCCCAAAGACTCCCATTGGGCCTCAGAAGGGCACTAGCAGTTCTTTAATTCATTGATTTTATTTTTGCCTGTCTCCCCATGCCTCCCTTAGAGTGTCCATAAATCTTTGAGGGACACCAGCAATTATTTAAATAATGTATTCAATTTGTGCCTGTATCCTTTAGAGCCCACATTGAGTCCTGGAGCATGCCTCTCGTGGAACCTGGAGAGGCACCAGCAAAACTTTTATTCATGTATTCAATTTGGGCGTACTCTTCCCCCATGACTCCTGTACATTACCCACAAGAACTGAAGGGGCACTAAGTAACCTTTTCCTGTGTAATGTCAAGCTAAAATAATCTATGCATGGGTATACTACTGTTAAGCATTAATGTTCTTGGTGACTGATCCTAAATTGGCCAAAGTCTTTCTGAATGTTTTATCATTTTCATTGCCTACAGATTCACAAAATGTCAAGTCACAGACAATAATGAGCTGGAGAGAAGTCTGAAAATCTGCTGTCACAGGAAAGCTAAAAACATGAGCTGCAGCCAGCAATAGATCTTCTAGAAGTAAAAACAGAGCAGGAGGTTGAGCTTGCTGTTGCTGAGCAACACGTTGCTCTTCTCACATCAGCTTCAGGAGTTCCAGCAAGGAAATGAAAGGGCCCTCTAAATTCTTCTCTAAGTCCACCTTCTGGTAATCTGGACATGGACTTGGACTCTGACTTGGTCTGAGACCCACCACTAAAGACAAGGGAAGAGGAATGTTTTTGAAGCCTTGGAAGTGAGGTATGTGATGATGAGCCAAAAATTGTTACTGCGAAGAGTGGCACATAGAAAACACAAGTCACCTCAATTAAACCGGGCCTTAGTCAGGTAGTTCCAACAATACTGCCTGTTTCCATCTTTCTAAAAAGACCCCCAGAAACTGCAGCAACCACTAAACCTACCACAGTTACAGCCTGCTGAAGAGTTTTGGTTCATGTAAGTACACGTTTTATTCATAATAATACAGAACAGCAAATGAACACCTCCGCCACAGCCGCCATCCCTACCGTTCCCCATGTCTTATGTCGAGTCTCGAGCAAAGGTTCCAGAATCCCCGCAAGACTCGACATAAGAACTACAAGAGAACCCAACATATCTTTCCCTTTAACACATACAAAATTACACCCAAACATATACAAAAACATGTAACACATTTGTTAAACTATAGTACAAAATCACGGAACTTCCTAGGAAGCATCCTATTCCTAGTTGAGGCTCTTCTCCTCATGTCCATCGTCACACACTCCTTCTTGTCAGGTCCTTCCAAATTCTTGTCCTTCCGTGGGTCGTTCCTTGCCTCTTGATTTACTTTGGTGGATTCCTTCAAAGAATTGTTCAAAAGTTCCACATCACGAGCAAAGGACAACCTCTCCTTATTCCACCAATTGCCATCTTCCAATTTAACAGCATTTTTACAAATTTTGATGACTTTCTTAGGACAAGAAAATTTAGATTCACCTTTCTGAACAATGCGGGCACTCTTGATTTTGACATAATCACCCACCTTTACACAAATTGTTTTTCTAGGATCATCTTTGTATTTATTCTGAGCAGAAATCCTTTTTTCATTCACTTTCTCAATCAATCCCTCATCAACTCCATTTTCACCCATCCACTTCCTTTTCAACTTAGTTCCAGGAGCTCTTCCCTTCAATAATATAAAAGGAGACACACCGGTATCTGCATTGGGTGTGGTCCGCACTGCCCACAACAACTTTCTTAGCTCATCCTTACAATTTAAACCTCCAGCTTTGGCCAGCTGCATATTCTCTTTGATCACTCTGTTAAAGCGCTCAACAAGACCATTACTCCTAGGATGATAAAGTGAAGTCTTAACATGTTTAATGCCCATGAGCACCAAAAAATCAGAACATTGAGAAGATGTGAATTGACTGCCGTTGTCAGTAAGTATCTCGTCAGGAATACCCTCTCTGAGAAAAACAGATTCCAAAAATTCAATGACCTTATGAGAATTAGGTACCTTCACCAACTTAAACTCGGGCCAACGACTATAAAAGTCAATTAACACTATACCATACTCCACTTGCCCATTGAGCATATTGACAGGTCCAATCAAATCCACTGCAATCTTACTCCAGGCTTTCTAGGCACTTCAATAGCTTCAACAGGAGACGGCAGGATAACTTGAGACTTGTCACTGATAGCACAGGCCAAACAATCTCTCACGAAGTGTTCCACATCTCTGTCCAGCCCAGGCCACCAGAAATCCTCTCTTATTCTCTTTTTCATGGCTCGCATTCCTATGTGTCCTTCATGTCCCAAGGACAATACTTTGTACCTTAAATCTTTTGGTACGACCATTACATCTGCACGCATTAACATGTTATTGACAATAGACAACTCCTCAAAAACATGTTTGTACACTTCACACTGTTCAGATTTGCACACAGACCATCCCTGCGCTATACCCTTCATGACCTCCTTCAATTGTTCATCACTTCCACACGCTTGCCTCCACTCATCTTCCGTCACAGCACCTCCCAATTGATACATTATAGAGCATACCAGGACATCATCCTCTTCTGGCTCCTCCTCATCTGACTCATTCTGGCAAGGAAGACGGGAAAGGGAATCAGCAAGTGTATTCCTTGCACCTGGGACATATTCTACATGAAAGTTATACATTTGTAATCTGTACTGCCACTTGGCTATTCTGGGAGTGGCTCGATGCGCACCAGATGTAGAAAACAATTGTACTAAGGGTTTGTGATCCATCATGACTGTAAAGTGCACACCCCACAGATACGATTTGAAATGCACAATGCCCCACCAACATGCAAGGGCTTCCCTTTCAATAGTTGAGTAAGTTTCTTCATCACCTCTCAGACTACGCGAGGCAAAGGCTACCACTTCATCCCTACCGTTTTTCCTCTGCATCAAAACAGCTCCCAATCCAAGTTGACTGGCATCCGTCATTATTACTATTTCGTCCCTTGTGTTAAAAGACTTCGACGGAATTGCCAATGCAATTCCTTTTTAATGGCTGCAAACTCCTGTGCACACTCCAGGCACCAGTCAAATTTAACATTTTTCCTTAAAAGAGATCTGATTTTATGTGTTTTACTTGCACGATTAGGAATGAACCTCGAATAAAACTCGATCAGGCCCATGAATGATCTGATCTTTATTACTAGGTGACTGAAAATCTTCAATAGCCCCAACCAGCTTTTTCTTTGGTTCCACACCTCGTTTGGAAATTTTATACCCTAGATAATCAATACTAGATACACCAAATTTACATTTGTTTGCCCCTAGAACAATCCCTTTTTTATTCAACAAAGACAATACTCGTTCCATTCTTTCATCATGCTGTGCTTGATCCTTACCAAAGACTAGGATGTCGTCCTGGTAAGCAATTACACCCTCCATACCACCAAATAAACTGTCCACCACCCTTTGGAATACCGCAGAAACTGAAGCTAAGCCAAATGGCATGTGTCTAAATTGGAACAAACCTTCTGGAGTAATAAAAGCTGTCAAATGCCTTGAATCAGGATGCAGATTAATTTGATTATAAGCCGATGTCATGTCCAACAAACTGAACACACTGGCATCATCTAGAATAGACAGCATTTCGACAATGTTGGGCAATGGATGGCAATCCACCCAAATTTGTGCATTAAGGTCACGTAAATCCACACACATGCGAATAGAGTTATTGGCCTTACGGGCAATCACTATGAGGGCCACCCAATATGATGCATCCACCCTCTCAATTATGCGTTGATCACACAATCTATCTAGCTCCTTTTTCAACTCTGTTCTCAGCACTAAAGGTACTCTACGTACTTTATGGACCTTGGGAACTGCATTCTCCTTTAACTTTATCTTGTGTGCAAATCCCCTGAACATACCAATTCCTTCTTTAAAAACTCCTGGAAAGACATCGACCCACACAGAACTATCAGATAACACCCGGTTGTAATTCTTGCTCAGTATTACTTGTTCGGGGTTACTGGGATCCTACAAAATACCTAACTTTCTTTGGTCTTCCTAACCTAAAAGACATGTATCATCATTAGCTACATACACAACTCCCTTAGCCACATTACCTTTGAAATTCAACTCGACTTCATACTCCCCCAAAACTTCCACTGGTTTGCCACCATATCCCACAGGCTTGATGCGAGACTTCCTGAGCTCAACATGGTTGAAATTTTCCTTCCACACATTTTGACTCACAAGTGTATAGGGTGAACCTGAATCGGCCACAACAATTATTTCACACCCATTAATTAACAATTTACAGGTAGGCCTCTTAGTGTTGTTAAGAAAAACAACATCGCTCTTATTAGAACAACATACAACAGTAAGAATTTCGTCATCCTCACTAGAGGAAGGATCAAACCATCCAAATTGTCATTGTGTAACTTAAGAACTTTATACTTTGAACTGGAACTTGATGTGTTAACAGCCCTACACACTCTAGCAAAATGCCCAACTTTGGAGCATTTTGAACATCTTTTTCCTACAGCAGGACTATTACTTGCATTACCTAAATGGGTGGGACTACCACACCTAAAACATTCCCTTTTCATGTGATTTTCCTTCCTAACTGATGTTTCAGCTTTGACATTTGCTTGGGATTTGTTAAATTTCTGTTTGATTTTAGCAACTTTCTGATGAGAATCCTTCTGACTAGTTATACTCATCTGTTGCATGAACATTGTTGTATTCTCGATTCTAGTGGCTATCTCCACGGCCTTTTCTAATGTTAAATTCGGTGTAGACAATAGTGTTTCTTGAACTTTCTTATTATTAGTTTTCTCAACAAGTTGATCTCTTATCATTTCATCCTCACATGCCTTGTAATCACAGGAAACCGCTAACATTCTCAAAGCCCCCACAAAGTTAGCCACTGGTTCTCCAGGAACTTGTACACTTTTTTTAAAATTTGTGTCTTTCCACAATAACATTTTTACATGATCTAAATCTATCATCAAGGGATTTAATGGCAGAAGCATATTCATCAATACCGCCATCACCTTCACCCACATCTAATAAAACAGACACCTGGGGACTGTGTTTTAAAATTTTGCGGCCCTCTGGGCCTAAACAATGACGTAAAACAGCAAACTTTTTCCTATGAGTAAAGGGGTCACCGTCTATGGCATCTAAATATGCTTCGAAACCTTCTTTCCACGAATCCCAATCCACTTCTGATGAAATAGGATCCGGAGAGAATACTGGAGGAGGGAGAATGGATTGCTGCATATTAAATGTAACCACAATAAAATGTTGATGAAAGTTGAGCTCCAGATGAGGAATCGTGTAGAACACAAAGGTGTGCGTGTCACCGCTGAAAACAGGTTGAAGGAGAACACGCGCCGAAGACTCACCGTGTCAATAAGCCCCCCAAACCACCGGAAATTGAGAAAACCGGCTTGGAGGATCGCCGAGGAAACGGAGGCGGCAAGGATTGCGCTCACCTGGACAGAAGTACTGAAGGCCGGTTGAAGGCGACGGAGGCAGCCGTGCGTAGAATTCTTCAAAGGAGTGCACACGTGGGTCCAGCTGTCCTGCAGTCCCTCGTCGCCAATGAAGAGTCTTGGTTCATGTAAGTACTCGTTTTATTCATAATAATACAGAACAGCAAATGAACACCTCCGCCACAGCCGCCATCCCAACCGTTCCCCATGTCTTATGTCGAGTCTCGAGCAAAGGTTCCAGAATCCCCGCAAGACTCGACATAAGAACTACAAGAGAACCCAACAGCTGCCCTATAGAAAGGCCAACTAAACCACCTCAACAAGTTGTTCAGGCTTTGGCTTTATAGGAAGGCTCTTCTCACCAGTTTGGGACTTCTTTGCACTCATGCCAAATGATGAGCAAACTGAAGAATGCTCAATTTGCAAAACAAAAGATAAGATTTAGTTCTGGTATGTTTGCTGGACATTTTGGTACCAGGAGAGAAATAAGTCATCTAAAAAATCCACGTGCAGTTGCGTGGGCAGAGGACCTCAAAACACAGCTATTTGAGGTGAGATAGAAGAAATTCAACTCACAGAAGAAGGTGGTGATGCAGAAGAAGAGGAATTTGTTGGCTAATGCAGCCCTGAACCTGTTGCACATACAAGTGTGCAGTCATAACTCACAGCATCCTCAGAATGGCACAAAGGAAAGAGGATATTTGTTAACCCAATGCGCCCAAGCAGCCGGCCTTCTTCATACAATACTCACATACCAGCGATATCACAAAGAAGACAATCACAACAACCAACTATCAAGATTTCCCAGTATCACTGAAACCATGAGAAAGTCCATACATACAAAATGGGAAGCTGGCTAAAGTACTAGCACTTGACCTCCACATTTTTTCAGTCATGGACAAAGACACACAGCTCAAAATGGAAGTTTCTAAATCTGACCTATTTTTCCACTGTTGAACTGCCAGAGAAGCACCATCTAGTGCTTAATTGGTTTACAACACTATGAAGGGGAACACTGTTCAGTCCATCTATCTTATGAGGGACATGTGGACCAGTTTTCTAATAAATTATTTGTATTTCACTGGATCTCCTTCAGGGGAGTAATGATAACTACTGGTCTCACTGCTAAAAATTCTTCTCTGGCCATTCTGCAGTATGCAGCAGTTACAATGTTTGCTATAGTGAAATCAGATATGGCTGCCAATATCTTGGACTAATTTAATGCTAAAGTGTATGAATGACTTCAGTCCAGAGGTCTTAGCACTGAATTTCTTGCCACTGACAATGACAAACATTGTGAAAGCCATGGCTGATGAAGTATTCTTCAAATTCGTATATTTAGTGCTCAACAAAAATCTAGGACTTCCTCAAAAAAAGATGTAGTCGGCAACACCCTGGACACCTTCTGAGGAATTTGCAACCATTGCAGTCATTCATTCAAAGCTCAAAAGAAGTCATGAATAATCCAGCATGTAAATAAAGTACCTTTGAAAGCCCTATCACAGGAGGTGCTAACATGTTGGAACTCAATGTACTATATTCTACAACCCCTCTGAGCAAATCAAGTCTACCAACAATTAAGGAGAGGGATGCAACTGACAAAGCCATGACCATGGAGGTAGAAAAAGGGGGGCTACTGGAGTGCTTGATTTAAATGCTACTTACATTCAAGAATATGACACAGTAAGTCAGCGAGTAAGAGAGTACCAGAAGCCAAGCAATCTCGTTGTTGCATCTCCTGCAGTATCATATACAAAAGGTGGAACAAAGATGTCAAGGACCAAGCAGCTTCTTTGATGATTAGCCAAATCCTTTGCTTGAACACTAATCAAAGGCCGATAAAAGGGATTGTGACTTCCAAGAGTACATCTCTGCCACAATACTGAATCCTTAGTATAAAAAAGCACTGACCATTTTCATTCCTTTAATAACGTTGGTCCTTGGGAAAGCACGTGATCCAGAAGAAGAACAACTGCAAATTTTAGGGCAGGGAAAAACGGAATTGCAGACTTTAACCTGACGTTGGTACTGTTAACTCATGGTCTTTGCAGCAGCAGAAACCAACACCATCACCGGCTACTAAACCCATAGCAGCAACAGACTCAAGTTCACTGTCAAACTCTGCAAAGGGTTGGTTTCCCATTGCAGGACTTAAATCAAGTGCAGAGGTGCAGGAACCTCAGGCACATTCCCATACTTTGATTCATTCACAAGCTGTCCTGCCAGTGAAGATTGTGGGGCAGACTTATCAAACCGTTTATTCACTGTTGTCCCACTCAAAAAGGCAGAGCAGCCCTTAAGTTTGATTTATCAAGCCGCATAGGGCCACCTTGCATGGCCCTGATTGGCTTGAGAAATCTAGACCGATCCAGAGCAATTTGCACAGTGAGGCATTACTCTGTATCAGGGATGCATTCCATGGGTCATGCGTGGGTGTTCCCACACCACACTCATTGATTTTGACTCATTCCCAAATTTACAATGAGTGGTAGACCGGAGAGAAGGGCTGAGGTAGAGAAGGCCGTAGTGCAGGAGAGGATGGCAGAGGCAGAGAGGGCCTTTGCCAGAGAAAGACTCGCTCTAGAGCGCAGTCTGAAGGTTCTGGACTCACCAGCGCTGCGGGTGGAGTCCAGTGGTGGCAGCAATGTACAGTGCTGTAGCAAAGATGTTCCTCACATAACCATAGATCTGGTACCTAGGTTCCAAGAGGGGGGTGACATACGTCAGTGGTTAAAGGAATATGAGAGGGCTCTGGTAGAGCGCAGGATCCCTGAGAAGGATTGGGGAACTGGCCTAGGGAGCTTTATTCCTGAGGAGGGGAGGGATGCCCTACTGACTCTAGAAGAGAGTGACAGGGAGGGGTACTCCGCTGTGAAGAATGCACTGATTGTGAAGTATGGTTTTTCCCATGAGGAATACAGAAAAAGGTTTAGGGGTGGTAAGAAACTGTCCCACCAGTCTTGGGAGGAGTTTGTGGAGGATTGCTGCATTGCACTAGATGGATGGGTGAAGGGTAGCACAGTAAACAATTTTGAAGGGCTGTTTAATCTGATTGTCTGAGAGCACCTGCTTCGTTGTTGTTTTTCAGAGTTACGCCAACACTTGTCAGTGTGTGAGCTCTTTGACCCTAGGGAGCTTGCAAAGGAGGCAGACTTCTGGTTGCGTACCAGAGGGTCTGGTGTGGCATTAGGGGGTGTTCCTAATGAGAGTGGTCTAGGTGTTTCCCAACCAGGTGTGGTGGGAAAGGCTTGTGTCCCAGGTAGGTCCCAGTGTATTGGGGCGGGTAAGGCACCCCATGTCCAGTCTCAGAGGAGAGGGAATGGGGTTGGGCTGAGGCCTCGGGTACCCGAGCTCCAGTCCCAGGTCCTGGAGGGTTCTATGAGTGAACGCCAGACGATGAGCCTAGCCTGTGCCGTAGGGCCAGCTGTTCAGAAGGATCCCATTTTGTCATTAGGACTTGGGCGGGTGGCTGGTGATAGCGTTCCGCCGGTCCTGGTGTCTGGTAGTCTCGCTCTACAGCGGAGGAGGCGGAAATCCAGGCATAGTGTTGATAGGGGGCTGCGGGCCCCAGTGGAGAAGCTGAAGGGTCAGGGTTCAGCTCTGAGAACAGAGCCCCCCAAGAATGACCTTGGTGAGACCATTTCTGGGCTGGGGGGGATCCAGACTCTTTCAGATGGGCAGAGGTCAGGAGACCTGCGCCAGCCAGACTCTTGTGTGGCCCTTGGGGAAGGTGTTTCCCTGGTGGGGGTAGGTGTGCCCCCCAGGAAGTCCTGGTGCGCCAGCCAATGGTTCAACCGCAGGGTGGTGACTCTGGGTTGGATGATCAGGTTCAGGGGGTAAACTCTGACCTGATGGGGAGTAGGTGTGCTTCCAAGGAAGTCCTGGTGCGCCAGGCAGTGGTTCAACCGCAGGGTGGTGACTCTGGGTTGGATTGCCAGATTCAGGGGGTAAGCTCTGATCTGGTACAGGGTAGGTGTGCTCCCAAGGAAGTCCTAGTACGCTGGGCAATGGTCCAGTCTAAGGGTGTCATCCCTGGACTAGATAGACAGGTTCAGGGGGTAAACTCTGACCTGGTTGGGGGAGTGGTTAGTGTGCTCACCCCCCGTGTGAAACTTCTGGTGGCTTCTCCCGAGGTGGGGGAGACGCAGGACTCAGGAAGTGGGGTTCAGGGAGGGGGAAGCCCGCCCCGGACCCCGGTGCAACCCAAGGGTGTCATTCCTAGGTTGGGTGGTCAGTCGCCAGGTAGTGATCCTAGGCTGGTGAGAGAGTTGTGCAGGGCTGCTGTACCCAGCACCCTGGCAAGTGTGGATTCTGGCGATACCCCTCCTAGGAGAGGAGGACGGGATCCTAGACGGAGGGGTAGAGGGAGGAGAGTCTCGCCTCTAGCCCCTGTAGAACCTATCGGTGCGGACCCTAGTTTGGTGGATCAGTGGCAGGGTAGAGCCCCTGAACTGATTGGAAGTGGAGTGGAGGCAGGCTGCTTTGCACCTGGGGCTACCGTCCCCCACTCGTTATGGTTTCAGAGACCAGAGGCTCCTAGATGGCCTGGGACCTGGTTCTGGCCATTGACAGCTAGAGAATCCCCGTGGGTTGGTCTAGGCTGCCTGGGAAGCATTGACAGAGAGATCCAAGTGGAGTCAGGAAGGCGTAGAACTGGAACATGCCCCTGCTGTTGTGGGCCTGAGTCCTTGTTCTATCGCCCCAATCAGGGAAGTACATCAAGGTATGGATTGTTCTCCCCTGGCTTTTGGCTGGTAGGGGGTTGTGTTGGACTTTTTGCCTTACGCAGGGTCATCCCCAGTCTTTTTGCCTCCTTCCTCCTGGTTTTTCTGACATCTCGCTGTAGGCTCTAGGACTCTGAGCATTTTATCACTGCTGACCTGTGCTAAAGTGCAGGTGCTCTCCCATCTAAAGTTGGTATGATTGGCTTATACCTAATTGGCATATTTAATTTACCTATAAGTCCCTTGTACAGTGGTACCTCTATACCCAGGGCCTGTAAATTAAATACCACTAGTGGGCCTGCAGCGCTGTTTGTGCCACCCACTGAAGTAGACTTTCAAACATGTTTCAGGCCTGCTAGCGCAGGGCCTGTGTGCGCAGTTTTCTGCCACAGGGACCTGGCATCTTAACTTACTTGCCAGGCCCAGAACTCCCCTTCTACTACATGTAAGTCACCCCTAAGGTACGCCCTAGCTAGCCCTATGGGCAGGGTGCCATGTATGTAGAAAGGCAGGACATGTGCCATATTGCATGGCCTGTCCTAGTAGTGACAAACAGCCTAACTTGGTGTCTCACTGCTGTGAGTGCTGCCTTCTCATAGGATTGCATTAGAAATTCCCTGCCTTATGTGTAAGGGTATTGTCTGATTTATGAGGGGTAGCGTAGGCATGTTTGGTATGGTTGTGATGGTGATAATAAATGTTGCTTACTGGTGTGGGTGTATTTTTTATTACTATCACAGAAATGCCACTTCTAGAAAGTGCGCATTTATCTGTGCTTATGACTCTGGTGTTTTGCAGCTTGACTCCAATCCACGTCTGGGCAGAGTGACAGTTGGGGCTTTGTGCATACTTTTCAGACAGCCTGTACACAGGGAGGGTGGAGGTGTCACAGAGGTGCATCTGCATACTGAATAGTCTTCCTGGGCTGAGAGAAGGGAGAGGCGGGGCACACCTGCATTTGTAAATACTGTGCCCTGGCCTCACACAATAGGGTCGTTAACCCCCCACAGATGTTTGGAGCCTGTGCTGAAAGGAGAGAGGGGGAACTCCCAGAACCAGTTGTAACTGGCTGGAACCTCCTCTCCCTACCATTGTAAAACACTGTAAGAACTGACTATAAGTACAGGGGAATTTTCCCCACAATTTGGAGACTCTTGGAATCATCTTGGAACTGGACACCAAAGGCTGAAAGAACTCACCAGGAACCGCCATGGACTGTTGCTGCTGTGCTGACCTGTGACCTGCCTGGTCACTGTGAAGGACTTGCCACTTGCTGCCTTTCCCTTGTGCTGGCCTGTAGCTGGGCCCTCCACCTGAGGACCTTGTCTTAAGATTCTGCTCCCCAGGGGCAGGGTGCTGTGGCCCCTGACCCCTATATCCATTTCTTCACGAGCTGTGCTTCTCCGTGGTTGCGGCTGCCATAGCGCTGATTGCAGCACGCTTATGGAGCCTTGGGAGCTCGTAGGCTCCTTGCTGCATTGTGCCCCTTTAAATAAGATCACCGCAGCGGCCTGGGAAGCTGGAAGAACACTCGCGCACCGCATCGGTGCGGGCGAGTGTCTGCCCGGGCCCCTGGAGGGGTCTGATCTTCTTGTGGCTTCACGGCAGGACCAGGGGAAGGTACGGGGAGTGCCCCCTTCCCCCTGCGTTAGGAGCAGGACGCTCCTTTTCTGCTGTTAGGTAAAACAGGCATTATTGTGGGCCCCCCCTTGGTGGAAGGGCCAGTGGAGGCCCAGGGGGGCCCCCAGAGATCGCGGGTCCCAGGAGGGGCCTGTCATTAAACCGGAGGGGATGCGTGGTGCCCCCCTCCTGCCCTAAGTTGTTTTTGCTGGCTTTGGCCCCCCCTAGTAATCACGGTCCCCAGAGGGGCCTGCCTATAAAAGAGAGGAGGTGCATGTTCCTGACTACTGCTTATGTTGCAGAATACTGAGTAACCTGTGTGTTATGTGTGACTACTGCTAGGTCGCAGAGTAACTAATGTGTAACGTTCTGACAACTGCTAAGGTAGCAGGATAGTGCTGATATGTGATGTTTGGTCTAATAATTGCCTTGTGTACAATACAGTATATTTTCATATAATCTGGTGTTGTGTTTCCTTTGTGGTGGGGATATTGCTTCACGTGTTGTGTGTGTTGTGCAAACGCTTTACACATTGCCTCCAGGTTAAGCCTGACTGCTCGTGCCAAGCTACCAAGGGGGTGAGCAGGGGTTATCTTGGACGTGTAACTCCCTTGCCCTGACTAGAGTGGGTAAGTTCTGCCTGGCTGAGGTGCATACCCTAGCCAACCAGAAACCCCATTTCTAACACCTTCCCAGGTGAGGCGTTACTAGGAGTAATATGTTTATTTCTCCTCATCGTTTCCTCTTTCTATGTGTGCTGCAGCACACATAGAAAGAGGGAAATGCCTCAGGGGACTGTTTTGTGCAAGAAGGTGCCCCTTCCTGCACAAAGAAATCCTGCTTACAACGTAGACACCCTTGCACCATGGTGTGAGGGTGCCTGCGTTGGTTCTAGGCAGCACAATGTGCCCCAGCACATGGAAAATCTAGGAAAGTCCATTACAATGTTAAGTTGGCATGT
This sequence comes from Pleurodeles waltl, assembly GCF_031143425.1. NCBI lineage: Eukaryota > Metazoa > Chordata > Amphibia > Caudata > Salamandridae > Pleurodeles > Pleurodeles waltl. The sequence continues at coordinate 347,668,997 of NC_090442.1, forward strand.
TCCTGCCTTTCCCTAACACACAGTGAAGCAAGGTGACTTGCTGTGTTGCACTGTGCTGTGTGACTTTTTCACTAATGGGTACCTTACTATATTATACTGTGTTGTGTATCACTTCCATGGGAAAGAGAGACACATAGGAAAATGGACACCACACTACAGATGGGTAACTTGCACAACTGAGCACTAAATGACGGTGATTCATGTGATGGCTAGAAGAGTCTGGCAAACTAAACTTAATATGTAATGAGTGGGAGATCATCATATATAACTGCAATAACACCTTTACGTGAATGTTCTTTTGTTAAACTAAGTCCGTCATCAATATGTTTTTATACATGTAATGTACATATATAATGATTGGGAGATGATTATATATCACTGGGGTAACACCATTACTTGATTGTTCTTTTGTTAAACTAAGTCAATCATCAATATGTTTTTGAGACCACTAAGGTTAATGTTTCTTTGAGGCCACTACTTTTTTGATACCACTAAGCTTAACTCAACTGATACTCAATTTCTTTTCATTTTATTGTTAAACAAGCAATCTCTTTTTGCCTGAAACCTTAAAGTGCCACAGTCAGAAGAAGGGCCATTTCCTATACATTCTATAGGCAACAAGAGGCCTGTTAAAGATGCCTACTCTTGTAGAATAGAGAGATGTGAAATCAGCAGTGTAAGTTCCTGTGGGCACTTCTTTATTTCCTACAAGCCTCTAGCATTTGTGGAGGTTGGCAGGATCTGTGGTTGTGCCGGTGTGGCTTGTTTTGGAAGTTGTTTGGGTGACGCAGGACCTGGCATGCCTGTCCTGGCAGAAATGTAATTGCCGAGGCTCCTCCAGCTTGCAGTCCGAGGCAACAGTGACTGCCTGCTCTACCACTTCCTCAAGGACCTCCGGTCTGTGATACTCCTGGATAAATTGCCTCCATTTTTAGAGGAACAGCTGGGTAGCTGTCTCATTCCTTGAGACAGCTACCCAGTAGCAATGTATAGTTAGAATGAATTCATGGCCACTACTACAATCAAAAGTAGATTTTTTCCTAAAGAGGTCGAAAAGTTAAAATGATTTTGTTATAATCTTGAAATCACAGAGACCAACTTGATTTGTAGTCAGTTTATTAGCAGACTCCTTGCATAGCACCTTCACTTCTCACTGCCTCTGACAACCAATGCTTCTCTTCATCAACATTCTAAGGTGCACTCCTGGTTGTACCATTAATCAACATTCCAAAGGACGGAATGGAGTGTACCATTGTACTAATAAGAACCTTACAAAAGGGATTATATGGAAATGGAAATAGGAAATGGTATAGGAGAACAAAACAGTTGTAGATATAACTATGACAACATATTATAATACTTATGGTTGAATTACTCCAACAATTATATTACAACACTTCCCCTTCCCCACCAATGCAAAAAATGGAGAGGGAACATGGCACAATCACATGTTACAGTTGGACATTTTCTTTATCTCATATCTGTGAAATCCCCCACCTGCACGATGAACCTGCATCCCAATTGGATCATTGTCATTCCTCTCCAGAACTTTGTTCTGACCAACTGGGGTCGTCTTGGGTGGTAGTTAAACGGTCCATACTCCATACACGACCATCTTCCAGGGTTACCACATTCTTATGTACCTTAGTAATTCTTACTGGCTTAGAGAGCCGGCTTCCCTCCTTCCGAGTAGATCCTGGTAGCTTTATTCTGACCCATTGGCCCATCCTCCAATGTTTACTTTTAGTGCCCATTTTGATGTTATACCAATCCTGGTACCTCCTCTGGTTCTCTCTTACCTTCGTCAATACCTCCTTACGATGAACAAAAACGGGCTCCCCTCCTTCCAACCAATTCGGGTTTAACTTAGTTCCTGGTTGTCTACCTTTAAGGGATACAAAAGGGGATACACCCGTGACCAAATTGGGTGTGGTGTGATATGACCACAACATACTCTCAATTGCGCCTTCTCCTGAAACTCGAGACACACTGGCTAACTGCAAACACTCCTTGATCATCCTGTTGACTCTTTCTACCAGACCGTTTGCCTTTGGGTTGTATAACGCTGTCCGGTAATGTCTGATTCCACTGACTGTAAAAAATTCAACCATGGCGCTTGAAGTGAACTGCACTCCATTATCAGTCACAATAGTGCTTGGAATACCTTCACGGGTAAAGGTTTCTTTAAGGAATTGTATTACATCATGGGTGGTTACATTATGTACAGCCTTGGTCATCACCCAGTGTGTGTGATAATCTACTAACACAAAAATGAACCTGGCTCTCGATCCTGGGCACGTGAGAGGTCCTAATATATATAACCCAAGCTTGTCCCATGGTTTGGTGGGGACCTCAACTGGAGATAAGGGAGCCTTGCGCATGCTTCTGGTTTTATCACTCAATGAGCAATGGGTACAATCACGAACAGTATCCTCAACTAACCTGTCCATTGTGGGGAACCAGTAGGAGGCTCGCAGTCGGTTCTTAGTCAAAGTCCTTCCTAGATGTCCCTCATGTGCCAATCTTATCAGTTTTTCCCAGAGTGCTTTGGGGGGAACAATTCTTTCACCTCTCATTACTAGGTCTTCGGTTAAGTGAAGTTCAGAACGTACCTCCCAGTACCCCTTTACCTCCTCATCAAGTCGCTGACAACTATTAGGCCACCCCCTCAAAATCATATCTTTCAGGGTTTGTATAATCCTATCCGAAGTTGTAGCTGTGACCCATTCTTCTTTGGTAATACCTGACAGTTCTACATGAAACACTGGGTCAAAGCTCTCGTTAGATTCATCCTTCCCACCCTTCCTGGGTAGTCTCGAGAGACAGTCAGCCACTACATTTCTTTTGCCGGGGACATAGTGCATGTCGAAATTAAAGCTTTCCAACCCCATAATCCACTTCGCAATACGAGGGGTGGCTTGGTCTTTACCTTTAACAGTAAATAATGAAATAAGGGGTTTGTGATCTGTTATAATCACAAACGGCAGTTGCCATAAGAAGTACTTGAAATGATTGACGGCCCAAAAACAGGCTAAAGCCTCCCTCTCTACCGTGGAATAATTTAGTTCTGCCTCCTTTAATGATTTGGATGCAAACGCCACGATCCTTTCTTGCCCATTTACACATTGGGATAATGTGGCACCTAAACCTTTTCCACTCGCATCTGTGGTGAGCCACGTCTTCCTGGTGGTGTCAAAGTTCCCTAACATAGGGCAATGGACAATGGCTTCTTTGACTTCGTCAAATGAACTCTGACTCTCTTCATTCCACACAAAGGGTGTGTCTTTCTTTAATAATGCTCTCATAGGAGCAGTAACTGCTGCAAAGTTGTGAACAAACTTGGACATATACTCCGCTAAACCCAAAAATGATCTCAATTCATCTTTATTGGTAGGAGCTGGAGCTTCCTTCACAGCCACTACTAGATCACACTTGGGTTCAACACCATCTTTACTTATTTTATGTCCTAAGTATTCCACAGATTCAACCCCTAGTTGACACTTATCCTTCCTGATGGTCATGCCCGCTTTATCTAAAGCCTGGAAGACTTCTCTTAAGGTTGCATTGTGCTCACCTTCCGCACTCCCATATACAAGTATGTCATCCTGGAAGCACATAACTTGCTTGATCTCCTGCAAAATCATCTGCATGATTCTTTGGAATACCGCAGCAGCTGATGCGAGGCCAAATGGCATCCTGCGATATCTAAATGCCCCAAATGGAGTAATAAAGGACGTGAGCGAGCGGGAAGTAGGGTGTAGCTCCACCTAGTGGTATGCGGAAGATAGATCAATCACACTAAAATGTTTAGCGGACCCCAACATGCTTACCATTTCATTTATTTTGGGAAAGGGAAATCTATCTACCCATATATTCGCGTTTAAATCCCTCAAGTCCACACACAGACGAATACCTCTTCCATTGGGTTTCTTTGTGACCACAATTGGCGCCAACCATAAAGAGCTCTCAATAGGTTCTATAACTCCTGATTTGACCAACTTGCCCAATTGTTCCTTCAACGGTTCCCTCATTAGATACGGGACAGATCTCACTTTATGTACCACAGGTGTGGCACCCTCCTTGAGTTTAATTTTGTGCTGGAAGTTTTTCAACAACCCTAATCTATCATCAAACAGTCTTGGACATTCCTCACACACTCTTTCACAAAATCTCTGCAAATTTACTAGTAACACTTGTTCCTCGCCGTTGGGGTCCAGTTTGATTCCGAGCTCCTTCTGGTGCCTCCATCCCAGTAAATTGGATCCCTTCTCAGTAATGTACACCTCTCCTTTCGTGTGTCTGTCCTTGAACATAATGTCTAGTTCTAGCATTCCCTTAAGAGGTATTGGGTCGCTGTTGTACCCACCCGGTTTAATGTTGGCAGAGTGCAATTTGTAACCCCTCATTTGGAACTTGTCAGCAAAAGTTTGATAGTTCAAGAATGTATAAGGTGAACAAGAATCGGCATAAACCTTCACCGCAATATCATCAAGCCTGAAGTCACACATAGGATAAGCGTTGTTGCGGGATTCTGTCCCCTGCTTCCCTTTGACTTGTAGAATAAACTTAGTACCTAAATCAGTAAATTCTTCTACTCTGTTTATTTTTTTCTTGGTGAACTTATCATTTTTGCACACCCTCGCATAGTGCCCTTTTGCACCACACTTCCTGCACATGCAACCACGCGCCGGGCATAAAGGACTATTTGCTAGATGTTTGGGGTTCCCACATCTGAAACATCTTCCTTTAGCTATGTCCTCATTAAAATTCCTCCTTACCGTAGTGGCCATCACTACTGACTCTTCATCCTTATTGTCCACCCCCTCATCCTTTGTAATGCCACCTTTTATTTCTTCCACACTATCTACCTCAGGTGTGTTTTTAATCTCTCTCATACATTCAACTGTATGCTCAATACTCCTTGCCATATCCACAGCTTCTTTTAGAGTAGGGTTGTGAGTAAGGAGCTTCTCTTGCACCCTTGGGCTATTAGTACACCTAACTAACTGATCACGGATTAACGAGTCTTCTAGGTCCCCAAAAGCACATGTTTGAGCAAGCCCTCGCAAAGAAGCTATGTAGGCTCCTACCTTTTCGTCTTTGGCTTGTACTCTGCTGAAGCGTTCTAATACAACATTAACTTTGTGCCCAAAATGACCCTCCAGCCTGTACAACGTTTGTTGGAAAACATCAAAATTTTCTTCATCCTCCTCTCCTTCTTCTTCATTGACTGTCAGGCTCTCATATACTTTTCTACCTTGTATTCCTATGTTGTGTAATAGTATATGTTGCTTCCTTAATGCTGTAAACTTTTCTCCCCCTATAGCAATTAAGTAAGACTCAAACAATTTAGACCATTCCTTCCATGGTAATAATGGTTCACCTATTTCATTTAAAAATGGGGGAGGTTGAGACATCCCCGCAGCAGCCATCTTGTTCTCTCTTATTTATAGTGAAATACGTAATAGCGTTACTAAATGGTGATGTATTGCTGATTTCTGCTGATGTTTTGAGAGATTTCTGCCTCTTCCCCCGTTTTGTTTTTTTTTCCTTTTACAATAACCTGGCACTTGTTCTACAGTGATGTGCCCTTCGCCTTACAACTCAACACCATACTCTACTTTCCAGAATCAGTTAGTGTAAAATTATACATCACATTCTTTGAAATTTCTATCGCAATGTGTTCACAGTCTTAATACAGCCAGCACTCGTGTATAATATGTATTTCACACGACTACGCTCTTATTTTGAAAAACCTAACACAACAGGCTTTTATTTTGAAAAGCGTTCCTCTGCAGGGCAGCTCGCTTCAGACTCGAGGATTACCTCACTTCACCTGACCGAGTCTCTGAGGTCACGGATTTCCGAAGTTTTGCCGGTAAGCTTGTCACACTTGGTATGGTAGAATGTGCTCCGTTTGCTGAAGTCCCCTCAGCGCTTCGTAAAACACTGCCGTGTTCGTTCTCCGCTCAGCCCTGTGCCAGGACGACCACACGCCTCGCTTCAGCGCCGCACTGAAACGCTTTGGGTCTATTCAGAACGTTCGTATTTCATGCTTAAACCGTTCTGAGCCGCCGCGGTACACGGACTCTCCCGCGCCACAACACGGCACCGAACAGAGGCGCTCCTTCAAATGCGCTGATGCAATGATTCAGAACTGATGTTCAGTCAGTATGAGACCATGTACTCTCACACTGCCAGCACGATTAGTATGCGCCGCACTGACGGAGGTATATTAAGCGCTTGCACGTCCGCGCTAATATGCCCTAAACTCCACTTAGCTCTGACGAAAATTTTCTTCAGCACTATAGCTTCTAGCCCAAATAAATTTTAATTCTTTATAGCATAACCCATAAAGTTCCATCCACTTAACTCTTCACACTGCATTTTCCCATATAGTATGCTGAATCGATCTCTGATGCTCTCTGCCCGCTTCTAGACACACAGGCGCCACTTGACTGTACCTTCTTGGCTCCTCAAATGGAATGAGGCAATTCACTGTGGTGCTGAACAAAATCAGGGGCAAGGAGTCTTTACTGCCCCTGCGCAGTATCCCATCCTCGTCGCCAAAAGTTCTTCTGTTATAATCTTGAAATCACAGAGACCAACTTGATTTGTAGTCAGTTTATTAGCAGACTCCTTGCATAGCACCTTCACTTCTCACTGCCTCTGACAACCAATGCTTCTCTTCATCAACATTCTAAGGTGCACTCCTGGTTGTACCATTAATCAACATTCCAAAGGACGGAATGGAGTGTACCATTTTACTAATAAGAACCTTACAAAAGGGATTATATGGAAATGGAAATAGGAAATGGTATAGGAGAACAAAACAGTTGTAGATATAACTATGACAACATATTATAATACTTATGGTTGAATTACTCCAACAATTATATTACAACAGATTTCATGTGGTGACTGGGCCAAATTTTAACACTTGCAACACATACTGAATGTGTGTTAATAGATGAATGAGCTGCCATATATAAATATATAATTTTATTGATAACAATGGCACATTATAATGAAATATCAGTGCTTGGATTGGGTTTACTTCTGGCTATTAACTGTTGAGCATCATTTACTTTTCAGTTTAGTCACATGGTTAAAGGAAGATCGAAGAGGGGACAGTAATGGAAGTCAGTCAGTCAATAACTTTATCAGCTATGCTTCTGTAGCATGAAAGTACAGATAAAAACCAATCTTACATAAAATGCATTCATATTTTCAATTACCCAATCCCCATAAAATACAGGTGAGACAACAATATTCGCTGAATGCTTCATTGCATTCAAGTGAGGGAAAGGTTACTAAAAAAGTAGAGGAACAAGGCTACAGACAGGAGGAAGCTAGCTTTGAAAACTGAGGGAAGATAAAAGAAACCACATAGAATCAGATATGTAAGATTAAAACAGATACTAAAGTAGATAGAAGGATGTTGGAGAATATGTAAAATACAGAAGACCATAATGCATACTACTTGTTTAAAGTAGGAAATATAAAATATGAATTGCAAGCAGCACCAGAAGGAATGGCTGGTGAGAAGACAAAGGTTGCATCGTGCCCAGGGGCATAGTGGAGAGTGGTGTTGGTGGGCTATCCTGAAATGGGGAAGATAAAGAGGAAGCCAAAAAGTACTTACCAGTAGTTACTCCTTAAAAAGGGCACCCTTTATAGGCAAACAAATCTATTGCCTGAATAAGCAATATTTTCCCTCACTTCAACACACAAAAATAAACTAGTCCCTGACTAACACATAGGGCCTGATTTAGAGTTTGGTGGAGGGGTTAGTCTGTCACAACGGTGATGGACATCCTGTCTGCCAAAATATAGATTCCATTATATGCTATGGAATAACCCCTCCCAAAACTCTAAATCAGGCCCATAGTTTCCTACAACTCTCTTATCTTACTTATTTACTCGCTTCACATATTTTTGCTATTTTGTCACTCTGACAGATATCAGCAAAGTCAGTCCCCCCTTGTGGACTGTACCGCACAGAGATGGGGAGGAAATGTGTACAAGAGAGGTGAGGGAAAGGTGGCAGGATCCCAGAAGACTCTGGAGTGGGGTGCTCTGGGGCAAGGAGAAGGGTGGTATGAGTGCCCTGGGTTTGTTGGGGGAAGTTTATTTTGGCCACAGGACAGAAGAGGCACAGGAGGGGGTGATTGTGTAGAGGAGAAGTTGTAGCTCTATGGTGAGAGCTGCCAACTGGGCAGGCAGTTTTATGTTCCATTGTTGGGCTGTGATTAAGGACAAACCAATTAATGTCACCATGCCCCCAAAAAATGTGACCTTGAATAAAGTAACTGGTGCTCGTGTAAAGCTCTCCAATACGGGCTGAGTTTGTAATATATAAATGTGCAAAAGCAAACAATCCAGCTATGATGGGTGCCACAAAACATTGGGCAGTGAAGAGGGAAGGGGCCTGGCGAGAAAGCTAGGTAAGCGGAGAGCCTGGTGCAAGAGCAAATGCCTGAGTTTTTTCAAGGAATATACAGGTTAACAAGCAGGCAGGCTAGCGATCTAACACCTCTGCTGCCTGGTAGCCTGTTGTTCAGCCTTCTTTTATTGGTTCAGTGCAACACATAGCCAATAAAAAGAAGATTATCTCAATGTATTTTTTAAATTTAAATTTTTTCAGGCATTTTAGTAAAAATCACAGGATTTTTACAGAAGTGCCGATTTCACAATTTGTTTTGCTAATCGCAAAATTGTGACACGCTATGTCGGTTTGACAAACGGGCCTCTTTATAGGCATAGCATTGTACTGTCTGACTAACCCATACTATTTCTTCCTTGAAACTCAATTCTAAAATGATGTCTCTGTCCTACACATTGTTTCTTATAAAATATATTGCTACTCCCTTCACTCTATACATTTTTGCTATTGTTGGGCAAAGTAAGCCTCCCCTCACGTACTGCACTTCAGAGATGGAGGTTGTCTTACCAACATAAAGGTCATGCAGAACGCCAACATCCCTGTTATCAGACTATCTAGCGGCATCCTTTATTTCAGCTCTAGCAAGCACCTGGCTTACTATGAAACAAGAACCCAGGCGGAATGATTTACCTGATGTCCACTCCACATTCCTCCCAATCAACACTCCTACACCCTCCCTGTCAGACTGGCAACATGCTGCACTACTCTTTGGACCACATACAATCCCAGAGTGTACAGAAAACCCCTGATAGATAACATGCCCAAATCTTTGAAGCAGAAACAAAGACAGTGGATGCAGGCACTATTTGATACCAAAAGAGCCATTATTTATATGAGTGGCACACAGCAACATTAAAAAAAAAAAAACTCTGAAATGAGCCCTGCCCACCTCACACATCACTACAAATACCACAAAAACTTGCCTTTGAAGCTATGCCGCCTGAAGGGTAAGACATATAACATTAAAACATATTTTACAAAACATCACAGATCTAGCCCTGCCACTTCAATTCCTAACAGGTCCAGTGAAAACTGCCTCCAGTAAAGGATATTGGCCCAGCAGAGTGCGACTTGCTGCTGAGTGCCGGACACCCCCGGTGTGACAGCGCATTCTGCGGCATTGTTCCCCACAGCTGCCAGTGCTGCACCAAGCCCTCGCCCTAGCCAGACTTGCCAACTGTTCCCAACACGAAGGTGAAGTGGCACTGTGCAGAAAAAAAATGATAGCGGCCATCATTGCCTTGATAATAATGTGGCCTGGGTTACCCCCTTGTGTATCCTTTGCCCACAGGAGTTGAGGGACAGGGGTTGTGGAACTCTGCGGCGTGCTGCCTGCCTCTGCTATAGCTTCCGGGTGGGAGGGGTTCAAAACAGTTGCAAAAAAAAAAAAAAAAAAGGCAAAGCAACAAAAAAATGTAAAGTAAGCACAAAGGAAGAGTGGAAAACTAATAAACAGTGAAAATAAAGTTTAAAAAGTGACAGGGGGAGCAAATGGAGTGGGTTGGGTTGGGTTGGATGGGGCCTATGGACCAGGAAACACGGAAACAGCTGGGTATCTAAACATGAGTCAGATGGAGAAAATAAAAAGATTGTGCGTTTGTGCAACGTGGAGTGCTGTTCATTCTGTCTTTGAGCGCAAAATGTGTCACCAGCGTTATTTTTCTAATGCAACGTACACAAAAATGTTTTTCATTATTACACATAACTGTGAGTAACTATTTCCATGATCTTGCATAGTTACTCGAGAGAAAATGATACAACTTTTGTAAAATCCCACTAAATGGTCCTCGGTGTGATGCAATGTTTAAATGCAAGCAGAAAAAGTGCCCGAGAGCTAATCCGGTGAATGCTTTAGCAGAACAATTTGCAAATCATATGCAAATACATACAAAAAGGAAAATGTTAGAACATCACACCACATTTTCAATATTACCGCAGAGGAGGAGAACACATAGATGCAATCAATGTATTGCAATGAATATCCTGAAATTAGGAGGGCTGCAAACAAATCCCCCGCCTCTCCGATCCGGACTTCTTATATGTGTGTACATGACCGTGACACGCTCCACCCTCCAAGAGGTATCACAAACAGGTGTACAGCACTTCGAGACCCTGACGTCCTCCTATTGTATGTGCCACCACAAATCTATCCAGCCTTTCGCGACTGTCTCGGACATACACACTACCCTCCCCATGAATAAAGTGATGTAGGCTGCTGTGTATATAATTTGTTACAACTAAGTTCACAGAGCAAGACAACAAACACATTTACAACTAACCCCGTAGCATAATATTTTAGATCGAAGTAGTTTTGCTAAAATTATAAAACAGGTTTAACGGAGAAAGGTTTTAGCAAAATAAAATCATCTTTTCATGTAATTTGTTATTGATTAATTGTGGTGATGTTAATTAACTGATGGTAGATAGGTAATCGTAATGATTGTAAAGATTCCGTTCATATGAAGCTCTTATCAGTCTAATGAAGAGACTGTATCTCGAGACGTGTTAGGGTTTGTTTCAGCCACTGTGTCCTTCTCTGTGTATATGTCACGTGTTGTCTGTCGTACAATTTAAAAAGTGTTCACCATCTTCCACACCCCTTTGAGAAAAAAATATCGATATTGCATCTCAAAGCACTTGCTCCAATTGCTCAAGTGACTGTGAAGTCTGTTGTGATATACATTATCCTTTGTACTGTATTGTTCAGGTGATATTAGGAGTGATACAGTGAAACAACTTATAGTAAAACACTGTTCTAAAATCAGCATACAACAGACAGGCTACATTTAGGACCCCGGAAAGGAGGGCCGCGGTTATCAATGTACGTGTTCATGAACAGTACATGAACCAGCCATTCCATTGAACCAAACACGTGCGGAGCTGCGCTTGGGCAGTGTCCCTGTTCGATCTTGCTCCTAGGCATTCTCATAATGCTGAATGAACATAGGAAACTAGCTTAAGCGACCTCTCGCCTAACACTTAACAGTTGGCTGCAACCTTCTACTGAATGAAGGTCACGTGAGCAGAAAGTATTATGCAGTACTCTGATCTATGTTGCGTATTTTTTTACCTGGCATTTGATAGAGCTTTAGCTGTCCGGCTAGATCATTGTTTTCGCAAAACATCGCACTACATAAACATGACTAGAAAGGCTCGAGGTCAATGGGCTTCACCCACTGGTCTCCTAAACTGTCATTCACATTATGCTTCCACCTACTATAGCATACAGCAGAGGGCAGTGGGTCAGACAACTTTACCCATTGGCTCCCTGCGCTATGAGTATATACAGTATGCACACAGTTTCTTTCTCTTCAGTGGAAAAGGTGGTTCAAAGTGTGTTTTTATTGTATTGATTTATATTATCTGTAAATACCAGTGTTTTTCCTGGAATTCTGCGGCCCAGTTACATGGTGAGGGTTTTGTTACTTTATTAAAGTTGATCTTATAAAGACATTATGACATTGTAGCTAAGTGTAACTTGAGGGCCTATTTAGGTAGTGATTTGTTATTTTTTGCTTTACAAATTAAAAATAGTGCCACACCGCAAAGGCTTGGTATTTTAAAAAAAGTAACAATGAAAAAGGTCATGTCAGTGAATGTTTTAAATTTAACATTTTTATTGTAAGCAATTGATGAGCACACTTAAGTGGTGGCTTTATTTTTCTTAATTTTGTGGTAAAAAAATAAAAGATGACAATTACACCAGCTTGCCAAGGCCTGACCTATTTGCTTTGCCAATGCTTGCTTTCCTTATACCTTTAAGCACACCAAGATAACATAATATTCCCCTCAGGAGCTGGGTAATGAATCTACAGACACATTGTTCCCTGTGGAATTATTTCAAATATACTTTTCAATTTGTTGGTCTCTCATTCCAACAATATAGTCTAGTTAGATTTCATCTGTGCTCCAATGATCATATGGACTGATAACCAAAATATAACTGTGAATGATGTTAGAGAGGAGGAACGTCAACGTTTTGGTCTCTCGTAGCTAAATGGTCCACAAGACCATCATCAGGACACAGAGTAGAAAAGCCCAAACCATGAGAGTCCCCTGAATAGATTCGACCAAAGCAAAAAAGAAGATATCGACCTTGATTGTATTTGTGAACATATGTGGTTAGAAGGAGGATTTATCGCTCCTCACTGATCTCTTGCTCAGAATTATTCCATATTTGTTGGTTTCATCATGTGGGGTGCAACAGTGATGTTGCTTTAATATTTTCAGCTTGTATTTTTGATCCTGAATATTGTTCATATGTTTATGCTGAATCATCAAGAGAAAACTACATGTACAAATTAAGAGAAGTCTTGTCAGATCAGTACACCAAAGTCTCAGTTCTTGGTTATATTGTGAATAATGTGTTTTGCATATTAATTATATTGTTGGATTGACAGCATGGTGGCATTTGATCTGATTTTCAGAGCTGCTTGTAATACCAACACTAAATTGCAGTGCAAGCAGCATATTTTCCACCAGTTGATGTAATTTAGGAATGTCATGGAAGTTTTCTGTAACTCTGTGGAATTTCTCAGTGTGACTCTGTGAGTTCCACCCTCTACTACATGTAAATCAGATAGTTTCACAGCTTCACTTTGGTCAAAGGACTTTTTTAGAAGTCAAAATACCCAGGGTGGCATAGCAGAAAATTGTAGATGGACAGATCCCCACAAGGCCTATCCCTTATTGGCATAGTTAACTTACTCATAGGTTCCTAGTAAAGTGATACTACATGTACCCAGAGCCTAAAATGTAAATGCTATTAATGGCCCTGCAGCACTGCTTGTGCTACTTACTTAAGAAGCCTTTAAACAAGTTGCAAGCCTGCCATTGCATCCAGCCATTTCAACCTTAAAAAAAAAAAAACTTTTGCCAGGCCCAAAATGTTCTTTATAATATGTCAGCACTAGGGTAGACCCAGGACAGCCCAGAGGGCGGGGTGCACTGATTTTAAAACATTGGACTTATTCTTTAAAATCTTACATATCCTGATAATGCAAAACCTTTAAATTTGCTGTTCACTACTGCTAGGACTAAGCCTCACATGAACTAAAGTTGGAGTTACCTTATTACATTTACTATGTTGTAATTTGAAGATGGATTAGGAATTACAATTTTGAAAATGGCACATTTAGAAAGCTGGCATTTTCCTGCCTTAGCCATTTAGTGCTTGTAGCCTATCTATGACTCACATGACTGGGTGTGGCTGACAGTCAGGCTTTGTGTATTCCTTCTTGATAGCCACACACAACAGAGAGCTGAGGTGTGCATGGATGGGCCATCACTGGCCAGATGGGAGGGTGGTGCTGAGCACCGCCATAGTTACGCTTGAGTAGGCTGTGTCCTGCCTCCTCCTAACAAAGGACTCCATACTTGCTCCCTGTAGTTAGATTGGAGCCAGGATGGAGATGGCAGGATGTCTGTGGGACATCATTAATAGGCAAAAGGGTGGAGGCTCTGAGAGAAAGAGGAGCCTGCCATGTCTGTAAATTATCAGTTAGGCAATGACCTGGAGCACACAATCTGGATAGAGATAGAACTCAGGTCACACTTGGAGATGTTAGGATTGCATGACCGGGCCTGTACAACCACAAGGTCCATGGCTCCCCAAAAAAGGTTTACCATGGGCACCTGAAGCCTAAAATATTGCCCCAGGCAGCTTCTAGGAAAAGTGACAATGGGTCATAGAAGTGGTCAAGTTTGACAGGGTACCTGAGAAGAAAAACCCTGAGTCTACTGGGGAGGACAATGCCACCCTGGGTGACTTGCCTGAGCTTGGTGGATGGCAAGTTGAGGCTGGGAAGAAAATCTGCAAAACACATAAAGAGTGCCCTGCTCTAGAGGGCTTGATGGAGCAAGCTGAGGCCCAGACAGCAGGTGATACCTCTAGAAATCACCTTATACTTTGGGAAAATGACCTCCTATACAGCAAGACTAAGGTATCTGGCCCAGGGGCAGCCTGTGTGCTAGTAGTCCCCATTTTACATGGCATTCATGCTGGGGTTGGCTCATGACATTCCCCTGGAAGAACATCTAGGGCAAGACAAGACCTTCACTAGGCTTGTTGACCACTTCTATTGGCCCTGGACGAAGACAGCCTCAGACTCATTTTGTAGGTCTTGTCCTACTTGTCGGGCCAGGGGAAGTTGGGGGAATAAGCTCAAGGCTCCCTTGATCTTATTATCTGTCATTGGCACTTTAATAGGGTGGGCATCAACATTGTTGGACCCTTGCACCCAAGACAGCCTTAGGCAAAAGGATCAACCTGGTCTTGGTGGACCATGCCACTCACTACCCTGAGACCATTCTTCTGAGGTCAGTGACTGCACCTGCTCGGACCAGGGCCCTGATGGGTATTTGTACCCTTGTGGGGTTTCCTAAAGAGGTAGTGTCTGACAGAGGCAGTAGCTTCATGGCAGCTTACATGAAGTCCAAGGAGGATGAGTGTGGAGTAACTTATAAGTTATCCACATGCCGAAATCTATTAATACCTTGAGGATGTTGCCTTGGCTTGGTTAGAAGGACTTGAATGTTTTAGCCTAAACACCTCCCTAGTTTCGGCAGAAACTCTGTTAGCTATAAATGGCTCAGTTACTGCCAAGATTCTGGGATAGGACTTAACAAAGAAGATTATAAAACTTTATGAGGCATACTTAGAGAGCATCTACTAAGCCTGTATAGCAAAGCCTTTGAGTGGTGAATATTAACTACATTTATACATCTTCACTCGAGGCAATCATAATTACCCTCAGGTCTATTATTATTACCATCGGCTTCATTATTGGATATTGACGGTAAAATCATAATATTGCAAATAGATGGGCCTAAAGATGCAGGCCCTGGTTTTTCCAGAGCAACACAGTTTTATTCAAGTCAGATCAAGATCCCATAATACAAGCTGGTGTGGCACTAAAGGAACAGATTGACTCAAATACAGAAGTGTGTGTAGGGTGGGGGATCTGGATGCAGAATACACATTTGATTTGCGTAACTACTTTTCTATCAACTTTACAGGCCAGGATGGGTTTGGGCATTTGTAACTTTACTGGCAAGGATGGGATTGGGCATTTGTTTTCTTTTTTTGTCGTGAACCTCCTACCCTCCGGTATGCATATATAGTGTGTGTAGGGTGGGGGGGTCTGGATGCAGAATACACATTTGATTTGCGTAACTACTTTTCTATGCAACTTTACAGGCCAGGATGGGATTGGGCATTTGCTTTCTTTTTTTGTCATGAACCTTCTACCCTCCGGTATGAATATATAGGCATGCATCTCAGCAAATGCAGCTATACAGAGGTAATCAGCAGGGTTGTCCCCTGTCGTCGCTACTATTCTCCACTGCCATGGTGCCCCTGTCTTGCAAACTGAGGCAACACCATGTACATGACTGGACTTAAACTATTGTCTTATAATCTAAACCAACTACTGCAGTTACACTTCCCATTGCTATGGAGTACAGAAACTGTATGATGCCCTGGGATCCAAATCCATTTAGGCAGTTAAAAAAGTAATTAGAGATAACTATGACCCCCATACTCGAGATGATTTTTACCAAGACTAACAGGTAGATAGCGGGCCTATTTCTTTAAATTAAATGGTACATTTAATCTAGTCAGTATTGCTATTTGTGAACATACCATTCCATATGCCCACTTTCTTTTTTTAACAACCTTTTGTACAATTCTCAATTAATTCATATGGGCCTTCAAACATGCCAGAGTTCTCTGGGAAATGTTACCATTTCCTTTTTAACTTGAAGGATTCTCAATCCCAGACCAATAACAATATTTTATTGTTCCTCTACCATACTATGCAGCACACACTTACTTTACTCCACCTCTCATGTCTTATACCAAGGTTGAGAAGGAGGCTGTGGAACTGGCTGCCCTACAAACTTCTCTATAGCAACTTCACACAGAGAGAGGGCTTTGGAGAGACATAGTAACTTTAACAGTGAGTGTTTGGTATACACTTGCCTGTACTGCTGGCCTTAAAACTCTCAACTCTCCCAGAGCACCTAGAGTGCCTCAGTATATATAACCTTACCATTCTAGTCCATTTAAATCAGACAAATGGATTTCTCACCCTAAGGCAATTTAAACCCTGTAGAAGAACTACCCACTCACACAAATTTAATTAATTCAGAATCAGACACACTATTCAGGCCATCTGTATAAGGACTTCCCTAAAGAGGCCTCAGAAATGTCTCAGAAATGTCACTGCTCACTAAAGCTATCACAGCTAAGTGATACTGTGAAGCAGATCTGGACAAAGAATGGTCATTGGGGAGAGTTAGAAATTCTGTTGTACACAAATATCACTTATAACCCAACAACTAGTGACATCATCTATTACACTTTAACTATGTACATTATGCATATATCACACCCTGTTCAGTTGCATGAACTAGAGAATTCTATCCTGCTAGAATGTGAACAGAGTCATATCACTAATGCTCAGTTTATGCACTTGGCCTGGTTTTGTGCAAATTAAAGAGATTCTGGCTGGAGGTACTTGAGATAATTTTAGAGAAAATAAAATATACTTTAAAGTCTACTCTTATGGAGCCTTTACTGGGTTACATTGGCAATGTTTTCAAAGGCTGCAGGAGATTGACTGCGATGATGAATCTGCTGGCAAAGAGACAAGTGGACCCACACCAACAGTGATAAAGTGCCTGGATAGCATTGTGATATGTAATCTATGTGCTGAGAAATATTCTGAATTGTGTCAGGAAGAAAAGCCCAGAGGCATAGCTTTTCAGAAAATCAAATGACTGAGATACATAATCATTGCTGGTGCTACTCGTCAATTATATCAGCGGTACTGTGTAGGATTCTCAGACCCGATGGGGCAGTTTGAGGTGGATTTGATTTCTAGCATCGACTAGGAGAGGCAGATGTGTGAAAAATATCTAATTTCTTAAACAGAGGCATGTTAATGTACATACTGAGGGACAAGTGGCTCAGTTTTGCTTACTGGGTTAAAGTTTGGCATGAGCAATAGAATCTCAATGTGCCTTGTGGGTACTTGGCCTACCAATGCTGTAACACTGTAGAGGTTATCAAGAGAAATGTAAAATACCTACAAATAAATATCCTCCAATTAAAACCACAGACCATTTAATTCCAAAGGGGCAAATATCGGAAGTTACCAGCCCTATATGAGTTAAAAGAGCACATGTAATGAGGCTTTAAAGCTTTCAAAGAGTCACTCCCACAAATACCCCAGGTCTGGTAGGATTTTTGGGACAGTTTTTAAATGTACACAGGTATATTTCAACAGTCTTCCCAGACCTCATGAACCTTGGGTTCAGTGTAGATTCTAGACTGAAAACTGTATTTCTCTATGTGAACTAGATTTTTAAGACTAGGACTCAACAGGAACTTTAAACATCTATATTTTGTCGAGCAGTGATAGAAAAGTAGTACAAATTGTTTTGAAATCAGTATGACCTCCTCCAGTCAACAGAAACAGACTACACACCAGCAGCATTAAGGAAGAGTACTCATCATACTTTCTGGACTTGGAAAGGGGCTGATACAGACACTGTAAGAAGTGAGGTTATTGGTTATGAGGGGTGGGAGTCAAATAGGGACAACAACCACAATCCTTGCCAGGGTGAACCACAATAGTCACTAAAGTAACCTTTGCTTAACCCCTTGGCACAAAGAAGTCAGGCATAACTGAGATAGAATCTATAAAGTATTTATTCAGTGCTCAAACAGTGGCAAAGTGAAAACACCTCACAAACGTATCCCAAACCATCTTAGAAAAATAGAGTGCATTTGAATGAATAAAATTATACTATGACAAAAATCCAATCAGTAGAACCAGCGATATGGGATTTTGAAGTTTTAGTGAGTCCCTGGAGCACAAAACAGGAGGTCAGCCAACTGACCCTTGGAGTCACTCAGGTTGTTTGGGAAAACAGGAGTAGGGCCAGTCTTCCTTCATGGAGCATGCCTAAAGGACTAGGGCAGTGCTCTGGGGAACAAGGAGAGTCTCCAGCAACAGGACACTCCTCTGGGGAACAAAGCAAGCCTTGAGCAACAGGGTAGTCCTCTAGAAAACAAGGCATGCCACAAGCAGCAGGGCAGTCCCCTGGTAGAAGCAGGGCAGTCTTCTAAGGAACAAGGGAGGTATCAAGCATCAGGACAGTGCTCTAGGGAGCAAGGTATTCCTTCTTCTGTAGTCTACAGGTCCAGCAGTCTACTGAAAGATGAGTCTGAAGGTCCAATATTTGTATCTAAACCCAGCCTTTGGTGTGGGGCTGACATCTAGGCTTCCCTCACACTTGGTTCTGGACAAGCCTTTCCTTCCCAAGGTAACAAATAGTCGGGGGGGGGGGGAAGGGGGGCAAGAGAATAATGTTAGTTACCTTTATGTGCTGGAGTTAAATACTTTGAAATGTAACTAGGGCAGGAAACACCTCTGCCCCAGCAATTCAGGTAGGATTGCCCATCCCATCAATACCTAGCCCCCCCCCTTTGTCTCACTGTCTGTGAGGAATACAGAAAGGCCATTCACAGCTATTCTATTCACACCTATGGGACCCAAAACACAGGCAGCACTCACCAAAAGTTCAGGAAAAGAAAACAATTTAATAAAAGTGGCATTTTCAGAATTGTGACTCAAAATAAGACTTTACCATAAAAATGGACTTAAATTGCAATGCTTTTGAGTCCAGGGTTGGCCTTCCTATCTGTCCCTAATCACACTTTAGCACTTGTAATGTAATGAAGTAACCCAATATTCAAATTGGAGATAGAGGGCTTACAGTAGTAAACAACTAATTTAATTTTTCACTACCAGGACTTGTAAAACTTAAAACCACGTCATAGTTTTTAAATGCAATGCACCCTTTACTATGGGCTGTTTAGAACTTATCACAATGGTGACATATAAGTATTAAGAAGGATGGTTTAGGCCTGGCAAAAGGTTACTTTTTCCAGGTCAAAATAGCAGTTTACAATTGTACTCTAGGCTGCAGTGGGAGGAATGACAATTATTTTGAAAGGCTACTTCAGTGGGTGGCACAATCAGTGCAGCTGGCTACTAGTAGCATTTAATGTACAGACACTGAGCACATCTAGTACCACTTACCAGGGAAAATAAAAGTACCAGTCAGGTACATGGAAATTGTACCACGTTTTAGAGAAAGAGCACAAACTCTTTACCACTGGATAGCAGAGAAAAAGTGCACAGAAGTAGGTGCTGGGACAGACAGTGGAAATCTGGAGAACACCCTGGAAAATAGTCCCAAATGCAAGCCGAGCCTGGAATGAAAGTCAGCAAAGATTCTACTCCTGACTGCACATTTGAAGCAAAGACTTGTTGGTCATGCATTTTGAACTGGTCAAAATGGTTTTGTTGAGAACAGGTCATATGATCTTTAAATATATTACAGCTGCACTGAGGAATATCAACAATACAGAAACAGGATCTTGCTAGGATTTAATTGGTGCAATAGATAGTCTTCTCTACCAAAGAAAACACACACATACACACACACCACCCCCCCCATATGAAGAAGATAAATTAACAATGTCATGTTGACTGGACAGTACTTGACTTAGGGTCAGCAAGATGGTACTATTCAATAGTGGTGCAGACAGAAATAACTGCACTCAGACTAGTATTTTACTTCTAGCTCCACAAACGGTCTAAAAGCCAGGGCTGAAGGGAAGATTGTCACCATCACTAAGAATAGAGAGTTCAGAAGAGAAAAAGATAAACTTCAAACGATTCATCCCATTCTTTATTTTACAGTGGAAAAAGACAGGTATACTTAGAAAATGTGGACAGTAGAGGAAAATATACTTTTGCTAAACTGGCAGGAATTTGTACTAACACTTGGACAACTCTGCTTTTGTATTCTCCATGGCCAATCCAAACCTGCTTTTTCTTTAAAAGAGTGAACCTGGAATTCCGTTTCAGCCTTTATGTTTTCCATCTTCATTCTCCAGGTTCCCATCTGTGCTGTCAACTAGCCGACAGAATGACGACTTTAAATAGAGGCCATTCTGCACACTGCTGAAAAGCCCAAGGGAAAGAAAAGGATTCATGGTCTCATCCTAAGCTTCCTTTCTTTGGCTGGTCACCGGTTCCCTGCTACTGGGTCTCATGCAGAGGAATAGCAGAAGTTTCAGCTGTAAGGAATTTAAATCTTGGGTGCCAGCAACACTGTTTTACAGTCTGACCTTCAAGGGGGTACTTCATATCCTTTCAAATCACACAGGTAATCCCTCTTCACTGAATGTCTCATTACATGTAGTAGAGCCAACGGTAGCAGGAGTCACCACGGTACTGCTGTTGATGACTGAGGGCAATCATATGTAGAACCTGGATAGGACCAGGAGGTGGCAGGGTGCAGAGGGTCTGTTGTTGATTCTTGGAACCTCAGAGACACAAAGTATTTTGTGCAATATTTTGTGCATGAAATAGTGCTAAAGCACTGGATGGCAAAGGACTATTTTACAGCTTTCAGACTGACACCTTGCTATTTCTAGCCTTTTAATGTTTGTCAGCTTATCACCTTGCAAACATTTTCAGTAAAATAAACTTTTGAGGCAACTGCCTTTACAACTTTACACACCCCAATGTCAAATAACTAATGTGTCTTGCTTTAATTCCTCTCATGCTCTAATGACTTACGCCAGGACTGGTTTTCCTTCTTTGCCGGAAAGTCACATATCCCTTCCAAAGTGATCCTGCACCCTATGGTCAGTTTTGGCTCAAGAGGCCGCCACCTCCCTGGGGCCAGAACAAAGGAAATTAAAGAGGAAAGGGGGCCCTTCTCAGGCTTTTTTGGCCCCGAATACCATTATCTTAAACCCCTTAGAGATTCCCTAAAAATCCAAAGGTTAGAGGGACTTTATAGTTAGATTCTAATTTTACACAAACAAAACCATAGAAATGCAACAGTTATAGTTATACTTAGCTCAAGAAATTGTAATCCATGACCAAGGCAACTATAACTTGTGCCCTTGCAAAGTACTGCTACTTACAACACATATTACATCCGTAATAACATGAGTTGCAATAGAACTACAACATTTGCAATAAAATTATTATTTAGAAAACTGTGCATGGTGGGGGCAGGTGCTATAGTTACCTCAGGGCATGAATTATAGTTTCTTGAGAGAGCTTATATATATATATATATATATATATATATATATATATATATATATATATATATATATATATATATACACACACACTCACACATATATATAAATATATATATATATATACACACACACACACACACACACACACACACACATATATATGTATGTATATATACACACATACACACACACACATATATATACTGTATATCTTTAAAAATATTTTTATTGATTTCAAACAGCACAGGGTCATAAACCGATATCAGTTGCACCATTACATTAAAAAATAGTGGGATACAGTTTCACAGCTGTAATAAGAGAAATAACATCATATTTCCATTAAATAGTGCCATCTCAAACCTCTGCTATCATACACATATACTTTTAGGGGTGGTGGACCTGTGCTTTAATCGAAGTGTAAATAGCTGTATATTAAGTCAGTCCTGCCATATTTCGCTGCCTTCAATCTTATCTTCATTTGCAATGCAGATAGATGACTTCACTTATTGTAAGACCCTTATGCACGGAGTGGGGGGTTAAAAAAAAAACCCAACTAGGTGATAGAAGGGGGACGAACAAAAACTATAAAATGTGCTTGGTGTATATGGATTAGGTCAGTAAGAGCCTTGAGCCACTTCTTCTTCGGGACTCTAATCTCTTGAGGCGGATAGGGTAGCCATGGGAGCAGGAGGGTGGGCAGTTCAGGATCTGCATCTTTTATATAAGGGTCAACGTGTATTTACTGTGTGCCTACAGGGTGACTGATTACCAGAATCCCATAACGATTTCAGAGGGTACTGAAAAGCCAGCTGGGGTAATATAGAGTGTTCAGACGGAGAGGGTCATAGTTGGAAAGAATATCCATGTGTGATTGGTCGTGAGAACCTATTGTATAGTGGTGGTTTATGTAGTGAGTGTGCCCATTACCGGTTGAGACGCTCTAATTGTGTTGACATTCCCATTCTCCCGTGAGGTCAGTTTGTCTTCCAGTTTCCCTAAATAGGTGTCCCATAGCATGACCCTTCCACCCTCACCTTGGGTACGTCTATCTTGTTCCAATGCATTAGCTTCCACTGTAGCCCAGCGGAACACCGCTCGTAGCCAATCTTGTATATCGGGAGGTCGGGGTGCCTTGCCACGACACAGCAATAAGCCACTTAAACAGCGCAACGGTGAGGTTTACAAATTTCAGATAGTGTTTAGTCTGTTTGTTCCTTTTAGTTACCCCCAACAGGCATAGGAGTGGGTCTAGTGGGAGGCGCACATCTATAATATCTGATACATGTTGCGTGATGTGGGTCCATGCGCTGAGTATCTCAGGACATTCCCATATCATATGTAGGAAAGTGGCGTTGTCATGGCCACACCTCTGGCATAACAGAGAGGTTTCCAGAAATATGCTATGAAGGCGATGAGGCATCAAATACGTTTGATGGACATAGCTAAAGTGTGTATATTTCAGTCTAGCATTAGGCGAAACGTACCTCACCCGTTCTAATGTCATTCTCCACTGTTGTCCTTTTAAATCAATTCCTAAACAATTGTCCCACCAAGCTTTGCTAGGGGGTTGTGGTATGACCTGAGTCGCCCTTAATAATACATATAGATTAGAGACTGCTCTTCTTTCCCGTCCTCACATTAAAATATAATGGAGCCGATGGTTTGTTGCAGGTTCCAGGTGGCCCATCCGCCAGATTCTACCCACAACTGCTTGCAAAGCTGCGTGGGCGAGAAACTGTCATGGATCCAAATTAAATGTTGCACTTAAGTCTGTGAAGGAACGCAGTCGCCCCTCCTCATAAAGATCACCTATGTACAGTAGCCCACCCTCTCTCCATGTATAAAAGTCATTTACCTGAGTAAGGTCTTGTAACCCATTTTTGTCCCATGTTGGGAGTTTAGGGGAGTAGGGGATTGGCTGTCATCTCAGATGAACATATTGAATACAGGGTGCCCTTGCTGTGTGCAATAGCAGCCCTAAATCTGCATCGCATCTATCTTGCATAAGAAGCCATCTGAGCACCCCTCCCGCCCCATTGTATACTATACCATCGTTCCCTCGATTGTCTGGTTTCCCGTAAACCAAGACATCATCCATTGCAGTTGTGCTGCTGCATAATATCGTTCGATGTCCGGTATCGCCATGCCACCCTCAAGCAGAGGGCACTGCAGCACATCTAAGGACACGCTCTTGCGTCCTGAGCCCCATACTCATGCTATCAGTAGACTGTGCGCAGCCTTGAAGAAGGCCCTTCCAGGCGGGATCGGTAACGCCAGGAACAAATAAAGCAATCTGGGGAGTATCAACATTTTGGCAATAGCCGCTCTACCCATAGGGGAGAGAGGCAATCGCATCCAGAAGCGTAAAGATCGTCGGATAGAGGTCAACACCCTGCTATTGTTGCCTTCCACCAGGTCCATCTCTGAGCGATACACATTGATCCACAGGTAGCGGAAACTCCACTGGCATGGGCAGTGCAGGGGCCCCCTAACAGGGCCCCGGCCTGCTTTTCACTGTCTGCATTGCAGACAGTGAAAAGCGCGACGGGTGCAACTGCACCCGTCGCACGGACGCAACACCGCCGGCTCCATTAGGAGCCGGCTCCTGTGTTGCGGCCTCATTCCCGCCGGCCCAGCGGGAATGTTGGAATGGGGGCCGCGTTATTGCGGCTGCCTGGCGGGCGGCGGTAGCCGCCCACCAAGGTTAGAATCACCCCCTCTGTGATCCCTTTCAACTGAAAAGAACTTCGAGGGGTTGCCGCCCAAAACAGCATCGATCAACCATTGTTCCACAAAAAATTCCTTATTAGGGCCTTCCACTTGTTCAGGAAATCTTACTAATCTAGTGGTATTGCGGTGAGATCTCCCCTCAGCATCCTCTGCCCGCTTGTGCAGAGCAGTCATCTCCAGCAGTACCTGCGTCATTTGGGCCTGTAAGTCCTGTACCGTGGGGCGGAGAGTCGCAAGCGAGGATTCCGCTTCCTTTACTCGTTCCGCTAAGTTACGATGATCCACTCGTAGTAAGTTAACCTCTATGGCTATCGCGTGGAGTGCGATTTAAGCATAGCATCTAATTGCGCAAGGGTTTCCAGCGCACCTCCATCTCTTAGAGAGTGATCTGGTTCAGGTCCAGTATTTTTGGAGCCCTTAACTTAGCCCATCATTTCTGAATTCTGCAAATCAATACCCCACCGCGATGGTAACAGTGAAGTCTTTCAGGAGATGACCAAGAGCCCCGGCAAGGTCGCAGAAGGTCGTGAGTAGGGTATCCTGCCACCAGCCCAGGCCTCAATTTAATGTCTCGTCTATAGGTTGAGGCCCACTGTCTAGAGATCCCCTTATTGCAGAAGTCATATATGAAGAGCACCTCGAATTTCTGGGTGGGCCCTCCAGTACAGCTCACTTGGGGGGTCATTCTGACCCTGGCGGTCCATGACCGCCATGGCGGAGGGCGGCAGAAGCACCGCCAACAGGCTGGCGGTGCTTCCTGGGCGATTCTGACCGCAGCGGTAAAGCCGCGGTCAGAAAAGGGGAGCCGGCGGTTTCCCGCTGGCCCAGGGTATCCACCATGGCGGCGCTGCTTGCAGCACCACCATGGGGATTCCGACCGCCTTCCCGCCAGCCTGTTTCTGGCGGTGTCCACCGCCAGAACCAGGATGGTGGGAACGGGTGCCGTGGGGCCCCTGGGGGCCCCGGCACTGCCCATGCCACTGGCATGGGCAGTGCAGGGGCTCCCTAACAGGGCCCCACAAAGATTTTCACTGTCTGCTTTGCAGACAGTGAAAATCGCGATGGGTGCCACTGCACCCGTCGCACCCCTGCAACTCCGCCCACTCCATTCCAAGCCGGCTTCATTGTTGAAGGGGCTTTCCCGCTGGGCCGGCCGGCGGTCTTCTGGCGGTCGGCCGCCGGCCCCGCGGGAAAGCCAGAATGGCCGCCGCAGTCTTTCGGCGGGAACCGCTTGGCGGGCGGCGACCGCCGCGGTCAGAATGACCGCCTTGGTGTTGAAACGGCGTCCCAGGACTGCCATGAGAGAGTGCTCCTAAGTTCTTGATATTACCCAACGCGGCTACCACCCACACAAAGTGATAAGCTGCACCCCAGCCGCCTGCAGGTTCACAACCCACGTTGCGGGTCGCCGGTCTCAACTCGCGGTCACCTAATTCTCCTTCAAGCCCTATGGTGAGTATCCACCTCACGGCTGCAGGCCCGGCAGCAATCCGGCACTCACTGCCTAATGCGATTGCTTACCTGGCTATTCCCTTCACCGATCTAGCGTGTCATGAAGGAGGCCCAGTTCTCGGGATCTCTCAGGCTGCCGCAGTCTTCCTGTCTCCACCGCATCAGGCGTGGCTGTCAATCTCCAAGTGCTAGAGTCTCCTCCGGTGCTGCACTGCAGGTAGAAGTCGGCAGGCGGCACCCCTCTGCCCGCAAGTCCGAAATTTACACTGCGAGCTGCTGATCTAAGCTCACAGTCACCTGGTTCGTTCTCGGGCCCCCAGGTGAGTGTCCAACTCACCACCACAGGCCCAGCAACAATCTGGTACTCATCTCCCGAAGTGACCATTCGCACGGCCACTCCCTTCGTCGATCCGGTGCGTCTTAGAGGATGCCCTGTCCTCAAGACCTCGCAGACTGTAGTAGCTCCTCCATCTCTGCCGCATTGGGCGCGGCCACCAATCTCGAAGGCGCCAGGGTCCCCCTTGGGGTCACGCTCAAAACACCTCAAGTTGCGGTCAACACCGCAGCAGGATATTTTTCCCGGGGCCTCTGTGGAGCTCCGATTCAAGCGTCCGCTCTAGCGGCCATCTTGAATCCGCCTTTATATATATATATATATATATATATATATATATATATATATACACACACACACTCATATATTAAATGCTTTTTAGGTTTGTTTTTAGCTCATTAAATGACATCAGTCAATCAATGTATCTATCTATATATCAATCCATCTATCAATAGAGATTTTTATTGTTTTTTTGTTTTTGACATTCTAACTGTGTTGGCACTTCTGAAAGATTTAAACATTCTCTTCAGTTAAACCTGTCTGATCTGTTTTATTGCTACTAGGGGTTGAGTTTAAGCTTAAATTACTGAAATCTATACTGAAACTAATACCAACGCAGCAATCCACATTCATACATTGGTGTTAAAAATTGGGTCTCTAGTTGACAGACTTATACATCCTTGTCCAGGTAGGGAGCACAACCCTAGGCAGGGTAAGTCACAACATAATGCAAATTGTCCTGAGCTCAACCTCTGGTAGCTTGGCACAGAGCTGGTGGCTAAGTATAGAAAGCAATGTGTAAAGTATTTGTGCAATAGCTCATACAGAAACGCAGTGAAAACACCACAAAAAGTTCTTCACACCAGTGTAGAAAAATAGATAACATTTATCTGAATAAAATAAGATCAAAGTGGCAAAAAGATCCAGTATGCACAAGCCAAGATATCACTTTTTAAAGGTTTAAAAGAGTCTCAATCCTAAAGAATCAGTGGTTACATCCTAGTAGCACACAGTACCTGGAATGCATCAAAAATAACGAAGCACGGGTGCCACAAAGAAGAAGTAGCGTTGAAAAATAAGAGACTGCGTCAGACTTTCTGGTGCGGCACAGACAGTGCCTCTTTTATTTCCATGCTGCAAGGAGAGTTGATCTCCAGGAGCGCTCTCCCTGGTTACTCACTGTGAGGGAGGGATATTTCAATCAATCAATCATTCAGGAATTTGTAAATCGCTCTGCTCACCCGTGAGGGTCTCCAGGTGCTGATGCCTAGGTACGGTGTGTTGAAAGTCCTTGACACGCTGGTCAGTAGGAACAGGCACTGAGCCGATCAGGTAGGCAATGCAATGATTTCTCAGCCATGAGGCAGGAGCTGTGTCAATTGCTGCAGGCATAGTGTCAATTTTCCGATGCATGGGGATATCTTTCTCTGTGGTGAAGTCTTTGGGGCCCTGAGACTCCATAACAGGAGGCAAGCTCAATCCAAGCCCTTAGAGAGCACTTGTGGGGATGGCATAGTCCTTCCAGCAGAGTCAGAGTCCAGCATGCAGTAGGGCAACAAGCAGGGCAACAGTCCTTCTCAGCAAAGCAGTCCAGATGAGTCCTTTGGGCAGCCAGTCAGTCCTCCTGACATGTTTAGGTGAGAGAGCATATGTACTTTAGCGCTAGTCAGCAGTGGTAATGTGGTCAGAGTCCTAAATCCAGCAAAAACAGGGTTAGCAAAATGGAGAGGGCAGGCAAAAGGTTGGGGATTGACCACCCTAAGGCTGTCAGGTCTAACAACTGGTGTTCAGCTGTGTTATCCAGAACTTTTGTTTAGCAGTACCACCCAGCTATTAAGTTAGAAATTACCCTAGAAATATTTAACTGAAAGTAAAATAAGATTTTTGATTTTTCATTGTCATCAGTTCTTCCAATGGGTAATTCTTTCATTTTTCCAATGCATTTGTTACTCCAATTATTGCATTAAAAAAAAAACATCTGCAGGAACATGGAGCTGGATATAGCTCCTTTGACAACTCTAACAGTGTGGGATAAAGACCCTATGCAGAGAAAGGCAATTGAAAGACAAATGAAGCTGGGCCACAATGTCCAGAAGGTAGATTTTGAGAAGACCCTCAGGGCCTGGTAGGAAGCTTGCCAGGTACAGAGGAAGAGGCACCTCCTGAGGATGAAGGAGAATGGGACAACATATCCCAACAAGAGTTTTGTGGTACACCATTAAGGGCTGGAAGTGAAGTGGGCTCTGCCAGAATATACCCTTCTGAAATGACCATTTACCAATTTGATCTCAGTGACAAACAATCAGCAAGGGGAGCTGTAGCAAAACTGGCAGCTGTAGCCCTGGAGGAGAAGAAACTGGTGCTAGAAGAAAATAAATCAGCCTTGGAGGTAAATGAGGCCAGATTGGGTTTATTGTCCAGTGAAGGTAGTGACAGTGATGGTGAACTGTCCACTGGTGGACACACACCTCTTGCCTGTCTAAGGGTATTATACCTAGCTTTGTGGTGGGGGAGAAACTGACAAATGGTTTGCCACCTATTAAATAGCATTGTGCGCTTAGAATTGAAAGGGTGGGTCACCAGCATTGAGTGTCTTAATGTGGGAGTTAGTAACGCCACTGTGGTGGGACAAACTCCTGATTCTAGAAGGGGTAGCTGACTACTACACTCATATGGAGGCCCTTGCGAAGATATTTGGTCTCTCACCTGATGAGTAGCTGTAGAAGTTCCAGAAGACACTCAAAGACACACACCACTAATGGGCTGACTTTTTATATATCACTGGCTATGCTACACTATAGAATCTGATTATGAAGAAGCCCAATCTGAGTAATTGTTCAGAGTGTAAAACTTAATTTGTCTGACCCCAAGAATCTTGGTAGGATGTTGGGGTACACGCTAGGATGTCTGAAACTTCCCAGAGGAGCAATCCTAAAAAAGGTGGTTTAGCCACCCCAGGAGAAGAGGGAGCAACAAGGAAAATATGAATTCTCACAGGTGCCCCAAAAGACTTCTCAAGAGAGAGAATGCTGTGCTTTTTCTGAACCCAAGTGGGGATGGTACAATGGGAGGAAGCCCTTTGAAGACAGGTGCGTCTGGAATGTCTCAAGCCTAGACTTAAAAAGGGAGATTGCAGAAAAAGAGGGGGGATCAAAGGATGAGCCTTACCAGAAGTAAGAGAGAAATCCTACTTGAAAAACTTAAAAGCTTTAAAGGCAGGTGAATGGAAAAGGCAGAGAAGAGGCACAGAAAAAGTGAAAAGTAAAGACAGGCTTTTCTTGGCAGGAATGAGGAGGAGCATTCAACAGAAAAGGCTGGAAGGAGAATGACTGGAAAGAGGAGCCAGAGAGGACTCAAGAACAATTGTTGGGGAGTGAAAAGTGGAGGATAGTGAGAGTAAAGGAATGAGCTACGACAGTCAGGAGAAGGCTGTAGGCTACTAAGATAGTTGAAGGAGGCAGAGAGACACATTAGCCATCAGGGACAGTGAAACAGGGACAGAGGAAGATGAAGGAGATGAGGAAGAAGACTTGTGACCCGCAGAATGGTGGATGGCACAAATGGTCTCTGCACAGTCCACCACAACCCAGGAGTCTAACCAATCACTCTTAGCGGCACTATACTGTTATCCCTGCACATAATGGGAGAGGGTGAATGAGATAAGGCAGTGCTGGGCACATTTTAAGTATATTTATTTTTTCCTTGCCCTCTTTTGGTGGAGGGTTTTTCTTTATTCACCCTTCCCACTGGTGTAAGAGGCAAATGTGAATTTCTGTTTGTTTTGCTGTTTTACCTCAAGCACAGCAGTGAGACAATGTCTGTAGGCTTGTGGAATAAAAGAAGTAAAGGAGTGTTAGAAATGGGGTTTTTGGTTGGCAGTCAGGTTACCCCCTGTCCAAGCAAAAGCCCTCACGCTAGTCAGGGTAAGTCACACACAATCCAAGATTATCCTGTGCCCACCCTCTGGTAGCTTGGCACGAGCAGTCAGGCTTAACTTAGAAGGCAATGTGTAAAGTATTTGTGCAATAAATCATCCAATACCACCATATAGCACCACAAAAATACACCACACAGTATTTAGAAGAATATATAATATTTATCTGGATAATTGTAGGTCAAAAAGAATAAAGTTGCAATGGGAAATTGTAGAGATATCACTGAAAAGTGATATAAAGTGTCTTAAGTCTTTAGAATATAAACAAAGTCTCTTTCAAGCACGAGTACCTGGTTTGGAGTGGAAAAATCTCCTCAGAGGGCCACAAAGGAAGAGGTGCGTGGAAAAAGGGTGTGTGCGTCGATTTCTCCCCAGCACACACGGACTCGCGTTGTTATTTTCCACGCGGGGAAGTTGTGCGTTGTTTTCCGGCACGCGGACAGTCTCTTTCTGTGGATCGCGGGGATTACCAGATGTCCCGGGGGTATGTGCGTGGATTTTCCTGCTCGTTCTCCGGCTGCGCGTCGGTCTGCGGGGCTGCGCGTCGAAATTACGATCTCACGGCAGGCGTCGCGTCGATTTCTCCTCTAGACGTCGGTCTGCGGGGCTGCGCGTTGAAATTACGATCTCACGGCGGGCGTCACGTTGATTTCTCCTCTAGAGGTCGGGCGGCGTTGTCCTTGCGAAGCAGTGCGTCGGATTTTTGGTCGTCCCAAGAGCGTTGCGTCGATCAGCGTCGGTGTGTGGCGTTTTTCTCGCCGCGGAACAAGCTGTGCATCGAAATTTTCGGCGCACGGAGCGTCCAAGTGAAAAAGAGAAGTCTTTTTGGTCCTGAGACTTCAGGGAACAGGAGGCAAGCTCTATCCAAGCCCTTGGAGAGCACTTTCACAGCCAGACAAGAGTTCAGCAAGGCAGCAGGGCAACAGCAAGGCAGCAGTCCTTTTTTGTAGAAAGCAGGCAGGTGAGTCCTTTGAGCAGCCAGGCAGTTCTTCTTGGCAGGATGTAGTTTCTGGTTCAGGTTTCTTCTCCAGCAAGTGTCTGATGAGGTAGGGCAGAGGCCCTGTTTTATACCCAAATGTGCCTTTGAAGTGGGGGAGACTTCAAAGAGTGGCTAAGAAGTGCACCAGGTCCCCTTTCAGTTCAATCCTGTCTGCCAGGGTCCCAGTAGGGGGTGTGGCAGTCCTTTGTGTGAGAGCAGGCCCTCCACCCTCCCAGCCCAGGAAGACCCATTCAAAATGCAGATGTATGCAAGTGAGGCTGAGTACCCTGTGTTTGGGGTGTGTCTGAGTGAATGCACAAGGAGCTGTCAACCAAGCCCAGCCAGACGTGGATTGTAAGGCACAGAAGGATTTAAGTGCAAAGAAATGCTCATTTTCTAAAAGTGGTATTTCTAGAATAGTAATATTAAATCCGACTTCACCAGTCAGCAGGATTTTGTATTACCATTCTGGCCATACTAAATATGACCTTCCTGCTCCTTTCAGATCAGCAGCTGCCACTTCAACAGTGTATGAGGGCAGCCCCAATGTTAGCCTATGAAGGGAGCAGGCCTCACAGTAGTGTAAAAACGAATTTAGGAGTTTTACATTACCAGGACATATAACTACACAGGTACATGTCCTGCCTTTTACCTACACAGCACCCTGCTCTAGGGGTTACCTAGGGCACACATTAAGGGTGACTTATATGTAGAAAAAGGGGAGTTCTAGGCTTGGCAAGTACTTTTAAATGCCAAGTCGAGGTGGCAGTGAAACTGCACACACAGGCCTTGCAATGGCAGGCCTGAGACAAGGAAAAGGGGCTACTTAAGTGGGTGGCACAACCAGTGCTGCTGGCCCACTAGTAGCATTTAATTTACCAGCCCTATGCACATAAAGTGCACCTTACTAGGGACTTATAAATAAATTAATAGTCCAATCAGGTATGATTCAAGGTTACCATGTTTTAAGGGAGAGAGCATATGCACTTTAGCACTGGTTAGCAGTGGTAAAGTGCGCAGAGTCTAAAAACCAGCAAAAACAGTGTCCACAAAATGGAGGGAGGCAGGCAAAAAGTTAGGGGTGACTACCCTAAGGCTGTCAGGTCTAACAAGGAGAAAGAGAATAACCTTAGTCTTAAGATAGCACTTCAGGTTTAGTCAGTGGAAACGTTTCTAGATTTCTTTAGGTAAGGTAAATGAGTTTATTAGCAACTCATGGTGTGGGTCAAAGTAGTGGAGAAATGAAGAGAATAATCAGAACACATGGTATTTTGTATGGAGTTAAAGAGAATAGTGCTTTCACAATGACTTCAGGGTCATGAACAGCAGGTATGGAAGACACTACAGGAACAGGCAGACAGTTTGAAAAGGTATACTATGAAAAACCCCTTACCTGGGATGTCATTCTCTTCTTAAGGGGGCATGGCAGCACGACCAAGATGATCCATCAAAGAAAAATAAAGAACAAATGTTACAGGACACCGACAAAGAGAACAGGAAGTGGCAAAAAGGACTTAAACAAGAAACTGCAATTATAAAGGTTTTTTCCACTCTTTACCAGACAAATCTCCTAAGCATTATATTTGACAATTCCTCCACAGAGACACAATCTTTTACAAGGGCTCCTGCAGGTGTGCTGTCCCAAGGGATTGCTAGTGTAGGGACTGGGGAAAGAGTGTGGTTATGTTGAAGCCCTAGCCACCTTACCTCCCAGCATAGGACTGTACAAGCAATTGCCAGTAATTAACATGGCCAAGTTAGAGGGTCTGAGGAATACAGAAGCCAGCATGACCCCAATGGTAGTCCAGCTGGCTTCCCAGGAGCAGGTTATCCCAGTCTCCATTGGGTAGTCAACACTGACAATGAGGTGAAGTACCATCCCATGACTATGAGTGAAAGGGTTTACTGACCTGAAGAAGGTAGCTGTGAGTCCTGCCATTTCTTGTGGAGTGTCTGTGGGGAAACAACCTTGAAACTCCTGCTTGGATTGAGATGGAAAGGAAGACTCCTGTGGAAATGCTGGGACACAAGGGCCCAGACAGCCCATTAGGGAAGTCAAGGGAGCCTTGACTCTAGAACAATCGACCATAACTAAGAAGAAAGGCAAGAGCCATGGGGAGCCATCCTTAAACTTCCTATGGCCCAGAAGGAATCTAACCCCTATGGAATAATCTGGAGCTTAAGGGGGAAAGAAAAGTTGAGACGTCCACCTTTGTAAATGTTTTTAATATGATGGATAGCTAATAGAAGAATGTTAGTAGACCTTAGTGGTCTGCTAGAGACCTATTTCCTGAATAAACAGGAAAACACCCCCAAGTCACCTTTGTCAGAGATTTGGAGGAATGCTGGGTGGAAGAAAGATAGTGGCTCCCCACAGATTCTAGAACTTTCCATCACCGAAATTTGAGGAAAATGTATTTGTTTAGTCAACGTTCGAGGTTTGCAAGGGAATCTGGGTAACAAAATCTGGTGACAGCCACACAACGCAGCCCATGCTGGATACCTCTAGGTGTATAGTCTTCAAATATGTACAGGTTAACTAGGTTTCTCTAGGTGCCAGCTGAGCTGGGTCCAAAACCTAGAGCTACCTACATTGAAAAAATAAGGTCAGTTTTCATTGGAAAAATTCCCTACGTCCATGTTGCATTTTGGGCCGTTTACTATTGCAGGCACTACAGCTACCCACAGAAGTGAGGTACCATTTTTATTGGGAGACTCCAGAAAATGCTGGATCAAAGGAATTTTGTGGTTCCCACATATTCCAGAACTTTTTATCACAGAAATGTGAGAAAAAAGTGATTTTTAGTTTAAGTTAGAGGTTTGCAAGGGGTTCTGGGCAGGGAAACGTGGTGAGAGCCATGTCAGCTCCACATGGATAACTCTAAGCATCTAGATTTAAAAAATCCACAGGTTGGCTAGGTTTCCATAGGTTCTAGGTGAGTTTGGGTCCAAAATCTAGAGCTACCCACATTGGAAAAAGAGGATCGGTTTTCAGTGAAATAATGACCTGTGTCCATTTTGTGGACTGCATTTGGATAGCAGTGTGTGTAGTGACCAAAAGCAAGTCACTACTCATGCACTGTCAGCCAAGCGCCAGCTCAAACACACCGCCAGACAAGGGTCAGTCCATGTACACCACTAGCCAAGCACCAGTACACGCACACCACCAGCCAAGTGCCAGGTCAGGCACACCACCAGCCAAGTGCCAGATCACGCACACTGCTAGCTAAACGGCGGTCCATGCACACCATCAGCCAAGCACCAGTTCACACACACCGCCAGCCAAGCACCAGTCCATGCACAACACCATCCCCTTTCTTTAACAAAAATAAACCTCAAACCAATAGGAAATAGATACAAAGCTATAACTACAAACAGAACAGCTCTAACAAAACACATCACACTAATGCCAACTGTGAAATCTGAACACAAATTATAAAACATTACAGACCACTCTGTTCACTTTTACGCTCACGGTTGCTCCCAGTAACTCGCTTGTGTATAGTACAATTTAAAACATGCGAGTACACATAGCCCAGCATTAAAGGTTGTTAAATGTAACAAATTGATAGCCAGCTTCTAATACTAAATGTAAGCTTTACGAACAGCGATGGAAGATTCCCACATCTGATCTGCTCTTTCTGCACCACACAAGTGCTTATTGTAGTCTGAAATGTACAGATGTTTGCGGGCTTCAGCATTTTGACCCCAAACAGTCACAGGTGAAGTACTTTTTCCACAGATTGAGTCTGCATGTGGATATCTTTCCCGTCTGCAAATTTCAGAGCTAGACGTTCATCATTATGAAAAACAGTGCACTGTCCCCTCTCAAGTTTGTTTTATAAACAAACTCGTTAGGGTAAGCTTTACGGTTAGATGGGATTGTGCCACAAGCAACAGTGTCCACTTTGAACAATTCTCTGAACAAATGCACACCTGTGTAGAAGTTATCTACTGATAAATGGTGACCTTTGTTAAAAAGTCCTCTACCAAGTACCCACATATGTTCTTACTATCTCCGAAGGTGGATGGACAACCAGGAGGGGCAATAGTGAAATCCCTACCAGTATACATCTTGAAATTATAGACATATCCAGCACTACTGTCATACAGCATATACATTTTAATTCCATAGCGTGCCCTCTTGCTAAGAATGTACTGCCTAAAAAAGCAAACAGCCTTTGAACAGGACCAGAGACTCATCCACAACTATTTCTTTCCCTGGAGCATAGATCTCTGAAAATCTATCTACAAAGTGACAGGTCAAATATTAAAAAGATGGTAAAAATCGGTGCGATCTTGTGGCAACGCTGAGGTACTGTTAACAAAATGCAGCCTCTGAAGCAGAGGCAAATACTGATCATGAGTCATGGCTGCTAGAAATATAGCCGTTGCCATCATGGAATTAGTAGACCAACTTGCAGACAGCGACTGCTTCCTTATCAAGCTCATCAACAAAGTTAAGCCCAAGAACTTCTGCAACTCATCCAGACTTGAGTCCACTGGGCACCTCTAGAGTGGGAATTAAGCGTGGCACTGTTGTCCCTCAAATACTGTTCAGCTTACAAATTAGTCTAGTCAAAAATATCATCCAAAAATACATCGTCCATAGACAAATGAAGAAAATTTATAGGCAACATTTGTCAGCATTCAATCTACACCCTGCAACACCAGTAAAGGCAGGCAACACCAACTGCACTATGTTTGCTCAACCCAGAGTGAAGCACATCCGATGGGAAGCCTTTCAGCCCAAGGCTACAATCCAGATGCCTCGTGCTGCACTATCAGCACAACAGGGTCCTTCTCTAAAAGAGGCACTTCCTTCACACTGAGAGTGGCTTCATCATCAGATGATTCCTCTCGGACAGAAAGTTCACTGCCAGAATCTTTGACTTCCTCCTATGCCTCAGATGCAGAGTTAGTCTCATAATCATGGTCAGAGGAAGATTTGAAAATCATGCTGACAGTCTTCTGAGCGGTAACCCAGTGGCTAGCTATAATCCTTACTAATAAAGTTAACATGACAAATGAGTCAACAATAAGCAACACTGTGTAAAATAAGTAATAAATAAAGTGTGGCCTTCTCAAACAGAAAGTAAAACTACTGGCATATAGTAGTCTGTAAGGAAAAGTCAATTACTATAAAGCAGACAAAAACCTATATGCACAAATATGATACCACTCAGTTGCCGGAGACAGTTAGACTCAGGATCACCTGCACCTACTCTGCACAGACACAGCAAGCACCAACAATATCCCACTAGGAAAGAAACATACAAAAATTACACATGCACATATCCAAGGGGAATTTTACACACAATAAAACAGAAGCTAAAATGCTGCTATTATTACACCCCTTACAAAAAACGCATTAATGCAGGGCAATGATACTCATTAGAGTAAAATGTACAAAAAAGTGTTTCTTACTTAACACATGCGACTACATAAACTGCAGATCTATCAGTGTCGAAACTGCAAGCAGAAGTCACAGCATAGGAAATCAAAAGCTTTGCACTAGAATAGCAAGGAGAAATAAAGCATTGCAATCACAAATGCAAATGATAACAAGAAATAAAACAATTAACATGATAAAACACTATGATGTCTTCCCATCACCATCCAAATGCCAGCAAGACGCCAGTCAACACACACCATCCATCAGCCAAATGCCACTCTGTACACATCACCAGCCAAGCACCAGTCCACACACACCACCAGGAAAGCACCAGCCCACATACACTGCCAGGCAAGCGGCAGTCTACACACAACACCAGCCAAGTTCAAGTCCACACACACAACCATACAAATGTCAGTATACACACTGCCAGGCAACCACCAGTACACCCAGACCATCAGCTGCACTCCAGTTCACATACACACAGAAACATCTCTGAAAACTAGTGGCTGCCCTAAAAATATGGCCTATCTGCCAAAAGGGGGTCAGAAATGGCCAAAATACATGACCCAATAAAGGGGAGTGACCCTTGCCAAAGGGGCCTTTCCCCGACATAAAAAGAAAATCACTGGTGTGGGGGATAGGGGCTTAAAACTATGGCTGATCTCGCCCATGTGAGACAGAAACAGGCATATATATGCCCCCAGTAAAGGGGAGCAACCCTTGCCAAAGGTGCCACTACCCGACACACAAATAAGTAATATCCTTGGTATCTACTGGCTTTCTCCCACGCTTGGGGGCAGATGGGCCTAAAAATATAGCCGATCTGCCCCCAGAGGGGGGACAGAAACAGCCAAAATATATTCCACCAGTAAAGGGGAATGACCCTTGCCAAATGGGCAGCTCTCTGACATTCCCATAAATAATTCCCATGGTGTCTAGTGGTTTTTGACCCCCCCCCCCAGGGAAGGTTGGGCAACAAATATGGATGATCTGCCCCAAGGGGGGCAGAAACAGCCAAAATGTATGCCCTATGAAGGGGAGTGATCCTTGCCAAAGGGGCCACTCCCCAAATGAAAAGTACACAAAAATTCCCTGGTGGCCCAGAAGGTGCATTCCTGCTGCGCGTTCACAGAATGACAGCGGAAATGCACTGTAAAGAGACATTGGGGAAAATAAAACCTTTCTTCCCCCCCCCCCTGAATCCCCTCTGCCCTCCCCGGAGAGGAAAAAACCTACCTTTCCTCCAATGCACTGGAAGCAAATGGCTTCAAGCTTGTTCCAGTGGCTTTTGATGACTGCACACTACCGCTTCCCCATGGGTTGGTGTGAGGAGGCTTGGAGCAGTCCTACGTGCATGCCCACCGTATGTACAGACAGCTCCAAGCCAAGCCAGCTTGCTAAGAAGTTAGAAGATTTAGTGGCATTCTTTATTTTCTTCTGAAAATATGTAGAAAGAGAAACAGAGTTCATTGAGCATGACACAGAGTCTGCCATTGCTGGAGGAAGAAAAAGATTGTTTATATTTTTGAAAACTTTCCTTGTGAGTTTTTGCTGATCAGAATCTCATAACAGTTTAGCTTCCTGTAGAACATTTTATAGTGTTCAATTCTGCTTGATATTTATGCTTGGCCTTGTCCTTACACTCCGGTCCACTGAGGTTTTAGTGCTATGGATTGTCTTTTAACAGCTGCAAGAGCCAGAGAAAACCCAGCACTACATGCCACTCTCCCCTAAATGCCTTTCTCATTAAAAATGTCTTGCTATCCAAAGCATTATTGGCCTGGTAAAAAAAAAATAGAAATGTTCAGAGTCATATCTTTAATATTAATATTTGTAGTCCAATCAGTGTTTGGTCTCAAAGAACCATATAATACTCATATTTTTCTTTAGCATTTCTAGCCAGAAAGGACTTGTCAGCCTTTAAAAAGAAAGGAAGATCAACCAAATAAGGATTTATACGAAGGGGTGCAAGTACAGAATGTTGGTTAAGGACATTATAGAACATGGGATTCTGTAATCCCTATGTAAATGCCAGTCATCATTTCTTTATAATCAGCTACTCGTGACACACCTAGTCTCCCACTAAAAAGAAAAGATATCACAAGAGTTTACTACTGAGGATACTTTATTCAATAATAATCTCTGAAATTCGGAAACAGGAAGTTCCCACATCCACTGGGCCCAAGAGGAATGGACCTTTAACGAGTGTAGAAATATACAAGAGCTGCAGATCAACAATACATCATAATACATATAATTTGTATTTTGTGGGTATCAATAATGAGATTTTGATGTACGTTTCAGAGATTTATTGAAATCTTTTAGTATTTATTTATTTATTGAAAATCATCAATCAGTCAATGAAAATATCACTACGTAAATCCCTATTCTAGACCAAGGAGAGTGCAAGTAAAGAATCAAATAGATCCCCATGTAGAGCTCTTAGTTCAGATGTAAAAGCATTAGTCTGTTTGTAAATGATATGCATACCTTCCTATAAAGAGAGGTACAAGAAACTCAGTAGAGTTTCAGAGCAGCATTGACTCAAGTGCCAGCAAACGTTCCACAGGGAGTCTGGAAAGGATCTAAGCAGCCCTCTGTACTCTAGGGACATGCATTTTAGGTATCTTTTCATATCGACAAATATTACAGTTGTTGCAGCAGCTCATCATCTCGTCCAATCACATATCAGTCTCATCATGGGAAATGGACAGCTTCCGTTGATCGAGCAAACTAAACTAAGAGCATCTTAAAAATGACACACAAATTTGCCACAAAATGTAACATGACTATCAAATCAGCTTAGTTTCCCACTGTTTTTTTTTATAAGACAAACACAGTTCAGGATTAGAGCAGTACATTACTTGATGAAGTCATTCCTTTTTCCATATGCTTCTATTGACAACCTTATTCATAAGGAAACATTTATGGAAATTAAACTAAACATTTTATTACATTAATACATTCTATGAAAAGTATCTGCGTGAGAAAGATTAAGCATAACACTTCATCAATCTATCCTGATTGTCTCAACTCACATTTGCACCAATTCAAGACTTTAACTTAAATTCCTGACCTTGGCCAGAGTAAAGGTGAAAAGAAAAATGCACTATTCAGTAACTTTAGCTAAATACATGTGACTATGAAAGCTTTCTGTAAAAATCTGTGTTCAAATGCTGCTTCTCATTTTAAGGCATTCTCATTTATTCTATGCATTAATTACAAGAATTTATTTTATTAAACACCTTCACAATAGAATAATTTGACTATTAATGCCTAATTGCCCGCTGACAAGAGCTATACCTATTGTTAAAGGCATTGAGCCCAAGTTATAGACCTGAGCCAAGGGTGAGGGCCTATAAGGAGGATGAAGGCCTTTAACAGCCAGCACCGTCCAAGGTAAAAGGACCATTAGTGTTAGATATGACAGCCTTAGGTTGGTCTTCCCCCAGATCTGTTGCCTGTTTGCCTCACATTTTTACGAAGTTCTTTTTGTTGGCTTCAGCACTCTAAGCTCTATACCACTGCTGACCAGAGCTAAAGTGCATCTGATCTCTGTGATCCTACTCCCCCTCCCATGAGATAATATTGGGAATTCTTTATTACATTTAATAAGCTGTAATTCCTTATTGGGAAGGGGAAGACCAGTCATGTTTAGTACCTATGGTATGTAATTATAAATTCGATATAATGGTAAAGTTGGATTTATTGGTACAATTCTAAAAATACCACTTTTAGAAAGTTGGCATTTTCTTCCTCATAGCCTTGAATGCCTACAGCCTGTCTCCAATACACATCTAGACTGGGGTGACAGCTGAGCGTGTGCATTCCCACTAGATAGCCACAAACAAAAGGAGCTTAGGTGTGACTGATGGGTCATCAAAAAGTCTGATGGGCTATGGATAGGAGGGTGGAGCTGGGCACTGCCTCACAATTACACCTGAAAGTGCAGTGCCCTGTCCCACACAAAGGACTGTTTATCCAACTGTAGTGAGTCTGGAGCCAGGAAGGGAGGTCCTCTGTGCAGTTCAAAGCCCTTCTTTGAAGCCCCCCCTACCTCAAAGACACCACTGGATATAAGAACTGGACTTCTGCCCCTACCAACTGAGTACACTCCTAGACTAGACATGTGGATACTCTGCCAAGAAGAAGGACTGCTGTGCTGCTACAAGAACTGCTACTGTGCTAAATTGCTGCTCTGTAAGTAATGACTTCTTGCTGTTCTAACCTGCTGCCTACTGCCCTCCTTGCCTGGGTGTAAAGGACTAGATGCAGAATACTTGACCCCAGAACCCAGAACCAGAGTGACTCCAAGGGCTTGCTGGCTTGTTTCCTGCTCTACTGAAATCTAAGGGACATAAAAGACTTCCAATTTATCACCTTCAACACCTGGATTCTGCCGTCTGTGAGTCTTGCACTACCAAATGGTGCCAAGCTAGCCCTGGGCCCTTGGAAGTGGGTATAAAGCCCAAAATCTGCTCATCTATTCCGTTTGCCTGCTCGGAACTGGCGCATCTCCATTGACACAAATGTATCACTGCTGCTGCAAAGCTTGAGGGCACCGCATTGCTATCCATGCCCACGTATCGCTGCTGGTGTGAGGATCAGGAACAACACATTCCTGACTGCATTACGCATCGCCTCCATTCCTGATGCCTTTCTGACTTTGCACGGCTTGGTGCTGATGCATCACCTACATCTTTGGATCAATTGCAACGCATCACCTCCTTTGCTCTTCGCATCTTGTTCTTGAAGTCGACGTAATTCTGAGCCCAGGTACTGTATCAGCAGGCCAAGGCTGGTCCCTATATGTTACCCGCACAACATCACGGTCTGACTGACTTTTCAGATTTGACCCAGTCTAAGTGTATTCCTTAAAAATGTATATCTCGACTTATTCTTTTTTGTAGTTTTGGTGGTGCTATGGTTTTCTAACCAGTTGTGGTATCTTTTTGTGTGGTCTTTTACTCTTTGAAGTTTTGCACAAATACTTAAGAGATTGCTTCTTTCATTAAGCCGGACTGCTCTGTGTCAGTCTCTTAGTGGGTGAGCACAGGTTAATTTAGGGTGTGTTGGCGACTCACCCCAACTAGGACTGGGGTTCCTGCCAACCAGAAACCGAATTTCTAACAAGACAGCTAGTAGATGATTCCACCCACTAATGTTCTAAATTAAAAAGGGAGAAACCATAAGACAAAAATGTGCATGTTGGAACAGAAAGCTTAAACTAGCCTTTTCAGTCCCATAGCCATTTCATTGTCATCAGTGGAGCTCTCAACATTTCAGTGTTCTAATATAATGTATTACAGTCAAGTTCTGATTTCACAAGGCCTGCTGCCAGAGCCAGCAGCTGAGGTGGAAGGCAGGTCAGGTCATGGAGCATAATTGAAGCAGCTGTTTAAAAGCAACAAAAACGAATGTTGCTTTTCTCTCTTCTGCTCTATGTTTTGGCTTACATTGACAAGCAGAGAGAACATGCAAATTTTTTGCACTCCTTTGATAGACAACAGTTAGAATCTTTCTGCATGTTTCTACAAATTGCGAGCTAATAAAGCTTTCTTTATTTAAAAAAACAGACTTATATTTAACTGTTTCTAATATCTTTTTGCAATAAATAGAGAACAGGCTTTTGATGCATTTAATTTGCAACTGAGATTTAATTTGTATTCTTCATGTTTGTAAAGAACATCACTCTTTCATATGAAAGAGCTATACACCAAGGCTTTGGTTGTTTTTTGGGGAAAAGTGATGGTGTGGCCATGTATTATATGGGATAAAGTACCCCCTCACGTACATAAGGATATTGCAGGTCACCTTGGAGTTTCATAACTTTACAATGGAACTCAGCCTTTGGCCTCATTACTCTATATTGTTATGGAACTCTTTAGTGACTTGTAATTTTCTAATAATGTACAACAGGAGATACATCATTCCTTATAGTACTTTGAATGTAAACTGGACTGGGGAGCCATCTTTTCTAAGTTGCACCTTAATCCAGGTATCATTATAAAGAGCCACCAACAGTCTAAGCAGTGTAGGATTATTCACTATTTATCGACTTTGTACAATAAGTATGCCCTATTTACTCAAAGAAGCAGAATATTTGACCTCAAATCAAAGATTAGTCTTACGGTAGAACTTTTTGGGGTATCAATTTAATTGCCCTTATTTGTCTACTGTGCTGGATCGAGTCTCATGAGCAGGAGTTTGAGTCTATTTTGTTGGTGATTTCAGCAAAATAAATTGCCTTTTGAACATGAAAGGTTCACAATTCAAAATTCACATTTTAAAAGTAGAAAACATTCAAGTTGGAAAAAAAGAACAAGAATAAAATATTGGTCTACCTGGTCACCATTTTCATGCATAAATACATTTCAGTAGATATTAGATGTGTCTACTAGAGCACCATATAGCAAGAGATAACATAACAAATGGCATTCAGGTTAGGATATATGCATGACAAATGCAAAGAAAATCATTCAGAAATTTTCAGTAAGAGCTGGTGCAGCACGGCTATACTAAATTCGGAACTTCCTGTAGATTAGTTCTCTGGTTAATCTCTTTAAGGTGTCAGTTTTGTCAACATAGCTTCCCATGCATTTTGTCAACAGCTCAAAGATGTCACTGGGCAGAACGAAGGTGTGTTCTTTATCAGACTAACTTTTCTTCTCCTAGGTGTTTAATA
This sequence comes from Pleurodeles waltl, assembly GCF_031143425.1. NCBI lineage: Eukaryota > Metazoa > Chordata > Amphibia > Caudata > Salamandridae > Pleurodeles > Pleurodeles waltl. The sequence goes on from NC_090442.1 coordinate 347,712,096, forward strand.
GTAACACTTCTAATTTGGTAATTAGTGGGATAGACAGTTGGTCAAGTCCTTTGTTGCACCAAAAGGGAAAACTGCATAGGGAGTTAGATTTATTTTATTTATCAGGGCTCTCAATTGAAAGGAGACACTTAAAGCTAAGGCGAAAAGTCTCCTTTCCCCATTGTTCATTGATTTCATGAGATAAACTTGTATATGTTGGTTAGCATCAAATAGACCAGCTTGGCCTGGTGCGCGAAAGTTCTCTTGGACTTTAGGGGTCAGATTTAGGAAAAGTGGTGCTGCACTTAGTTCAGCGCCACTTTCCATGCACCCCTTAGCGCCCCCCTAACACCACCATGTGTGCACCGTATTTAATATACGGTGCACCATGGCAGTAGTTAGAGAACTAGCATCAGACTTTTTTTTACATTAGCTTGGCGCTTTGCAGGATTAGTGTAAAAAATGTTGACTCTAATCCTGTAAAGCACCCAGAGGCCCATTGAAACCAATGGGAGCCTCCTTTTAATGCCTGCTTTGAGCAGACATCAAAAATTCCGGAACAACTTGGCACAAAGAAATCTGTTAGATTTCTTTGTGCCATTTTTGTGGGCCCCCTAATGGGGCAATGCCCCCTTTGCATACATCATGCCTGGTGCAGTCATAATGTAGCCCAAAGGGTTACAACTTGGCACAACTTTGTAAATATGGTGCAGCATTTTTGGCCCTTCTAACGCCACATTAGCGTAAAAGAAATTACACTAATGTTTCATTGGAATGGCGCTAGGCCCTCTTAAATCTGGGCTTAGGTTTTACATTCATCTACAATTTAGAAACTATTTGCATAGAGTCTTACTTATTTTTTTCTGGGGTTGTTGGTGGTCATCAGGTCATCATGACTAGGCCGTTGCACATGGCTTCTTTTTCTCAACTGACAGCAAAATTTGATTCAAGACACTTGTCAAAATATTCTCTCTAGCATTGTCTACTAAGTTGATTCCAAATGATCTCAGTCTTTCCAGGCCATATTTGTTGGAGTTGTATGGCATCTATTCAAAATGGAGTTGTAGACATTGTCAAATTCCAAGTTGGTGGTGGGGATTCCCCTTGGTAGCATCAAAAGTAATTTCTAGAATTTTCTTCCATGGCTTTCATATTTGGATACTTTCTACGCAAGTCCAGGTTTGGCTCTGCAAGAGATTTGCCTTCAAACCTTCGCCTTAATCACCTGATTAATATTTGGTGAAAAACAATGGTCAGGAGAGTCAGACATCCATAGAATGGTGTTCACAGAGGCTATAGCATATCAGGAAAAGTTAGTAGTATTTGCTAGCATGGTTGCTGCACCATAAAAAAAATTATTTTAGCAAACTGTACAGCCTTTGCTCTACCAGCATATGAGGGGGCAGCATATTTTTGAAAAGTGTTTAGAGTATTTTTGGTATTTTTAGGAATCTTGAAAATATATAAATTGAAAATCACTTATAAAATCCAAAAAGTAAGCATCACTTTGGGAGGATCACTGTGATGACTTCTGTGGCCCACCAAATTCCATGATACTTCCCCACACCGAAGAATATGATTTTAGCGGTACAACCTTAAGAATTAGGAGGTCAATAAATTTCACTAAGAGCACATTTGAATGCTGAATATTGTTGCACATGCTTGTCTTAAAATACCCCTGAGGCGATCCAGCTCTAACACCGTCTGTCAAATCAAGATTTCAACATGTGCGGGCTGTATAGTAATAGTAAGTGTTTGTGTGAAATGGCCTTTGTAGAACCATAATTTTAAGTTTATTACATACAGGTTCACAATTGTTATTATTATCATTATTATGATTATTATTCTGTTGTCTAAGCTGGTTGTGTAGTATAGTTGTGTCAGAGCCCTCCTTATCAAAAGTGTGTTCATTACAATTGGCATACAAGGTACGAAGCTAATCTTCAGCTAGAATTCTCCTGGGATAGTAGTCTACACTTATTGCCAAGAATCTAAACCAACAAATTAAACTTCAGTTGTTTCAACTTGAGCAGATTTAATAACAAAAACCTAGGGCCAGATGTCTGACCATCAGAGGTTGTGATTCACAATTAGCAAATGTTTGCGATTCTTAAATTGTGAGTTGCACACTCTTATGTACAACAGTGTCTGAGATATTGTTTGCTATTCTCTAATGGGTCGCAAGGGACCTGCCTCATGAGGCAGGTAAAATTTACGACCCTTTGGGAATGGCCGGCACTCACATGAATGGTGGCCTGCAGGGGTCAGCAGACCACCATGTCTGTGACTGCTTTTTAAATTAAGCAGTTTTTAAAAATGCAGCCCATTATCCTTGAAGGAAAACGGGATGCATTTCAAAAATAAAAATGAAAAGTTTTCTTTTCATTCTTTTTTTTAATTGTTTATTTTTTTTAGAGTTGGCAGTGGTGAGCGGGACCACTGCCGGCTCTTAAAACATTCTGGCGCCCCCATTTACAAAAGGAAAGGGGTCCCTTGGGGATCCCTTCCCATTTGCAAATGGGTTACCACCTCCTTCATGGAGTCAGTAAAGTATGAATGTTTTGAAACCACATTCTGATGCAAAAATAGAAGTGAAGTGTTCCGCCCATACTTCTGCCCCAACCACGTTTTCGAAGTCTGGGCCACTGTTATTAACAGCTCATTTACTGTACTCCAAAATAGGGTATTGTCCCTTGTATCGACTGCCTGTTTCAGATTGGCCCAGGCCATGTCCTGTAAATTCAGCTTTATTGCTCTTAAAGCTTGCTAATGTTGTGTTCTACTGTCTGTGATCCGAGGAAATCTATGTAAATGCTTGATTAGTTCCCTGAGAGCAGAAGAGCAGTGACAGTCAAACCACCCCTTATTCTTTTTGCTGTTAGCACCAACCACTTTACTAATTAGTTGATTGAGCGAGTGTGATATCTTCATATATGCATTAATAGCTGGAATAGGCTTTGGGTTAACCTCCAAGCAGGTGTACAAATTATCTCTATAGCCATGCAATAAGACATGCATAAATCGATCTGGGTCAACTTCACCCCATTTGAGCCATATTGATTTATTCCCTGTTAAGTAAATATACTCAATGGCTTCTTTATTTTTGTCCACCGGAATGGGTAGTTTAAGTGTTCGCTTCATGGGATTATGGTCACGTACACGATTTTTGCCTAATCACAAGTAAAGTGGTGTTAATCCTTTATTTTTGGATACCAATATGTGGTCTATATTACTCTGACACCTTGGTCCTATGAAAGTATTTTGTTGGCTATTGTCCCTAATAATGTAGGGAGCTATGATATACATGTTGAATCTAAGCACACATTTATTGAAGTGAGTATCATACAGACAGAGAGCCTAAAGTGGTCTATGTCTTCCTCATAGGAGTTATTAAAGTCACATACCTTATTCAGAGTTAAAGAACATTTAGGCTGAGTAAATTCTCCTGCCCAGATCATAAACACATCCTTACTCCACTCTAATAGAAAATTCTCCAAGGCACACTCCAAATCCACTACGACATGGGCCTTTTGTTTATCAAAAATGTTTTTCTAAACATTAATAAGCAAAAAATATGGAATACTCACCATGCTTATCAGGGGTAGTTGGAAGTAAGGAGAGGCCAAGAAAGTTTTGATTATTCTGAATAGGACCGCTGTAGAAATCAATGTTAACAGAGCCCCCTTCGCTCTCGCAAAGGCACAGAATGAAGTAAAAGCCAACAATGGCTATATCATCAGTGGAAGAAGTCTCCAGGATGCTTCAATCTCAATTCCCTTAATGAATTTTTCCCAGTCCACCAATAAGAGTTTATTTGCTGGTCCCACAATATTCCAGGAACCCACCCCCAAGAGTTTTTTATGGTATCAAGTTCAACCCTATAGAACTTGGATGATTGGAGTCCCCTTGGGCCATGTTGTGGATGTTATCAAGATCGACATAGGTGACGGAGTAGCCTTTCGATTCAGTCTTGTTACTATGATCAATAGGACTTAAGAATCAGTAATCTTCCTACAACTGGGATAAGAGGAGTAATAATTATTTAATTGAATCTCCAGCCACACTGTGCTATTTTTGAGTTGGAAGTTAGATATCTGCTATGGTAGGGTACAGCAAAATGGTCTGTAAAACAGCTTTAATTTTACTCTCTAAATTTCAGGAATGGAGGCTAGAAAACAAGACCTCCACCATGAGTGGGTGTTTAAAGTTAATAATTCTGCAATCCGCATCTTGTGTTTTCCTCAAATGCCCGATCCAGCTAACTCTTCTTACCATTAAAATAAGGTTAAGTAAATCATTTCCCGTAGAAGACCTGAAGGTGAGCCAATATATGAAGTTATTTCTGAGCTCTACATCCGTTTCAAATTTACCTGGACTTATTGTTGGTACGCCTGTTAAGGCCAAGACACAGGGCATTGATTCGGGGGGTAGATGAAAGGTGTCATCCTTGATGGTGGAACAGCTACCTTGGGCCTATCATAAGGCCTGCTTGAAATTCCGCTCTTACTTTCCAGATTAGTGAGGCTCTCAGGATGAGCGTCAAGCCTCTGCACACCTGAAGGCATTGAGAGGTTAGGCTTTGCCAGTATGTGGGTTGTGTTGGCCTCTGAGGCTTGTGAGCACGGAGTTACAGTTGCGGAGGGACTGCAAGGATTAGGAGCATCAGGAGTAGTTTTGTTGGGACTCGTAGATAGTTAATCTCTATGCTGATGCAGACAGGAAAACCATGTGTTTTGTTGCATTCGAAGCTACTCCAAAACATTGAGCAGCTCATTTTCCAGGCTGACAGTCCTTTTTGAAATACCCTGTACCGCTGTTAGAACCAGTTTTCCCATTGTCAGGATGTAATTTAGAGAGTGTTTACCATCCGCTTCTTCAGTAGTTTATTCTATATGCTTTTCCTGGGATTTAGCCGTTTTGGTGGGGGCCCATTCTTTTTCTTAGCCGGCAGTGAAAGTGATGGCAAGGTGAGAAGCAATTCAATATGATCAAATGATAAAGTCATTAAACAAGGGTTAGAATGCCGGTTGTTAAAAGGATTGTGAGCCCCAGATAGAGCTACATGAGTTTTTGAGTATTTGGAAAGCCTGTGGATACTGAGGAAACCTCACACTGAGTGGCTTCAAGTCTCTCTTCTACATTTCCTATAACCCTCTTGATTAAGTTCATTGACCCGCTTAAAAAACTGGTAATGGAGCCAATTGACGAAGTTTTTAAGGAGGAGGATTTATCGCAACCTTTCTTTTGCCCATTTCTTTTAAAGGAATGACATAGGGACACATTACAGGAGAAGAAAATATGACCAAATAAGCATCTACAATGTATGAATTAAGCTAGAAAGTATGTAATGATCAAGACGAAAGGGTGTTGGCCCAGCCTTGTCCGGCCAGGGACAGGTGCAGACAGGCCTGGTCTTCGCCCAGGCGTGTCCCACATTAGTCCCATTCCGTGGGTCACTTGTGACGCTTTACTGACCTCCTTGTCCTCTTGGGGCAGCACAAGACTACATGGATTCTGGGCAATGGAGTCCCAGTATTCAGATTGGCCGTTAAATTACGGTGTTTCCCATGCCGCAGCTCACTGGTGTCATTTTTATGGCCGCCCTGCCCCTTCTTGGCCTCTGGGACAGGGTGAGTCGACATGAATTCTGGGCAATGCAGTCCCTGTCTGCAGGTTGGATGTTAACTTACGGCATTTCTTACACCGCAGGCCACTCGTGTCTCTTTTATGGCCGCCTTTCCCCTCCGTGAAATCCTGTGGCAGCACGAGACAGCATGCAATCTGGGCACTGCAGTCCCAGCCTGAGGTTGGCTGTTAAATGACGGCCTTTCCTGCGCGTCACTCATGTCTCTTTTATGGCTGCCTTGGCCCCTCCTTGAGCTCCTGGGTCAGCATGAGACAACGTGGATTCTGGACAATGCAATCCCAGTGTAGAGGCTGGCAGTTAAATTACATCTTTTCCCATGGCGCGGGTCACTCTAATCTCTTTTAGGTTCACCTTGCCCCTCCTTGACCACCTGGGGCAGCATGAGACGATGTGGATTCTGGTCAATGTTGTCCCAGTCTGCAGGATGGCTGTTAAAATTACGGCGTGAGTCATCATTTTCGGAATTCTCTACATGTCTGTGTGAGTGGTAATTAATGTACAATTAGATAACTGCATTCTAACAACTCTCCCTCAGTCTCTTGTCGCTTTATTTTTCTGAGACTGCTTGCTTTACAATAACAGTCAGTGCCAAAATGTGTGCTTTTTAAAGTCATCAGGTTTAAATCTTATAGGGATATTAACAGGATTCCCAACACATAATTAATTTGAGAGGAACCCATCTCTGCATACCTACGCCAATCGAAAAAGAGAGGTACATCCATCTAGATTGGAAACATGAGTTATTTGAAATGATGAAGGATAGTATCAGGAGCTGCAAGTGCAAAGTGATTAATGTGGCACACATGAAGTGCTTCACTAAAATTGATTTTTTAAACATTAGGTAATAAATCATTCAGGATACACATTACCACCTATCTCAGAAAGGTACTACTTTGGACTTTGGCTAACAATACTTATGCCAGTTAGTGATCCTCAGTTTGTTACCCTTTCTTCTCTTCTGAGACCTTGCAGACCTTGTTTATGTTTACAATTACATCGTTTCCTTTATTTTTTCATTCAACATGTATTGGCAGTGTAAACTCCATGACCCTTCTAAAATATTGTACAGTTTTCCTCCCATGAGGGACAACCTCAGCATGTACCATTTATTATGAATACATTTGAACCTTGTGTGTCCTATATATTTTGCATTCCAGGTAACTAATTAGGGAGTATGTGGGTTCCTTATATTTTTGGATTGTGTCAACTGTCATCTTCCTTCCACAAGTGGAGTGGAGTGACTTAATGCTATGTCTGTCTTACTTTCAACTTTTCCAAAATTCACCAGACCACTACAATAATTGAATCCCTAACATTCTTCCCCCTAGTTTTGAGACTTACAGTACACTGATCTATTTTCTCCATCAACAGATTTCACACTTGGCAAAGCAGTTGTGGTGTAAACAGTGATAACATTCTCTAGGGGGATATTCAAATGCACCCATACCATCCTGAACCTTAACCAAAGAACACCGTGGAGCTGAGAATTGTTTATTAGAACTACATTTGTGTATATGAAAAATAATAGAACACTTGATTCCAGTTAAGATCTATGCCTTACTCTTAGGAGTAAATGTAATCATACTGGCCTTTGCTTTGAATCTTCCATTTTCCATTTTTTTTTTTGCCTCATTACAAGTAACCCAAGTCAGAAGTAATAATTATCACATCCAATCAAAAAACCTACACAGTGGTGTTTGGAATTTAGCAGATTCAATGACTATCACATATTCTGAGTTTTTGCAATATACCTTGTGGAATTTAGTATCTACCACGCCAAAATCTGCATATTAGGGTAAATACCCTCCACTTTTCCCCTTTTAAATTCTGGCTGCTTTGACATGTTGAAATTTAAGAAGGTTCAACTCTTTATTGCACTGGATAGTTACTGGATTTGGTCAGTACCACATAACTCATAATGTCGACCCTGCGCAAACAGGGGTTTGAGCAGTAGTCAGAAAAATCAGACCACTCATGATCATTACCTCAGTCTACTTTCATTATTGTAGAATTCCTTTACTTGTTCACCTAGTCAAAACAGGAACCTTTTGTTTCCAGTTGCTCTTCCTGTAGAGATGGCCAGTTAAGTGCTTAGTCTACAAAAAAACCCTGTGCAGGAATGGCTACTCTTGGTTATTGGCTTTGGGAGTTAACCAGGGCCCCTGCTCAGGTGAGGAAAGGTTTGGTCTTAGGGTGTGGTGGTGTAACTTGCCACTTTGCTTTTGAGTACTATACTAATACCTTCAGAGATGAGGGTTATAGCTCTGAGTACATGTTTATTAGTAAGGGATGGTATAAGGGCACAAGTCAAGAAACAAGTCAAGGAATTGAATATGAGCTACAGGCATAGTGAGATTTCCCCCACGAGTTCTAATAAGGATAGAGATCCACACTGGGGTTTGTCTCCTCAGTTAGAGTCACATTCGAGGATGGAACTATTTATGATGGCTCAGGTTTAGGCCTCCTACGTTGTTTAGGGGAAGCTATTGCTTAAAAAAAATATGTGGAAAAAATAAAATAACCAGTGATAATTAGCTTAAAAGATGAACCCGGAACAATTAAAGATTCCACCCTAACAACATCAACTCTCTCAGTAATTAAACCCTCTAGAAATACACCATAACTAAATATAGAACAAGTCCATTGCCAACAAGAGCCTAAAAGTGTAAACTGCAAAAAAAGTTGTACAAAGAGGTTTTGTTTTTTAAACATATAGGCACTCATTTAGAGTTTGCAAGCCAGAGTAATCTGCAGCAAAACTTGTGGAGTTTTCCGCTTTATTTAGAGATTAGCGCATAGTCATTGTTCCACTGGGAGTGCCCCCTCTGTCTCTGCAAGAGGAAACTTTACACCTGTGTCCAGATGGACTTGTGTCAGTGTCCATCCTTCTCATTTAAGGTGGACATTCCAAGGAGTATTTATATCTAGTCAGGACGGCCTACAAAAACCTGACAGTTGTAAATAGAAAAATAAAAATGATTTTGTTGTCATAGTAAAAGACTCACATGGTTTCAGGGTTACTATTTTCTTATTTTATTGAAACAAACTCCCACTGTGAGGGTTTGCTTTTGTAAAACTAAAAGGTTAGCTGATCAGCTAATGAAACAAGGTGAAGGATCAGCAAACTTTCAGTGCCTTTAGAGAAACCACTATTGTGGCATCTTCTCTGATGGCATAGAGATCTCAATCAGTCAGAAGGGGATCTCTAAATATGGTGGACTTTAGTCTCCTATAGTAACAAACATTATTACTTCCACCACTTGGTGGACAGCGGGTTGCCCATCAATCAATGAGGACAAATGTTCCAATAGAAGATTATTCTTAATTTCTCTCTGAACCTAAAGAAGGGTTTCCAGATCCTCTTTTACTCTATAGAGAAGAACCTCTGTAAATAATGCAGATGGGTATCTGTAACTGGCACACCAACACACGCATGCTTTAATAAGATGTACCATGACCTGCATGTTTTAATAAAGAATTTTTGTAGCTCAAATGGAACAAAATATTCTCCTACCAAACATTGCCACACGTGGTGGTGTGCTATCTGATGCTATGTCGGGACTGGAGCGGTGCTCCTATGTTATTAGCATTGGAGACAATATATAATATGGGGTACGTGAAGTGTTGAGGGTACAGAAACATAGGATACCAAACAGAAACTATGTAGGAAACACTGGGAAAGATTGATAGAGGATAGATAGTGATACATGAATGGGCTCCTGGTGCTGAGTAAATCCCCTGAGATGCAGGATTACACTACCAATTCAAAGAAATAAAATGACAAAGTGTTTATTTATGATTCATCGCTGAGCACCCCAGTCTTTGAATATAGGTTATCTAGATTGTAGGGAGGTTGTAATGGGTTAGGCTCAGTAAGATCTTCTCCCTCCCAGTGATTGCCAGTTTCACCATACAGTAAATTAATTCACCACCTGTTACATTATCAGGGACTTCCCATGGTCATGACCCAGGAGCCCCATTAGCTCTGAAGCAATAACAAGTTTGGTCCAACTTACCAGTTTGAGTGGAGAGAATGGGCAGGTTGTGACACAAACCTCTTTCTCAACTAGAGAGAAGTTCTGTTAGGCACATAATAGTCCCTGCCAGAGACAGCCAGGCATTATTATTGATTTTTGTGATGTACTGGCACCCTTTTTCCTCAAGTGTAATTGCTAACAGAAAAATCAATATTGTTATTTTTAAAACTTTCCTTTAAGCCATTTGAATGATTCATAAGTCAAACAAGCACAGATATCAAAACAATGGTAGCTACCATAAATGACCAGAATGAGAAAAATCATTTTAGCACCAAGGACCTCCTTTGCTAAGTAGGCCCAGTAATGTTATCACGCTTCCATACCTTCTATTCCATTTATTTTGGCATTTTAGCTTGTCTAAATTAGCCGAGCCAAATTATGTTTCTGTCATCAACTTGTCATGAGACAATGGCCATTGAATAACTGCTCTGCTCCCTGGCCATTGTGGAGTCTGAAGCTCCCGCTCTCTCTCAGAGAAGGAGGAGAACAATCAATTCATATCATTCATGCCATTCATATTGGGAAAAATCGACCTTGTGATTTGTAACGTCGGATGAGAAGTAAAGCGTATGATGCACTTACATTTCCATGTTTAGGCCACTAGACGTTCTTCTAGGTTTCAAACATTCAAATAAAAATATGAATCTGTGACGTAAAAGCATAATATAATAATACATGTATATAGCACACATCAGTATTCAGTCATAAACATGAGTTCATATAAACTAATCAGGAACTGAAAATGAATAACGACTGATAGGGCCTCAGGCATCTGTAAGCAAATAGGCAAATGCAAAACACATGTTAAGGGCTTCTAATAAGCACACAACGCAAAATATATGACACACAACCACCTGCATGCTTTAATATAGAATATTTGGAGCTCAAACGGAGCAAAACAAGATAGTCCTACCAATAAGAGCCACGTGTGGTGTACGGAAGGAGATCGTTAGCAAGGTTTAAGCAATTTAGGTACATCAGTTAATACTTGTATAATCAGGAAAGAATAAGCATGGTATTCCCAGTGCTTAATTTGTAAATAAAAACGTGCCAGTGCCCAAAGCTTTCCTCTTAAATCCGTGGCTGCTACAATTAAATGTGCGAGCACGAAATACTGAAGCGGCCTAATACTGAAGCCATCTCGGACCTCTTTAATACATTTAAAGCCACTCCCCACTCCTTCAGGTCACTCCTGCAGCTTTCTGCTTTCTACCTTTGTGACGCTTTTTTATTTTTCTCTTCGTCCGTCTTTCCCATGTGTCCTTTGCTCGCAGCAAATGTTTGAGCAAAGAATAAGCCCTGGGCCTCAAAAATAAGTGCCGATACTCAGCACCGGAAACGATAAGCACAAATTAAGCACTGGGTATTCCACCTGCAGGCATGATGCTTCTGCGCAGGGACAGAAGACTAAAAGGGGAGCCATACACCCACAACTCTTGGGTTCCTTTCTTCTTTTCTCTCAATTCCATTCCATCAATCTAAGTTATTACACTTCCCAGAACATATCACATACTCTGGCTGAGTGGCTGCCACCCTAGTTGCCCACCCTTCCCACCAAGTTAAGCCATAGTTTACATCCCACTACCTGACATAAAGTCCTGTTCACTCATGACACTCTCTGTTATGAACCGATTGTCTTGCCCATCCTTCCCCACCCGACCAATGGACTCTGCTGTCAGTAAGAGAGCGTAGAAAAATCATCAATATCTGCAGGGATTGATGTTATCATGTCTATGGCATTAGGAGAACATGGACTGGTACCACCCTCTGTCCCCTACAACCATCATGTCTTCAAAGAGGGAAGAAAGACAATGCCTTCAGTGCTTCGCTCGAGTCTTCAGAGACTCAAATGGGAAAGCTGGGCATACATGCATGAGAGGTAGGAACACTGGGAAAAAGTGCTTCCCTTTAAAATGTCACAGCCTTGCATACAACGGGTGTTTTTAAATGGTGTGAGAGAGTAGACCAGAATATCCGGATTTAGCTGTATTCAGAATTACATTGATTAAAGATAAACAATAACATTTTTTACTAAAACAACACCTACGAGTCTGCACCTCAATGAGAATGTATTCTAGCAGGTCCTCTTCCAAGCCAATGACTTGTACCACTCAGTGCACGATGCACTTCTGCTGTAGTGCTAAAGTGGTTTGCTTGCTCGTGACACGAACCGTGCCAATCTCCCAAGATTTTTCGTGTGCAAAATGCATACTCATGTTTATTTTTTGAAGAGTAGCAAATTGTGTTAAAATACTACTCATTTTGTGCAATTAAAATTAAATGTAATGAAATTCCCTAAACAATGTTTTAGGAATTCTACACAGTTGTAATTGTAATATACCAATGTTCGTTCCTTTCTGGCATGACTGGTGAGATTAGTGGTAGATAAACTCACTCAAAACTGATTTTTTGGCTATACAAAAGGATTAGTAAAATATAGATTTGTGGGCATTAACATGTTCTTTGTAACGAGTTGCCATGGTTAAGGCAGTAACAATTATGTGACTGTATTCACTAAATAAAAATGCATTCTTGAAAACATATTTATATCAATTATTTTAAATTTCAACATAAATGTATTAATGTTAATATTTATTATTGATAAAAATGAATTGCTAATTTAGTATTAATTTAGTTTATTATTATTAAGATATAGTTGTCAAAGATTCATCAACTACACAGATATCGTTTTTGACTCCTTACCAAATTAAGTTTGTCAGACCGAAGCGCATTAGGTTCACTTCTGGTTACCAGCAAAGACTGGTAATATTTATACCTTTTTGAAGCCTCTAGAATAGGCTTCGCATCAATAACTAGCTGCAGAAATAGATACCATACTTCACTAAGAGTCTCGTTATACCTTATTTATTCAAAATAATTGCTTATGAAGATTAGTTTAGGAGTTAAGGTCAAAGGAAAAAGCTGATTTGAAAATGGCTGAAAAGAGGAGGGGCAGGTGTCTGAGAGTTACCAGTATACTAACTCTAGCCAGCATCTTCACCCCAGTTACCGTCCATCGCAGATTTTGGGTCAGGAATGGCAACTAACCTGCGGGTGAAGGACATAATAAACTCATGCCAAAACGCAATTCCCCGATTTCCGGCCCCTTTCCAGACATATTGTCCACCTGAGTAGGTAAAAAGGGTGAACTGAAAAGCATTTGGTTTTCACACATCCGTTATAACTAGGAATAATGCTGTTGGGAAGTTGTTTCAAGTTTGCTTGTTTTTATTTAATGTACATAATTAGCACTTTAATTTTGTGCCTCGACATTTCTTCAGCAATCTTTGTATTTATTGCTATGTTCCTCACCACACTAGTGTGTTTATTCCCGTAACAACAAGAAATAAGAACATATATATTAACATTTATAAAATGAGTAATGCTACGACATTGTTCGAAGGACAATTCTAATTTTTCTGTTCTGACAATTTTTCAGTCGGTACAATAGTTTCTGTATGGCAAAAGATTGGCTTGTTTTTTGTTCATACACTTTTTCTTGGACTACCTGCACACAGTTTTGTGCAGTAGACATTGTTCTTCCTCACATTAGACATTAATAGCTAATATGCTCGATAGAACGGTTCACCTACACCCAAAGGCCTCTGCATCACCTCCAACTCCGTTCCTGCTGTGTTGACAGTAGGGGCCATGCTGTCAATGTCCTCCAGGTAATTCCCTTATTATGTGTGTCATTACAGGATATTTGAAACGCCAGCTTCAACACTGCGGACATTTTAAGTAGGTTATTCCATCACTTTGCCATTTTGATTATGACAACAAAATGACAACATATCGAAATGGATTTTCAAAAGAAAGGCTAACTGTCCAAAGGAGACCACACTGACTCTAATTAAAATGGGCTTTGGTGGCACAACCTTCATAATTCAGACAATGACTATGAAGGATACGCTTGCTGAAAGCATTTCTTGCTCATTAGTGCTATTGCTGTCAGACAGTGCTACCTGCTCTTTTCTTAATGAATGCTAAGCCAGCTCTTTGTAGGACTGGGCTGCTTCTGTGAACCTTTCTCATTACGAGGAACTGTCTTATTTCCTCTAAGTTGGTTGGGAGTAAAATCAGGGAGTCACCCCTTTGACATTTCCCAACCTTTGCTCCTATTTATCTCTGTGAGACCCTGAGCTCCAGAGATATCACTGTCTTAATTAAGAAGAAGGATGCGGCCATGCTAAATTGACTGATTCCATTGATTAAGGGCTAGCGGTACAAGTAACATTGATTTTAACAGCGGGTCTACATAAATGTAATTGTTCGTACATGGGGCTGCATAATTATGTGGATGTAGCAGAGAGCTGCTTTGTCCTTTGCAACCTTCACTTACATTCTTTAGCCTGATAGCACGCCTCGTGCAATTAGTAGGAATCTTTAATGCTGTAAAAATGTCTTTGGTAAAAAAAAAAAAATGTGAATTTTAGTCTCTAATTCATATAACCATATCGAAGGCCCGTGCGGGGTGTCTTACATATTTTTAAAAACGAGACCTAAGAGTTTCAATAAAAATATAAAAGGAATTAGCTACATTATTTCTAAACTGCGACGAGAACAGAGTTACCTTGCGCATTAGACGTGATAATAGTATTTCTTTTTCTTGTGAGTAGGATAGTGAAGCGTCAAAAAGCAAGCAACATTTTCCCTTCAAATAGTATGTAAAATGAAAGCAATCATTGAATGATCTGTCACACAAATGGCCTTTACATATAAAGAACTGTCCTATAATGTTATGTGACCCTAATTGTGATGGTTAAATTCCATATCCACATCGTACCAAGGTTAAATGTTGTTACGATGACTATTCAATTACTTTCTGCGCTTTAACATTTGCCAAATTACTGCATCCTGAAATGTAAGCGCGGTGTACAGGCACGCACACTAAGGATAACCACCACAGCTATTAAAACCCTAGAGTAGAGTGTAGTATCTGTAGGGTACGTGATTCCCACACTACAGCCACAAGATCCTACTCACTCTGCCACATCGGACTGTACATGGTGTATTTTATAATAGACACAAACAGCCGTGTCGCACATGTTGAACAGCTGTGGCACTCATTTATCTGCAGGCATCCGCGTAAATTATGTAAGCCCCAAAGGTCCACGTGGATGGTGCATACCTTTAGGAACTACCCATTTTGTAATGTGACTCCATCGATCTAAAAATGCTTTCCAACTGGAGGGTTCAGGAGAGTCCCATGATCCTTCTTTGTGCCACTTTACCTCAACTCCCAAAGTGATGCACTGCATAAAATGAGCCATATTCTGTTGCTAGTGACCAGCTACACACGTGTAGGGGGCCTCTTATTTCTGTGCTATCACAAGGCTCCTCAAAACATACCAATTCGCGATCTGTGAGAGCAGCAGCCAATACTGCTGGTGTGTACCTTAGTGTTTGGTGGCGCATATTTTTAATCTGGTCAGGCACCCATTGTCAGATATTAACCACACATCCTACTCATTCACATTGGGACTCCACTGCATCTGAATTCCGAGGCACCTAGTGAATCAGCATGTTCTGGTGCTTTATATTGATGTTTCTCGTGCAAATCTAATTGACATGCATTGTGGCATTGGTTATGGTGTCACATTAATCTGTAGTTTGGATGCCCATTTATTTTATTTACCTAAAAGCTTCCTGCATTTGCGTTTGCTTGTTTGTGTTTCAGAGTGCGTACAGCGGAACACATGGTCAGAAAACACACAACAAGTATGGGAAAACCTACATTTATCTGCAGGGGTTACTTTTCTATCTTATGTATGGTAAATAAGAATTGCCTTGCTTAAAAGATTTGCTAAGAATGCTCTTTAAAGGGTGGAAGCCAATATTCTCTTTGTAACTGCTCTCTTTTCCCCTTCAGCGCTCCTCACTGCTAAGTAGTTCAATTGGTTGTAACTGGGAGTAAATAGTCCCTATTATCAGCATGTGAAAAGTAGGGCTCATCAATCAATCAATCAATCAATCAAATTGTACTTACAAAGCAGGGCTTATCAGCCGAGAGGGTATCCAGGTGCTCGGCTGAGGGTCTCAGTTGAAGAACCAGATCTTGAGTTCCTTCCAGAAGACTGCAAGTGAGGGTTCTGTTCGAAGGTAGTGGGGAAGGGCATTGCAGGATTTGGTGGCGAGGTGGGAAAGGGATTGACCTCCTGTGCAACAGTGGTGGATGCATGGTGTCGGATGGTGTTGGTGGCGGATGCAAAGTGCTAGGGTTAGACGAGTGAAGTGGAGGTTCCTGGGCAGATGGTGGAGGTTGAGGCGGTGGTTCATGTATGTTTTTGTAGGCATGACTCAGTAGCTTGAAGTGGCACCTCTTCTGGATGGGGAGCCAGTGGAGGTCTCTCAGGTGGTGGGAGATGTGGGTCCTTTTGGGCAGGTTGAGGATCAGTCTGGTCACTGTGTTCCAGACCGTCTGGAGCCTTCTCATGAGTTCTCTGGAGGTGCCAGCACAGAGTGCATTGCTGTAGTCCAGACAGCTGGTGATGAGGACCTGCGTCACTATTTTCCTGGTACTGGTGGATAGCCACTTGAAAGTTCTGCAGAGCATTAGAAGCATGTGGAAGCAGGCTGAGGAGATGGTGTTGACCTGACTTTTCATGGAGAGTTCACTGTCAAGGATGACGCTGAGGTTGCAAGCCTGATCCTTCAGAGTGGGGTTGGACCTGAGTTCCGATGGCCAACAGGAGTCCTTCCAGAGGGAGGTGTGTCTGCCGAAGATCAGCACTTCGGTTTTGTCCGTGTTGAGCTTCAGAGAGTTGTCTCTCATCCAAACTGCAACACTCTTCATGTAGTTGTGAAAGTTGTTCTTTGTCAAAGTGGGGTCTGCTGAGAGTGAAAGGACAAGCTGGGTGTCATCGGCGTAGGAGATGAGGTTGATTTTGTGGGTTCTGGCAGTGTTTGCTAGCAGCGTCATGTAGAAGAGGGGAGGACTGATGGATGAGCCTTGTGGGATACCGGAGATGATGTGCTTGGGCTGCAAGCTGAAGGGAGTGTGTATACGGAGGAAGGAAGCCATTAGTCTAAAAGCATCATCGTTAATGCAGATTTGATGTAGACCGATGATGAGTGTGTGGTGGGAGACAGTGTTGAATGCTTCAGAGAGATCGAGAAAGATCACGGCAGCTGTTTCACCTCTGTCAAGTAGGGTATGGATATTGTCTGTTGAGGCGATCAGGGCTGTTTTAGTGCTGTGGTTGGCTCTGAATCAAAATGATTGGGAGGAGTCAAGAAGGTTGTTCCTCTCCAGGTTTTCAGTGAGTTGGAGGTTGATGTCCTTCTCCAGGAGTTTGGTAGGGAGCAGCAAGATGGGACAATCGTTCTGGAGGTAGTTGGGGTCTGCGGAGGGTTTCTTGAGGAGGGATTGGACCTCTGACTGTTTCCAGACATCAGGGAAGGTGGTTGTGGAGATGGCGGAGTTGAGGGTACTGGTAAGCTAGTGGCTGATATTATCACTTCGCGGGTTGAAGAGTCAATGTGGGCACAGGTCAGTGGGTGCTCCTGAGTGGATAGAGTTCATTGGGGTCTTGCTGTTCTCTGTGCTGAGAAGTACCCATGTGGTGAGCAGAAGGTCAGTTGCTGTGTTTGTGGGGGTGAGAATGCCAAAGCGGTCAATGAGGTAGGCTTCAAAGTTTCTGTAAATGCAATCTTGTTGTGAAAGTGCAATGGCATTGCAGAGTTCTTATGAGGGCAGAGTTGAGTTTTCTGTGGCTGACGGGGAGGTGAACAAATTATTTGGTCTGATAGGCGCTGGCCTTGATGCGGTGTGCCAGGGCATTCTTTTTCGTGGTTTTGAGTAGGTGGTGGTAGTTGTTGAGGTTGGACTTGAAGATGGCTCGATCACTGTAGTTTTTGCTGGAGCACCATTTCCTTTCCAGTTGTTTGCATCTGCATTTCACCATGTTGAATTCTAGGGTGTACCAGCTGGCTTTTTTGGTGGGTACATGCATTATGGTTGGTTTGTTGAGGGGGAATCAGTCAGCAGCGCAGGTGATCCAAGCAATGGAGTTCTCTACTGCCTGGTTCAGGTTGGTGGAGGTGGCGGGCTGGGAGAGGCTGAGGACCTCGGTCCATTGGTGATGGGTGACCTGGTCAGTGAACTGCTCTGCCTCCCGTAGCTCCACTTGCTAAGAAGAGCCCTTGTTCCTCTGCCCTCCTCCACCTGCAGGCATCTGCCTGCACCTCATCCCTGGTGTCTAGTGGGAGAGCTCTGCTTTCCTACTAGGCTGCCTCTCTCTTCCTTCTCTCTGCTTCTACCTCTGTGTGCTCTCTCTTCCGTGTCTGCCCCATGCCCATTTTTGCCATTCGCTCTCCTCTGTGCTCTTTCTGACTCTTGCTTCACTTCTGCACTTTTCCGTGCACTCCTTCTCTCACTCTCGCTCTCGCCCCTCTACTTCTGCCCCTGTGGCCCGTCCCCTCCTCTCTCACACTGCACTCCCGCCGTTGCTGCCCTCGCGGCCCGCTCCCTTTTTTCACGCAGTTTTTCACCCCCACCTCCCAGCTCTCCTCTCCCCCTCCTCTCTACTTAATGGTGGCCAAAAGCAAGCCTGTCTGTGCCCTTCCAAGCATGGACAGCGCCAGCGCCCAGCACTGGAACTCCTGGCTCTCACCCCACAGCGCAGCTACACCCATCTAAGTTACGACACCACCACCCTCCACACCCTCAACACTGGCCCCTCACCTGCCTGCCATCAAGCCACCACACAGCTCACCCGCGGACCTTTCTCCTGCCGGAACTGCACCTTTACCAGCCTCCACACCAACAACCCACCCACCAAGACAGGATGCACCAATTTCAGATGCATCCTACTCAACATCCGCTCCGTCCACAAACACGCCGTCGAACTTTGGAATCTACTTGACTGAGCTTCTCCAGACGCCGCCTTCCTGATCGAGACCTGGATGAACTCCTCCTCAGCGCCAGACATCACCATAGCCATTCTGGATGGCTACAAGAACACCCACAGGGACCGCTCCAAAAAAAACAGGAGAAGGCATTGCTATCGTCCACAAGAACACCCTCAGGATCACGACCAGCACCGAAGACACCCTCAGCACTGCCGAACACCTGCACTTCCAAATCCACACCGACCCAAACACCACCCTCCGAGGGACCCGCATTTACAGACCCCCTGACAGCAGTTCAGCGACTCCATCACCGACGTCATCAGGACGCACGCTCTCGCATCCACAGACTACATTCTCCTAGGGGACTTGAACTTCCACCTAGAGAACACAAATGATATCAACTCTACAACCCTGCTCGACAACCTCGCCAACCTTGGCCTCAAATAGCTCGTCACAACACCCACCCACTCTGAAGGACACACTCAACCCCATTTTCTCCGCCAGCAAACACGTCTCCTTCAGCCACACCACCGACCTCCACTGAACAGACCACCGCTGCATCCACTTCTCCTTCAAGAAACCCACAAAAAACCCACAACACACCATCACCCTCAACGGATTCTCCACCGCAGGTGGAACAAGGTCACCGAAGACCAACTGATGACTACCGTCTCCCGGAACCCACCCACCGACACCACCAACACTGACACAGCTGCCCACAACCTCAGGCAATGGATCGACGACTGTGCCAACTCTCTTGCCCCGAACAAAAATCCTTCCAACAGACACACCGACAGAAAGGCCTTCTGGTTCACCGCCGACCTCCAAGAATCTAAGCAAACATGCCGAAGACTCATAAAGAAGTGACGCCAAGATCAGACACTGGACAACCTCACATCTTTCAAGAACGCCATCCGCAGACACCACCAACTCGTCCAAACTGCCAAGAGAACAGCCTTCAAAGAACGCATCAACAACAATGCACACAGCCACAAGGAGCTCTTCAACATCGTGAGGGAGCTCTCCAACCCCGGCTGCAACGTCAACGACATCCCACCATCACAAGACCTCTGCAAATCCCTAGCCACCTTCTTCCACTGCAAGATTGCCGATATCAATGCCAGCCTCAGCACTCGGACCCCCCGTCAACCACCCACATCACAGACTCACCAGCCACCAGCCTCCTGCTCTCCTGGACTCACATCAATGACAACAACACCATCAAAATCATGAACACCATCCACTCCGGCTCACCATCCGACCCTGCCCTCACCACATCTTCAACAAAGCAAGCTCTGTCATCGCACCCTAACTCCGGAAGATCAGCAACAGTTCCTTAGAGTCTGCCACCTTCCCGGAGAGCTGGAAACACGCCGAGATCAACACCCTCCTCAGGAAACCTAAGGCGGACCTAAAGGACCTCAAGAATCTCCGGCCTATCTCTCTGCTCCCCTTCCCGCAAAAGTCATAGAGAAAATTGTCAACAAACAACTGACCCGTTTTCTCTGGGAAAACAGCACTCTAGACCTATCCCAATCTGAATTCCGCAGCAACCACAGCACCAAAACTGCCCTCATCGAAGCCACTGACAACATCAGAACCATACTGGACAACGGTGAAACCGGGGCCCTCATCCTCCTGGACCTCTCAGCTGCATTGAACACCATCTGCCACCACACCCTTCACACACGCCTCAGCGATGCAGGAATCCACGACAGAGCCCTGGACTGGATCACCTCCTTTCTCACTGGCAGAACTCAGAGAGTCCGCCTCCCTCCATTTCACTCTGAAGCCACTAAAATCGTCTGCGGCGTACCCCGGGGTTCGTCCCTCAGCCCGACCCTCTTCAAAGTATACATGGCTCCGCTCACTAACATCTCCCAATTCCACAACCTCAACATCGTCTCATACGCTGATGACACCCAACTGATCCTCTCCCTCACCAAGGACACCGCCAAGACCATCCTCCATGAAGGAATGAAGGCCATCGCCGAATGGATGAAGAACAGCTGCCTTAAACTGAATTCCAACAAGACTGAGGTCCTCATCTTCAGCTCCACCCCTCCGACTGGGGCGGCTCCTGGTGGCCTGCCACACTCGGAACCGCACCGACACCCACCAACCACGCAAGCAACCTGGGATTCATCCTGGACCCCTCACTATCTTATGACCCAGCAAGTCAACACCATATCCTCCTCCTGCTTCAAAACACTCTGCATGCTTCGGAAGATCTACAAATGGATCCCCACTGAAACCAGAAGAATAGTCACACAAACCCTCGTAAGCAGCAAACTGGACTACAGCAATGCCCTCTAAGCGGGAACCATGGTCAAGCTACAGAAAAGACTGCAACTCATCCAGAACTCCTCCGCACCTCTCATCCTGGACATCCACTGCCACATCACAGCCCATCTGAGAAACCTGCATTGGCTCCCCATCAACAAGAGAATCACCTTCAAAATCCTCACACACGCACACAAGGCACTGCAAAACATCGGACCAGATTACCTAAACAGACGGCTCTCCTTCTACACCCCGACACAACAGCTTTGCTCCACCGACCTTGCCCTCGCCACCGTCCCACG
Source organism: Pleurodeles waltl (assembly GCF_031143425.1). NCBI lineage: Eukaryota > Metazoa > Chordata > Amphibia > Caudata > Salamandridae > Pleurodeles > Pleurodeles waltl. The sequence continues at coordinate 347,733,197 of NC_090442.1, forward strand.
CATCTGCAGAACAACCACCGGCGGCAGATCATTCTCGCGCCTTGCCACAAAGATGTGGAACACTCTTCCCACCCACCTGTGTCAGACCAAAGACCTCCTTAACTTCAGGAGACATCTCAAGACTTGGCTGTTCAAGCAGTAGCAGCCCTCCTTCTTCAATGCCTTGAGACCCCCATGGTGAGTAGCATGCTTCACAAATTTCCTGATTGATTGATTGATGCTCCAGCTGCAGAAGGGGATAGTGTGGCAGTTGGGGTTTCAGTGGGAGGGATCCGGTGATGGTAAAGTGTAGAACGGAATGATTGGACCAAGTGAGTTTGGTGGTGTGGCTTTATCTAATTCTGTTGCTGGATGTGAAGATGGGGTCCACCGTGTATCCAGCTCTGTGCGTAGGGTCTGAGACAAGCTCCGTGAGGCTGACGTTGTTTATTTGATCTAAGAGGTCAATGGAGTTGGTGTCTGTGGGGTTATCTAGGTAAAAGTTGAGGTCTCCAAAAAAGACGTAGTGTTTGGATTCACTGGTAAGCAGCATAAGGAATTCAGTGATGGCATCGCTGAGACCGTTCTGTATGCAAAGGTGCCTATGATGGTGGTTTTGCCATCGGAATGGAGCTTGAAATTCAGGTGTTCCATTGATTCTGTGGTTTCATATTTGGTGGTCGTGCAGATGATTGGTTCCTTGTGTAAAATAGTGATGCCACCTCCATGTCTGTTGGTGCGGTTGCCGTGTTTCATCTAATCAATAATAAATGTCAAATAACCTTATTCTGAGATGAATGTAAGTTCCAACTGAAAACTTTTTTCCATCACTCCTTAAAACAGATTTTATAGGAATAATCACAAATTATCTTCTTAAGGACTGTATCAACCCCTTCAAGGGTAAAGTCTGAAAACTACACTTTCTACTTCCTAATACAAAACAGCAGGGAGTCAGATGTGCTATGTCACTGAAAAGAAGAGCCCATTCCTAGGGCAAGATAGTTTAGTTGTTGAGTGAATAGAAACCACAATAGCCTTCTGGCAGCCATACAGTTATTTTGTACTTGCTTTAATACAGACATCTGCTTTAAGTTCCTTCTAATAACTTAACTTTAAAGGAAAGAATGTCACTAGTCATGCCATAGTAAACTATGGTGAATTGTAGAAGAGACGTTATAGCTTATAACATGAAAACCCTTCTTTTTCTGATAGCATATTTAGAGGGTCTTTATGAAACCGGCAATAGGTGATAATGTGGCGGTAGTACCGCCAACAGGCTGGCAGTACATACCACCACATTATTACATTGGTGGGTTGGCTGCAGCCAACCTGCTAATTTACCATTCCTACCGCCAGGGCAGTAGCAGCCACCGGGCCAGAGATAACAATCTCCAGCTTGGTGGCCACTATTGTACCACCGGGGGCATTTTGAGCATTCCTACCGCCATGGTTTTCGTGACACTTCCCCACCCCCCTCCAAACATGCTCCCCCCCTTCCGATCCCCACCCCCCATACACGCACACACTTGCAGACATGCACCACGCATATACACACTCACTCACACTGGCATACACACATTCATTCACCCATGCATCCATTCATTCTCGCACATATCCGTACACTCATTAACACTAATATGAAGACACGCATTCACATTTCCATTTGTACGTGCATTCTCACACATGCATACACCCACGCAAACAACACTACACGCACAGTCGCATACACGCACACACTCACACATTCATGCACACAACATTCCCCACTCCCCTCCTCTGTTAGAATCCCAGCTTACCTGCATCCAGGGGGTCTTCCGTCAGGGAACTGGATGAGGTGCTGCTACCGCCAGCAGTACCCGCCAGCAGAACCCCATCAGGCCGTATCATGTATCATGATACGGCTGGCGGAGGTCTACTGACGTGACAGTGCTGGTGGTAGCAGCGTCATCTTACCACCATCCGCCAGTATGGCCACAGACGGATTTCCGCCCTTCTTGTGGCAGAAGTCTGGCTGTGGTCATAATCTGGCAGACGGATGGTAGCCACGGCGACGGTCTTTTGGCTGCTTTCACCAGGGCAGTAGGTGGCTTATACCGCCAATGTCATAATGAGGGCTCTAGTGTTGATGGGCTAAATCTAAGTTGTCAAAATGTGAAAAGTCTTTAGCTATTTCTTTGTACTTTTCTTTAAATATTACCCCATCTTCACATATTGGGGGTCATTACGACCCCAGCGGTCAGCATTAATGTGGCGGTAAGTACCACCAACAGGCTGGTGGTACTTACCACCATATTATGACACATGCGGGTTGGCTGAAGCCAACCTGCCAATGTACCACACCGACCGCCACAGCGGTAACAGCAGCCGGGCTGGAGATATCTATCTCCAGCCCGGCTGCCGCCATTGAACTGCCTTCCGGGATTATGACCCCACCTACAGACATTGTTTTCGTGGCGTTCGTAATGCCAGGAAAACCATGGCGGTAGGCCATATCAGTGACAGGGAATTCCTTCCCTGACACTGATAGCAGTCTCCCCCTTCCTCTCCAGTTACCCACCACCTCTCCAAACTCCCCCACCCCCAACATTCATGCCCCCCATTCACACACCCACACATACACCAACATACACACCCATTTTCACATGCTTACATGCATGCATGCATCCATTCACACACACATCCGCACACACTTTCAAACATGCACACAGACATGCATTCACATAACACAACATACCCGCACTCACACCTCCATACATGCACACACGCATTCAACACGCAACAAACATCTGCATCCACAAACATTCACACCCCCCCCACACACACACACAACACCCCCCACTCCCCTCCCCTGTTGGAGACCCGACTTACCTAGATCCAGGGGGTCCTCCGGCAGGAGACAGGATGGGGCGTTGCTACTGCCAGCAGCGCCTGCCAGCAGAACACCGCTATGCCGTATTATTGGACATAATACGGCTGGTGGCGGTCTACTGGTGTGGCGCTGCTGGTGGCAGCAGCACCACCTTATCACCATCTGCCGGCATGGCCACAGCTGGATTTCCGCCATTGTTGTGCCAGAAATCCGGCTGTGGTCATAATACGGCGGAAGGCTAGTAGCCGCGGCGACTGTCTTTTGACGGCTGTCACCATGGCGGTAGTTGGCTTTTACCGCCAATATTAAAATGACGGCCTATGTTCTTCACCATCTCAACTTTAAATAGGCGGCCCACACTCAAGCCGGTTTTCCCACGAACAACCAGTAAGGATTTGAGAAGATCAGGGACCAGATGAAACTGCAGGATTGCAATTCCCTAATGGCAAATTTTAGCAATTCACTATTAGTAAATTGCAAACAGTGATGTACCAGAGTGTGTTTCACACTCTTTGCAATTACCATTGGGTCGCAAATAGACCTACCTCATTAATATTCATAAGGTAGATCTCAATTGGCGACCCACTGGGAATTGCAAAAATCACACGGATGGTCGCCTGCTACAGACAGCGGACCACCATGTCTGTGTTTGCTTTTTAATAAAGCAACGTTTTTCTGTAATGAGCCGGTATTCCTTAAAGGAAAATGGGATGCATTTTTAAAAAAAAGAAACGTTTTTTTTTTGGGACCACTGCCTGCTGCTAAAAAACATTTTCACAAACATCCAGGACTCCTTCCCATTTGCGAATGGGTTACCACCTACTTGAAGTAGATGGTAAATTGTGAATGCTTTACAACCACGTTTCAGTCGCAAAACATTCTTACATGTCAGTGTCAGTAGCTATTAAGAATGGATGCCCTTAACATACCCCTTTCTAATATTGAATCGCAAACCCATTTTGTATTTGTATTTGTATTTGTAAAGCACGTTCCAGCTGTTGCATCGATGCGCTAAGCGAGAAGAAGTGCAAGTGAGAGAAAAAGAAGATGAGAGAGGAGCAGCAACTTTCATGGAAAAAAAGTTATAATTTGAGGGAAAAAAAACATGATTTTATCTGTTTCTGAAAAGGCATAAAAGTTTCCTCTTTCCTGATATGGAGCAGGAGAGTATTCCAAAGTTTAGTTGCTGCCATTCTTTTGCAATTCAGTAATAGGTTACTGAATTGCAAAATAGGTTTGGTACATAGAAAAAGGCATTTTTTCCCATCACAAGCTGCCCGATTCGCATTGCAACCTAAAACATATACATCTGGCCCGAGATGATGAGTGGTAAACCAGCGTATTACCTCCTCTCCAGTGAGATCTGGTGAAACAGGAATCTGTGTCTTCTGGTACAAGGAAGTTTAACAATAAGGTTCAGTGGGGGTGCCCTTGTTAGAGTTTCTAGGTATTAACTACTGGAGGCACTGTGGAGAACAGGGATAAGGCTGGTTCATTCTCCGTCTGCGTCTCATGAACACAATCAAGATAAATGTGTGTCTCTTTAGGATGTTCGAGAGATTAGAGGCCTCGGTGATGCACTAGCTCTATAATCACATGAAGGGACTAAAATACCTTGCCAGGATCCAGAGAATATGGATGTGGCAAATAAGGTGGAACCTGAAGCACATTAAAGGGAAGTTGGTTAAGGGACCTCACCCCTTATCGGTAGTGTAGCAAATGCATGACAAATTGGAACTTGTTATCTCTGAGTCTGCTGACCAGGATATCTTACATTGTTGGCTCTTTTACCTCAGTTGCTTCAGATTCATGCAATAAAAGAAAAATAATGAAAAGAAACAATACTGAAAGTCTTTCTAGATTTCTGGCATACAAATACTATAGGAAGTCTTTAATGTTGACTATTTCAGTTGTAAAAACTATTTCTTTAGTGGCAAATGACCTAACAATTAGCTACAGATTACTGCTTACTCCATGTAGCCTTCAGTTTTGCTTTATGTTCTGCTACCCATGGATATTTTTAGAATATTTCTAGTAACTTTATAAAGGGCTGCAGCATGGCGAATGCTGTATAGAACTACTTCCTAACACATGACCATCTGCTATGTAGCAGGCCTGGGCAAAATTTAAATTACAGTGGAGTAATTTGCCTAATTTCAGGTATTTTGCATTATGCTTGTTATGTGAAATATCCCAAAAAAAAACCAATAGGCCACTTTGTGTAATTATGCTCACTTGTGAAAACACAGGAACAGTTGAACTCCTGCTGCTGTTGTTCCAGTGCTTTTGTTTTTTTTGCACTTATTTTAGCACAAAAAATGCATTCTCCCATCATAAATTTCAGGAAGGATGCATTTTGTGCTAAAATAAACAGATTTGCATTTCACGTAAATACATAAAATTGCACATACTTTTGCCAAGTTTTTACAAAATTACACAAAAACAAATTACCGAAATTTAACTCAATCCTACTATTGCCGGCCCTCCCTGCATTTTCTTTGGTGTTGGGGCTCCGACGCCCACTGCCCCCTGAAGGAATTCACCCGGCAGACCAGCGCGCGACTCCCGCTGGCTGCGCTGGCTGAATCGATTGCGCCCTGCATGATCGGCCTCGGCGCCGGGCGCGAGTGGTGAGGAGGGGCCGCTCCTGTTCGGGTTGCTGCGCCACGAGCGGCCCTCCTGGGCATCGGACCCGTGCGGAGATGACTTGTGGATCCCGGACCTCTGGGGGGGGCGGGCCCCGGCCGTGTGGGAGCCTAGCCCGGGGGCTCTGGTCTGCCGCAGGCTTCCCTGCCCCGCGCTCGGGGCCTGGGCCGGGCGTGCCCGCTGACTGGGGATCTGGACCCCGGGGGCCTGCCGGAATGCGGCGCCGGGCTTGGGCGGCCTGGGCATTGCCCCCGGCTCGAGGCCTGCCATGCACTGGGTCCTAGAGAGGTGTTGCGGCCTACTGGCGGCGGCCCCCCCTCCCCTGGATCTGGCAACAGGACAGGCTGGTCGGGGCCCTAGCGCTGGTGGAGCGAAGAGAGTGAGAAGCCTCGTCAAAGCGTGGGGTTGCTCGGAACCCACGCTAAACTTGGAGCAACCCACTAAGTAACAAGAAAAAAGAGGAAAAAGAAAAAGGAAAAGAAAAAAAAAAAAAGGAAGCAAAAGAAGGGAAACAAAAAAGATAAAAGATAAAGAAAAAAAGGGAAAAAAAAATAAATAAAAAAAAAATAACAATGGTGGCTCCCCAGGTAGATAGCACACCACACCAATAAAACTCCACTGGCGCAGAATCCAACCTCTTAACCACAACAAGAGGACTACAGGGACACTGGGACAGCGCCATTGAAGACTCCAGCACCTGGGTGGAATCAGACCCACATCAGCATCACAAAATCACAGAGCTTGTGGCGTCTTTTCAAAGCCGACGTCCGTGCTGCCAACCAGGGACTACCACCACAATAGCACCATCTGGCCTACCGTTAAATTACCTGTTTGCTGCAAGGGAGTTGCCTGGCCTGTTCTTCCAGGGCCTGTAGGAGACTTCGTCCGGATCGCCCTCCTCACACCAAGCGGAGTGCGACATGGTCAAACCAAAGCACCCCAAACCGGGGGCCCCCACAGATGGGGATCCCTCCCCCGCAGCTGGGCACTCTGACACTCAATTTGCAATGCTGCTACAACTAAATGAAACTCTACGAATGCACTCCCAACAGTACGACAAAATCATGCAAGCAATAATGGAGACCAAGACCTCACTGGAAGGGAAAATCGACGCTGCAACAATGGAAGTCTCATTGCTCCGCGCTGACCACCGCAAATTAACAGACAGAGTGCAAAACACAGAATCATCGCTAAAAACTATCCAACCAGAGATAGCAGACATGAAAAACAAAATCCAACAAATGGAAACGGAACTAGCGCAGTTGAAACGCAGGACTGAGGATGCGGAAGGGCGCTCAAGACGCAATAACATCAGATTTATTGGCATCCCGGAATGCTTGGAACTACCTAAAGCTGAAGATTTTATAGAGAATTGGCTGAAGGACATCTTGAACATACAAGGCGCCACTAAAGCCCCAATAATAGAACGTGCCCATAGAATCCCTGGCAGGACCCCACGACCCGGAGCGCCAGCCCACCCTCTGATAGTTCGATTTCTTAATCACAGAGAGAGAGACTTAGGGCCATATTTATACTTTTCGACGCACAACTGCGCCAACGCAGTTGTGCGCCAAAACATTTAACGCCGGCTAACGCCATTCTGAAGCGCCATGCAGGTGCCGTATTTATTCAATGACGTTAGCCGCCGTTAGCCGGTGTTAGCCGGCGCTGCGGAGTGGTGTGTGTAAAAAAAAATGACACACACCAGGCAGCGCCGGCGTAGGGGAAAATGGAGCTTGGGCGTCAAAAAATGGGGCAAGTCAGGCTGAGGCAAAATTATCGCCTCAACCCGATTTGCGCATTTTTTTTTTGACGCCCAGACGCCATTAACATGACTCCTGTCTTAGCAAAGACAGGAGTCATGCCCCCTTGCCCAATGGCCATGTCCAGGGGACTTTTGTCCCCTGGGCATGGCCATTGGGCATAGTGGCATGTAGGGGGGCACAAATCAGGCCCCCCTATGCCACAAAAAAAAAAATATATATACTTACCAGCACTTACCTTAATGTCCCAGGGGTGGGTCCCTCCATCCTTGGGCGTCCTCCTGGGGTGGGCAAAGGTGGCAGGGGGTGTCCCTGGGGGCATGGGAGGGCACCTCTGGGCTCCTTCCGAGCCCACAGGTCCCTTAACGCCTGCCCTGACCAGGCGCTAAAAAATTACGCAAAAGCGGCTGGACGTCATTTTTTTTGACTCGCCCACTCCCGGGCGTCATTTTTGCCCGGGAGTATAAATACGGCACACATGCCTCGGAGTCATTTTTTAGACGGGAACGCCTACCTTGCATATCATTAACGCAAGGAAGGTGTCCACGCAAAAAAATGACGCAAACTCCATGAACTTTGGCGCTAGATGCGTCTAACGCCAAAGTATAAATATGGAGTTCATTTTGCGTCTAATTTGCGTAAAAAAAAACGACGCAAATCCGGCGCAAACAGAGTATAAATATGACCCTTAGTCCTCCAACATTTCAGAACCTCCAACCCAATCAGCCTGGAAAACTGCACCGTGTCAGCTTACCCGGACTACACGTTGGAAGTACAACGCAAAAGAGCAGCATATATCAAGATAAAACAACTTCTGCTGGAACACAACATCAGCTATTCTCTCATGTTCCCAGCCCGCCTGCGTATAACCACAGACGAGAAAACACTCATGTTCCCCACCCCAGAGGACGCATGGACATAGATCAACGCAAAGGGCCTGACCGGCTCCCCCACAGGAAAAGAAACAACCGAAGAATGGATCACCCCTAATGCCAGAAGGAAAAAGAAAACCAAAACAATATCTCGCCCAACAAAATCACAAATGGAAGCTGACCAAGCGCAAAGCCTGAGGGAGACTAGCGCATTCACCAGGACCCGCACCGACGCCAGAGGCGAAGTGGACATCACCAATAGCGGTTCGCCTGGCGGGGAATCCACCTCCTCCCTCTCTCCTCTATTTGTCGGCCCGACCTCACCCCACGCTCGGCGGACGAACTTTAATATCTGTGGGCGCGTTGGCGTCGCGTCCTCACCGTGGAATAGTAGGATGGAGCTCGGACCCCTCTCACCACAGACGGAGAAACACGACCGCCCAAGGGCGGGGCCGGACTCACTGCCAATCCGTTAACTGCTCGACAGGCCGCCGCCAGAGCACGCGTCAACGGCTTTATGCACACAGGGAAAGAACTATCCTGGAGGTGGGCCACTGGAAGCCCGTCCTCTACCAACCCACGTCCCCAACCAACCAGAATATACCCGTATGGAACTCAACCCTTTGAATTGCTATTTAGGGACCGGTTGTGCCACCTCGTTTCAGATCGGGCCTTTCCCGACATATCCTTTTTTTTTGTCTCATGGTATTGTGTTATTCCTCCTCTCTTCCTCTCTCCCTTCTCTACACTGTTCCCCCACCTTGTGTCTGCGGTCGCTGGCGGGGAGCGGGTGGAGGGGTGCCGGGGGGGCGCGCGGAAGGGGCGGACGGGGATCAGTGGACGCTATGGGGCTGGGATCCCGGGCACGCAACATTGGCGCGCTACAATTTAATACAACATGACGCACAAGGAACCAATATATAATATAATGACCTGGAACGTAAAGGGCATGGTGGGAGCAAAAAAACGCAATAGGATACACGCTCACTTAAAAAGACACCGTATCCACATAGCTATTCTTCAAGAAACACATATCCCCTCAGAGGAGATCCCTTGACTTGCAAGGAGCTGGGCGGGACAAGTCTACAGCTCTGGTACTTCAACTTTCACGAGGTGGGTTCTGATATGGATAGCCCCGTGGGTCCCGTATGTGGTACAACGCAGTATAACAGACAGAGATGGTAGATACTTACAACTGGTGGGCCACTTGGACGGGGAGATATTAGTGATCAACTGACTATATGTCCCGAATGTGGGTCAGGCTGATTTTTTACAAAGAACGTTTTCTCACATGTCAAAAGACTTACTATCAACATGCATCTGGGGCGGGGACATGAACTGCGTACCACAAATCGACTTGGACAGATCACACCCCCCCATGTCGATCACCCCAGTAACCAAAAACTCTCAGACGTTACAACAGTGGATGTCGGACCGCCGAATGACAGACTCTTGGAGACACCTACACCCACAAGACCGGGAATACTCCTATTACTCTCCTGTGCATCTTCTCCATACTCGCATAGATCTTATCCTTACTACACAGGATCTGACACATAGGATTACGAGCGCTGAATACACGGCTAGGGTTATCTCCGATCACTCCCCACTTATAGCCCATATCAGACGGGGTAGACCACGTGCCTGCATCCCCACCTGGCGCCTGCAAACTCAGTTACTACAGGACCAGCCATTCAGAAAAGAACTAGCCGCACAGATCTCCTCTTATTTTACTCAAAACGATGGGTCATCGTGCTCCAGAGCAAACGAATGGGATGCACACAAGGCAGTTATAAGGGGTGCATGCATAGCAACAACGGTCAGAGTGCGTCAAACACTAGTGTGTGAGCTCCGCAACCTAGAGAAGGAAGTCCACTCTTCTGAAAATAAATTCGCTTGTGGCACAATTACCCAGGTTGAGCTCACTGGAACGCGCGCGCAGTGGTACGACACAGACAAGCGACTAAGGTTGTTTGACTACCATCACCATATGGCCCGGGCGCATGCCGGGGGGGGATAAATCAAGCAAACTGTTATCTTGCCTCACACGCACCGAACATCGGAACTCCCCTATAGGTGCCATCCGCCTGGACACAGGTATAATAGTAAATACCCAAGCAGACATCAACAGTGCCTTTAGAGAGTATTATAGCACACTATATAAAGCTCACCCGCCACCCCCCACAGCGTCAATAGACAAGTTTTTCAATGATATTACATTAAACCGCCTGACCACCACGCAAAAAGCAGACCTAGATAGGCCGATAGATATCACGGAAATACAGCGGGCTCTATAACAATTATCACAAGGCAAGGCACCCGGCAGCGATGGTCTACCCCTGGAATACTATAGCACGTTCCCAACCCAAATATTAAACCCATATCTTGCGATGCTATCCGAAGCCTTAAAATGTGGCCAATTACCAGACACTTGCCGTGAGGCATTGATAGCGGTACTGCCTAAGTCAGGCCGTGACCCATTAGACGTACGATCATACAGACCACTCTCGTCATTAAATACAGATTGTAAATTACTCTGTAAACTATTAGCTAACCGGTTACTCCCATTTATGACCGACTTGGTACACCAAGACCAATCAGACTTTATACCGGGTCAGAGCACCTTCAATAACATCCGGAACCTACTGCGCCTAATGGCGGATTCCCCAGAGGGCGACTACCACCGGGTAGCTGTGTCCCTAGACATAGAGAAAGCATTTGACACCCTGGTGTGGCCTTTTCTGATGGAAACACTACACCGCATGGGCTTCGGACGGGCATACATGGATTGGGTGAAGGTGCTTTACACCAATCCAACCGCGAGGGTTAAAACCGGAGACACGATTTCACAATCTTTCAACATAGAAAGAGGTACTAGACAAGGATGCCCACTGTCTCCTCTATTGTTCGCTCTTGCCATTGAACCACTGGCAGCCCATCTGTGTGCGGTTGCCCCTTTATGGGGCGTCCGCGACGATTATACACATCGCATAGTTTCCTTATACGCAGATGACGCCCTAATCTTTCTCCGTAATCATAACGAATCTCTGCCCGACCTATTGAAACTCCTTCGCGAGTATGGCTCATTGGCTGGATTAAGGGTGAACTGGGCAAAGTCGTGTATATTCCCCATGCGCCCTGTCCCTGAGGCACATAGGACACTCCCTAACCCGGGCGATCTGAAGTGGTGCCACACCACTTTTAAATATCTGGGCATAAACATATACCACGACACACGCGATCTAAGAGACGGTAACTTAGGGCAGGCGATCAGATCCATCAGAGGATCCCTGCCCTTCTGGTGCTCACTCCCCCTCTCGCCTCTGGGCAGAGTGGCCATAGCAAAAATGATAATTCTCCCTCGCCTGTTATACTTTTTCATGGCCCTTCCACTGACCTTGCCGCCCTCCTTCTTTAGACCACTAAACAGCCTCTTAATAGCTCTAATATGGGGCAAAGGTCGCCGGCACGTGGCGCTGACTAAAATATCCCAACCACTAAACAAGGGGGTGGGCTGGGCGCTCCCAGATTCGAACTATATTATGCCGCCTCCCAAATCCAATGGATATCTACTTGGCTAGGGTGCCCCGATAATGCAGAATCAAAAATGATCCTGTCAACTCTGGGAAACGGAGAAGTACTACAATACCTTATGAATCGCGAGCACCCCAAACACCCACGAAACATACTACTGAAAATCGTGCATTGGATATGGGGCCGCTATGTCCTAACCGGTGCCCAAAAGACACAGTACTCCCCCAGGATTCCACTCCTGGCCACCCCGAAACTTGCCAATATAGCTCCCAGGGTGGGTCAGGGTGGATGGTACGATAAGGGCATTTGCACAATCGGTGATATATACAACGAAGGTTGTCTCATTACATTCAACGCTCTCTCCGACAAACATAACTTGGGACAGGGAGGCTTTATTGCGTTTGGAGCTGTGCGGCAGGTAATACGCTCTTGCTGGAACAGTGGCAACTTAGAACCTAACATTTCACCCACGCTTCATGAGATACTAGGTAACATTACAGCCCCACTAAATGTATCTGGCACATACATGATCCTTGCTTCCCACCTTGAACACAGTCAAGAGCATGCTAAAAACAAATGGGATAGCGTGTTGGCTACACCCCTGTCACAGCAAGCATGGACTCAGGCCATGAATATGATCAAGTCAGTCTCACGAATCCCGCGTTTCCGCTTCACACAGTTCAATTACTTGCACCAAACATATCTTTCACCTCATCGCATCATGCGCATGTTCCCTCAATCGCCACAGGCGTGCCCTAGATGCTCATGTCCCGACGCCAACTTTTTCCACATGACCTGGGACTGCCCCCCAGTCCGAAAGATATGGAACGACATAATAACACTACTGACGGAATGGACCGCCGTTGCGCTCCCCACTACACCTGAAATATGCCTACTGGGTATAGGCCCCTCTCCTAAAAAACAGAAGCACACATTCAGATGCATAGCATTGGCACTGGTCACGTACAGAGGCATCATCGCAATGCACTGGAAAGCCCTGGCCGCCCCAGGAATTGACCTGTGGCGTGCTGAGCTGTTGCGGTGGGCCAAAGCCGAGGCGCAGACGCTGCAGCTCCTGATGGACAAGGGGATCCCAGCTAAGGGTCTAAACACTTGGAACTACTTTGTGAAAACCATAGAAAGCAAAGACGACATGCGTCCTCCATGAATATTTCACGAAACGTTAACCCCCCGAGGGTACTGATAACAGTTAAGTTAACATAGCTATACACCAACACAAGAACTATAAGGTCGCACCCCGACAAACGAGCTTCCCCTTCTGGTCCCCTGCTGGCCCGAGTCGGCATGTCGCGAAGCGTATCCGCTGCCCTCGGGATAGGCCGCTGGGGAGGTAACGGGGCTCAGAGACCTATTTTCCTCCGTGCCCCCCATGCTCACCCCTCCCCCGCTCCCCTGTGCGCGCTATCTAGGTCCCCGCTCCCCCATCTCCCCCCCCCGTTCGTAGACTCCCACTCTTTCAAGACTGATTAGATCACCTGTATTTCTTTTGTTATGCTTAATCTGTGTGTAATATAATAATAAAAATGTATTAAAAAAAAAAAAATGTCTATGGAAACAGGTTGCCCTGGAAAATTGCTTATATTGCATCTCCCTTTCTTAGTAACAAAATTATTTGGGCCACAACTGAATGAATTACCAAAATAGTCAGCTGAAAAATGAAAGTTACTGCAATACACAGGTGGACGTTTTCAAGATACTGTTAGTCCTGGTGCAGCTTTGTAGCCTGATGTAGTTTCTGTGGATGGCCATTTCAAGGGTGGGCCTGTGGTTGTGGGACCACATTTGTTGAGAAACTGACTGCTTTGGGCTACCTCTAGTCCCAGCCCCTTGATATACCTCTGCAAAAAAATTGTTGTAGAGATTATAATTTTTGCTTTGTGTTTTTGGATCATTAGAGACACTAATTTAGTTTGGGTAGACACTGCTAATCCGGGTCAAATTTTTTTCTGGACAACATTTTTTAAAATGCCAGATGTGTTGCAGTGATGATGTAATATTTCAATAACCATGAGGCCTATATACTTCATTTTGGTGTCAAACATAGGTTTTGGGGGCCAAGTAGTCTTATAGAGACACAAAATAACTCTTCAGAGCAACGCTTCTGCCATTTTACAAAATGGTGACTCTACTGTATATTGATGTGTTTTAGCCATCGTATTGGTAATTTATTTTAATATTGTTTTGGTTTCAGGTTTTCCATTCATTGAAATTCATAAAAATGAGCAATGCAGGTGATAGATTTACCTCCTGACATAGTGTTGCTAACTACAAAATCTGAGGACGCCTTCAACAAAGAAGAATGTGTCATATGCCAAACTAATCTGAAAGAAAAGCTAACCAACTGTGGCTGGACAGAAGAGATTTTGAGATGCTGCAGAAATACAGCAAGACAAAGTTCACAAAAGATTGAAACTGATGAGTGAAGAGGATCAAATATTTTATCATTGTAATAACAAGTGCTACAATTCACATACAGTGGAAAACAGCCGGGAATGAAAGTGTTAAAAAATAATAGAAACCAGTGAATCACAACAAGAGCCGGGTCAATTGAGAAAGCAATGACAACCAAACCCAGTGGCCATCCACTTAAAAAATCGATGGCTACGCCTCGTCCAGCTCCAGCAACTGATCAGAAAGCAGAGGATCTTCAATGTGTTATCTGTGGTTTAGCCAGAACAAGGATCAAAGGGATTGACAAAAGATCAAAGTACAGAGTATGTAAGTCTCAAAGGGCAAACATGTTTTATCTGCAGCTAGTTTCTTCCAAGATGAAGTTTTCAGCCAAGTAGCTAATCTTAACAGCGAAGTGAATGTATTTGCAGTGGATTTGAATGCCCACCCAAACTGCCTGCGTGCATACATTCACAAAAATTAAAGTGTAATGAGCTCCCAGCTGCAACGTAACTGCCAGCCTTCAGTTAAATTAGCACTGTTTGAAAAAACAAATTAGGTTTCAGAGCCAATCTTGATGCTGGCAATGGGTTCACACTCAATGAGATCAGGGAAATGGTCAACATTGATGAAATTGTATTGATTCATAATAATGACATTATGATTTTTCTGGAGAGAATGTACAATGACAGAACGAGGTTTTGTCAGTCTAACAAAAAGAATGAGCCACCTATGGTGTTCTCAGCTGATTTGACTCCTGAAGTTCTTGCTGCCAAAATAAGATCACAGGATGCTTTAAAATCATCAACAAGCATTTCAAGAAAGGTCCTGAAAGATTTTGATTTTAGACTTAATGACACATTTTGTGATGCCACAGAGGTCTGCAAATCATGGGAGTTAGGAACAGAAGCCACGAACATTGATGATGGCTTTGAAGATGTAAGGGAAGAAGTGGAAGACAATCCCATGAACCAACAGGCTTATGCGGTACAAATGTACTGTCTTTTCCAAATCATGTTTTATGAATTGCATCACAGCAGCAAGAAAACTCAGCTAGACATGATGACTGCCCAGGCAATCTATGACAAGGGCAAAAGTAGAGAGCTAATCGCTTCAATGAATTGGATTGGTGTATCAACAAGTTCTAATGACACTCTCTCGAGTGGGTGAATATCCCACTGGTTCTGGAGGGGGCAACATGCCCTGTGCTTTGTCCTGGGGAGTGCAAGGAAACAATCTCTCGAGTGGGTGACTTGCCCACTGGTTCTGGAGGGGGCAACATGCCCTGTGCTTGGTCCTGGGGAGTGCAAGGCCACAGTCTCTTGAGTGGGTGAATACCCCACTGGTTCTGGAGGGGGCAACATGCCCTGTGCTTGGTCCTGGGGCGTGCAATGCCATAGTCTATCGAGTTAGTGAATACCCCACTGGTTCTGGAGGGGGCAACATGCCCTGTGCTTGGTCCTGGGGATTGCAAGGCCACAGTCTCATGGAGGCTGGGCTATATGGAGTCTGCTGGCGGTGATGGCTGCACTGTGGTGGTGTTTGTGGGAGGCTCCTGCTCAGCCCCTGCACCCTCTGATGGCTGCACTGTGGTGGTGGTTGTGGGAGGCTCCTCCTCAGCCCCTGCACCCTCTGATGGCTGCACTGTGGTGGTGATTGTGGGAGGCTCCTGTTCAGCCCCTGCACAACCACAGCTGGCAGGGGGGGCTCCGTGACAGCTGCTGGTGCAGGCTCCTTTCCCTTCTTTGTGGCTGGTGCAGGCTCCTTCCCCTTCTTTGTTGCTGGTGGAGGCTCCTTTCCCTTCTTTGTGGCTGGTGCAGGCTTCTTCCCCTTCAGTATTTGTGGCCTGGAATCCTTTCCACCACGAGTAGGTGCTGCTAATACTGGGCCTGTGGACTGCTGAGGTGCTTGACTGGGTCCTTTATACCCTGCCCATACGTGCAGGACGGGGCAGAGGGGTAGGGAAGAAGTCAATCTGGGAAAGGAAAAGCTTTTTAGGGACATTGGGGCGGGAAGAGGGAGAAGTAATGGGAGTGGATGATGAGGGAGTGGTTGTTGGAGGTGTTTGCTGGATTTGTGTGCAGGTGCATGGGCGTTATGCTGTTGTGAGGTGGCTGGCTGTTGGGTGTCAGAGTGCTTGCGTTTGTGTACTTTGGGAGGAGGGGGCACAGACACAGTGGGAGAGGACACAGGGGACGTGTGCATTGAAGTGGGGGGGCGTGTGCTGTTAGGTGTGCTGGTGAAGGGGGAAGTGGATGAGGATGTAGTGCATGCAGGTGTGAGTGTAGACGCAACTGGGAGGGAGGTGGACGAGGAGGAGGAGGGAGCCACAGTGAAGGCAGTGGATGTTGGTATGTCTGCATCTGGATGGTGTTTGTGTGAGTGCCTGTGTGATGACGTATGGTGCTTGTGTTTGCCATGTTCACTCTTGTGTGTTGTCCTGGGTGCATGCTTGTCTGCCTGTGTGGTTGGGATAGGTTGGGGTTGAGGGGAATGAGGTTGAATAGGGGAATTTGGAGGGGGGAGGCTGGAAACAGGGACAATGGCTGCCATCAGCGAGGAGGCCAGAGCCAGGATTGATCTATGTTGGGCCGCCATGCCAGTGTGAATGCCCTCCAGGAATGCATTTGTCTGTTGCATTTGGACTGCCAGCCCCTGGATGGCATTCACAATGTTTGACTGCCCTACAGAGATGGATCTCAGGAAGTCAATAGCCTCCTCACTCAGGGCAGCGGGGCTCACTGGGGCAGGGCCTGAGGTGCCTGGGCGAAGGAGATGCCCACCCTCCTGGTTGAGTGGGCACAGGCAACTTGCTGAGGGGCTGCTGGAAGAGCGGTGTTGGTATGGGGTGGCGGCTGTACCTGCAGCTGGGGTGGTCACAGAGGTGGCTGTCACCACCAGGGAGCTCCCATTGGAGGAGGTACCTGAGTCTGTGTTATCCCCTCCAGTCTCTGCTGTGGTGCTCCCCTTGCCCTCCATCCCACTGGTGCCCTCAGCGTCGGTGGACTCTGCCTCCAGGGTCCTGTGGGATGCAGTTCCCTCTGTCGCTGGTGCCTCTGCTCCTCCGCCAGATGATGCTAATGAACATAAGGACAGGGTGACAAAACAAGAAAGGTGGGAGAGTGTCAAATGATGCGCTGGGTCAATGACTGCACCAACACCACCGTTGGCGTATACAGCACCCTCACACACAGGGTACATGCCTACGCACTATGCATTGCACTACCAGTGATATTGCTAGCCACCAAGGCATGAGGAGGAGCACACACTGCCAACTGCAGCACACCTGTGACCAACACAGCCCTGACCAGCAGTGGATGCTAACAAGCTAGGTAGACAGTATTTCACCTTCAGACCCTTAGCCACCAGAGGACCTATGCTGCTATGTCTGGCCTTGCCTAGGGGCACCCACTGACACACAACCACCACCCGGATACCATCCCACCAGCCGTGAGCTTCAATGATGTCCACTGTGCTCACCCCCTTGTGGCTGCTGTGATGCCCTCAAGCGCCCATCCAGCTATGGATAGGCCACCACCAGTATGCAGGCCATCAGAGGGTTCAGGGTCCGACAGGCACATCTTCCTCGTTGGAACACATCCCCAGCAGGGCCTTTCCGGTCTTCCATGCCCAGTGTCTCAGGTCCTCCCACCGTTTCGGACAATGGGTGCGCCGCCTGCCATAGACCCCCAGGGTCTGCACCTCCTTGGTGATGGCACGTCATATACCCTTCTTTTGATGGACACTGACCTGCAGAGGCAATACAGACAGGAGAACATCATTAGACAAACAGTCCAGCCAGTAACACGAACGGCTCACCATACCCATTTCCATCACCATTGGCACACACATAGCCCAGCACACAACGTGTACACTGCCAAGAGGACATCCACCCACCCCCTTACTTGATGCCTTCACACACAACTCCATGCATTCATGCCACATGTATCATGCCCACAGTGTACTCACCTGTTGGTCTGGAGGCCGATTCAGCAGTCCATACTGGGGTAGGACCCCATCCACTAGTATCTCCAACTCCTCAGAAGTGATGGATGGGGCCCTTTCCCCGGTCACACGGGCCATGGTAGGTTCCAGACACAGGTCATAGCAGCACAAGCAGTGTTGGTCCTCTCCTATGGAAGGTCAGGAAACAAGTGATGAATATGATAGAAAATGGTGGTCACGTCTGCGGCAGTGCATACCATCCCCGTCGACGTAGATCACCATTGGCCACTGTACCCCATAGGACCCGATTATAACCAATGAGGAGTTGCACAGCGGTTCACGGCCGCCCTCCGCCACAGCGCACAACGTCAGCGGCATTACCTCACTTGTACCTGTCCCTCCACACAGGACAGGTTGATGCCATTTCAGTGGGTGGCGGAAAGGCCTATGGATTAATGCTGTGTCACAAGATAAATAGGTACACACTTGACAAATTACACTGTCCCATAACATGTTTGCAGATTGCGGACTGCTGTTGTGGCTCCATTGTTCCGTTTTTTGACACCCTCCTCACTCTTTTGCCCCTTAGATACCTACTGCTGCGGCTGAATAGGAGATGGAGACATAACCCCATGTACAGATCCCTGGTGGACTTAGCTACACAGGAGGACAGGCACATTATCCTCACCTATAGACGGGAAAGGGCCACAATCACAGAGCTGTGTGCCCAATTGGAGCCTGACCTGATTTCTGCTATCCGTCAGCACACTGGGATCTCTCTCTTGTGCAAGTGCTATCAGTTCTCAATTTCCTGGCAACTGGTTCTTTCCAAGTGACAGTGGGCTTGGCAGCAGGAATATCACATCCACTGTTCTCAATAGTGCTGACAAGAGTGTTGTCTGCCCTGATAAAACACATGTGCAGCTACATTGCATTCCCCCACGGTGAGGATTCTATGCAATGGGACATATCCTTAATATAACTGGTGCGATTGATGGAGCACATATTGCATTTGTGCCCCCCGCCAGAATGAAAAAGGTGTTCCGGAATCATAAGAGTTACCTCTCCATGAATGTGTAGATGGTGTGCTTGGCGGACCAATACATCTCCCTCGTCAATGCTAAGTATCCTGGGTCAGTTCATGAAGCCTTTGTCCTAAGGAATAGCAGCATCCCAAATGTGCTGGCCCAACTACAGAGGTACAGGGTGTGGTTAGCAGGTGAGCCCTGGTTCCCACCCAGTATATGTTGGTGTATGCCTATTGTGTTAGCCAAATAGGATAGTGGGTGGCTAAATGTGCCCCTCAATATTTGCAGGTGACTCTGGTTACTCAAACCTGTCATGGCTGCTGACCCCTGTGAGGAATGCCAGGACAAGGGCAAAAGAAAGTTATAATGAGGCACATGGGTGAACCAGAAGGATCACTGAAAGGACCTTTGGCCTCTGGATGGCCAGGTTTCGGTGCCTCCATATGACAGGTGGATCCCTGTGCTACACACCCAAGAAGATCTGCCAGATAGTCGTGGCATGCTGCACGTTGCACAACCTGGCCCTCAGATGCCATGTGCCTTTTCTGCAATAGGAGAAGACTGGTGATGACCCTGGGAGCTCCACACACTGGACCAGGAGTCTATCCTCCAAATATCCCTCTCACTGCCCCTCCTGTTGTTGTTTTTGATGACCCTGTGGCAGCAGTGGAACCTGTGGACAGCGAGGATGAGGATGTGGACAACAGAACATCTGTGATCCGTCAGTACTTCCAATGACACACAGGTGAGACAGTGCAACTTTACATTTCTATGACTTTGGTTGTATTCTGTGTGGCATTGGCATGCTAGTATTTACCACTTCTATGCCCTCTTACTGTTACCTCTGGCAATTCATTTAGCAGATGTTGGTGATTTGCCAAATACTCATGGTGTGATCACAACAGCCGGCTACAGGTCATTGATTCTATGCTCATTCTATGTACAGTTCGTCTGCAATGGTTGTACCTGTTTCAATCTATACATATTTGAAATACATGACATACTCAAAATCGATTTATATAAAAGGGTGTTTATTGTAGTACTAATATATAGAGGGAAAAGTGCAATGGGATCGGGTGATGATGGAAGAAAAGTTCACGGTATTGTTCCAGTCTGTTCGTAGCACAGGTGCATTGTTCAAGGGGGCATGGGAAGTGGAGCAATGGCAGTTCAAGGTGGACAGGATGACAGAGTGGGACAGAAGGGTGACAATCAGGAGAGTCCTATTTCCTGGTGGGGGTCTTGGCAATGTTCTCTGTCTTGTGCCTGGATCGCAGGGACCGTTTGCGTGGTGGTTCTCCTTCTTCGGGGGGCTGGAGTGCTGGTGGCCTGTTGGTCCTGTGGCAGGAGCTCCTGTCCACTAGCGCCGGCGGACGTGGAAGGCTGTTCATCTGTTGGGCTAGTGTCAGGGCCCCGGTGGTATGCCACTGTCTCCCTCATGGTGTTGGCCATGTCTGCCAGCACCCCTGCATTGGTGACCAGGGTAGTGTTGATGGACTTCAAGTCCTCCCTGATCCCCAGGTACTGTTCCTCCTGCAGCCGCTGGGTCTCCTGAAACTTGGCCAGTACTGTGCCCATGGTCTCCTGGGAATGGTGGTATGCTCCCATGATGTTTGAGAGTGCCTCATGGAGAGTGGGTTCCCTGGGCCTGTACTCCTCCTGTCGCACAGCAGTCCTCCCAGCTTCCCTGTTGTCCTGTGCCTCCGTCCCCTGAACCGTGTGCCCACTGCCACTGATCCAGGTCCCTGATTGTCCTGTGTTAGTGGTGTTGTCTGAGGTCCCTGTAGTGGTGGACACACTGCTGATTGACATATCCTGGGGATAGAGGGATGGGCCAGCTGGGTGTGTGCTGTGCTGGTGTTTCCTGAGGGGGAGGTTCAGTGATGGTTTGGGACTGTGGCAGGGGAACCGACTGTCCAGAGGTCCCCGATGGGCCGGGATGGTCATCTTGATTCAGGCATGCAGAGCTGCTGTCATCACTGTGGGCCTCTTCTGTGGGGGGACTGGATATGGCTGGCACCTCCTGTCCGGTTACGTTACGTTAGAGGTCCTGTTGGGGTGTAAATGCATTGGTATGGTATCTACGTGTGCCATCTTGTGCATGGGTGTGTTTACCTGTATGGTTGTGATTTTCCTGTCAGCTTTGCCTTGGGTGAGTGGTGATTTTGTGGGCTGGGTGAGTGTCTCCACTGGGCATGCTGTGGTGATGGGTGTCCATGCAGGTCTGTGTTGGGGGTCCATGCTTTGGTGTTGCATGAAGGGCTTAGTATTTATTGGGATATGTGGGTTGTGATAGTGGGATATATGTGAGTTGTTGGGGTAATGGGTGTGAAGGTAGGGGTATGGGTTTGTGATGGCATGCAGGTTGGGTGGGGAGGATATAATAGTAGATATATGACTTATCAGAGTCCAGTCCTCCTGCTACTCCTGCAAGGCCCTCAGGATGCATGATCACCAAGACTTGCTCCTCCCATGTTGTTAGTTGTGGGGGAGAAGGTGGGGGTCCACCGCCAGTCCTCTGTATTGCTATCTGGTGTCTTGAAACCACACATCACACCTTCCCCCGTAGGTCGTTCCACCTATCCTGATGTCATCCCGTGTTCTTGGATGCTGTCCCACTGCGTTGACCCTGTCGACTATTCTCCGCCATAGCTCCATCTTCCTTGCTATGGATGTCTGCTGCACCCGTGATCCGAATAGCTGTGGCTCTACCCGGATGATTTCTTCCACCATTAACCTGAGCTCCTCCTTAGAAAACCTGGGGTATCTTTGAGGTGCCATGATGTGGTGTGAGTGATGTGTGAGGTGATGGTTGATGTGATGTGTGAGGTGATGTTTTGGGGTGTGTGGCGTTTTGTGCGTGGATGGTGTATGAGTGATGGTGTTGTGTGCCTCTGGATGCTGGTGTTGTCTTTGTTATTCTCTCTCTCTGCTTCTTCCAAAAATGTGGTTGTAAGGGGTTGTGGGTAATGTGGGTGTGTGCTTTATAGTGGTGTGGGTGTGGTGTGTGTATGTGTGTCAGGTGTGTGTAGTTTGAATTGTCCAATGTGGTGTAGTTTGGTAAGTGTGTGTGTATTTTGAACGCAGCGGTGTACACCGCCAAATGATTACTGCGGTTGAAAGATCGCCGCGTTGATTCGTGGGTTGTGTTAGTGTGGGCGAATTCCTGTTGGCGTGATAGTGTGGGTTTTGCTATTGCCAGTTTATCACTGACCTTTGGTGTGGCAGACTTGTGTGGGTTTCTGAATTGTGGTGGATTACTAAGTGTGGGTCATAATACCCGTAGCGGATTTCTGCAGCAGACACGGTATGTTGGCGGCTCTCAGCACGGCGGTCAGCGGACTTTACCGCCAGGGTTGTAATGAGGGCCTTAATCCCGCTTCATAGTCTGTACAAGAAACTTGACCCAGAGCAACCCAGCGTTCTTATCAAGGCACACATTCTTATGGGTGATGACACTATGAGCAAAATTGAAACAAAGCTTGGAGCTTTAACTGCTGATTGTGTGAAGTTTCCAAAAGGATTTGTTGAGACAGAAGAAGAATGTGTAGAAAAATACCTTGTGCGCATGTGGAACGTGAGTTCTGACTGACCCACATTTGACAATCCTCAATACAGTGAGTTCTCGAGATCAGACCTGCTAAGTGACCTTCCACTGACATCATATTATGTTCATGAGACATTAAGGAGCATTCTACTTGATCAGAAGATGTGAAAATGTTACGTAGAGGCAGATGCATGTGAATTTGGTTGGGAAGATATTGATGGGGTGCTAAAACCAATGTAATTTCTAAAGCCTTTACCCACAGAACTTACACGTACATGTACTTGCAAAACCTGAGCTACAAAAAATATGTCCCTGTTGAAATGCTCTTCTCAAATGTTCAGTATTCTGCAAATGTACGATGAGTGATTTCTGAAACAAATAAATAAAGTGAACTATGAAACTGTGTCTAAAACAGAAGTGATAAACATTATTTTTTTTCATATTCAGTTCATAGGCATTCTTTGGTGTATATATAAAAGGATTATGGGCCAGATGTACTAAGCTTTTTCCTTGTCACAAATGGCCCAATTCACAGAATCGGGCCGTTTGCGACAAGAAAAAAACATTTTCCGATGAACAGATCCAATTTTGTGATTCAGAAATCTATTTACCGAATGGCAAAAAGGGTTTGTGAGTCGCAATTAGGAAGGGGCTTTCCCTTCCTAATTGCAAGTTGCAGTGCTATGCATGATTGTTTTGTGACTGTGAATGCACACACAAAACAATGGCAGTTAGCACCAATTTCAAATTGGTGTTAACCCATGAGCAAACAGGAAGAGGTCCCCACAGGACCCCTTCCCCTTTGTGAATGGATGTGAAAATATTTTTTCAGAGCAAGCAGTGGTCCCAGGGACGACTGCCTGTTCTGAAAAAATAAAAATACTACTTTTCATTTTTGCTTTTGGAATGCATCCCATGTTCCTTTAAGGAAACGGGATGCATTTTAAAAAAATAATACCTGCTTTATTTAAAAGCAGTCACAAAAATGGTGTGCTGGCACCAGCAGGCCACAATCCCTGTGAGTGTGGACATTCCCAATGGGGTTGCAAATTGCGAGCTACCTCATGAATATTCATGAGGTAGATCATTTACAACACCATTGGGAATTGCAAACAGTGTGAGTTGCATTTAGTATTGCAACTCGCAAAGATGCTCAAATTGCGAGTTGCAATACCAAAGGGTCATCCATCTGGCCCTAAAACCTATTTTATTTGTTTAAGTTCTACATACATCTCTTCTTCCTCTATGGTAGCCACCATTTTAGAAAACGGTGGAAGGGTTTGTGTGAGGAGTTATTTTCTGTCTCAATAAGACTAATTGACCCCCAAAACCACGAAAGTGAAGTATACAGATCTCATGGTTCCTGAAATATTACATCATCACTGGAGCACTTCTGCCATTTTAAAAAATGTTTTCCAGAAAAAAATCAGCCCGGATCAGCAATGTCTACCCAAGCTAAATTACTTCTCTAATGATCCACAAACACAAATCAAAAATGAAAATCTCTGGACAATAATTGTTCTATGGAGGTATATAAGGGTGCCATGATTATTTAATACCCTGCCTCCAAAATCAAGACAGTACATCAGAAGGACCATTAAGGGGAAGATTTCAAAAGCTTTAATATAGTGGAAAGCCAAATTTCCAGATGCAAGATGTGGAATTTATCTTCAGAGACAAATTTCTGGTCCACTCATCTGTCCAACACAAAGGTGTTTCAAGAGGGGCTGTACTAAAGTATGTTATCATTAGTAGGGTTCAGGGATTTCCTTCATTCACTTTGTGGTCTTAAGAAGTGTACAAATAGATCTGGGCTTGAAATGGGAAATTACTTGTGCCAGTACTATGAGTCAAGATCATCTCCCCACACTTTGCAATTCCCTTTGTCAACTCAGAGAATATTTCTTTGACTGTAGAATTGAAGGATACACCAAGTATTCACTACAGGCTGGATTGTTTTATCCTAAACTGTAATCTAGCCATATCATACCATTCTCAATTGAACACAACACTATGCTCCATGATCAGTTGTATTTCATAATGTTGAGGTTAATATTATAGACTCCAAAAAATCGGCGACCATTAGATCATCTTGGTAAGCCTATAAAAAGAAGAATAGATTTGCTATGCTTGATTGAGAAGGCCATGGCTATGTCTGCTTAATACCTTGCCTGTTGTCTTGTCCCTCTCGTCATGCCTCGGACCCTGCTCCACCAGAATTCCAGAAGACAATGAACATCTGGCTTACCAATAGACCCTAGAAATACATTTTCTCCATTCTCCTAGCGCCAGGTTGAGATGAGCACTCTACAAATGAACATGGCAAAACATAACAACATAATGATTCTTAAATCCATATCTACTTACTTTATTGATACATTTGCAGTGAGTATTGCAAATTAACATATAAACCACAATATTGTAAATCCTTTGATACCATGCCGGTTGGTTCCCTCTAATTATAAGAGGTTTTGGTACACTATTCTGGGCAAGGAGTGAGAGGTTGCAGAAAGCAGCTTCATAATCTGGAATAGCAATAGGTATCCCATTCCATCCCAACCACTGACCCCACCAGGAAGGTACTACACATTCTATTGACCAATTACTGAAACAATACTGGAGAATATTATTTTCTTCAGCTGATAAACTCTGAAGATAGGTATATCACTTCCTCTTAACAGACATAGACCTCAATATAACCCTGGTGGTCTTTTGACCGCCAGATTAAATGTGGCGGTTCCACCATCAACAGGCTGGCGGTGCAGACCTCCACATTATGAGTATCACAGGTGGCCTCTGTCAACCTGCTACTTCTCCACTCACACCGCCAGGATCAGACATGACCCGGGGGTGCACAGAAGACCACCAGCGGTATAAGGAGCAGGCTTTCCACCATGGTTTCTGCAGCAGTGTCACTGCCACAAAAAACCATGGCCGAAAGGCTACCGGTGACAGGGTTTTTTCCCTGTCGCTGGAAGATGAGTCCCCCACCACCCTAGCAAGCACTAAAACCACCGCCCCCTACATATACAGCACCCCCTCCCCACACCCTCTGCATACACAGCACCCCATCCCCCACCCCTCCATACCCAGTGCCCCACCCGCACACATGCACACAGATATCCACACGCACCACGCATACACCCATTCACCTACACTTACATACACACATTCACTCACAAGCATTCACAACATTCATACATGCATTCATGCACACATACTCACACACTTCCAAACACGCATACTCACATGCATACATACTTACATGCAGACATCCACTCACTTCAACATTCAGACATGCATACAACCACACATACACACAATCATGCACCCACACAGGCACCACACACTCACACACGCAAACACAACACCCAACCTCCTCCTGTCGGATGATCACCTTACCTGTTCCAGGAGGAAGGACATCCAGCAGGGAAGGGGTGCTTCCACCTCCGGCAGTGCCCCACCAGCAGAACACCGCCAGGCTGTATTTTGGCCCATAATACGGCAGACAGTGTTCTACTGGCAGGTCAGGGCCAGTGGTGGAACCGCTAGAGCTCCCCCACCAGCCAGCACAACTACTGACAGATTTCCACCCAAAGTGTGGTGGAAATACAGCAGTAGTATCGATATGGTGGGCAGAAGACCATCAGTCTTCTGGTGCCCGGGGCTTTGGCGGTATTTGAAAAAGACTGTCAAAGTCATAATGAGAGCTATAATGCCTTCAAACAATGTATAGGGTAAACTGTAGGGCAAGGAGAGCACACTCCTGATCAACCCCTGATTAGGTAATGATACAGAAAGATAGTTTGAAGATGCAATTAGCTTCAGAGAAATATGGAGAACTAAATACCACTAAAAGTATTGGGAAGTAGGTATTACTAGGTATGGTTATATTTGTACATTTGGGAACACCCAGAAACACCTACATTCATGAGCATTCTCAAACTCCAATTGAACTCTCTCTCACTTTAGAAATGGTTCAAAATGTACTCCAGTCGAGGGCTGGAGTAACCCCTCCTCCAAGAAGCGTGGGTGAAAAAATCAATCCCAGATTTTTTGGGGCATCAGAGAAAGTCTTTCTTTATGAGAAAAATGATTTAGCAGCAGATAAAAAAGAAAAAGAGAATATGCATTTAAAATACAGGTTCTATATTCACATGCTTAATCTATGCTGTGCTGATTTCTGAACTGGGTGAGTAGGAGCCCATGGGTTATGTCACATGACATTCCAGGTTGTGAGTAGTAGCAAATTACTTTCTCTATATATGCCACTTCAAGTGCTTTAGTAGTAAAGCCTACCAACTGACAA
The DNA here is from genome assembly GCF_031143425.1 of Pleurodeles waltl. Lineage (NCBI taxonomy): Eukaryota > Metazoa > Chordata > Amphibia > Caudata > Salamandridae > Pleurodeles > Pleurodeles waltl. Next base: position 347,760,101 of record NC_090442.1, read on the forward strand.
GAAAGAGCACTTGTGAAACCCTCTATGGATACTACCAGTTCCACCAGGTCCAAGGGTGAATACAGGCCTTATGATGACTAATGACACCTTGTGAGAGTAAGTCTAGCATGCTTTTAAAGTCTAATAGTCAGGGTTAGCTGTTTACAAGATTTTGGCCCAGCCACCTACAGTGTCACATCCTTCTCTTCTCATATTAGGCTATACAGTATAAATATTGTGATTTTATGATAAGTGGACTATTGCTTAGCAGCCAGAATCCGATTCATTATTCAAAAATGTACATGGCAAATGGGACAGAAACCGTGAGGGAATACATTATCTGGGAATATAGTTGTATAATAAGTTATTGGAGTAACTGTTATTAGAGAGACAACTCAATGACATGTTTGCAATGGTGAATGGACTCTTATGAATTCATGAAAATCATAGTTTATTATAATTGAGGGATGTGGGAAACAACTTTGTCAGTTGTAACTTTTAGTAGCCAACTTGGTTACTCTAGCTTGCTTGGTTGCCTGCTCAAAATGGCATATTAGTTTAAATCACTGCTGCCTCACAATGTAGGACAGAGGACTATCTGCAGTGTGCAAAAATTCTGTAATGGCTAACTTAATTAATTATAATACAGTTTTGACCTGAGAAACTATATTCCCCTGTTCACCATTACCAAAATACACAAGCTCATTCCTTTTTTATCTACTGAAACCTCCACATAACATAAAATTGACAGATACCCATCTAGACTGTTTCATATATCTCAATTAGCCAAAATAAGTTTTGTATGTGCGTCACATGGTTTTACAGAACAATATTCATCAGAATGCATACTTCACTAATACCCTTGAAGTTCCCAATTAACACCAGCTTGTCTCTAGGGCAGAGCATAACACAATCCTTACTCTTGCCTTTCAGGCCCTTTTACATGGAGCAACCATCACATCATCTACTTCAACATAAATTCATCGCAACCAGGAACACAGAGTAGCATCTCATTATAAGATCATGAACGACTTTCAACATCAACAGATTTCAGGGACAACCTGCCCACTAAATCAAAAGATGTTGGTTATTCAGTTTAACAAATTTCTTTAATTTGGTCTTCTATATAACAGTTCCTGCTTAAGCCAGAGGTTTACTCAGTTCTTTTTTTGAACAATTAATTATTCAGAATTTCAAAGATTTACAGGCTTTAACTGCCTACATCCTATCACATGTACATACAGCAGAAGGAATACTACAGACGTCATGATTGGAAAGCACAAATAGGCAAAGACAAAACCACAGACATGAGTAAAGGAGCATATACAACTACCAAAAAAGGGAGACAATCGCTCATCCAAACAGGGCACCTCACCAGATTGCGCAGCCACAATAGCTCTGCTAACAATGAGCGCTTTCCCCACTGGTACTGCCCCACCCATACTTCAACCCATCATTCACATGCTCATGCAACAGTTTCCCATACAATTGGACACATGCTCAGGACCCAGCACAGGAGAACCCCTCCAACAGGACCAAGTACCAACCAACATCAGGTGACCCCCGAGGGACCCCAGGGAAGGAAGGGCAAGGGGCCCAGGCCCACTGCAAGCCTGGCAGGAAACAGAGCTCCCAAACACCCCCAGAATTAGAACTTACCCAGCCATAGGATGGGGCCTTACACGTTCTCAAAGACAAGGAGGCACTCATTACGTTTATACATTCGCCGCCAATGGGTCTAACTCCGCGGACCATTTCTGGTGTGTGGGCACCAATGGTGAAAAATATAGATATTGGCCACCATGAGGGCCACTGCTGGCAATGAGAGGACACATTCTCCACATTTGTAAAGTCATGTAACAGAGCATCCTTGGCAATGTCCTGAAAGAGGATATTAGAATGGAGAGTCTGTCACACTGAATGCAAGTAGGCCACCAGGGCTGAACAGGACCAAAGAACATGGAACAAATCACACACAGCAGAGGAGCAGTGCCAACCGCTATCCGTTGGCAGGAGCTGAGCTCCGTAAAGTTTATGAGGTGTCTAGTACCAATTAACGAGAATCTTGAAGTAGGAATACTTCAGTTACTCCTCCCTAAGGGAATGATCATGGCAATCCAAAACCTACCCCTTAGCCTCGTCAGAATATTCCATATTCAGATGGTCCTGCCAGTAGACCCACTATGAGGTGCATGTGTCCTGAGAGTAAATATTGTCAATAAGGATTTGATATAGATTTGACATACCCCCGAAGTGAGACCCCAGAAGCTGAGGTAATTCAGCACTAAGTAGATGGGGAGGTGGAGAGGGTCTCAGCCCAGAAGTTCCTGAAGGCAGTGTTGCAACTGCCAGTAATGCCTTAAATTAGACTGTGGAAGATAAAATGTCAATCTGAGAGGGTCAAATCAACAAAACGAGTTGCCCTCTAGATGGTCTCCCACTGATCAAATCTCCATTCCACCCAAAGATTTCTTGTGATCAGACAGCATGCAACAGTAATGCCCACAGCATCCCTTTATAGAGCGTGGGATGAATCTCAAGGAGCAGATGTGCATTCTTTCATGTTGCCTGAGTAGACCACAGAGTTTGGAGCAATGTGAGGACACAAGCAACAGCACATTATACAGGAGACTCATACAGTCAGGTGTTTGTACCACGGTGCGTTCCTTGGTGGCCCACTGAGGAAAAGAATCCACAGGGGCCAACAGGGAGGCCACCTGAGAAAGATGGTGCTCAAGGTAGTATAGGCACATGTCTGGCAAACAGAGGACCCTCACCATAGGATCAGCATGCAGCCTCAAAGGCTCTTTCCATTTATAGTATGCAGTATAGTGGTTCCAGCAAGCTCTATTGAATTTTCAGTTTACACAGCAGTGACGAAAGTGCCAAGAACGTATTTCGGTGCATCACAGTGTCACTGTGTCATGCAAGAAGTCTGCAGTCACAAAGATCTTGGCATCACCATGGGCAAAAGCAGCATTCTGCAGCCTGGCTGCAGCAATAATCCGTAATACTTACTGGTGGCGGAGAAAGCACGCAATAATAGGTCTGGGGGCTTTGCAGCGTGTGTCACTCTGAGATGCATCTAGTGAGTTTTTTTTAATTCCAGCAATGGGGCGAGGTGAGTTCAGTGAGGTCCAAAAGAAAAGTGGTCAGAAATCCAGGCATCAGCTTCCAATGGAGATGCCACACTTTACTACCAATGTCAGGATTGGTCTCCAACACAGTGATACGATAAGCCAAGGCCTCCACTCTGCAAGCTGTAGCTTCAAGGTAGGTGCTCATAGAGCTCAGGTCTATGTGAGGGATTTAAGATCAGTGGCCATCAAAGTGGCAGCAGCACGTATGGAGACCAGGTTAGCCTAATACCTGTGAGCTCTTTCATGATGGTCTCCAAGATGATGTCTGCCATGGCATCCAGAGGGAAGTGCAGCTTGCTTGCCACCATGTCCGTGAATAAGAGCTGTTAATGGTCTTCCATCTGGGTATCAGGACATGGTAGGCTGGAACAGACACTGATGTCAAAGGCACAATGGGCAGGAACATTCAAAGAGAGGGCCTTAGTACACAAGGCCAAGACCCTGTGGATAGTGTCACCACTACCATCTGCATGCGGGAACCCTGACACCCACCAGAACCATCAGAGCAGTGTACCTCTATAGAAGAGGGGTTTAGGGCCCTGATACAGCTCAACTAGCTTACAGGCAAGGAAAGGGCACAGGGCACATACAGTCCTAGAGTAGAATGACTCCACCACTAGCGATGGCCAGGATGAACCAGGCACAGGTGTCAGTCCTCATAGGACTTCAGCCAGTCTCTACAACCCAAAGTATGGGCGAGAGCCCCAGCAGATATATAGGAGCCAAGAAGCAAAACAGAATGAGACTCTGGGTGTCAGTGCATGCCCTCCAGGGGGCATCTGTCAGGATGCAGGATGAACAAAGAGCGGGTAACAGTCCTCACATGACCTGGGCCATCCGCCCTACCCCCAAGTGTGGTTGAGTTCACCAGCATTGGGGAGGGGCCAGAAAGCAAAACAATGTGGGCCCACAGACTCAATTCATGACAACCCTAGAGGCATGTCCAGCAGGAGGTAGGCCTGTGACAATCCACACAATTCAGGGTAGGCCCTATTGACTGAGAGCAAGACCATCCATGTGGATGTGGGGAAAATTAGAAGCCGAAGGTTGAGCGAGAGTGCAGCCCTCTCCAGCAATATCTCACCTCACCCTGAACACCACTGCCACTCAGAGCCCTTGCACAGTGCATTGCTCACTGGAATACCGAGATGTCACAGGCTGCACTCATGAGTCATAGGAGGCTATACCATCCATTACATGTGCTTCCACGATCAGCAACAATCATGGAACCTGGGGATGCCCTGCATCCCCTGTACTGTGCCAGATCCCAAGCCATTGGAAGAGAGTCCAGAGCTGGCTGATATCCATCTCAGAGCATCAGGTGGCCATAGAGCTCTAACGGGAGCTGTTGGGCAGCCTCAGAGCTCCAATGGGAGCCTGCCATCTTCCTTCATGGACAGGCTCTGCCCCAGTTTCCTCAGTTCTGGTATAAACACACAAACAAGGAACATTGGAGGAAAGAACTTGGCTAGTATGAAAACAGATAATCTATAATACAAAATCTACAAGGCAGCTATTAGTAAAGCCAAGGAAGCTCACTACTCCTTGCGGAATGCAAATTCCAGAAACTACACCAAAGAATTATTTAAAATGGTCTGCATTTTCATAATCAGAATACATGCTTGCCAACACCAATCATTCCCAAAAGCTCTGCCTTTCAGTTACCTGGGTCATGACTAACAAAAACCAAAGACATTGAGATCTACTTCTGGACAAAAACAGACACTAACAGCATCATCACGCGAACTGGGACAAATCATGACCACAACAACACTCGCAAAAGTTATCTATCAAGAAACATCACCTAATTATGTCAAGGAGGTTCACCAAATCTCCATCTAACCCTTGCCCTCAATTTACATTCACAAACATTCTCAAAGCTACATTTGTAGCCATATCAGCTAGATTGAACATGTGAAATACTGTGATCAACAGAATTCCCTAGTGAATAAAAAGCAACGGGTCTGATACACAACATTCCTAATATGAAACTGTAAATTGCATTAAATATGAATGTGCAAGTTACAATTTCCTATTGGGAATTTACTAAAATGGATTCAGTGGAAGTGGGTGCAATTTGCACACAAACGTCTATCTAGCGCATTTGTATTTTGTGAACTAGCACATAAATTAATAGGTTGTTCACATAAAAACGGTTCATAGTGAGTTGCAATTTGACCTACCTCAATAATTAGCATGAGGTAGGTCGCAAATTGAAACCCACTCTTATTGGCTGGAATCATAAGCATGTTTGCCTGCTGCGGTGAGCAAACCCCCATGTTTGTGATTGCTTTTCAATAAAGATGTTTTAAAAAAAATATCAGCTTGCTTTGCTAAAACAGAAATAGGATGTGATTAACAAAGAAAATGAGTAAGTTTATGAAAAATCACCTTTAAAATGTGGGCATTACAAAGTAATGCCTTTACCAAGCATCCATTACCATGCACTGCCTTTACCAAGCATTGCCTTTACAATGCAAGCCCTTTCCCCAAATATACCTTTACAATGCATGCCTTTACATTGAAAGGTAGGTATATATAAGGTAAGTGTGTTTTATATATATATATATATATATATATATATATATATATATATATATTTGGTAGAGGTATTGGGTGGTATGGGTTTTTTGAAAGTTTCAGGATGGGTAGGGATATTGGGTGGCAAGTGTATTTTTAGGGTTTAACAGTGGGTATGATTTTAGATGATATGGCTGTTTTTAGGGTTTGGGGTGGGAAAGGGTATTGGGTGGTAATTATGTTTTTAGGGTTCAGGTGTGGGTAAGGGTGGTAAGGGTGTTTTTAGGGTTTAGGGGTGGAAAGGGGTTTTGGGTGATAAGTATGTATTTAGGGTTTAAGGGAGTAGATAGAAGTATTGAGTGGAAAGGGTGTATTTGGGTTTTAGGAGTAGATAGGAATATTGGATGACAAAGGTGGCAAGGGTATTTTAAAAAATGAGGAGGTTTCAGGGTTTCCCCCAAGATAAAAAAAAAATGTACATACATTTTAACTGAAAAAAACAAAGGTTACACAGACGCTATGGTTCGGTTCTGATTTTACTCGTACAAAACCATATAAATTCAGAAGTTATACTTAGAGTTCTTTCAAGGAACTATAACTGGTGCCCTAAGGTAACTATAACTCGAGCCTTCACCATGCACATTTTCTAGATTGCATAATTTGACTGCAAATGTTTCAGTTATATTTTTAATGATGTCATAGAAGTTGTCATGAGTGCTGAATATCTGGGGTAATTAGCAGTGCATGGCGAGTGCCCCCCTCCACAGGCTGATCTCATCCTGGGCCCTTTCTACCTGGGGACCAGCCTAAACTTTAAATGTTTTTGGGGGGGGTGCACAGACCCCCTGCTCAATCTCACCCCGTGGACCCCTGCCTAAATATTTATTATTATGTATGGAGGAGAGAGCTATGCAGCCCCCCTCTGCAGGATCATCCCCGCCCCAGTGACCTCGTCCTCTGTAGCCCAGCCTAAATATTTAATTTTTGGGGAGGAAGGGGGCCGTGCAGCTCCCTCCCCCAACAGGCCGTTCTCAGCCGCAGGGATCCCGTCCCCTGTGGCCCAGTCTAAACATTCAATTTGTTTTTTTGGGAGGGGGCCCCTCACAGGCCGATTTTGGCCATGGGAAACCCATCTCCAGGGGTGCAGCTTAATTTTTTTTTTGGGGGGGTGGGAAAGCCTAACTATAATGTCCCTTTAACCTTTGCTTCTTTCTGTGAAATACAGCCTTGATTTGTCATGCACACAGAGCAATTATGAAGAAAAGAGGATTATGCTAAATTTGCCATCCATGTGCATTTTGATAACTCCATACCCGTGCTATTAAGCTCTGTATGAAGTATGATGAACTATGGAAGTCAGTTACAGCACGAGGACTGCTATCTGGTTTTATTAAGAGCAAGACACACTGACATGGCTGATATAGAAAAGAAAAACAGTTGTTCTTTTTTTCTGCAACTATTGACTATCCAATGGGAATGTGGCTGTTTGATTTGAAAACATGGTTGAGACACATGAGATGTTATTTTGAGAGAACTGAGAAAGGTGAAATCCGGAACGTATCTACTTGCATTAAAAACACAGGAATTTCACCCTGAGAGCTCTCCGTGTTTTTTTTTTTAAACGCATACAAATATATATATATATATATATATATTACCTAGTGGCTGTCGCCACTAGATAGTTATAATCAGGACCTAGTTTCCACAGAATAAGGCCCATATTTATACTTTTTTCCGTCATTTTTTTAGGCAAAACAGGGGCACACTTACAAAATACAACTGTATTTTGTAAGTTTACACCGCTTTAGCGTCAAAAAATTATGCAAACGTGGCACTAAAAAAGTATAAATATGAGCCTAGGTGTTTTTAGTTTTGCTAACAACTTTGGCACTGTTTGATGGAGCTTCATGACATTTTTAAAAAAAACAACAGACTTCCGTTCAGTTGCTGTCTGGAAAGTTTCAGGATGATCCGTCAAGCAGGGGCTGAGAAAAAGGGGGGCCCAAATCACGAATTTCCCATTCACTTTTCCATAGGGATCTTCTACAACAGTAGCACCAAAACCACTGGACACAATTACATCAAATTTGACAGAAAGATAGCTATTGGTCCTGAAAAGAAGCATTTTTTTTTTATTTGGTGTAAATCCATTCAGTAGAGAAATTAATGGAAATTTCAGTTTTTATATATAGGGACGCAAAGGATTCCCGACCCCTCCAGATCTCATGCCGGGATCTGATTGGCTTCAAGTCTTATCAGCCATGTTGGGACATGGCTTTCCCACTAAAAAAGGTTAAAAATAAAGAAAAGGGGCCAGTGTAAATCTTACCCCTTAGTTCTGGTGGTGGGGTTCCTAAGGGACCCCCTAGGGCTAAAAAGCATTTTTTTAAAAAGGTTTGCCACAGAACTGCAACAGGGTTTCAAATCTAAGTGTGGGCTCCCGTGCTTTGTCATTTTGAAGCCCCCTGGTGGACCAAGTCCCAGGTGCATTATTTAACTGCGAAGGGTGCTGCCCAGCCTCGTTCTGCTGCCCCTGGGACCACCACTTCCCCAGGGCATTTATCAAAGTTGATGCAGGGGGCACCAGGACCCCCTGCAGCCTTCGGGACCACCACCACCCCGGGCATTTGTTTAATTGTGGACGGGGGGCTGTGTAACCCCCATGCGGGCCCAGGGGCCACCACCTGCCTGAAGCATTGATCTCATTATGTGGGGGGGGCTGCACCCCCCCCCCACATCCCTGAGGACCACCACTTCCTTGGGGCATTGATAAAATTGATCTTCTTGTGTGCAGGGGGCACACAGCCCCCCTGCAGCCCCAGGGACTACCACCTTCCTAGGGCATATGTTAAAAAATTTTAAAGGGTGTCTGTTTTGGACCCCCACCACCTCCTGGGTTATTCTCATTGGAGGAGGGCAGTGCAGCCCCCCTCAAGGAGTCACAGACGGCCCTAAGGACCACCACCCATCAGGGCTGGCTTCTGCTATGTCTCGAGGTGCCCACCCCCATGACATAGCTGTTTGCTGTGGCTTGGCTGCAGCCTTGACAGCTGCAGCTAAGTCAAAGCAAACACTCCACTTTCTGACAGCAGTCAAACAGGTCTCGCTGTAAAAAAAGCTGAGTTTTCATCTCTGTTCCCTGCACACAGAGATTATTATTCATACAATTAATTTGTATCTGGTATTTGTTGGTTTAGTTTTCCTATTACCAAGCTTCCACCTTGCAGGCGATAGAGTGTCTTTTCCTCATCCGTCAGATCTTGAGCAAGCCTCCAGCTATGCCTAGGAGCGGCTTACGGTCAGCTTGCAAAGCTGTCTACAGTATGCCTGCACTTTGCACCAAGGAAGTCCAGATCTTGTTCTTATGGTACCTTCCCTCCCAAGGTGAAGTGTAGGAATGTGCCTCTTCTTGACATGGTTACCCCCCACACACACTTTTTGGCTGGTGTCTGATGTAATTTTGTCTGAAAGTGCACTGATGTCCTGCTAACCAGTTCCACCGTGCCATATCTCTTTGCTTAAACTATGCAATTGCTTCCCCAATTGGCAAATCCTTGAGCACCCTCTGTAAGTCCCTAGTAAATAATACCCTGCTACCTACGGCCTGAGGTGCTAAAGAGGGTCCCTAAGGGCTGCAGCACAAATTGTGCCACCCTACAGGACCCTCACCAAGCACTTAACAGGCTGCCATTGCAGTCTGTGTGTCTTGGTGCAGATAAAAGTGAAAACATGACATGGCACACGGCCTGTGTGCTATGCCCCCTAACACTAAATGCAATATATGAAAGTCACCCCTCTAGCAGGCCTTACAGCCCTAAGTAAGGTGCATTATATTACAAGTGAGGTGATATCTTCTCAAACATATCTGCAGCTGCTATGTCTATGTCAATTCTATGACATAGTTAGTGCCCAGGGAAGTCACTTTAAATGCCTGTGCTTGACACCCATCAATACGAGTTCCCTAGCTACATGATGGCTTGACTGAAGATAGGGATGTTTGGAATTAAACATCTTGCATTGGTGAACCCACACTGATGCCAGTGTTAGATCTACCAGTACATGCACCCAGACGGTACCTTAAAGACACCCCCTGAAAACCTACCAGCTTCTGATGTGCTTTTGGACTGTTTTCAGCTAGCCTGCCACCCAACATGCTGTTCTGGCCAACTAGAATGAGAGCCTTCTCCTCTCAGGAAGCCTAGAACAAAAGCCTGTCCAGAAAGAGTGCGTAACACCCCCTCCCACAGGGTGATATGCTGATTAGCCTTCTTAAGGTGGCAAGCCCCAAAGGGTTGCCACCTTTGAAATGCAAATCTGGCTCCACTCACAGGAGAGGAAGTCACCCCCCGTCCAGAGCCCACTTGGCATCTGAGGTGGGAAAATGAGCTAGTCAAGGTAGACATGCCACCATCAGGCTAGTACCACCCATAAGGTGGGCTAAGCCAAGGTGAACACAATTGTTCATAGGTAGCCATCTTTGAGATGGCATACCAAGGACTTTTGGGACAGGGTTATGCCCACTTCCCACAGGAAGTGATCATATAGGTGGCGTAGTGACCTCAAGAGTCAGTAGCCCATTGGCTACCACCTTACACACCCCTAATGCCCCTAAATTCAGTATTTAGGGGAGCTCCTGAAACAAGAGAAGAAAGAATCTTATAACCTAGGAAGACCAAGGAAACAGAAGAGCCAGGAAAGCAGAAGAGAAAAACTAATCCTGCCGGCCTATCTGCATCCCATGTTGAAATCCGCACCAAACTTCACTTGTCCTGCAGCTGTGACTCCAGAAACCTGGGAGGACTGCCTGCCTTCAATAAAGACTCACGACCTCCCAGCAACAGAGTATCTGTTTTCCAGCAAACACCAAAAGTCGGGACTCTGAAGCCTCTGGAACCACCAAAACCCAACATCTGAAGTCACCACTGCACCCACTGTCTCCAACCCAAGTTGAAGTGGACTACCTATGGCAAAAAGCTTCCCCAGCCCTCCAAAGTCCAAGTCCTTCATGGTTTCACCCTTCCTGGACTCCCCAACATTGCCTGCAGCATCTGCACGCAGCCCCCCTCCACTGCGACCACTCCAGTAAAGAAAACCAGACAACCTAAGGACACCTCTGCACCCGTCAACCTGAGCCATGGAGAAGAGGACTAAAGGTGTCTTCTTGTGCCCGAGTATCGTGAGGCTTGAGTCCCGCTGTTGGTTAAGCCTGACTGGCCTCCTGGCCAGGGCCTCAACCCTCTTTTAGCAGTGACCCATCTCCATTGGAATGCTTTGGGCACCCAACGCTGTTTTGCACTATGCACCCGGCCTCACCGTGCTGCTGAGTGTGTACTGTGGTGCTTCCTTGGACCTTTCCTGCTACTCACCTTAGCTTCTGGAAATTCGTCTTGTAAGTCACTGTACTCTACCTGTTTGCAGAACTTGTTTTCCCTCCCAAAGGGTAACAAAGCAGAGCTTGCACTGTGTCCACACATTTCTATTTAAAAACATACTTATCTGAACAGTTTTTCTCTGATGCCGAAACATATATCAAGTACTTACTGTTTTTATACATTGGTATGGATCTCCTTTTTGATATGTTTCTCTCATTTATTGACTAGGATGTCTTGCACTCCTCTGTATTAAGCCTAAGGCTGCTCGACCGCACTTCCCCTAAACAGAGCACTTTGGGATGGCACAGCAAGCCGTGTCCACTCCCTAGGGAACCCCTGGACCCTTTACATGGTATTTACATACCACATAAAGGACCAGTTCCTACATGGAGACTTTGCTAATCCTCTGCCTTTCAGTCTAGATTCCCTCAACCAACCTGCAGGAGTGAGTCACTCTTTCTCCCTCCTCACACTATTCTCCTCATTTTGCTTGGGTCCTTTTTGAAGTCCTTAAAATGTTTACCGGAGATGAATGGACCCATAGAGGGAGAAGGAAGAATTGGCCTTTGCATTCTCAACAAATACTCTGTCTGATTGTGACAGTATAGCGCTGTCCTTACCCCTTGTGAGGCCACAATCACTTTTTTGGGGTTTTTGTGAAGCAGGTGATTAGAGGTAATCTCTATCAGAAGATTGTCAGCAAAACTATCTGTCTAGGCATAAACTGAGATTATGGTCCAGATTTAGGAAAAGTGGTGCTTCATTACGAGAAGCACCACTTTTCTTGCACCCCATTGCTCCCCCCAAAGCCACCATGTGTGCGCAGTTTTAATGACACATCACACCATAGCGCATGTTAGGATCAACAGTGTCATAATTCCTGACGCTATTGTGGTACTTTGCATGGTTAGCACCAAAAAATTTGGCGCTAATCATTCAAAGTACATTGAGGCCAATCATAAACAATGCTGTGCCTCAATTTAATGCCTGCACTGAGCAGGTGTTAAAAATGATGAGAAAACTGGTGCAGTGAAATCTTATAGATTCTACTGCGCCATTTTTCTGGGGCTCCTAACGGAGGAACGCCTCCCTTGCATTCATAATGCCTGGCACAGCCATAATGTGGTGCAAGGGTTTACAAAGTGGTGCAATGCAAGCATTGCACCACTTTGTAAATTTATCGCAGCATTTTTGCCAACCTGACACCACATTCGCTTAAAAAAAATAATGCTAATGTGGCGCTAGGCCCTTCTTAAATTTGGCCCTCCATTTACCAGATTGATACAAAAAAAGTAACCCATTGAGGACTTTCTGCCTGACGTGCAAAGTACGCATGAGATGAAGACTCGAGTAGCCTTAGTGATGGAAACACTGCCTTATGCCAATGGTTAGAACCGTATTAATATGTTGATCTTACTGACATGTGTATTAATGAATATTCATTTTAAAATAATACCAATAGGTAAATAGAGCACGTCAATGAATTGGACATACAACAGAATACAATATAGTATATTGTTGGTTATTTTTTACTTCTATAAAATATGTGGACTAGTGACCTATGCTCATATGTTTTTTTAGCAAACTGACAATACTATACTGTAGTAACGGTGGAAGTGACTGGAGAGCAGAGAGCGTGGCTTCCCAAACAAACTTGATGTAATTGCAAAATTTCATGTAAAATAGATTCTTATGAATGATAAACAAATATGTATGTCGATGCCCAGAAGCTTATTAATGACAACATTACAAATGCTGTAATGGCTAAATACCACCTATGCGATCCAAGAGATATTTAAAATATAAACCATTCTTATTTTACGATCAATAAAAAATAATTCTTTTTTTGCAAATCCACTATTTTACAGAACCAGTTTCTAAATTCAAAAGTGTAAAAAATCCCTAGAGTGGCTTTCATTTTTCAAGTGACTAGATTGGTTTCCTTTCATTACACAAAATGGAAGAAAGATAATCTTAGTCTTTTGTCCTATTCTGATTTATACAAAATGTTTCTAGGTACTTAATCATATGTAGCGATTACTCTGTAAATTGTAGTGAAAGGAAGGATTGACTAGAGAGGATTTCGGCTGCTTACCTGAGCAGAACCACAATTATATGCTCAGGGAGTTCTGTTATTGCACCATAACAATGATACTTTATGCATATTCATTGCCATTGTTGAAACTCAAATTCCTAATCCTTGTTGATAACACATAAAATGTAATGGGGACAAAATTAACAGTGCTTTACGTTGTTATAATATTAAGATTTTGACATGCGCACAGCATTTGAAGTGCATCAACCATTTAGATAGATGCTGTCGTTTGCCTGCACTTCACTAAGAGCTAGATTTAAAGTTCGGCAGATGTACAGTCAATCAGGGTGGAGGAGGATATTAGGTCTGCAGCCCTTACGGACTTCTATCCACCAAATATATAGCTCACTGCTGCCCCAGTAGTGATCTCTGTTCCTTGATATGTGCCATTGTTACTGTCAAGGTATAAAAGGCTTGGTCGACGGCTGCCATCATGTTTGTTTTTCAAATAAAACTCCCAAATTGGAAGTTTGTTATTGAAAAAACAAAAAAAAGCTAGTGGCCTACACACCAGTGGAGGTGTGCCCTTGAAGAGAGTAGTTATGTAAATAGACATTGAGAGAGTACGTGTTGACACAGCTGAATGGTTATGCCAGTGGCACACCTAAGGCCTCATTTGGCACTGGCACACTGTGCCCTAACCCTCGTGGACAGTGGAGGCCTCCTTTGACGTATATTGCTATATTTTGAGATCCTTGCCCACTTGGCAGGATCTCTTTTTTACAATACATCTAATGATGCTGTTCTAGTCTTAAAATTGTATGGACATCTCAGAAGATAAAAGGACTGAAGAAGGACCCGAATACTGCGATTAAGTGGGATATTTAGTTATTACTTGAATATGTGTAGGCTTAAGAAAAGGATCTTGATGTAGGGCACAAGTGTGTTGGAAGCATTCCTTGCTGCCCAGTCACGGATGGTTCATGCTCCCACAAGATCATAGTATTTTATTCACAATTATTTGATCAAAGAAAAAACATTGAATTAAAGTCATGCAGAAAAGGACAAATCTCAATGTTTTGAGGAACTTCTGCTCTACTTTCCATGATCTCTTATTTGATGCATAGAAACAGCAGTGGAATACAAATAGGATCACGGTAGATTTTAAGTAATTAGCCATGTCTGAATCCCTAATTACAATTTACTCAGGTACAGGAAGTAAAGCCAGGCACTTCTGGATGACATAATGCATATTTCCATACAGTGAATGGAAAGGAAAATGCTGGTTTATTAACCGCTTTAGTGCTGGGCCTTTTCCTCCCAGTGCTGAGCACATTTTTTGCCTATTTGAGGTTTGAGCTTAGGCCTGTAATATTTTGTCCACATAAACTATGTGTCCCTTTTTTCCAACTTCCTGGGGATTCTAAAGGTACCCAGGGTTTGTGGATTGCCCTGGAGGGGACTGAAAAAATATCCAAAATAGAGCTACATTTTGAGCTTTTTGTGAAAAATAGGGAAAATATTCTCTCAATAAAAGTCTCTATTTTTTTCATAAAAATACCATCAATGAACGGTTTGATGTGCCGAAGTCACCATCATCCCACCTTTCAGGAACATGCAGAGCTGAGTCAAAAAACGATTATTTTACAACGATTTTGGCATTTTTCAAAGAGATAGCAAATTATTCAAATTGTTTGTGCTTTCACCCCACTTCAAGCTTGTCCTCGAAACCAGTGTGAAACACAAGGGTGATCCAGTAAAGCTACATATTTACTAAAAGAAGACAACATTCTGAATTCAGCAGGGGTGATATGTATAGATCCCGCAAGGTTTTCCCCAAAGAAACTAATTGTTGAAAAAAAGAAATATTGAAAACAATTAGGAAAAAACAGCCATTTGTGACAATGTTTTTATCTTCAACGTTTTGTTTCAATGGCTGATTTACAAAAGTAATGTACCATTATGTTAGATTTTGCAGGTTCTCCAAGAACCCGAGGTACACAGTCAACAACTGAGCTGCATCATACAATGTTTTTTATTGTGCACTGAGTATAGTCCAATTCATATGGTGAAATATTTAAAGTAAAAAATAGGTATTAAGGTACCCTATGCTTTTATGAAATAGGCACAAGACATGAAGTTTAGGAGCAGTGGTTATATGTCCATCTGTGAATTTGTGGGTACCCATACAAGCATATGATTTGGAGGTTATTTTTCGAAATGTCTTACTCCCTACACATTGGGCTGTGTTTGGAAGTCACAAATACAGTGAAATCCAATTGGCAATAAGATATATCCTACTGTTCTATGCTTCTACATGTCTTATAAAAATGGCACCTCACTTGTGCAGGTAGTTCTAATGCCTGCAATAGTAAACAGCCCAAATCACAACATGGATTCATCTGATTTTTCCGCTTAAAACTCACCTCTTTTTTGCAAAGTCGGTAGCTGTGGATTTTGGGCCCTAGGTTAGCTGGTATCTACGGTAACCTAGCAAACCTGTATATTTCTGAAAACTAGACACCTAGGGAAATTCAGGTTGGGGTGACTTACATGGCTCTCACTAGGTTGTTGTGTCCAGAGTCTCTTGCAAACCTCAAACTTTAAATTGAAAACACATTTTCTTTACATTTATGTGATGGAAAGTTCTGGAATCTTCAACAATCCACAAGCTTCCTTCCATGCACCATTTTCCAAAGTCTTCTGATAAAAATGCTACCTCACATGTGTGGCTAGGCCTAATGCCCAAGACAGGAATCAGTCCAAAATGCATAATGGATACATCCAAATTTTCTACTCAAAACTGACCTGTTTTTTAAAACGTTTTTAGCTCTGCATATTAGCCCAGCTCTGCCAACACTCAGGGAAACCTAGCAAACCGTTACATTTTTGAAAACTAGACACCTGAGGAAATCCAGGATGGGGTTAATTGTGTGGATCTCACTAGATTGTTTTACCTAGAATCCCTTGCAAACCTCAAATTATGACTAAAAAAGACATTTTCCTCCAATTTCTGTGATGGAAAGTTCTAGGATCTGTAGGGAGCCGCAAACTGTCTTCCACCCAGCATGCCTTCAACTCCTCTGATAAAAATGGTCCCTATCTTGTTTGGGTAGGTCCAGTGCCCTCAATAGGAATCAGCCAAAAACGTAACATGGATACATCACATTTTACGACTCACAGCTAACCCGTTTTTTGCAAAGTAGATAGATGTGGATTTTGGGCCCTAACTCAAGCAGCACCTAGGGAAACCTAGCACCTTGAAAGTTAGACAACTAGTGGAGCCCAGGGGGGCGTTCCTTGCCTGGATCCCACAAAGATGTAGTCCCACAAAGGCATTCAAACCTCAAACTTTGCCTGAAGTCACACATTTTTCTTACATTTCTGTGATGGAAACATCTGAAATCCGCAGTAATCAACAAAATTCCTACCACCCAGCATTAACCCGCTTGTGCCAATAAAGACATTGCCCAATGGGCCTAGTGCCCACTACAGAAACAGATCAAACCAAGATCAATGGGAGTCCTTGTGTGGTAGGTTTGGATGGGTGGCAGCCGAGCACCCCCCCAAATCATCTAGCTACACCTATTGCTGCTCACTCATGTAGCACTTTAGGGCTCTTGACGCACCCAAACAAGGTTACTTGGCCCACCAATACAAGTGTGGTGCCATTTTTATTGGGAGAATTGGGGGAATGCTTTGTGGTTGGAAATATGTGTCTCCCTCAGGTTACAGATATTTTCCTCACAGGAATATGGTGAAAATGTGTGTTTTTAGTTGGTGTTTGAGGTTTCCCGGGTATTGTGGGTAAGGAAATGGTAAGGTATGCATGTGAAGCACACCACTCTGGAGTCCTCTGTATCTATAGTTTTCAGAACTGTCTGGGTCCAGTAGGTGAATACCTTATCCACTTCCCAATAGGGGCAGCAAGTCTATCCGGACTGGGGTGGGGTGTAGCATGGGCCAGTCGCAAGGGAGGGTCTCCCCCCCTAAAAAAATGCATGAATCTAGTCCCTAGTGTCTAATAGTCTTTCTGTCCCACAGGGGGCTGATTAGGGTAATCACCTCCATTCAACCCTAGGGAGCAGAAAGTCTGCCTGCTTTGTTTTTGGAGTGGGGGCATGGCCAGGCTCATCGTTGACAGAACAACCCCTATATTTCTTTTAAAATAATAATCATTGATATCTAGTCAGCTTTCTGCTGCCGAAAGAATGGCCCAAATCCTGCAGCTACCCCTATTGCTTTCACTCCATGTAGCACTTTAGGGCTCTTGACTCACCCACACAAGGTTTCTTGGCCCACCAATACAAGTGAGGTGCCATTTTTATAGGGAGAATTGGGGGAATGCTATGTGGTGGGAAATGTGTGGCTCCCTCAGATTCCAGACGTTTTCCTAACAGAAATGTGAGGAAAATGTGTGTTTTTAGTTGACGTTTGAGGTTTGCTGGGTATTGTTGGTAAGCAAATGATAAGGTATGCATGTGAAGCACACCACTCTGGAGTCCTCTGGAGGTATAGTTTTCAGAACTGCCTGGGTCTGGTAGGTGAATACCCTATCCACTTCCCAAATAAGGGCAACAAGTTTATCTGGACTGGAGTGGGCTGTAGCATGGGCCAATAGCAAGGGGGGGGTCTCCCTTCCCCCCAGGAAATGTAGGAATCTAGTACCTAGTGTCTAATAGGCTTTCTCTCCCCACAGGGGACATATTAGGGTAATCGCCTCCATTCAACCCTAGGGAGCAGAAAGTCTGCCTGCTTTATTTTTGGAGTGGGGGCATGGCAGGCCCATCATTGACAGCACAACCCCTATATTTCTTTTAAAATAATAATCACTGGTATCTAGTCGGTTTTCTGCTCCTCAAGCATGGCAGATAGGAGTAATTACCCCATCTACCCCCTGAGGGGCAGAAAGACTGATGTCCCATTAAAAAGGGACAGGGCACGGTGATGCCTTTAGTTAGCAGCCCCCACCTCTATATTTATTAGAAAAAACACTTTCCCTGGTGTCTAGAGGGCTTTGTGCCCCTGGGGAGCAGATCAAGAATAATTACCCCATGCCTCCGGGGGCAAAATGCCCCATTTATATAGGGTGAGGGCTTAGTTATGCCCAGGGTGGGCTGCCCCCACTCCTATATTAAATAAATGCTTTACCTAACATCTAGTGGGCTTTCCGACACCCTGGAGGGGGCAGACTGGGAGTAATACCCCATCCACCTCCTGCGGGGCAAAATGACTGATGCCCCATGTAACAGCAGTGGGGGCATAGCCATGCCCATGGTGGGCAGTCCCCACACCTATATTTGAAAAAATAATCCTTTTCCTGGCGTCTAGTGGGCTTTCTGCCCCCAAGGACAGATCAGGGGCAATTACCCTATTCAACTCCCAGGGGTGCAGAAAGACTGATACCCATTTGAATGGGGTGGGGGGCATAGCCATGACCATGATGGAAGCCATGCACCTCTATATTTGAAAACTGAATACTTCTCTGGCATCTATTGGGCTGCAGAGGGGCAGGTTGGGGTAATTTCCCTCCGTTGTCTAGTGCATTTTCTGCCCCCAAGAGTATATTGGGGTAAGTACCATCATCCACCCCCCTGGGGGGGCAGAAAGACTGCTCTAGGTCATTATTTGAGGGGGAGCATAAGCCCTTGCCTAAGAAGGTGTGCCCCCATCCCTGCTGCCTAGTGAGTGGATCCCTACATAGAGAGCAATCTCCTGTGGCAATTCCCAAGCAGGGATTTGAAGGAAAGAGGTATCGTTGGAATACAGAGAATCTCCCTTTTCCAACAATACCTCTCGCACCTCAATCAGTCCTGTGCTCTCTGAGCCCAGATGCAGAGAAAGTAAAATAAGCCCTTTGGCTCATTTTACTTTCACTTTACTACAAAGACTTCAGCGTGCCCTGTGGGCTGAAAGTTATTACTGTAAACTTTGAAAAAAACACTCAGGCTTTTCTGAAAGCTCTTCCCAAGCAGCCTTAGTGTAAAAAGAAATAAAGGACTCCCTTTGGTGCAGCGCCAACACCCGCACTGGGAGGTAGTGCGAGTGTTGACCCTTGGCCATAACCCCTTCCCAAAGGTTTAAAGACACATAGATTAATATAATTTTTTTAATGATGTTGTTTATATTACAGCAGGACGTTTTTAAGATAAGGGAAAAACATAACACTTAAAACACTTGGGAATGTATATTTTTAAACAGTACCCTAGAATGCCTTAACAAATTACAAAATATTCTATAACCATTATAAAAAACACTGTTGTTTTACTATCTCTCTATGAGTGTATGTAATTAAATAATAATAAAAAATATTATCATTGGCTAGCCATTAGTCGTGGTGAGTTAGTCTTTTATTAGTTGAAATTTGTATACTTTCTCCTCCACTCAGGCTGTATCAGGACCTGTTCTTACATTTACAGCAGTTCATTTTTCTAATTTTTCTAATTTTGTATTGATTTTCTTTGAATCTCTAGTCCATGTAGAAAAACAAGTGATGGCATATGGATACACTTGTGTGCCAGTGTTTCCTGGATACAATTGGGCATAGCATATAATGTAAACTCTAAATGAATATCCATATCATGTAGCTCCTTATCAGTAGCAATTCAGGATACAGTATTATGGAAATGGTCATACCTTGGGGCTCAGGTTTTCTTGTATATGTCAAATTTTGCTCTATGATGTTATATTATGTTATTTTGTAATTTAAAATGTATTAATGTAGAGCTTATGACCCCTGACGAGGCTTTGAAGAGCTTTTTTTGATTAGCAGCACGCTAATACAGAACAGTAAATTAGCAATTAGTAGATCAGTACAATTTTTTGTTTTATTTTTTCTTTTGTATTAGTTTTGTTAGGGTTATGCTCTTAATTTCTTGTGTGTTTAGTAGAATTTGAGAAGGGATAGAATGGAAGTAGTTGATTTGAAATGGGGAACTAGTGAGTTAATTTTGTAAGTAATGATCACATGTGCTTGTTTCCTGTGTGACATAAAAGGAGGGATGACATTGTGAGAAGGATGTTTAGGAGTTCAAAGTAGTCTGAGGAATGGAATGGGTCAACGGGAGAAGGGATTGGAAGGGCAGAACATTTTTCTTTAATAGCAAAATGTAAAGAATTTTAGACATATATACATATTATTATATACAAATATGTATTATATATATTATTATATGTACATATAATGCTTGGAAAAATTTTGTTTGCTTGATTAAGCCCTTCTATTTTAATACATATATGTACAATACTTGTATGACAACAGCTTTTTTCAATATCATGATAAATATAATATGTCATATCTAAGTATACTGTTTTGGTACATTCTTATGTTGTGAGTATGGTTGTTATGTGCGGAAGAGCCAGCTTTTGACTAATCTTCTGAAATGGAAATGGTTATCTGTAGATCTTATGTTTGATGGGAATTCCTTAGTTTGTTGTATGTATTGTTTATTTTCTTCCTGATAAAGAGTGGTCTTTTGTCATGTATTGCTTTATGTGCTTGAAGGAGGATCTTCTGACAAGTGGTAAGCAGACTAATGCCCTTAAGGCAGGAGAGAACTGTGCGTGTACCTTTACATGTAGGAGGAGTCTAGCGGAAGCATTCTCAATTTTCTGAAGTCTTTTCAGAATCAACAAAGTTGAGTCATGATAGAGACCATTAGTGTAGCCCAATATTGATAGGAAAAGAGAGATCGTTGCTTGAACCTTGTCTGGAAATCCTAGAAGTGGGATGTTGCGCCACAGTGTGTTCATTGTGAAAAAGCTTGATTTGGCTAGCTTATCCACTTGTGGATTCACTGACAATTTATCATCCATGTTAATTCTAAGGTTCTTTACCTCATTGGATATTTATGGAGGTGACCTTAGATCAACAGGCCAGATGCAGAGCAGGCTGGTAGGTTTCTAGTCACTAGAGGTGAGTGTCTTGGTTTTGGAGGCTGTTGGACATGGCCGTATATGCATGGTCATCCCCAAACTTTTTGCCTTCATTCTGCTGTTTTCTGAACCTGTTTTTTGTTGGCTTTTAGAACTCTGAGCACGTTACTACTGCTAACTAGTGGTAAAGTGTGTGTGCTCTCTGCTTTAAACATGGTAGACTTGGCTTACATCCAAGTGGCATATTTCATTTAATTCTAAGTCCCTAGTAAAGTGGTACTACAGGTACCCAGGGCCAGTAAAATAAATGCTACTAGTGGGCCTGCAGCACTTTCTGTGCCACCCACGTCAGTGGCCCTTTAAACATGTCACATACCTGCCATTGTAGTCTGTGTGTGCAGTTTTAAACTGCCATTATAACATGGCAAAATAAACCATTTGCTATGCCCAAACCTTCATTTTCTCTATATAAAAGTCACCCCTAGGTTAGACTCTGAATGGCCCAGTTAACAGGTGCAGCATCTTTGAAAAGTAGGACATGTACTTTTAAGTGTTGCATGTCCTAGTCTTCAAAAAAACACTCAAATTCATTTTTCACTACTTCAATGCCTACCTCTCGCATAGGTTAACATTGGAGTTGCATTATTACATTTAGCAAGCTGTAATCTCCAATTGAAAGCAGGTGAACAGTTTATGTTTGATGGCTATGGAATTGTAATTCAACTCCTCTCTTATGGTAAAGTCAGCTTTTAAAATACAATTTTGAATATGCCTCTTTTAGACAATTAGCATTTTCCTACCTTAGCCATTTAGTGCATGCAGTCTGCCTCTGGGTCACATGACTTGATATAGTTGACAGGTGGGCTTCCTAGACAGCCACATACAATAGAGAGCTTAGGTGTTTCTGGATGGGCTATCACTGGCAGCATGGGAGGGGGGAGCTGGGCAAAGTTCTACTTAAACTTGAATGGACTGTGTCCTCCCTCCAGTGAAAGGGCTGCATACGCCCTGTGGTTAGTCTAGAGCCAGGGCAGGGGAGGAAGGAAATCTGCAAAATTCAAAGGAAAAAATGTAGAAGCTTTTCCCACTTCAAAGGAGGCACCTGGTATACATCTTGGACCTCAGACACCAACTCTTCAGTATACTTCAGGACCTGTGGTGATTCTGCTAGGAAGAAGGACTACTGTGCTGCTGAAAAGACTGCTAAACTGCTGGATTGCTGGACTGCTGTCCTGCCAAACTAATGCCTTGCTGGACTGCTGCCCTCCTGCCTGAGTCAGAGGGATTGAACCTGCACCTGAAACCACACCTCACAGAGTGATTCCAACAGTTAGTCTGCTGGACTCCTGTTCAGAGCCACATGCACATAACAGGCTTCCGACCACCTGAACCAGCACCTGGATGCAGTCAGTTTGAGCATGCCCATGAACTCCAAGTGGTGCTCCTAAGGTCCTGGGCCCCGGTGTGGCCTCCCAGAGGCTACATTGGAGTTTTTGGGTTCTTTGGGACTGCGAGCAGGCCGTTAGTGAAGAAAACTTGTCACTCGCTCAGCCTGCTAATGTGAGTTGCATCAGTGGAAACCTTGCTGTACAGCATTGACTGCTAATGGGGAGTGCCACCATTAAGCACCACCACAAAGCACCAGCCGAATGGTTGGGGATGACAGTAGGATCTTCACACTTCAGTGATGCCAGGCCTGCTCTTTGCCCTACATCAATGACCCTCTTCTTGTGTCCCCTCCACCACAAATGTGACTCTTTGCGCTGGATCAAGAAGGTAACTTTTCAGCTGGACTCACCTGGTCCCTGTATCGGACCCGTGATCAATTGCAGTCAGCATGAACTTGTGACTTTATCCTGGCTCACACAACCACATTACCATGCAATAACCACAAGTGACATTTTGGGCTTTTTGATGCTATTTTTACTTAAATCTTTGAAAATGCATATCTCCAGTTCTACTGATTGTATTTCTGTGTTTTGGTAATATTTATTGTGTTGCGTTTTCATTTTCTCCATTTTATAAAGTCCAAAAGTAACCTACTTCTTGTACCCAACCCAGGCTCTATTGTGGTCCACAGTATTGACTTTGACCCAGCCTTTTGTGATGAGTTGTTCATGGTTAACAGAAGACCACCAACACACCGCCGTGGCCGCGGAATTCCGCCACAGCTATTATGACCCACATTTCGGAATCCGCCAAAATTCAGACACCCACACAAGTCCGCCACACCGAAGGTCAGTGATAAACTGGCGAAAATGTGTCCCAGGGCATAGAAATCCCCTTTCACTGTAGGCAAATCCTCCACCTGAGGGAAAACGATGTAGCTCTGCATGTGTTTCAGAAGGGCAGACAACACTCTGGACAATACGTTGGAAAACATAGGCTGGGACATCCCTGATGCCATGACAACTGTTGTCTGAAAGGAACCACTTGCAAGCAAATGGAGCACTGACAGCACCTGCACTTGAGGGGCGATTCCTGTGGGACGGCGGATTGCTGACATCAGGTCTGGCTCCAACTGGGTACACAGTTCCTGGATTGTGGCATGGTCAAGCCTGTATGTGATAATCAAATGTCGCTCCTCCATTGTCGACAGGTCTCCTCACATGTCCCAGGGGACGGTGCCTATGAAGGACAACAGTGAGCACAGAGTCAAACAACTCAGAGGTACGTACCCACAGTTAACACAGAACACCTATCATACACAAAAGGTGGCCTGTATGTGTGTTGAGTCTAGGCCTAGGTATGAGTGACGCAGTTGGAAATGAAGCCATGTGGGCCCCTGAAATGGCAGCTGCCTGACCTGTAAAGTGGGACAATGGGATGTGAGGTAACTGCGCTGGCGTTGTACACCATCGCGGTAGGTGGTTGAAGACCGTGGCGCAATGCTGCATTGGTTAACATTGGACCCTATGGGTCCCAGGAGCCAATGGCGATGTACGCCGGCGGTGACGATACACACCGCCGCGGACGTGACCGCCATTTTCTATCACTTCAATCACTCTATACCTGATCTTCGACAGGAGAGGACCTACACTGCAAGTGCTGCTGTGACCTCAGTCTGGAAGAGACAATGGCTCGAGTGTCTGGGGAAAGGCCCCCTGCCTTCACATCGGAGGAGTTGAAGAAACTCGTGGATGGGGTCCTCCCCCAGTACACGCTACTCTACGGTCCTCCAGACAAACAGGTAAGTACACAGGGAGCATGTTGTATGGTCTATGCCTGTGTGGAGAGGGCTGGATGTAAGAAGGAAGGGGGGAGAGTGCTGTGTGCATGAAAGACGGTGAATGCATGTGCCACATGGCAAGGGTAGGGATGGGGGCCAATCACTTCGACGGTGCAGTTGGTAATAACTTCTCTTTTTCCCCTGTACATTTCATGTAGGTCAGCGCCCACCAGAAGAAAGATATTTGGCGTGCCATCGCCAAGGACGTCCGGACCCAGGGGGTGTACCACAGACAGAGCACCCACTGCGCGAAAAGATGGGAGGACATTCGCCGCTGGAGCAAGAAGACGGCGGAGGCTCAGCTG
This sequence comes from Pleurodeles waltl, assembly GCF_031143425.1. Classification (NCBI taxonomy): domain Eukaryota; kingdom Metazoa; phylum Chordata; class Amphibia; order Caudata; family Salamandridae; genus Pleurodeles; species Pleurodeles waltl. The sequence continues at coordinate 347,784,556 of NC_090442.1, forward strand.
GGGATGGCCTCCCAATGTGGGAGGGGTGCCCATCGCACCATGATGCCCCTGATGTTCAGGATCCTGGCGGTGGCCTACCCAGAGTTGGATGGGCGCTTGAGGGCATCACAGCAGCCACAAGGGGGTGAGTACACTCTCATTCTGCTGACTTGGCGCGCAGTGGAGGTGTCTGGGTGGGGGAGGAGGGCTGTGGGTTTCCCTAGGCCGTGGCGAGTTCCGTAGGCAAGGCCCCTCCGTATGTCAGGCCATGTGGCACCCCAGCCCACCTCTATAGAGTGCCAAGTACAGCTAGTCATGCCCCTGTGCCATCTATGTGTGCAGATGTCGTCCATAGCCTTGTAGGCCATTTCCCAGAAATTGAACAGTGGAGCCCAAGAGCGCGGCGTAGTGCAGGGGGCTTCTGTGTCTGTCGTGTCCGCCAACGGTGGCGGTAATGCATGCACTTAACATGTCTTTCTTCTGTCTTCCCCCCCTTTTTGTGGTCTCCCTGTTCTTGTGTGCATTAGCATCATCAGGCGGAGGAGCAGTGGCAACGGAGCACGAGGGAGCTGCATCCCACATGGCCCTGGAGGGTGGCACTACGGAGTCTGAATTCACCAGTGGGACGGAGGGCGAGGGGAGCTCCACGGGTGGGCACAGGAGCTGACACCAGCGACACTGACTCGTCCTCTGATGGGAGCTCCCTTGTGGTGGCGGCAACATCTGTGCTCCCCGCATCTACAGGTACAGCAGCCACCCCCCCACCAGCACCGCCCTCCCAGCAGCCCCTCAGCCTTTGCCCCGTGCCCACTCACCCAGGAGGGTGGGCATCACCTTCGCCCCAGGCACCTCAGGCCCTGCCCCAGTCGCCCCTGCTGCCCTCAGTGAGGAGGCCATTGACCTCCTCAGGTCCCTCACTGTTGGGCAGTTTACCATTTTGAATGCCATCCAGGGTGTAGAGAGGGAGTTGCAACAAACAAATGCATTCCTGGAGGGCATTCATTTTGGTCAGGCGGCCCTTCACTGAGCTTTTCAGACTCTGGCCTCAGCACTGATGGCAGCCATTGTCCCCGTCTCTAGCCTCCCCCCTCCAACTTCCTCAACCCCGACCCAATCCCCTGTACCTCAGCCTATCCCAAGCACATCTACAGACCAACGTGCACACAAGTAAACACCCAAGGGAAGCTCAGGCAAACATAAGCACCACACATCCCACAGGCACTCACGCAAGCATCACACACATGCAGACACACCAACATCCACTGCCTCCACTGTGTCACCCTCCTCCTCGTCTCCCTCCTCTCTCCCAGTCTCGTCTACACTCACACCTGCATGCACTACCTCTACAGACACTACGTCCCTCTCCAGCACACCCATCCATACACCCCACTCACGTGCAGTCACCACCCCCACTACCATTCCCACGTCCCTTGTGTCCTCTCCCAGTTTGTCTGTGACGCCCCCTCCCAAGATACACAAACGCAGGCACACACCCACCCAACAGTCATCCACCTCACGACAGCCTCCAGCGCATGCACCTTCACCCAAAGTCACCAAACTTACACCTCCTACAACCACCACCTCTTCCTCCACTCCCAAACCCCCTCCAGCTACCCGTCCCAATGTGTCCCAAAAACTTTTCCTGTCCAACCTTGACCTCTTTCCCACACCTCCCCTACCCCGTCCGTCTCATAGGTCCCAAACTAGCACCTCAGCCACAACATCTCCGGGACCAGTGGTGCCTGTAGTCACCGGAATGTGGAGTGAACCGGCCACCAGGGCAGCCAGTGTGGCACGGAGCCACAGCACAGACAGTCCCCCACCTGTGAAGCATCAGAAGTTGGCCAGTGCCCGGCAGGAGAGGGGGAAGACTCCAGCCACCAAAGCCGCTCCCAGGGGTCCCTTTGGGAGTGTGGAGTCAGCTGTGACACCTTCCAAGGTGGGGAAGGGCCACAAGAAACCCGGCAAGTCTGGGAAGAGCTGAATGGCAGAGAAGACCGCCACCAGCCCCACTGCCCAGGAGGCCACTGCCAGCACCAGCCCAGCTGCCCAGGAGGCCACTGCCAGCACCAGACCAGTTGCCCATGAGGCCACCGCCAACACCAGCCCAGCGGCCCAGGAGGCCACCGCCAGCACAAGCCCAGCTGCCCAGGAGGCCACCGCCAGCACCAGCCCAGCTGCCCAGGAGGCCACCGCCAGCTCAAGCCCAGCTGCCCAGGAGGCCACCGCGAGCACAAGCCCAGCTGGGCCATGAAGGACCGCCAGCAAAAGGCCCGCTGGGCCATGAAGGACCGCCAGCAAAAAACCTGTTGGGCCATGAAGGACCGCCAGCGCCAGCCCCGCTGGGCCATGAAGGACCGCCAGCAGCTGAGACCCGGCAATGGAGACTGCCATCTGAAGCACCGCTGAACAGGGCACCGCCATCTCAAGCACCGCTGAACAGGGCACCGCCATCTGAAGCACCGCTGAACAGGGGCACTGCTGAACAGGGCACCTCCATCTCAAGCACCGCTAAACAGGGCACCGCCATCTCAAGCACCGCTGAACAGGGCACCACCATCTCAAGCACCGCTGAACAGGGCACCGCCATCTCAAGCACCGCTGAACAGGGCACCGCCATCTCAAGCACCGCTAGCCCATGAGCGGCAGGGGCACTGATGTAACTGAGTCCGTCACGGGGTGAATGATGCACTCTGGGCACCATGCCCCCTCCAGAACCAGTGGAGACTGTCATCCACTACCTCTGTCCTTAACAGGATGAAGCACTCTGGGCACCATGCCCCCTCCAGAACCAGTGGAGATTGGCATCCACTTGTGAGACTGTGGCTTTGCACTCCCCAGGATTGAACAGTGGGCAGACCACCCACTGTAGAGACTTGAGAGACTGTGGCTTTGCACTCCCCAGGATTGAACAGTGGGCAGACCACCCACTGTAGAGACTTGAGAGACTGTGGCTTTGCACTCCCCAGGATTGAACAATGGGCAGGCCACCCACTGTAGAGACTTGTGAGACTGTGGCTTTGCACTTCCCAGGATGTAACAGTGGGCATGTGGCCCCCTCGTGGATTTGTCATCGTGCACTCAAGCGGCTGAGTGCCCCCCCTTTCCCTCCCCATGAGGTGCCTGTTTTCTTGGTATCTGATGCCCCTGCAGTGTTCTCTCCATCATGGTCGGGGATCTTGTGTGGGCCTCGCCCATACCGTGTGGTCCCAGTGTTCCACAGACTATCTTAGTGCACTACCTGGACTACTATGCTTGGTATATATTTTGTACATGGTGTATATATATTTCTGTCTACTTTTTTTATATATTACACTGGTTACACTAATTTTCTATTGTCTTTGCATTCTTCCAGGGGGATTGGGGGGCATAACTGTGATGTATTGATATGCATTTGTGTGTGTTGTAGTGGGTGAGGGTGGGGGTGTTGCGTGTGTGTGTCCCTGTTTTTTCCCTCCCCCCTCCCCTGTGTCGTAGGTGCAGTACTCAGCGTGGTCTTCGCCACCGGCGTTCGTGCTCCTGGTAGAGGAGCAGGAAGACTATCGCAGGGAGAATTTGGAGTTCCGGGTCCATGGTGTCCTCGTTCCTCGTGGGGTGTGTAGAGGTGAGCGTTTTCCCTTCGGGATTCCTGTTTCTGCCGTGTTTTTATCCACGGTGAATCCGCCCCGGAAAAGGTGGTGGATTGGCCTGTCATAATAGTGTGGGTGGTACATTGTCTCCCGTCTGTCTGTTGGCGGTGACCGCCGCGATGTTTGTTTGTACCGCCGTGGCGGTTGGAATGTTAAAGTGGCTGTCTTTGTTGGCGGTTTCCGCCACGGTCGTAATTGCAATTTTTTTACCGCCGGCCTGTTGGTGGTTTTACCGCCGCTTTAACACCGTCCGCCAGGGTTGTAATGACCACCTTGGTCTTTTAGGAACTAGTTTTTACTTAAAAAAGTTAAAATTCATAACTGCTGTTCTACTGATTGGATTTTGGTATCAAATACTTTATTAACATTTACTCTATTTTTCTAAAATGGTATCTTGTATTTTCACTTTATTACTGTTTGCGTGCTGCAGTTAATAATTTTTCTTGCCCTCTGCTTTGAGATTTCCTGAGTCAACTACATTTTTTACTTTTTTATGCTACCATAGTTCTAAGTGTTACTGGGTTTACCATATTTGTCCAAGGAGGTGATCTCCCAATTTCACTCCCAAGATCTATGTTGAAAGTAGACTTTGGGGGTCATTCTGACCCTGGCGGCCGGTGGCCGCCAGGGCCACCGACCACGGGAGCACCGCCAACAGGCTGGCGGTGCTCCCACGAGCATTCTGACTGCGGCGGTTCAGCTGCGGTCAGAAGCGGAAAGTCGGCGGTCTCCCGCCGACTTCCCGCTGCTCGGGGGAATCCTCCATGGCGGCGGAGCACGCTCCGCCGCCATGGGGATTCTGACACCCCCTACCGCCATCCTGTTCCTGGCGGGTCTCCCGCCAGGAACAGGATGGCGGTAGGGGGTGCCGCGGGGCCCCTGGGGGCCCCTGCAGTGCCCATACCAATGGCATGGGCACTGCAGGGGCCCCCGTAAGAGGGCCCCACTGTGTATTTCAGTGTCTGCAATGCACCCGTCGCACCCCTGCAACTACGCCGGCTCAATTCTGAGCCGGCGTCCTCGTTGCAGGGGCATTTCCTCTGGGCCGGCGGGCGCTCTTTTGGAGAGGAAATGTCTGAATGGCCGCCGCGGTCTTTTGACTGCGGTGCGGTCATTTGGCGGCTCCCTCCAGAATGAGCCCCTTTGTCATTTACACAGATTACCACTGATTAGACAGAAGCCTCATTTACTTGAAGGTAGGAGTTCAACTGTTCTGTTTTGTTGCTGTGTCCCTCAGTTCGAATCTGCATTGTAATTGCAGTGCTATGCAGGTGACTTCAACACTCCAGATTTAGCCAGCAAACATCTTACTTGAAACTCCTTCAGTTTGAACAACATCACCTGGTCTCAGGGGATATTTATGCCTCAAAAGTGGCCTAGACAAATGAGTCCTATACAGCACTAGCAGATGGAGTCTTGGTTGTTCTGTGCAATGTAATTGCTATCTTTGGTCCTGCTACCTAGTCTACTCAGCCTCCTTTGACCCTCACTCTATATCTGGGCTGTGCTATGCATGTGTGGTGATAGTAAGAGCAACAGCAGTGGGGAGGGTTGTGATTATTCCCCTCTCAGCTACTCTAGTTGTAAGTCGATGGTGAATGTATGCGGGTTCTTTTGGAATTTGATAGAATTATGTAGAGTGGCTAGTCTGTAACCTAGTGAAAAGTGCCTTCTATCCTAGGAGGTCAGGCCACTTACCCCTCATTTTTCACTTTCAAATCCAAACTGAATCCAGTGTGTTACTATTGGGTCACAGAGAGGCACTGTCCCAGCAAGGTGTGCTTTCCCAGTAGGAAAGCTACAGATTATATCAAGTTCAGATCCTCTCTATAGTTCCTGACCCAAAACACATTACATCACAACTCTGCCTGTGCTGCCAAACAGAACTCTTAGCAAGGTATCCCTTCTCCACAGTGAAGGCTTCCTCAAAGGGCATTCCAGAGCAATGGCTGTAAATTTAGTATCACTGAAAAGCAGATTATATTAATCTAATGACAGACAGTCCCTTTAATGTGCAAAGTATTTTATTATATGTCAACAATACTCTGGGCCTCATTACAAGTTTTGTAGTCTCAGGAGCGTCATGTTGGCAGAGTCAGTCATACTGCCAACAGGCTGGCAGAGAAGACCGCCAATTTATGACCATGGTGGTATTCCCACAATACAGCCAAAGCACTGCCAGCACCGCCACTGAGGTCAGACCGCAATGGACAACGGAATGCACCTACAGGCCGGCTGATACCCTGTTACCACTGGACAGATTACGAGGCAGCACACCACCAAGGTTTCCACCACGGTTGTTCCACCACATACATACAGACGGAAACGAACTGCAGAAAAGGAAACACTCACCTTCAGGAAGCCATACTTGTCCATAGCCACCATGGAATCAGAACTAGACATCATCCCTCTGCTCTTGCTAGCACTAAGACTATGTAACCTTCGCCGCCAAAGATGACAGCAACCGTAATTACACACACTTACTTGTTACTGTTGTATATTGTCAATGTATGTACACTCACACAATATACCATCAGGAACGGGGTGGAAGGACAACAGCCACATGCTTCTGCACACTGACACACACACTCACATACAGACACACACATACCCGCACATACACAGTACACGCACTACTGCCAACACATACACATCAAAAACACACACTTACACACGGAAACACAGCACAGGCCCATCTTCACACAATAACACACAACACCACAACCTGTCACAACAACACCACAACCACACCATCAACAATACGTTGGCAAGTACTCACCATGGACAACATCCATGGAACACCAGACACACAACACAACCTACAACCAACAGGCAACAAACACACACAATTATAGAGCTGTACAACTTACCAATCCATATACACATCACACACAGCACATCGCATCTATTAAACATGCACTCAACACACACACTGTCAAAACACACCAAACCACATACAACAGCAACAAGCACATGTCAACACAAACACCACTCAATACCATGACAACAAAATGTTTCAAACAGACATATGCCAGTCACACAACACATCATATCACTGGGGACAAAAGCACAGCACACAACCTCACATATTGGCCAAAAAACATCGGTAGGACAAGCACCAGACACACACAATACTGAGATGCAACCAATGCCAGACAGGAACAATTCCATACTAGGAAACGAAATGCATGACAAAGATGTGACCACTATAGCAACAACAGGTTGGTTGTACATATATTTAAAGTTTTGCAAATGTTAAACTCAAAGGCTTTGGGCCAGTCCTCTTACAATATGTCTGCATGCACACAGTGCACATATGTGTGTCCCAAACTTGACTCCTGACTGCCAAGTAACCTCCACAGGTAAGGACATCAAAAGGGCAGGCAGGCACTTCAAGGATTATTGGGGTGGTGCAGGGCGGGGGGTTTGGGCTTAGGTTTGGGTGGGAGGGCTTTCGGGATGTGACTTGGGAGGGGGGTTAGGTTGAGGCTTAGGGGAGGGTTTGCTTTTTTGGGTGGGGTAGACTTCTTGGCAGGGGGAGGGGCATAGGTACCTGCAGGGGGGCAGGGGAGACCCTGGAGGTAGAAGGGACGGACTTTGGGAGGGATACAAAACCTTTTGGGTGCTCTTGGGGGGAGAAGAGTAGGGAAAAGGGCAAAAGGAAGGCTTTTTTTGACACATGGGCACAGTCATAGCAAAACGGTTTGGGTGTGGAGTGAGAGGGAGTGCTTGTAAGAGGTGTTGGTGTGGATGTCTTGGGTGCATGTTTGTGCAAGGTATGCTTGTGGGTGCTGGATGTCTATTGAGTGGGTGAGTTCGGGTGTTTATGTGTCTTAGAATGGCAGAGTAGATGTGCTGGGGAATGCCATAGTGGGAGGGTGACTGTCTGCTGGGGTGGTGAATGCAGGTATGGTGGATGTGCTGCATGAAGGAGTGTCAGTGGTTGTGGTGTCTGCAGGTGGGGTGACTGGGGTGGATGTCTGAGGGTCTGCTGGGGTGCTGTATGTGGGTAGGATAGGTGTAGTGGATGAATCCATGAATGTTGGTATGGTTTCTGCAGATGTGTTAAGAGTGCTGTCTGTGATGCTGGGGGTGGTGGGGGTGTCAGTGGAGGTTGTGACTGTTGCTGTGTGTGCATCTGAATGTTGTTTGTATTCATGCCAGGGGGTGTTTTGTGGTGTTTATGTCTGTCTGCAATACCCTTGGATGTTGAGGTGGATGCATGCCTGTCTGTTGCTTTGGCTGGGTCGGGAAGAGGGGTTTGGGATTGAGAAGAGGAAGGTGTAGGGGGACGGTAGACAAAGGGTGACTAGCCGCCATCAGTGTACAGGCCAGAGCCTGAAAGGATCTCTGTAGGCCAGCTAGTGCACCGTGAATGCCCTCCAGGAATGTATTACTCTGTTGGATTTAAGTTGCAAATCCCTGGATGGCATTCACGATGGTCGACTGACCCACAGAGGTGTACCTCAGGAGGTCAATAGCCTCCTTGCTGAGGGCTAACAGGGGCTGGGGCAGAGTTGCCTGTGGCAAAGAGTACACCCACCCTCTTGGGTGTGCGGGCACAGCGAACTAGGTGGAGAGCTACAAGAAAGGAAGTGGTAGAAAGGGGGTGGTGGATAGAAATGTTGCTGTGGTGGTCCCAGATGGGTCCACCACCACCAGGGAGTGTCCACTTGAGAAGGGTTCCGAAGCTGATGAACTGGATCCTGTCTCCCTGGTGCCACTCCGCTCGCTCACCGTTCCCTCGGTGTCAGTGGTATCATGACTTGAGGTTCCATGGCCAGCAGCTTCCCCACTCCGCTGTGCCCTGTCTCCTTCATCTGCCAATGCTGATGCTTGATTACAGAATGAAAGGTAGGGTCATCATATTCTTTTCAAACACTAAGACCATACTGTTCACATTAATCACATTACAACCACTTGTACTACAGCCCCAGGTAGAACCATGTTAGTGCCAACATTATGTCACAACTAGATACCATCTACACCCCTACATTGAAACAATGTCACACACCAGCTAAGCCACCTATCGCACACCTACTTTCCCAACATATCAATAGAGCTATCACAACAATCATTCCATGAAAACCCGACTTGCCAACCTGAATCTGAGTCCCTATCCACACCACTAAGTCAACCAACAACCAAGCAATGGGAAATAGTGGTAACATTAATTTCAACATTTCAAGTGCACAAAATTCACATATACCTTCATCATTAGCTGATGTAATGTACCAGGAAAGGAACCACACCACATGTCAAACACAAAACAGCTTGTTGTATACAAACCAAAACCATTTCATCTCACAAAGTCCACAACCTTCACAATCGACATTTGCAAACATTCAACAACTATAGCTGCCTTTTCCTTAAATGGAGTATGATGGAGTCTAAACACATGTCACCAACACATCTCCCAATAATCATGTAAGAAAGGATGATACATACTTTGTGGAGCTACTCATCGTAGTCATTCTCTACCTGTAAACAAAATCATGTACACTTATAGGGGCCAACTTAGACCACAGAGTTTACCCACAGGCAACCCCAGATACCATACGAACACCTTAAATACAATGTACACCTATCAAGTGTAAAAGCTACATACAGCACAACTAATCACGAGGAGTGGCAACATCAATAACCCATCATACAAGTGCTAACATCACTATCTACACTTCATACATGAGCAGTCTTACATCTGTATATGAACGTTACAATGCCACAACACATTTCTGAACTTAATATAACAGATACATACACCTTGAGGCAAGCCAAATGAATGACTACACATACAATTCCTACAACATGTGAAGGTGAAATACCACCCCTGCAACCCAATTAAGTCAGTACAAGCAATAGGATTCCATATCAAAAGCCTTCAAAACATATCCTCAATGGCAAAAGTCAGTATGTTTCATTTGCATCACAATGTAGATATATGGCTGAAACCTAACAATGTACACATGATGTTGGCAAACACCAGTGTAGATAGTACCCATTACTAAGATGTTGTGGCCTATTTAGCATGCCCACAATACTTTGGAATAGGAAATTGCTGTGTACCTACTTACTAACCAGGGAACATGTACATGGTACTAATGTTCCTAGCTCTCATATCAATTATATGGGTTGCATTAGGACTCAAGTTAAACTACAATGGTTTCATACACGCAGAATGTCCATTCTGATTAAAAATCGCATGTGCCAATGTTTAGTCCTCACCTACCAATGTGGACATCTCCTAACAGGTCTGAGTAATTGTAGCAAGTGTGGCATGTGAAATGTCAGATTGAGATTACAGCCTGACAATAAGATGACACTCATTGGAAACCTCAACTGTCATATTCTATGTTGCACATGGAGATTGATCAGGGGTCATTTGAATGGACAGAGGGCAAAGAGCAGGACAACTTGCCATCAGGATATTGGGAGTATCGTTCTGTAGGTGGCAAAGAACAACCAGTAGGGTATTACGAGCAGTATAGTGGTACACATATGACACAGTCATATGTGCATCATCATATGCTACTATACAGAAGGGATGACATAGGTTAGTAACATATCACTATACACAATACAATGAGCACACCTATGTACCAATGCTGAGGACTCTACATCTAGGTGTACCTAGGAGACATTTTACCTTTTGCACTCACCCCATTGTCACAGCTAAGAGTCTTTAACATCATACACTGACCTTGCAGAAGAAAGTAAATGAGTGTAGTTAGTACTCACCCCCTTGTGGCTGCTGTGCTACCCTCAAATGCCTATCCAACTCAAGGTAGGCCACCGCCAATATGCGGCCCATTAGGGGGCCAAGGTTTGAAGGGCACCCCTTCTTCTTTGAGAGGACATCCCTAGCTGAGCCTCAGTGGCCTTACAGGCCAGCATCTTAAGTCCTCCCACTGCTCTCTACAGTTGGTGCTCCACTGGCTGTGGACCACCAGGGTCTACACCTTCTTGGCAATGGCATACCAGATCCCCTTTTTCTGATGGGCATTGACCTCCATGGATGACACAGACAAGAGGAGAAAGTCATGTACACATGCTCCATCCCAAAACAAGAATAGTGAACAATTAAGTTAGTGCAAGTAGCTAAACATACCCTTCCTCACACTTCAAACTCTTTTGCAAGTCACCCTCTGCAGTCAGGCAATGTTTGAAGTGGAGTCAGGCATCCAACAGTCATACCCAGTACCAGGTTTTGAGTAGAAACATATGACCAGACCATGAGTATGGCCCTTGAATGGTACATCTCCACAAAGATGTGTCATACCAACATTGATGTAAATGCTATAATTGACATATGATGGTCAGGATTCATACATTGCACACTACCAACTATGTATTGGGGTAACGGTCTCTCTATGCACATGGCAACATATTCATCTACTCACACATGATAGCTCAATCCTTCATTCCAGTACATTTCATCTACATCATCATACACTCCATCTTTCACCCATTGGTATTGCATTGGACTCACCTGCTCCTCTGGTGCACCATAGAGCTGTTCATTCCGGGGTAGTACCTCCTTCACAAGCTACTCGAGCTCTTCTGAAAAGAAGGCAGGGGCCCTATCACTTGCAGGGTGAGGGATGATTGCCCCAGAGGCAGTACACAGCAGCTGAGGTCGGGGAGGTCTTGCTGCAAGAAGTGTTTGGAGTCAATTGAGGGACTGTGAAGAAGATTGCTGTCACGGCTGCCATGTACAGGACATCGACCACTGGCGGTTGACACTATTTGCCTAAGTCCGCTAAAGGCAGCAATGTGATGCAATTGCAATGTCCACCACGGTTGTAACTGCCTACCGCCATGATGACATCCGCCGTTGGAGTCAGGTCACTTCCTGATGTCTAGTACAGTAGGTCAGGCAGCTGCCATTTTAGGGCTCAAATAGGTATGATGAAGTTGTTAAAGTTGTGTCATTTACTGAAAACTCATATCTATGACAATGTACAATGCAGGCTTACTGTTTACAAGAATCAATGTGCATGTCATTAGTAGAGGAAGTGAAATTAGGTATTTTGGCTTATGTACATGAAACAGTGTTGTCATCATACAAAAGATGGTATAGGTGCAACAAATATGTGTTGCATGTCAACAGAGTTGATGTAACATTCACTGTCAGTAACATGTATCTCCATGTACAGTACATTTGAGTATTTAGGGGATCTGAATCTGGTACACTCTCATATTTTGTTCCACTATGTGCTGACTATCACATGTTCACTGTTTCATGTGACATGATTTGGATATATGTGTGACAATGCTGTGATCATAATTATGATGTATAGATTGAGTTGTTTACATACATTCTGGTTTTGTCCCACATAGTTACCCTGGCATGAGGAGAGCAAGACAACCTCCAGTTTACCATCCACTAGCAGACCTGCAGACCATGGAGGTGTGACATGTTATCCAAATATATCTCCTGGAAAGGAATACAATCATGGATTTATGTTGTCAGTTGGAGCCAGATCTGATGCCTGCCATTTGCAATCTCAATAGCATACCTCCCATCGTTCAAGTCGTGTAAGTGCTGCACTTCCTGGCTACTGAGTCCTTTCAGAATACAGTGGCCCGACTGCAGCAATGTCTCAGCCCATGTTCAGTCTGGTTTTGAAGGCTGTACTGTCTGCATTGTTAAAACACCTGGACAGCTACATCAGATTTCCCCAACGTGGGGATTTTTTCATGTGAAGGGCATATTTCTATGCTTTGGGACACATTCTTCATGTGGTTGGAGCCAAAGATGGCACCTATGTAGCCTTGGTTCCCCAAAAGTGCCAATGAACAGGTATATAGGAACAGGAAAAAACTTCCACTCAAACATCCAAGTGGTCTGTTTGGCTGACCTCTACATTTCACCGGTTTGTGCCAGGTATCCAGGATCGGTCCATGATTCCTTCATCATGCGGAACAGCAATATCCTACTGCTGATGACACAACTATACACTGAGAGATTCTGGCTGGTTGATGAGTCAAATATGTCTTATGTGTCTGTTCCTTTTCTCCTGCTACCATATATGTGGCTGTCCGAGATTTAAGTTTGGATTGGTGTCACTATATCTTACAGGAAATTTACACCAGTGAGATACCCAACCACGTCAGGGGAAGTCTGCTTAAATGAGGCCCATGGAAGGAAAGGCATGTTGTGGAATGGACTTTTAGACTCCTGAAGGTAAGATTTCACAGTATAGACCAATCTGACAGAGCCCCCCTTTACTCACCCTACAAGGTATGTCAAATAATTGTTGCCTCCTTCATGCTCCACAACTATGCCCTGAGACGGCAGGTGCCATTTATACCAGATGAGGAGGGGCAGCATATCATGTGGGTGGAAATGCAGATTTGCCAAGTGAGGATGAGCATGAAGAGAATGAAGCTGGAGACATCAGGGGAGATCTCACCAATCAGTACTTCAACTGACTCAAGGTATGTGATGTTACAATGGAGATTCCATGTGGTATTGTTGAGGTTATGCATGCCATGTAATGTTCTTTTTTAACACCATCAGTGTGGTCCTAAGTGGTTCCAAAGCCCACGACTCAGATATTCATTCTGAATATTATTTGGACTTGTGTACAGAAATGTTGTGTACATAGGCCCTCATTATGACATTGACGGTAAATCCAGCTTACCGCCATGCCGACTGCCACCAACATAACGCTGCTGCAGCAGATAACCGTACACACATACCAGTCCATCACTATACAGCCACATACACAAGTCCACCAGCACAAAGGTCAGTGATAAACTGGAAGTACCCAAACCCACACCGTTACACCAACAGAACTACACCCACAGCATTATGACCCACGAATCACAACGGCAGACGTTCAATGGCGGTAAACCATTGGCGACACAGACCGCCGCGCTCAAAATAAACACACTCAAACAAAACTACACCACATTGGACAATTCAAACTACACACACCTGACACACATACACACACCACACCCACGCCACTATAAAACACACACCCATATTACCCAGAACCCTTTACTATTTCAAACAATTGCCAACAGAGAGAGAGAGCTAGAGCACCCACACAACCAGAGCCACATAACATCATTACCTATACACCATCCACGCACCTTACATCATACACCATGACACATCACCCCACACACCCTTACCCACACCACTCACACTACACCCATGGCACAACAACGACAACCCAGTTTCTCAGAGGAGGAGCTAAGGGTCATGGTGGAGGAAATCATCCAGGTAGAGCCACAGCTATTTGGAGCACAGGTTTAGCAGACATCCATTGCTAGGAAGATGAAGCTATGGTGAAGAATCGTGGACAGGGTCAACACCGTGGGACAGCACCCCAGAACAAGGGATGACATTAGGAAGAGATGGAACGACCTACGAGGGAAGGTGAGTTCCACAGCAGCAAGACACCAACTAGCTATACAGAGGACTGGCGATGGACCCTCACCTCCTCCCCCACAACTAACAACATGGAAGGAGCAAGTCTTGGCAATCATGCATCCTGAGGGCCTGGCAGGCGTAGGAGGAGGACTGGACTCTGGTAAGTCAAATCCCTATTACTATCAGCCCCCCTACCTGCATGCCATCACAAACCCCCATCCTTACCCTCACTCCCATCACTCCACTCCATCCCACATACCCCACCATCACAACCCACTCATCCCAATGCCAAGCCCTGTATGCAACACCAATGCATGGACATCCCTCACATACCTGCATGGACACCTATCACCCCTGCATGCACAATGGAGAGAATCACCTAGCCCACCAAATTGTAACTCACACAAAGGCAAATCTGCCAGGGCAATAACAACCATAGAGGCCAACACACCCATATACATGAGGTCAAATGCAGAAACAATAACACTGCATTTACATCCGCACAGGTCCCCCAGCCAATGTCACAGGAGAAGAGGTGCCAGCAACATCCACCTCCCAGAAGAAGTCCACAGTGATGACAGCAGCTCTGCTCACCTGGATCTGGATGACCAACTTGGCCCATCAGGGATCTCTGGACAGTCGGTTACCCAGGCACAGTCACACACCACCACAGAGCCTCCGCCCTCAGGAAACACCACCACAGTACCCACCCAGCGGGTCCATACCTCTGTCCCCAAGACACGTCAATCAGCAGTGTGTCCACCTGTACAGGGACCCCGGTCCACACCTCACACCCAAGACAATCAGGGACCTGGGGTCAGTGGCAGTGGGCACACAGTTCAGGGGACACAGGTACAGGGGAACAGGGACACTGGGAGGACCGCTGTACACCAGGGGAAGGACAGGCCCAGGTAATCGACCCTCCAGGAGGCACTCACCAAAATTCTGGGGGCCTACCAACAACCACAGGACACGATGGGCCAGATCCTTGTCAACATGCAGGAGGACAAGTGGCTGCAGGAGGAACACCATCAGGAGATCAGGGAGGACTTGTAGGCTCCATGGTCTCCATTGCAGGGTGCTGGCAGACATGGCCAACATCATGAGGGAATCAACAGCACAACAGCGGGCCACTACCACTAGCCAGTCTATTGACCAGCCACCCACTTCTGCTGCAGCTAGTGGGCAGGGGCCACGCCACAGGACCCACAGGCCACCAGCACCCCTCCCCTACAGAAGGTGAAATACCCCGTAAATGTTCCCTGCAACCCAGACTGAAGCCAGAGATACTTACCAAGACCACCGCCAGGAAATTAGACTCTCCTGATTCTCCCCCTCATGTCCCACCCTGTCACCTTGTCCACTTTGAACTTCCTTTGCTCCCCTTCCTATGGCCCCCAGACTGAAACAATAACCTGGACTTTCCTCTACCATCACCCCATTCCATTGCACTTTACCCTCAATTTGATAGCACTACAATAAGCATCCTTGAACACAACTTGACTGATAGTATTTTATGTATTGAGAATGTGCGTTCAGGGGAACAGTCACATCTAGTGCAAATGATATGAAAACTGCAATAGCATACAATTAATGACCTGTAACTGTCTGTAGTATTCACAACAGGACACTGTTGTCATGTCACCAACATCTGTAAAATGAGAAGCCATAGGTGGCAGTGAATTGAGATGCAAAGGAAGCAAATACTGTCATGTTACAGTCACACAGATGCAATCAATAGTCAGAACAATAATCAGTTCCACTACCTCACCTGTGTCATTGGAAGTACTCACTTATAACTGATGTTCTGTTGTCCACATCCTCATCCTCTGCCTCCTCACTGTCCTCAGGATCCACTGCTGCCACAGGGGCATCTCCAGTCTCCACCTCCTACAGAAAAGGCACATGTCGTCTGAGGCAAAAAGAACAGATGATGGATGGAATGCAGAGCAAATCAAACATTCACCCCCAGTCACACAGATCTGGGTTTGATCCATTGTTTTTTTGCTCACCACGCCACCCCAGGTTGGACCCAGCTATATGCAAATCATTCTTGACCCTGTTCCTTGTGGGAACAGTCCAGCCCGAACTGCCAAGCCAGGTCCTCCCTGGACTGGAAACAAGCATCCTAGGACCGGTTTCAGGGTATCACCTTTCATCAGCTAGGCTAGCTTGAATCCAGTGTTGCAGTGAGCACAGGACCCACGTCTGGGCATACCCTTCTCACTTGGGGTGACAAATGCATGTCGTTTGAGTGCAAGGTTGTGCAACATGCAGCATGCCACTACTATCTGGCAGCCCTTCCCGGGTTAGTAGCACAGGGATACATCTGTCAGATGGATGCACCTGAACCTGGCCTTCAGGAGGCCGAAGGTCCTTTTGACTATGCTTCTGGTTCGCCCATGTGCCTCAGTATAACGGTTCTCAGTCCCTGTCCCAGCATTTCTCACAGGGGTCAGGAGCCACAATAGGTTTGGGTAGCCAGAGTCACCTGCAAGTATTGAGGGATGGACAGGGACCTGGGGTCAGTGGCAGTGGGCACACGATTCAGGAGACAGAGACACAGGACAACAGGGAAGCTGGGAGGACTGCTGTGCAACAGGGAGAGGAAAGGCCCAGGGAATCAACTCTCCAGGAGGCACTGCAATCCTGGGAGCATACCAACATTCCCAGGGTACGCTGGACCAGACACTGGACAAGTTGCAGGAAAACATGTGGCTGCAGGAGGGACAGTACCAGGGGATCAGGGAGGACTTGAAGGACATCAAACCACCCTGGTATCCATTGCAGGGGTGTTGGCAGACATGACCAATACTATGAGGGAGGCAGTGGCACCCCACCGGGCCTCTGACACTAGCCAAACTGATGAACAGCCCTCCACCTCTGCTGCCGCTAGTGGACAGGAGGCCCCACCACAGGAACAACAGGCCACCTGCACCACTCCCCCTGCAGAAGGAGAACCACCCTGCAAACGTTCCCTGCGATCCAGACAGAAGCCAAAGACTATTGCCAAGACCACCACCAGGAAATAAGACTCTCCTGATTGACACCCTTGTGTCCCACTCTATCACCCTGTACACCTTGAACATCCATTGCTCTTCTTCCTATGCCCCCCTGGACAATGCACCTATGATACAAATAGACTGGGCTCTAACCTGGACTTTCCTCCATCATCACCCCCACAGGGTCCACTGCTGCCACACGGCCATCTCCAGTCTCATCCTCCTGCAGAAAAGGCACCTGACGACGTAAGGCAAGGTTTTGCAACATACAGCATGCCAAGATGAACTGGCAGACCTTCTTGGGTGAGTATTACAGGGATCCACCTGTTAGATGGAGGCAACAAAACCTGGCCTTCAGTAGGCCAAAGGTCCTCTCTATAATTCTTCTTGTTCACCCATGTGCCTCATTGTTACGTTCCTCTGCCCTTGTCCTGGGTTTCCTCACAGGGGTCAGTAGCCATGAGAAGTTGGGGTAACCAGAGTCACCTGCTAATATCGAGGGACAACTGCTCGCCACACACCAGCCCTTAGGGCCCACACCATACACCAACAATCCAAAGGGTGGGAACCAGGGCTCACCTATTAGTTACACCCTGTGCCTCTGGTGTTGAGCTACAAATATGGGATGCTGCTATTAATCAGGATAAAGGCATCATGCACAGACCCAGGATATTTTGCATTGACGTGGGAGATGTACTGGTACGCCAGACACACCATCTGCACATTCATGGAGTGAAAGCTCTTTCGATTTCTGGACACCTGTTCATTCCGCCGGGGGGGGGGGGAACAAAAGCAATATGTGTACCATCAACTGCCCCAATAATGTTGGGGATATGTCCAATTGCATAGAAATCAGCTTTCACTGTCGCCAAATCCTCCACCTGAGAGAAAAGGATGTAGCTTCACATGTGTTTAATCAGGGCAGACAACACTCTGGTCAGCACTATTGAGATCATTGGCTGTGATATTCCAGATGCCAAGTCCACTGTCACTTGGAAGGAGCCAGTTACCAGGAAATGGAGCACAGATAGCACTTGCACAAGAGGGGGGATCCCGGTGGGGTGATGGATAGCAGAGATAAGGTCAGGCTCCAATTGGGCACACAGCTTTGTGATTGTGGCCCTGTCCAGTGTATAGGTGAGATTAATGTGCCTGTCCCCCATTGTTACCAAGTCCACCAGGAGTCTGTACATGGGGAGATGTCTCCATCTCCTATTCATCTGCAGCAGTTGCAACCTATGGGGCAAAATGGTGAGCAGCTGGTCAGTAGCTCTTATTTCCAAACACTACACTTCACTGCATGTTGTGATTGTAACAGTAGTTTTGTTGGAGGTGGCCTGCACCCCCTTGAAATGGCGTCCGCCTGTCCTGTTTGGAGGGACAGGTGGAAATTAGGTAATTCGGCTGACGTGTTCACGGTTGTGGGAGGCGGTCGAAAACCGCCGTGCAACTCCTCATTGGGCCCTAAGGGGTACAATGGCCAATGGTGATGTACGCCAGCAGTGGCGGTATGCACCGCCGCGAACGTCACTGACATTTTCTATCTGTTCACTCACTTGCTACCAGACTTTCAACAAGAGAGGACCTACACTGCATGTGCTGCTGTGACCTGTGTCTGGAACTGACCATGGCTCGTGTCACTGGGGAAAGGGCCCCTGCCTTCACCTCAGCGGAATTGGAGAGACTGGTGGATGGGGTCCTACCCCAGTACTGAATGCTGTGTGGGCCTCCAGACCAACAGGTGAGTACACTGTGAGTACGATGCATGGGGTATGAATGTATGGAGTGCTGTGGGTGAAGGCCTCATGTAGGGGGGGTGGTAGATGGGCCCTGGGCAGCGTGCAGCATGTATGGTGGGCCGTGTCTTTGCTAATGGGGATGGGAAGGGGCATGGTGGGCCATGAGTGTAACAGGCAGGACGGTCGGACTAATCCCTTTCCCTGTGTCCATTTCCCTGCAGGTCAGCACCCATCAGAAAAAGGGTATATAGCATGCCATTGCTAAGGACGTGCAGATCCTGGGGGTATATGGCAGGCGGAGCACCCACTATCGCAAACAGTGGGAGGAACTGAGACACTGGGCACGGAAGACGGTGGAGGCCCAGCTGGGGATGGCCTCCCAACGAGGAAGGGGTGCCCGTCGAACCCTGATCCCCTGATAGGCGCTTGGGGGCATCACAGCAGCCACAAGGGGGTGAGTACAGTGCCCCAATACACAACTTGCGCCTGGTGGGGTGGTATTTGGGTGGGGGATGTCGGCCTGCGGGTGTTCCTAGGCCAGGCCTGACATTGCAGAGTAGGTCCCATGTTGGGCAGGATCCTCATGTAAAATACCTCCAACCAAGTTAGTAGGAATCCACTACCGGGCAGGGGTCTGTGGGTCTCAGGTATGCTGCAATTGGTGTTAGGTGTCCCTAGCCATGGCCTGGTAACTAGCATTGTGACTAGTAGTGCATTGCCTAGTGCACAGGGCTGTTCCCTGTGTGTGTGTGTCGTGTATACCAAAGGTGGTGTTGTTGGCGCCATTGACCAAGTGTATCCTTTGTCTCCCCCCCTTTTTGTTTTGTCACCCTGTCCTAATGTGCATTAGCATCATCTGGCAGAGGAGCAGAGGCACCGGCGACGAAGGGAGCTGCATCCCACAGGACCCAGGACGCTGAATCCACAGACAGTGAGGGCACCAGTGGGACAGAGGATGAGGGGACCACCACGGCAGAGACCGGGAGGGACAGTTCAGACATGGATTCCTCCTCCGAAGGAAGCTCCCTTAGGGTGGCGGACACCTCTGTGCCCACCCCAGCTACAGGTACCGCCGCCACCCCCATACCAGCACTGCTCTCCCAGCAGCCCCTCAGCGAGTTTCCCATACCCGTGCTCCCAGGAGGGTGGGCATCTCCTTCGCCCAGGCACCTCCGGCCCTGCTCCAGTGAGCCCTGCTGCCCTGAGTGAGGAGGCTATTGACCTCCTGAGTTCCATCTCTGTAGGGCAGTCAAACATTGTGAATGCCATCCAGGGGCTGGCAGCCCAAATGCAACAGACAAATGCATTCCTGGAGGGCATTCACACTTCATGGCAGCCCAACATAGCTCAATCTTGGCTCTGGCCTCCTCTCCGATGGCAGCCATTGTCCCTGTTTCTAGCCTCCCCCCTCCAACTTCCCCAATCTCATTCCCCTCAACCCCATCCTATCCCAAGCACACAGTCAGACGAGCATGCACCCAGGACAACACACAAGAGTGGATATGGCAAACACAAGCACCACACTTCATCACACAGGCACTCACACAAACAACCATCTAGATGCAGACATACCAACATCCACTGCCTCCACTGTGGCTCCCTCCTCCTCATCATCCACCTCCCTCCCAGTTGCGTCTACACTCACACCTGCATGCACTACATCCTCATTCACTACCCCCATCACCAGCACATGCCCCTCACTGGTAGTCACCATCCCCACTTCCATGCACACGTCCCCTGTGTCCTCTTCCCCTGCGTCTGTGTCCCCTCCTCCCAAAGTACACAAACGCAGGCACTCAGACACCCAAAAGCCATCCACCTCACAACAGAATCCAGCCCATGCACCTGCACCCAAACACAGCAGACTGACACCTCCCACAACCACTCCCTCTTCCTCCACTCCCAAACCATCTCCCTCTTCCCGCCCTAATGTCCCTAATAAGCTTTTCCTCGCCAACATTGACCTCTTCCCTAACCCTCCCCCCGTCCCTCACGTCAGGCCAGGGTGGTCAAAACCCAGGCAAGCACCTCAGCCACCCAGTCCAGGGGCACAGTAGTATCCACAGCTACACCAGGTGGGAGAGAATCCTGGGCACCAGGCAGCCACACTGATGGAAGGGCAAGGAGGCACCCCCATTTGCTGCAGGGAAGGGCAAGAAGGCACCCCCAACTGGTAAAAGGAAGGGCAGGGAGCAATCCCCGACTGCTGAGGGGAAGGGCAAGGGGCTTGCACCAGCAGGCAAAAAGGACAAGAGGCCTGGTGCTGGGACACAGTCGGAGCCCCCACCACCAACCATGGTGGTTCAGCTGTCCGAGGCTGTAGGGGAAGGGCTGGACCCTCCCCCCACCATTGCCAGCATGGCCACCAGCACCACTGCCAGCACCGCCACCAGCACCACTGCCAGCAGCTGCAGCCCCAGTAGGCAGCCATCCAAGGCTGCAGGGGAAGGGCTGGAGCCTCCCCCCACCACTGCCAGCACTGCCACCAGCACCACTGCCAGCAGCACCAGTGGGCAGATGCCTGCGGCTGCAGGGGATAGGCTGGAGCCTAACCCCACCACTGCCAGCACTGCCACCATCACCACCCCCAGCACCACTGCCAGCACCGCCACCAGCACCACTGCCAGCAGCAGCAGCCCCAGTGGGCAGCCGTCTGAGGCTGCAGGGGAAGGGCTGACAGCTACCCCCACCACTGCCAGCACCACCACTAGCACCACTGCCAACAGCAGCAGTCCCAGTGGGCAGCCGTCCGAGGCTGCAGGGGAAGGGCTGGAGCCTACCCCTACCACTGCCAACACTGCCACCAGCACCACTGTCAGCAGCAGCAGCCCCAGTGGGCAGCCGTCCGAGGCTGCAGGGGAAGCTTTGGAGCCTACCCCCACCACTGCCAGCACCGCCACCAGCACCACTGCCAGCAGCATCAGTCCCAGTGGGCAGCCATCCGAGGCTGCAGGGGAAGGGCTGGAGCCTACCCCCACCACTGCCAGCACTGCCACCAGCCCCGCCACCAGCACCACTGTCAGCAGCAGCAGCCCCAGTGGGCAGCCTTCTGAGGCTGCAGGGGAAGGGCTGGAGCCTACCCCACCCACTGCCAGCACAGTCACCAACACCACCACCAGCACTACCACCAGCACCACTGCCAGCAGCATCCCCAGGGGGCAGCCGTCAAAGGCTGCAGGGGAAGGGCTGGAGCCTCCCCTATCACTGCCAGCACCGTCACCAGCACCACTGCCAGCAGCAGCAGCAGACCCAGTGGGCAGCCGTCTGACACTGCAGGGAAAGGGCTGGCACCTAACCCCACCACTTCCACCACCACCACTGCCACCACTGAGCAGCCGTCACTGCCGGTGGACAGTGTGTAGTCCTGTGTCCATGGACTGTAGTGCAGCCTGGCCCCAGCAAATCCTGTGGGTCTGATACCCAGGTGAGAGACTGTGACCATGCACTCCCCAAAATCTGCTTCCCAGGGCATGTTGCCCCCTCCAGAACCAGTTGAAGAAGCCATCCATTCACCCCATCCTTCCCAGGATGAAGGTCACTGGGCACAATGTCCCCTCCAGAACCAGTGTAGAAACCATCCACTCACCCCATCCTTCCCAGGATGAAGCTCACTGGGCATAATGCCACTTCAAGAACCAGTGGAGAAGACATTAACTCACCCCATCCTTCCCAGGATGAAGCTCATTGGGCACAATGTCCCTCCAGGACCAAGCAGTGGGCAAATCACCCACTTGAGAGACTGTGGCCTTGCACTCCCCAGGACTAAGCACAGGACATGTTGCCACCTCCAGAGGCAGTGGGCAAGTCAACCACTTGAAAAATTGTGGCCTTGCACTCCCCAGGACCCAGTAGTGGGCAAATCACCCACTTGAGAGACTGCGGCCTTGCACTCCCCAAGACCAAGCACAGGACATGTTGCCACCTCCAGAGGCAGTGGGCAAGTCACCCACTTGAGAAATTGTGGTCTTGCACTCCCCAGGACCCAGCAGTGGGCAAATCACCTACTTGAGAGACTGTGGCCTTGCACTCCCCAGGGCCAAGCACAGGGTATGTTGCCACCTCCAGAGGCAGTGGGCAAGTCACCCACTTGAAAGACTGTGTCATTGCACTCCCCAGGACCAAGCAGTGGGCAAATCACCCACTTGAGAGCCTGTAGCCTTGCACTCCCCAGGACCAAGCACAGGGCATGTTGCCTGCTCCAGGACCAGTGGCGTTGTACCATCTTCCGGCTGAGGTGCCCCCCCATTCCCCATCCCCATGAGGTGCCTGTCTATTTTCGACCTGATGCCTCTGCAGTGTTCTCTCCATGTTGTTGCAGGAGTGAGGTTGGGCTTTGGACTTTGTGATGTGGCCCTGTGGCCCACGGACATTGAGGACTGGGCAGTGTCCCTTGCATTGTAAATATGTTCATACTTTTTGATTTGGGTGCATCTATTTCACCTATATTTATATTATAACAGCCTTTTTTCACTATAGTAGTTGTCCTTGCATTATTCCCGAAGGGTACGGGGTCTATATGTAATGTTACTGCATTTGGTTGTGTTGGTGGTGTTGGGGTTGTGGGTGGGGGTGTTGCGTCTGTGTGTCACTCCCTTTTTCCTCCCCCCTTCCCTGTGTGCTCGGCGGCAGTACTCACCGTGGTCGTCTTTGCCCGCGTTGGTGTTTGTAATGGAGCAGAAGGCAGAAGAGCATGGGGAAGACATGCAGCTCGGGCTCCATGGTGGCGTAGTTCTTCCCTGAGTATCCAGAGGTGAGTCGTTTCCCTTCTGTGCAGTGTTTCCGCCAGGCTTTTGATGCCGTTGGTACCACCCCCGAAAAGGTGGCGGATAGGTGTGTCATATTACTGTGAGTGGTACATTGTCTTCCGCCTGGCTGCTGGCGGTTACCGCCATTGTGCCTGTTGACTTTGCCCTGGCAGTCGGTGTGTTAAAGTGGGTGTCTGTCTGAGCGGTTTCCGCCGTGGTCATAATTTCATATTTATTACTGCCGCCCTGTTGGCGGTATTACCGCCGATTTATCACCAACCGCAAGGTTGTAATGAGGGCCATAGTCTGTTGTAAATAAAATCCACAATCAAACTCATATTTGTAATTATGAATAGACAATGTAATGCATGTGTTCCATTCTGGCCTAAACCTTATCTTTGTCAATCACATATTTTCAGATTGGCTGTTTGGCTCATCCTCACTTGGCATTCGCAGAAAGTGTCATAGCCAGATGGGAGTTGCAGACTGATATGAGAAGTGGACATGGATTATACCAGGTACTGTTTAGCATGGGATTTGGGGTGTGTGAGTTCTATGCCGATACTGTCAGGATAGTTGTTTGGCAGTGTCCTTTTTCACAAAGAAGACCTGTTTGGTATTAGTCGTGGCTCAAATGGTGCCATGAGTATGTGCATGTGTGTCTAACACATGTCATAATGTGGTATCCAGACACTCTACCATCATTATGGTTTGTGTTGTGTGTGACCTAACTTGAGCTGTTAGTGTGTTTCCTCATTGCAGATCAATGTGCATGTGTCTGAAGATTGACAGAGGTAAGTGGCAAGCCTATAGATACCTGACCATGGTAAGTGGAAGGTTCCATGACATGGGGAGATTAGTACTGACCTTTGTCTGTTTCACGGGGTATGGTCATTTAGTAGGAAAAGGTATGGGTATGTGATAAGGCTTTAGCTGATGTTTTATTGAACCAATCTGGCTGCCTCCTGGGATGGTGATAGACTGACATGTCCCTAACTTCTGTATTGTGTTGGTTGGTAGTGAATGACATCTAAGCTGAAACACAGAAGTCCACAGCATGACTTTACAATGTGCTGATTGCCATTCCCCAAATAAATATGCAGAGATGTAAAATGCAGGTGGCTTGTGTCATGTCTATGTTACAATCCAAATACAATATGTATCCTGGTTGTCCAGTACATGTGTTGTAACCATAACAAAGGTATAACATTGAAGAGGAACATTTTGGTACAATAGCTGTCATACATGACAGTTGTATATGGTTGATACATCACACTTACACAGGATATGTTGTTAAGTGGTATTTATTGGGGAGTGCACAACCAAATGAGTGAATTGAAGCAGAGAAATGAAATAAAGGTAACAGTGAAGGGTTCAGTCATGATGGATGAAATAATCTGGGTGGCTGCTACACCATTTGGAAACACAGGTCCAGTGTCCTTGCACCATAGGAAAATGGAGTTATGTATGAGAACAGTTAACAGGGTGTATCAGTGACACATAAGAGGAACCAAACAGGAGAGGTTCTCTTCCTGGCATTGGGTTTAGTCTTGGCATATGCTCATCCTGGATGTCTGGGTGGATGTCCTTGTTAGTGGGGGTTTTTCCTCTACAGAGGGTGGGGTGCCTGAGGCATTCTCTTCCACTAGCAGGGCCTCAATCCACTAGCAGCCACAGATGTTGAGGGGCCTGATGTCTCATGGCTAGTGGAAGAGGCCTGATGTTGGGTGCCAAACCTTCTCAGGGTAGTGTTCATGTCCCTTATCACCCCAGCAATGGAATCCAGGATGGCATTTTGGGCCTGCCACTGCTGCATGGCTTCCTGGTGGTTGTCTCTCTGCAGCAGTTAGATCTCCCCCATCATGGTCAGTATATGGCCCATCATGCCTTGGGAATTTTGCTAGGCTCCCAAGACCTGGAAGATCGTTTCTTGGTCAGTTGTGTCCCTTGGAGCCCCCATCCACTGGCCCACACCCTGCCTGAAACACTTCCTACCCCCACATACATGTGCCCCTGAAACAGTGTGCCCACTCCCACTGGTGGCAGGACCATCATTGACATGGTTGACATTAGGAGACTCAGGTACCTGTACTGGGGGCACACAATGGAAGAGACAGTCCTTGGGACACAGGTTTGGAGGTGAATGGGTGCCTGTGATGTAGTTGCAACAGGACAGGGAAAAGTTGTTGCGGGCAGGGTGAAGCTGACCGTTGTTGACTGACCAGGTGTCTCTGATGGGCCAGCTTCATCCTCAGTATCCAGACATCCAGGGCTGTTTTCTTTACAGAGCCCTTCATCCAGAGCGGTAGTGTAAGTCTCTGGTGTCCTCTCCATGTTGAGGATGGCAAGGCTACCTGTAGGAGAAGTGGAATACACAGTTGATATAAGTGGTGCAACAAGTGATGTATATGTTTGACAATTTAACATGGTATGTGAGATACACACACTGCCTTCACCTGATCCCCTGACATGGCAATGACAGCTGCTACTTAATCTGGGTTAGTGCAATGTGGGGCATAGTGATTTGCAATTGCATATAGCATTCTCCATGCTCTTCGAGTATGTTGGTGTTTAAATGGCTGCTAATACCCTCATAACTTGTCTGAGTGAAGACTTAACGATGTGTATTTCTCTCCTAGTGAGGTGTATAGCATCATTGGGCCAACTAGAAGCTGGACAATGCACAATGGTGTCAGAGCTGGCACACAAAATAGGTGTTACAATTTGACCTGGGCCTCTGTCCGGATGTACTGCAAGCGCATCCAGTGTGCCACTTAGGTGTCCTCCCCAGGTGAGTATATGGCAATATTAGGGATGTTTTATCTGAGTCCAGTTTGGTATGGGATACAGCTGTAGCTGTGATTTGCTTGCAATGGTACTGGTAGTAGGCCATTGCATAGCTGTTATTGCAATGGACTGTTAAATGTTGGACCAGTCACGATGGATTACTTTGATTGTTAGTTTCACATGTAAGACATTTCAAATTTAGTGCACGGTTCTGATTTCATTAATGCTGTGAAAGTGCCTTCTGGGAGTTCTAGTTCTGTCAGTTCCCAGGACTTCACATGCCCTTCCCAAACACTTGGCCCAAGGTGAGTTTACTTGACATGTAGCATGGCAGTGAGGGGTATTTGGAGATTTGGACGGGGTGGTGGGTGATTTGGTCATTGGTGTGGAGAAAGGTGATGAGTGAGCATGCAAGACAAAACTGTTTGGTGACATGAATGTTGTTGTTACTTACCCGACTCTACTACCCTAGGTATTTCTGTCAGGCCCTCAGGATACAGGATGCCTAAGACCTTCTCCTCCCATGATGTGAACTGTGGGGGAGCAGGTGGTAGCCCACCGCCAGTCTTGAGAATTGCCAGCTGGTACCTGGATGCCATGGAATTAATATTCCCCCAGAGGTGGTTCCACCTCTTCCTGATGACCTCCATTGTGTGTGGGTAACTGGCTACCGCATTCACCCTGTCGACTATCCTTTGCCACAACTCTATTTTCCTGGCTATTGATGTTTGCTGGACCTGTGCTCTGAATAGATATGGCTCTACCCTAACGATTTCATCCACCATGATCCTCAACTCATCATCAGTGAAATATGAATGTTTTTGTGGGGACATGGTTGTGGTGGCAAAGACAGTGAGTCACTGAAAATAGGATGAAAAATTTTTGTGATGAGGTGTGGGTGCTGTGATGTGAGTGGGTGATGGCTGGTGTGTATTGTGTGGTTTTGTAAATTGTGTGTTGTGTTTGTTGTGCAAGCGTGGGATGTGTGCTGAGTGTATTGTGTCTGGATGCCTATTGTTTGTTTAGTTAGTTATAATTTCTTTGCTAGTGTCTGGCTGTGAGTGGCTTTCTGGTTGCTAAGGATTGTGGGATGTGTAGGTGTGTTTTTTTTAGTGGAATGCATGGGTGTGTTGGGAATCTGAATGTGTGTCAGGTGTGGGATACTCAAACTATCCAATGTGGTGTAGTTTTCTGACTGATGTGAGTTCAGACCGCCGTGTTTTTTTTTTGTGGATCGTAATTAGATCGGTTGACTTTTGTCGAGGTTGTGGTGCTGGTGGTCTAACAACCTTTTTTCCATCCACCAGTGTCCTGGTGTTTTCAGGAAATTGGCTGTATTTTGGCGGTCTGAGCTGTGCATCTCTTAATATGGCGGTCGGATGACTGCCAACATGGTGGTCCTTTGTTGGCCTCCATTGCGGTGGTCTTACTGTAAGGCGTCAAACTCGTAATGAGGCCCTATGTCTGTTGAAATGCATAGCTAGTTTCCAGACGTTAGAAGTTACTGTAAGGGGTGTTTGGCTAAACAAGGCACCTGGGAATGCCTTGTGATAGAATATCTTAAACTAAATTATATCTAAACACATACTAAAACATATTTAGGCGACAGAAGGAATTAGAGTTTGTACCAAACTGCTAAAACTGGGCTACTTGGTTTGTCACCACTCTTAGAAATTTGAAGGCCCAAAACTGATCATGTAGTTTTCTGTGGGATGCTTATTTCATGCCATATGATCACTGAATTATGGAAGGAGAAAATTTCCCTCACCAATATATTTTCAAATATGTGACTATCAAAGAAGGGAAAAAGTGTGAAAAAATTAAAAAATATATCAATGAAGGACCCATGTGAAAGATCACTAGTAATTACATAAATGTAGTTGTACTCATGGTTCTGGGTGTGAAGACCTGTTGTTGGGGCTTGAAAGATAAATACACAAGTCATGTTGTTTTTTTACATTTATGGTTAATATTATTTTCCACAAAATTATGTATTTATTGTTTATTATGACAAAACAACCTATTAGGAAAATAATTAAAACATGATTTAATCTGGGGTTTGAAAAGGTGCGCGTTTAAAGTGAAACTTCTGCTTAGGTTTGCACAGGTTTGATTTCAAGTAATTATTTTCACAGAATCACATTGACAAAACTTACTTTGTGTAAAATGTGCACTTGTATGATAAAAAGTATGTGGAAACTGCTAGTAAAATGTGTACCTCATTTACAGACATTTGTGCCAAGAACTTGATGTTTTCTTCACCTTTCCTTCTGATCTATGTGCCCTGACCACATGCAGACTCACACAATAGGAGGTACAGTGTAGACAGGGAGTGATTATTTCTTTCTTTCTTGGTTTAGGGTACATGCTCGGTGCTGTCACAAGTGGTGTAAGCGAGTGAGAATGTCACCTGAACAGAATCACCCCATATTAGGAAAAAGAAGGAGGATAAATCAAAGACAACCGTTCCATGTGGAAGGGGATCTGATGAATGATAATAGGGGTTGATCTGGTGTTGATTGTGACCTGCTATGGTAAGCTACTTTTCCCCTTCATAGTTGTGGTAACTGAAAAGCTCCCACTATGAGAGTAGTTTTTTAAAATCTAATTTTCACCAACATTGTGCACAAATTGTGGCTGAGTGATCTGAGTGGCCAATGGTGATGAAGTGTCTTTGAGTGAGTATTTGACACACCTGCTAACATTGTCCTGGAGATTCTATCATGCATGGTATACACTGGCCACGAAAAAACACACACAGCTCATAATTCCGATATGTTCATTAACAGGAGTTTCCACACAAATAGGCAATTATCACCCTTTTTCTCCCATAAAGAGGGATTAAGTGTACAGATTTAATTTGGATTCCTCCAAAGAACATGCATCAGTTCTTTCCCTAAATCATGTTAGGTCAAACAGTGCAGTAAAATATGTTCTAAGGTTTAGCTCTCTATAATGTAAAACATACTTACAGCTTTATGAAATGTAATCCATGATACAATGTTCCACTAAGTATAAACCTGCCCCAGCTTTGCAGCTTTATGTATCTGTATCTGGTGTCTTTATTCTTAAATGACCTAAGAAATGTACCAGATGAATGAAAATATTCTATTACATTGCCACTCAAAGATTTACTTACTAGACAAGCAGGTCAGTAGTACCTGAAAACAACAACATTGATTTAAAGTTTTGCTTTGATAGTTCATCCTGTAACCATTTGATTGGAAATAATCTCACTCATTTCCAATTCTTTAGGCCACAGTATGCAAAATCAAAAACACCAAAAGAGAACCACCTCAGACTGATGTTCCATCACTTCATGCAATAATGTAAAAAAGTGACGATCATCTCTTTATAAGGATATGTATGAAACCATAATGAACAATATTCCAATCTGAGTAAAGCACTAACCCCAGGTTCCCCCTTTCTACATCAATCAAGGTCACTTTATTCAACTGCACTAATTTATATTACACTGCCTCAATTTCATCAACAGAATTTGACATTAGAGGAAGCAGTACCTGGCCACAGTAAAATAGAATGGTATACCCTTACTGTTGTATGCCCTTACCAATGAGCTGTGCAGGGAAGTCCCAGATAATCTGATAACATTTGATACAACACCTCCAAATGTGAAGGCCCACTTTTTTTAGCATTCTTTCCTGTACAACAATTTCCACCCCCGATTGGTCCAATTACCGTCTCAACTCAACTTCCCATCATGGGTTAATGACATACCCTGACCTCATGATATATCATCAATACCATCACTGGCACTACTATGAAGACCATATACTTAGTGGCCCCATTGTGTCCTTACCCCCCTCATGCCTTTACTGAAGGACCTCTGCCCATCAGCAAAGGTCAAGGTCTCAGAGAAAGTAATCAACAAATGTCTCACCAATCACCTCAGCAACCATCAGTTCCTTGATGCCACTTAGTCTAGGTTCAGATCCAACCACAGTACAGATCCTGCATTCATTGCCACCACGGACATCTGCATGATACTTAACGGAGGAGACAGCAGTCATCATTCTCCTGGACCTCTCTGCAGCATTTGATATGGTCTCACATCCTCATCAGGTGCCTGCATGAGATTGACATTCAAAGACCTGCTCTCCACTGTTCAACCTATTCTTAAGTGATAGAATACAAGTTGGCAGTCTGGCACACTAGTCCTTTGAAGCCTGCAAAATCAACTACAGAGTGCCTAAAGGTTCAAAATGCAGCCCCACCTTCTTCAACATATACATGATCACTCTGGCCAATGTCATCCATGCACACAAAATCAACATTCCCTCTTTTGCCGATGACTGGCAACTCATATTCTCCCTCTGAGGCAGGAAGTTGAAAACAAGAGACAAGTTAACAGCCTGCATTACAGAAGTTGCTAACTGAATGAAAGCCAGAAGTAGTGATCTTCGGTAAGAACCTGGCCATGGGACTCCAACTGTTGACAGGATGACCTCAAGCCCATGCTCAGCACCCACACCAGTAACTTCAGTATCATCATTAACAGCAAACTGGACATGACCACATAAGTTAATGCCACCACTGTATCCTGCTTCCATATCCTTAAGGTGCTGAGGAAGATCTCCAAATGGCTCCCACCGACACCAGAAAAAATGCTACTCATGCCCTATCCACCAGCTTCTTTCCCTACAGAAACACCCTAACACCCGCTATGCCGGTATCACCAAGCAACTCACTTGAAGACGACATTCCATCTATAATTCAGCAGTCAGACTCGTCCTCACCCTCCCACACAGAACATACATCACACCATACCTTAGGCATCTCCACTGGCTCCTGGTACACAAACATGCTAATTTAAAACTCCTCTCATGTAAATTTAAGGCACTGAACAACTTAAGCCTGACCTACCTAAACAGTCGGCTGTCCTTGTACCAACCACCCAGGCACCTCTCGTCCACAGGACTCTTATTTGAAAACATTTCATGCATACACTGAACCATATAAGCAGGATGTACATTCGCTTGCATTGCTCCTTAAGCGTGAAATGATCTCCCACACCAGATCAGAACTTCCTTCTCTCTTCTTGAATTCTGAAAGAAGCTGAAAAATTGTTTTTTCACTTAACCAAACAACCACAGGCAGGGTAAGGCACACATGTAGGAGGCTGGACTGGCTTGTAGTGAGTACCAAGGGGTACTTGCACCTTGCACCAGGCCCAGTTATCCCTTATTAGTGTATAGGGTGTCTAGCAGCTTAGGCTGATAGATAATGGTAGCTTAGCAGAGCAGCTTAGGCTGAACTAGGAGACTTGTGAAGCTACTACAGTACCACTTAGTGTCATATGCACAATATCATAAGAAAACACAATACACAGTTATACTAAAAATAAAGGTACTTTATTTTTATGACAATATGCCAAAGTATCTTAGAGTGTACCCTCAGTGAGAGGATAGGAAATATACACAAGATATATATACACAATAGCAAAAATATGCAGTATAGTCTTAGAAAACAGTGCAAACAATGTATAGTTACAATAGGATGCAATGGGGAAACATAGGGATAGGGGCAACACAAACCATATACTCCAAAAGTGGAATGCGAACCACGAATGGACCCCAAACCTATGTGACCTTGTAGAGGGTCGCTGGGACTATTAGAAAATAGTGAGAGTTAGAAAAATAACCCTCCCCAAGACTCTGAAAAGTGAGTGCAAAGTGCACTAAAGTTCCCCAAAAGACAAAGAAGTCGTGTTAGAGGAATAATGCAGGAAAGACACAAACCAGCAATGCAACAACTGTGGATTTCCAATCTAGGATACCTGTGGAACAAGGGGACCAAGTCCAAAAGTCACAAGCAAATCGGAGATGGGCAGATGCCCAGGAAATGCCAGCTGCGGGTGCAAAGAAGCTTCTACTAGACAGAAGAAGCTGAGGTTTCTGCAGAAACAAAAAGGGCTAGAGACTTCCCCTTTGGTGGACGGATCCCTCTCGCCGCGGAGAGTTGTGCAGAAGTGTTTTCCCGCCGAAAGAACACCAACAAGCCTTGCTAGCTGCAAATTGTGCGGTTAGCGTTTTTGGATGCTGCTGAGGCCCAGGAGGGACCAGGAGGTCGCAAATTAGACCAGCAGAGAGAAGGGACGTCGAGCAAGACAAGGAGCTCTCTCTAAAGCAGGTAGCATCCAGAGAAGTGCCAGAAACAGGCACTATAAGGATGCGTGAAATGGTGCTCGCCGAAGTTGCACAAAGGAGTCCCACGTCGCCGGAGACCAACTTAGAAAGTCGTGCAATGCAGGTTAGAGTGCCGTGGACCCAGGCTTGGCTTTGCACAAAGGATTTCCGCCGGAAGTGCACAGGGGCCGGAGTAGCTGCAAAAGTCGCGGTTCCCAGCAATGCAGCCCAGCGAGGTGAGGCAAGGACTTACCTCAACCAAACTTGGACTGAAGAGTCACTGGACTGTGGGGGTCACTTGGACAGAGTTGCTGGATTCGAGGGACCTCGCTCGTCGTGCTGAGAGGAGACCCAAGGGACCGGTAATGCAGCTTTTTGGTACCTGCGGTTGCAGGGGGAAGATTCCGTCGACCCACGGGAGATTTCTTCGGAGCTTCTGGTGCAGAGAGGAGGCAGACTACCCCCACAGCATGCACAAGCAGGAAAACAGTCGAGAAGGCGGCAGGATCAGCGTTACAGAGTTGCAGTAGTCGTCTTTTATACTATGTTGCAGGTTTGCAGGCTTCCAGCGCGGTCAGCAGTCGATTCCTTGGCAGAAGGTGAAGAGAGAGATGCAGAGGAACTCGGATGAGCTCTTGCATTCGTTATCTAAAGTTTCCCCAGAGACAGAGACCCTAAATAGCCAGAAAAGAGGGTTTGGCTACCTAGGAGAGAGGATAGGCTACTAACACCTGAAGGAGCCTATCAGAAGGAGTCTCTGACGTCACCTGGTGGCACTGGCCACTCAGAGCAGTCCAGTGTGCCAGCAGCACCTCTGTTTCCAAGATGGCAGAGGTCTGGAGCACACTGGAGGAGCTCTGGACACCTCCCAGGGGAGGTGCAGGTCAGGGGAGTGGTCACTCCCCTTTCCTTTGTCCAGTTTCGCGCCAGAGCAGGGCTAAGGGGTCCCCTGAACCGGTGTAGACTGGCTTATGCAGAATTGGGCACCTCTGTGCCCAACAAAGCATTTCCAGAGGCTGGGGGAGGCACCTCCTCCCCTGCCTTCACACCATTTTCCAAAGGGAGAGGGTGTCACACCCTCTCTCAGAGGAAGTTCTTTGTTCTGCCATCCTGGGCCAGGCCTGGCTGCACCCCAGGAGGGCAGATGCCTGTCTGAGGGGTTGGCAGCAGCAGCAGCTGCAGTGAAACCCCAGGAAGGGCAGTTTGGCAGTACCAGGGTCTGTGCTACAGACCACTGGGATCATGGAATTGTGCCAACAATGCCAGGATGGCATAGAGGGGGCAATTCCATGATCTTAGACATGTTACATGGCCATATTCGGAGTTACCATTGTGAAGCTACATATAGGTAGTGACCTATATGTAGTGCATGCGTGTAATGGTGTCCCCGCACTCACAAAGTTCAGGGAATTGGCTCTGAACAATGTGGGGGCACCTTGGCTAGTGCCAGGGTGCCCTCACACTAAGTAACTTTGCACCTAACCTTTACCAGGTAAAGGTTAGACATATAGGTGACTTATAAGTTACTTAAGTGCAGTGTAAAATGGCTGTGAAATAACGTGGACGTTATTTCACTCAGGCTGCAGTGGCAGGCCTGTGTAAGAATTGTCAGAGCTCCCTATGGGTGGCAAAAGAGATGCTGCAGCCCATAGGGATCTCCTGGAACCCCAATACCCTGGGTACCTCAGTACCATATACTAGGGAATTATAAGCGTGTTCCAGTAAGCCAATGTAAATTGGTAAAAATGGTCACTAGCCTGTTAGTGACAATTTGGAAAGAAATGAGAGAGCATAACCACTGAGGTTCTGATTAGCAGAGCCTCAGTGAGACAGTTAGTCACTAGACAGGTAACACATTCAGGCACACTTATGAGCACTGGGGCCCTGGGTTACCAGGGTCCCAGTGACACATACAACTAAAACAACATATATACAGTGAAAAATGGGGGTAACATGCCAGGCAAGATGGTACTTTCCTACACAACCCCCCCCCCAAACGAAGGACAATAAGACTAGCCATGACCTGATGAGTCTTCATTGTCTAAGTGGAAATATCTGGAGAGTCCATCTGCATTGGAGTGGCTACTCCCAGGTCTATGTTCCACTGTATAGTCCATTCCCTGTAGGGATATGGACCACCTCAACAATTTAGGATTTTCACCTTTCATTTGTTTTAGCCAAAGTAGAGGTTTGTGGTCTGTCTGAACAATGAAGTGAGTGCCAAACAGGTATGGCCTCAACTTCTTCAGAGCCCAGACCACAGCAAAGGCCTCCCTCTCAATGGCAGACCAGCGCTTTTCTCTAGGGGTCAACCTCCTACTAATAAAAGCAACAGGTTGATCCTGGCCCTCAGAATTAAGTTGTGATAGGACTGCC
The DNA here is from genome assembly GCF_031143425.1 of Pleurodeles waltl. Taxonomy (NCBI): domain Eukaryota; kingdom Metazoa; phylum Chordata; class Amphibia; order Caudata; family Salamandridae; genus Pleurodeles; species Pleurodeles waltl. The sequence continues at coordinate 347,819,346 of NC_090442.1, forward strand.
CCTACTCCTAATTCAGATGCATCAGTTTGGACAGAGAATTTTTTAGAGTAACAAGGGCTTTTCAGGACAGGTGCAGAGCACATGGCCTGCTTCAGCTCCTCAAAAGCTTTCTGACAGTGTGCTGTCCATAATACCTTTTTAGGCATTTTCTTGGATGTGAGGTCATTAAGAGGGGCTGCAATGGAGCCATAGTTCTTAATGAACCTCCTGTAATACCCAGTGAGGACTAGGAAGGCTCTCACCTGAGTCTGAGTGGTAGGGGGAACCCAATCAATAATTGTTTGGATTTTCCCCTGAAGTGGTGCAATCTGTTCCCCACCAACAAGGTGTCCCAGCTAAACCACCTTACCCTGCCCTATCTGGCACTTTGAAGCCTTGATAGTGAGGCCTGCCTTTTGCAGGGCCTCCAAAACTTTCCATAGGTGGACCAGGTGATCATCCCAGCTGGAGCTAAAAATAGCTATATCGTCCAAATATGCTGCACTGAAAGCTTCCAGCCCTTGCAGGACTGTGTTCACCAACCTCTGAAAAGTGGCAGATGCATTTTTCAAACCAAAAGGCATTACAGTAAACTGGTAATGTCCTCCAATGGTAGAAAATGCAGTCTTAGGTTTAGCATCTTCTGACAATTTGATCTGCCAATACCCTGCAGTCAAATCAAAAGTGCTTAGATACTTGGCAGATGCCAGTGTATCTATGAGCTCATCTTCCCTGGGTATAGGGTGAGCATCAGTTTTGGTTACCAAGTTGAGACCTCTATAGTCTACACAAAACCGCATTTCCTTCTTTCCATCTTTGGAATGGGGTTTTGGTACCAGTACCACAGGAGAAGCCCGTGGACTGTCAGAGTGCTCAACCACTCCTAGTTCTAACATTTTCTGGACCTCTTGCTTTATGCAGTCCCTGACATGGTCAGGCTGCCTATAGATCTTACTTTTGACAGGTAAACTGTCTCCAGTATCTATAGTGTGCTCACACCAAGAAGTGGTACCTGGCACAGTAGAGAAGAGTTCAGAGAATTGATCTAGGAGATTTATGCAATTATCTTTCTGCTCAGCAGTAAGACAATCAGCCAAAACTACACCTTCCACAAGAGCATCTTGTTCTGTGGAAGAGAAGAGATCAGGTAGAGGATCACTGTCTTCTTCCTGTCCCTCATCAGTTGCCATGAGCAGGGTGAGATCAGCCCTGTCATAGTAGGGTTTCAGGCGGTTGACATGGAGCACCCTAAGGGGACTCCTGGCAGTGCCTAAGTCAACTAAATAGGTGACTTCTCCCTTCTTTTCAACAATTGTGTGGGGACCACTCCATTTATCTTGGAGTGCTCTTGGGGCCACAGGCTCCAAGACCCACACGTTCTGCCCTGGTAGGTACTGAACCAAAACAGCCTTCTGATCAGCCTTCTGATCATGCCATTGCTTTTGGAGCTCTTGGCTGGCCTGAAGGTTTTTACTGGCCTTTTTCATGTACTCAGCCATCCTTGATCTGAGGCCAAGTACATAATCCACAATATCCTGCTTAGGAGCTTTTAAAGGTTGTTCCCAACCCTCCTTTACAAGTGTGAGTGGACCCCTAACAGGGTGTCCAAAAAGAAGTTCAAAGGGGCTGAAGCCCACTCCTTTCTGGGGTACCTCCCTGTAGGCAAAAAGGAGGCATGGTAGAAGGATATCCCATCTCCTGCGGAGTTTTTCAGGGAGACCCATAATCATGCCTTTGAGAGTTTTATTAAATCTCTCCACCAGTCCATTTGTTTGTGGATGATAGGGTGTTGTGAACTTGAACGTTACACCACACTCCTTCCACATGGCCTTTAAGTATGCAGACATGAAATTGCTTCCCCTGTCTGATACTACTTCCTTTGGGAAGCCCACCCTGGAAAATATTCCCAGGAGGGCCTTTGCCACTGCAGGTGCTGTAGTGGTCCTTAAAGGAATAGCTTCAGGATATCTTGTGGCATGGTCCACTACCACCAAGATAAATCTATTGCCTGAAGCAGTAGGAGGGTCAAGGGGGCCAACTATGTCAACCCCTACCCTTTCAAAGGGAACCCCAACCACAGGCAGTGGAATAAGGGGTGCCTTTGGGGTGCCACCTGTTTTGCCACTGGCTTGACAGGTTTCACAGGACTTACAAAATTCCTTTGTGTCCTCAGACATTCTAGGCCAATAAAACAGGGGAACAAGTCTGTCCCAAGTTTTCATTTGTCCCAGATGCCCAGCTAAGGGAATGTCATGTGCCAGGGTTAGGAGGAACTTTCTGTACTCCTGAGGAATCACTAATCTCCTGGCAGCTCCAGGTTTAGGATCCCTATGCTCAGTGTACAAGAGGTTGTCCTCCCAGTAAACTCTGTGAGAGTCACTGACATCCCCATTAGCCTGTTTGACAGCTTGCTGTCTGAGACCCTCTAATGTGGGACAGGTTTGCTGTGCCACACTCAGCTCCTCTCTGGCAGGCCCCCCTTCACCCAAAAGCTCAGCAGTGTCTGCTTCCAGCTCCTCTGGTGTAGGTTCTGCACAGGGAGGGAATTCTTCTTCCTCAGAAGTAGAATCCACTGTAGAGGGAGGGATAGTAGGAAGTGGTTTGCTTCTACTAGCCCTAGCTTTAGGGAGCACTTGGTCCATTGTTCCAGGATCCTAGCTTCCCTGTCCTTTTTGCTTTTTGGCCTGAGCCCTTGTCAAAGCAAAAATATGCCCTGGGATGCCCAGCATTGCTGCATGGGCCTCCAACTCCACATCTGACCAAGCTGATGTCTCCAAATCATTCCCTAATAGACAGTCTACAGGTAAATCTGAAGCTACCACAACTTTCTTTGGACCAGTAACCCCCCCCCAGTTGAGATTTACAACAGCCATGGGGTGGCTAAGTGTGTTGTTGTGAGCATCGGTTACTTGGTACTGGTGACCAAGTAGGTGTTGTTCAGGGTGGACCAGTTTCTCTATGACCATAGTCACACTGGCTCCAGTGTCCCTGTAGGCCTGAACCTCAACACCATTTATTAGGGGTAGCTGCTTGTACTTATCCATATTAAGGGGACAAACAACTAAGGTGGCTAAATCAATAGCCCCCTCAGAGACTAACACAGCCTCTGTGGCCTCCCTAACAAGGCCAACCCCAACTAAGTTACCAATAGTGAGCCCAGCTACTCCCTTGGATTGGCTATTAGTAGGTTTGCTCCCACCACCACTGCTATTAGTAGGGACACTAGGTGTAGCAGTAGGGGTTGTAGTGGTAGGAGGCTTGGTGCCTTTCTTTGGACAACTGGGATCTGTTGTCCAATGGCCTTTTATTTTACATAAATAGCACCATGGTTTCTTTTCCTTGTTCTGATTAAAAGAGGATTTGGACCCACCACCCCCACCAGAGTGTTTTTGTGGACCTGATGAAAACTCATTTTTAGTTTTGTCCCCACCCTTGTCAGAAGACTTACCATCCTTCTTTTTGTTGCCATCTTTGTCACCCCCTGTATGAACTTTTCTGTTCACCCTTGTTCTGACCCATTTGTCTGCCTTCTTTCCCAATTCTTGGGGAGAGGTCAGATCAGAGTCCACCAAGTACTGGTGCAACAAATCAGACACACAATTATTAAGAATATGCTCTCTCAGGATCAAGTTATACAGGCTGTCATAATCAGTAACTTTACTGCCATGTAACCACCCCTCCAAGGCCTTCACTGAATGGTCAATGAAATCAACCCAGTCTTGTGAAGACTCCTTTTTGGTCTCTCTGAACTTTATCCTGTATTGTTCAGTGGTTAAGCCATAACCATCCAGGAGTGCATTCTTAAGAACTTGGAAATTATTAGCATCATTTTCTTTCACAGTAAGGAGCCTATCCCTACCTTTTCCACTAAATGATAGCCATAGCATAGCAGCCCACTGCCTTTGAGGGACATCCTGTACAACACAGGCCCTCTCAAGTGCAGCAAACCACTTGTTAATGTCATCCCCCTCCTTATAAGGGGGAACTATCTTGTGCAGATTCCTGGAATCATGCTCTTTTGCAGGATGATTATGGGGAATCCTGCTGCTGCCACCATGGGTTTCTAAACCCAGTTTCTGTCTCTCCTTCTCTACTTCTAAAGTCTGTCTATCCAAATCCAGCTGTTGCTTCTTGAGCTTCAGTCTGGTTTGTTCTACTCTCAATCTATTGAGCTCCCTTTCTAACAATCTGTCATCAGGGTGGGTGGGAGGGACATGCCTTGAAACAGAAGTATGGTGAGAATGGATAGAAGGAGACCTGTCCCTTTCAGAAGCCACCCTAACAGCTTGGTTAACAGAAACATCACTACCAGTATGGTGAGAATAAATGCTTTTGCTATGGTGTGAGACAACACTATTTATATGGTGTGGCTCATCATCATTACCAACTATGCTAGACTGTCTAGTAATGGGCAGGCTAGGAAGTTTCTTTCCTGAATCTTTTCCTGGGGGAGTCCCTGGATCAGATTGAGAACCATTAGCTACTTTTTCAACAGATTGGGCACTTATGGCCTTATCCTGTACTCTAAGCATGTTAATTAACAGTTCTAAGGAAGGATTCTTCCCTACACTCAAACCTCTCTCTATGCAGAGACTCCTTGCTCCTTTCCAGCTAAGGTGATCATATGCAAGTTTGGACAGATCAACATTTTGGCCTGTGCCAGACATTTTTAGAGAGAGTTAAAGTGATAGTAAAAGATAAAAAGTTTGTCAGAGCTTTTAGAAAGACAGAGAAAAAAAACTTTTAAAACTTTTTAGAACTTTTTAGAAAGTTAGAAGTACTTTTCAGCACTTAGAAAAGAGTGAAAAGAGGAAATGCAAAACATTTTGGCTATGTGTATATACACTGACCTTGTTTTGTATATTTTTCTCTTATGAAAAGTACAATGACAAGAGTGGTAAGTAGTCTCAAAGCACTTATCCCACCGCTGCACAACCAATGTAGGAGGCTGGACTGGCTTGTAGTGAGTACCAAGGGGTACTTGCACCTTGCACCAGGCCCAGTTATCCCTTATTAGTGTATAGGGTGTCTAGCAGCTTAGGCTGATAGATAATGGTAGCTTAGCAGAGCAGCTTAGGCTGAACTAGGAGACTTGTGAAGCTACTACAGTACCACTTAGTGTCATATGCACAATATCATAAGAAAACACAATACACAGTTATACTAAAAATAAAGGTACTTTATTTTTATGACAATATGCCAAAGTATCTTAGAGTGTACCCTCAGTGAGAGGATAGGAAATATACACAAGATATATATACACAATAGCAAAAATATGCAGTATAGTCTTAGAAAACAGTGCAAACAATGTATAGTTACAATAGGATGTAATGGGGAAACATAGGGATAGGGGCAACACAAACCATATACTCCAAAAGTGGAATGCAAACCACGAATGGACCCCAAACCTATGTGACCTTGTAGAGGGTCGCTGGGACTATTAGAAAATAGTGAGAGTTAGAAAAATAACCCTCCCCAAGACCCTGAAAAGTGAGTGCAAAGTGCACTAAAGTTCCCCAAAAGACAAAGAAGTCGTGTTAGAGGAATAATGCAGGAAAGACACAAACCAGCAATGCAACAACTGTGGATTTCCAATCTAGGATACCTGTGGAACAAGGGGACCAAGTCCAAAAGTCACAAGCAAGTCGGAGATGGGCAGATGCCCAGGAAATGCCAGCTGCGGGTGCAAAGAAGCTTCTACTAGACAGAAGAAGCTGAGGTTTCTGCAGGAACAAAAAGGGCTAGAGACTTCCCCTTTGGTGGACGGATCCCTCTTGCCGTGGAGAGTCGTGCAAAAGTGTTTTCCTGCCGAAAGAACGCCAACAAGCCTTGCTAGCTGCAAATCATGCGTTTAGTGTTTTTGGACGCTGCTGAGGCCCAGGAGGGACCAGGAGGTCGCAAATTAGACCAGCAGAGAGAAGGGACGTCGCGCAAGACAAGGAGCCCTCTCTAAAGCAGGTAGCACCCGGAAAAGTGCCAGAAACAGGCACTACAAGGATGCGTGAAACGGTGCTCGCCGAAGTTGTACAAAGGAGTCCCACGTCGCCGAAGACCAACTTAGAAAGTCGTGCAATGCAGGTTAGAGTGCCGTTGACCCAGGCTTGGCTGTGCACAAAGGATTTCTGCCGGAAGTGCACAGGGGCCGGAGTAGCTGCAAAAGTCGCGGTTCCCAGCAATGCAGCCCAGCGAGGTGAGGCAAGGACTTACCTCCACCAAACTTGGACTGAAGAGTCACTGGAATGTGGGGGTCACTTGGACAGAGTCGCTGGATTCGAGGGACCTCGCTCGTCGTGCTGAGAGGAGACCCAAGGGACCGGTAATGCAGCTTTTTGGTACCTGCGGTTGCAGGGGGAAGATTCCGTCGACCCACGGGAGATTTCTTCGGAGCTTCTGGTGCAGAGAGGAGGCAGACTACCCCCACAGCATGCACAAGCAGGAAAACAGTCGAGAAGGCGGCAGGATCAGCGTTACAGAGTTGCAGTAGTCGTCTTTGCTACTATGTTGCAGGTTTGCAGGCTTCCAGCGCGGTCAGCAGTCGATTCCTTGGCAGAAGGTGAAGAGAGAGATGCAGAGGAACTCGAATGAGCTCTTGCATTCGTTATCTAAAGTTTCCCCAGAGACAGAGACCCTAAATAGCCAGAAAAGAGGGTTTGGCTACCTAGGAGAGAGGATAGGCTACTAACACCTGAAGGAGCCTATCAGAAGGAGTCTCTGACGTCACCTGGTGGCACTGGCCACTCAGAGCAGTCCAGTGTGCCAGCAGCACCTCTGTTTCCAAGATGGCAGAGGTCTGGAGCACACTGGAGGAGCTCTGGACACCTCCCAGGGGAGGTGCAGGTCAGGGGAGTGGTCACTCCCCTTTCCTTTGTCCAGTTTCGCGCCAGAGCAGGGCTAAGGGGTCCCCTGAACCGGTGTAGACTGGCTTATGCAGAATTGGGCACCTCTGTGCCCAACAAAGCATTTCCAGAGGCTGGGGGAGGCTACTCCTCCCCTGCCTTCACACCATTTTCCAAAGGGAGAGGGTGTCACACCCTCTCTCAGAGGAAGTTCTTTGTTCTGCCATCCTGGGCCAGGCCTGGCTGGACCCCAGGAGGGCAGATGCCTGTCTGAGGGGTTGGCAGCAGCAGCAGCTGCAGTGAAACCCCAGGAAGGGCAGTTTGGCAGTACCAGGGTCTGTGCTACAGACCACTGGGATCATGGAATTGTGCCAACAATGCCAGGATGGCATAGAGGGGGCAATTCCATGATCTTAGACATGTTACATGGCCATATTCGGAGTTACCATTGTGAAGCTACATATAGGTAGTGACCTATATGTAGTGCACGCGTGTAATGGTCTCCCCGCACTCACAAAGTTCAGGGAATTGGCTCTGAACAATGTGGGGGCACCTTGGCTAGTGCCAGGGTGCCCTCACACTAAGTAACTTTGCACCTAACCTTTACCAGGTAAAGGTTAGACATATAGGTGACTTATAAGTTACTTAAGTGCAGTGTAAAATGGCTGTGAAATAACGTGGACGTTATTTCACTCAGGCTGCAGTGGCAGGCCTGTGTAAGAATTGTCAGAGCTCCCTATGGGTGGCAAAAGAGATGCTGCAGCCCATAGGGATCTCCTGGAACCCCAATACCCTGGGTACCTCAGTACCATATACTAGGGAATTATAAGGGTGTTCCAGTAAGCCAATGTAAATTGGTAAAAATGGTCACTAGCCTGTTAGTGAAAATTTGGAAAGAAATGAGAGAGCATAACCACTGAGGTTCTGATTAGCAGAGCCTCAGTGAGACAGTTAGTCACTACACAGGTAACACATTCAGGCACACTTATGAGCACTGGGGCCCTGGGTTACCAGGGTCCCAGTGACACATACAACTAAAACAACATATATACAGTGAAAAATGGGGGTAACATGCCAGGCAAGATGGTACTTTCCTACAACACACACATGCTCAGCACCCGGATTCTCTTATGGGTGGTAGTGGACTTTACATATACACATAACATAATACAAGAACATAACATTCCACTCTTAATTGCAGGCAAAGTTACTGTTAAAGGCAGTGCTTCATGACCATGATTTTTAAAGCTACTGGTGTATGTAAGCCATACAAATGTACAAATAGCTTCATTTGGGGTGAGAAATATCTGTTTCCTGCTCAATAATGGATATAATAAGACAAAGATATTTGAGTAAATTTACAAGATGGGTAGAGAGAAGGTACAATGGAATATTACTGGGCAGGAATGACGTGCGTGTGAGAATAAAAACCCATAAACTTACACATTAGTGGACATTTACAAACTTGTCACAGATACCTTCCACATCTGGAAAACATCAGAGATTTACTCTTGCCAATGGCAGGAACAAACCTCCTACTATATGGGAGGTTTTGGGGGGAGGGTATTCTCTTTCTTTTCTGCATAAAAAAAGTCAGTAAGTGCATTTGCACTTACCCTATATATTTTCCAATGTAAATCAATGTACAAGCATAATTAATCAATAGTGATCTGTACATGGCAATTCACCATGTTTATCTTAATTTACACCTCGGAACCTGTGACTGTTGCAGGTTTCCAGGCATAATGTGAAGATTGTTTGCGAATTCTAAAAGCATTTTTCTTCCTACGTTTGCTGTACCCCATGTTAGCACTGTTGCAGGCTAATAGAATGAAACAAAATAACACAGCAAGCTTTGTGATTAAAATCTGAGCACCAACAAAAGCAGGAGAAAAGCCAGGTTCCTTCAAAAAGTCAGGCACACTTTTCTCATACTGAGATGATGGTTTCCCAGGTACATTCATGTTCTGAAGAGATGGTAAAATGCTAGTCTTATCCTGTACACTGGGCAGTGGAACACTCCCAACTTCCCATACTGGCAACTATCTCACACATCCCAACTTCTTTTTGAAGGACATCTTTACTAAGTTTAATGCAGATTGTCCATGGACAGACATTTACTCCTATAAATATCAAGCACTGCGTCAGAGCTTTAGGTCCTAATTTGACAGCACAATTAAAAATAGCTCATCTAGATTTGCTAAAATGCTTCCAAATTATGCCATTTCCCAGAGCAGTAAAAGGGAAATTCTACGTATGAGAATGTGTGGACCTTGTGTATTACCTTTTTGTTGATCATGTTATATTATGCTTTGTTATGTGTGTTTGTAAACCACACTGTAGGAGGCTGGCCTGATTTGTAGTGAGTACCAAAGGTACTTACACCTTAGACCAGGTCCAGTTATCCCTTATTAGTGAAATATAGTCAGTGTCTAGAAGCCAGGCTGTCTAGAAGTAGCTGTAGGCAGAGCAGCCAAGGCTGAAGTAGGAGACATGCAAAGCTCTTGTAAAAACCACTGTAGTCACACAGTACTTACACACATGAATGAGAATACTCAGTGTTACAAAAATAAAGGTACTTTATTTTAGTGACACAATGCCAAAAATACCTTAGAGACTATAGGTCAGTAATATACATACTATATACAGTAGTAACCAAAAACAGGTAAGTACACAGTCAGAAAACAGTGCAAATAGTGAAAATCACAATAGGTTGCAATGGACCCAGGGGGAACACAGACCATATACTAAAATAGTGGAATGCGAAAGTCAGTTTCCCACCTAGGCAAATATAGTGTGTAGAGGGGTGCTGGGAGCATAAGAAAGCACCAAAGGTAAGTAATAGACCCCACCCCAGAGCCCAGGAAAACAGGAGTAAATCACAGTAAGTTTGTGATAGAAGATTATGCAAGAAGCAGAGAGACTGCAAGACACTAAAATGGGATTCCTGGATCTGAAGATCTGTGGAAGAAGGGGACCAAGTCCAAGAAGCTATGAAGAGTCCAGGGAGAACAGGAGCCTCTACTAACCCGGATGAAGGTACAAAAGACGAACCACCTTTGTGAGAAGACAAAATGAGTATTGCACCAAAGAAGACAGATGCGGGTTTCTGGTTGGTGCAGAAGATGTCCCATGCCAGATGGATGAATGCAGTCTGGTTTGCGTTGCTGGATTCTGCCAACAAGTCTTAGCACACGCAAAGCTTGCGGTTAGCGGAAAATGGTGCTGCCTGGGACCAGGAGGGACCTGATGGACTCTACCCTGGAGGGGTAGGCAGAGGGGGCTTTCAGCAACTCAGAGAGCCCTCTGAAGACTAGGCAGCACACACAGGAGTCCCACAGCACAGGGACAAAAAAGGTCCAAAAAAGGTCCAAATGGAGGCCCATGCAGCACGGCACAAAGGGATCACATGCCGCCTGAGAACCACTCAGGAAGCTGTGCATCGCAGGATGGAGTGCTGGAGGCCTAAGCTGTGCTGTGCATGAAGAACTTCTTGGAAGGTCGCATACAAGCCTTGGCAACTGTAAGTCACACGGTGCACAGGGGTACTGTCTTGCGTGGGAAGGCAAGCACTTACCTTCCCCAAAGTTGGACACCTGGACGTTGGGACTGTCGAAGTCACTTTAGTTCACCACCTGTGTTGCTGGGTCCACACCTGTCAGCGGGAGAGGGGACCCACACCACTCGTCGTCACTGCAGAGAGGTGCCTGCTGAAGTAGGGAAGTGACTCCACCACTCCACAGGAGATTCCTTGGGTTCTTCTGGTGCAGGCTGAGGACAGGCAGTCCTCGAGGATGCACGACCTGGAAGCTGTTGCAGTTGCCAGCAGGAGCCAAACTTAAAATGTTGCAGAAGTTGTCTTTGCTTCTTTGTTGCAGTTTGTAGGGTTCCTGGAGGATTCAGCTGCGGTTCCGTTGGTGTAAGATGAAGTAAATGATGCAGAGGATTCCTGCTGGAGTCTTGCAATCCAAATCTGAAGAAACACCCAGAGTAGAGACCCTAAATAACCCTGAAAGGGGGATTGGTCATCTAACCAGGTAAGCACCTATCAAGAGGGGTTTCTGATGTCAAATGTTGGTACTGGCCATTCATATGCTCCCACAGTGCCCCACCACCTCGGAATCCAGGATGGCAAGCCTAGGGACACTTTGGAGGAGCTCTGGGCACCACTACTGGGTGGTGATGGAGAGGGGAGTCTCCACAATGCCCTGGGTACCTAGGTACCGTACACTAGGGACTTATAAGGGGGGACTAGTATGCCAATTTGGAGTGAAATACTGAGTTACCAGTATGTAAGGACAAATCTGGAAACAGAGAGAACGTGAGCACTGGGTCCTGATTAGCCAGACTCCAGTGACAATTTAGAAAACAGTGAAACATACTGACAAGCAGGCCATAAACCATAAGCACTGGGGTCTTGACTGGCAGGATCCCAGTGACACGGCCAAAAACACACTGACATCAGGCAGAAATTGGGGGTAACGTGGCAAAAAGAGGGTACTTTCCTACCTGCACTATCAGCCTTGAGGCTATCCTGGTGCTTCGGAGGTCTGTGTGCTTAGCCCTGCCTAAGGTAGGTTGTTTGTTTGAAAAGCCAGGTTATTTAGCTTCTAGGGGAAATCAAGAAGAGAGGAGCACACTGTGACGTGGACTGGGAGACTGTTACACACTTTGAGAGCGATGTAAATGAATGACCATTCTCCTGATATGATACTGTCTACTGTGGGATGTGTGTGGGTGCATGCAAATGTGTAATTAAATGTCAGATTTGGGGCAGAGGGAAAAAGTTTTTATTTTTTTGCTTTGTTCATGAAGGCTGTAGTTCAGCATGTTTTCCTTTCAATTTCTACATCAACGATTTAGAAAAATCCATGACAAAAGATATTCAAGATGTGCTGCAGATTGGCACATGCCACTTTCCCTGTACTATTGTATGCCTATGTGAGAGAAATTAGGTCGTTGGTAGACTATGGTATGCGTCCTGATCAAGCAAGAGCCAAAATCTCTTTCAGGGTGAACCAAAAAAGTAATTAAATTAACTTGTGTTTGACCATGGGAAGCTTGGCACAAAAAGCAGTCAGGCTTAGCTTAGAGGCAATGCGTAAAGTATTTATGCAGCACACAAACAGTAATAAAGTGGAAGCTCAAACAACAACAAAAAAATACCAAACCAAATTTGGAAACATAAAGTACAATCTAATAAGTTATTTGACACCAAAATGACATAAATCCAATCAGTAGAACTAGACCTATAAATTTTAAAGTTTTGGTTCAAAAAGAGCTTCAAAGGAAAAAGCTCCAACTGCGGACATCTGGTCCGCTACACCGCGACAAAGTTAAAAGTTAAGGCCAACTACAATGGAGTGCCATTCAGATACAAGAAGTGGATTGGGCCTTGTCATCGCTTACATCTGGAATTAGAAAAATATTGAAGAGAAAATGTCTCAGAACACAAAAGTTCAGCGGGTAAGGCTACAGGCTTTTCTGCGGAGGAAGCTTCAATGTCGGATAGCCCTAGAGCGAAGACACAATGAAGATTTTTACCTTCGGACTTAGTCTCCAAAATGGAAGCTGAAAATCTCCAGTGAGATGAAGCAGAAGGCTATTGGTGAATACATTTTGACAATGTTAGAAACGGGGCCTCTTTTTGGCAGTCAGTTTGAACTTTGTCCATGCAGGGACCCTCACTCTAGTCAGGTCAAGGCAGATACTCACTTAAGATAACCCCTGCTCACCTCCTTGGGAACTTGGCACAGCCAGTCAGGCTTATCTCAAAGGCAATTTGTAAAGTACACACAGTGCAACAGTGAAAACACTATAAAATTGACACCACGCCAGTTTAGAAAAATAGCCAATATTTATCTAGAATAAAGAAGACCAAAATGACAAAAATCCAACATACCCAAGATATGAATTTTCAAAAAAATAGATCTTACTCCATAGAAAACAATGGAGACTTTGTTACACAAAGTACCTGGTTTGCGTAAAAAATAAAGCTGCGCAGGAGAGCTTGCATCGAAAAGTCAGTGACCTGTCAATTCTTGTGAGGCCATGTGTCGTTTCTTCTCCGGTCTGGTAGGCGATGCTTTGTTTTTCTCTTCCGCAAGAAAGCGATGCATCGATTTCCAGACAGGGCAATACGGATCTGGGCAGGTTCACATTGATTTTGATGCCCAGCAATGATGCTCGCAAAATCCGTCAGCACGTGATGGAAATCCAAACTGCATGGGGTTTTTGTTGATTTTAGAAGCCCCAAGCAGGTGTTGCATCATTTCTCCAGCCATGATGAAGATGATGTGTTGATTTCTCAGCCGCGATGCAGGTGATGCATCGATTTAAGCTGCGAGGTGGGTGGTGCATCATTTTTACAGCCGCGTTGCAGGCGTTGAATCAAACTTTTCCCTGCAGTGCTTACTGTGCATTGATTTCAATCCTTGTTCTACCAGCTTCAGCTTTCAACAGCCTAGGGACTCGAGTGGGCACCACTTGGCAGGGCAGGAGTCTCAGGAGAGAGTCCAGAAGCTGGCAGGGGAAGTCTTTGATGTCCCGGTGAGTTCAAAACAGGAGACAAGCTCAGTCCAAGCCCTTAGAGACAGTTCACAAGCAGGAATATACCACAAAGTCCAGTCTTTGTCCTCTTTCAAGCAGAAGCAGCAACTGCAGGCCAACCCAGCAAAGCACAGTCACAGGCAAAGGGGATGTACTCCTCCTCCAGCTCTTCATCTCTTCTCCTTGGCAGAGGTTCCTCTTCTTTCCTGAAGAAATCTGAAAATCTGGGGTTTTGGGCCCACTACTGATACCCCTTTCTGCCTTTGAAGTAAGCAAACTTCAAAGAAAAGTCTCTCTTGCTTGTGAAATTCTGCCTTGCCCAGGCCAGGCCCCTGACACACACCAGGGGGTTGGAGACTGTATTGTGTGAGGGCAGGCACAGCCCTTTCAGGTGTGAATGACCACTCCTCCCCACCCTCCTAGCACAGATGGCTCATCCGGATATGCAAGCTACACCCCAGCTCCCTTTGTGTCACTGTCTAGAGATAGGTGCAAATAGCCCAACTGTCAAACTGACCCAGACAGGGAATCCACAAACAGGCAGAGTCACAAAATGGTTTAAGCAAGTAAATGTCTACTTTCTAAAAGTGGCATTTTCAAACACAGTCTCAAAACCAACTTTACTAAAATATGTATTTTTAAATTGTGAGTTCAGAGACCCCAAACTCCACATGTCTATCCACTCCCAAAGGGAATCTACACTTTAATCATATTTAAAGGCAGCTGCCATGTTAACCTATGAGAGGGATAGGCCTTGCAACAGTGAAAACCGAATTTAGCAGTATTTCACCTTTAGGACATATAAAACACATTAGTATATGTCCTACCTTAAACATACACTGCACCTTGCCCATGGGGCTATCTAGGGCCTACCTTAGGGGTGTCTTACATGTAAGAAAAGGGAAGGTTTAGGCCTGGCAAGTGGGTACACTTGCCAAGTCGAATTGGCAGTTTAAAACTGCACACACAGACACTGCAGGGGCAGTTCTGAGCCATGTTTACAGGGCTACTAATGTGGGTGGCACAACCAGTGCTGCAGGCCCTAGGCACTTCTAGTGCAATCTATTAGAGACTTACTAGTAAATCAAATATGTCAATCATGGATAAACCAAACAACAATACAATTTACACAGAGAGCATATGCACTTTAGCACTGGTTAGCAGTGGTAACGTGCTCAGAGTTCAAAAGCCAACAGCAACAGGTCAGAAAAAATAGGAGGCAGGAGGCAAAAAAGACTGGGGATGACCCTGCAAGAAGGGCCATTTCCAATGACTAGGCACTTACTAGTAAATCAAATATGTCAATCATGGAAAAGACAATTACAAATACAATTCCACACTGGTCAGCAGTGGTAAAGTGCACAGAGTACCAAAACCAGCAAAAACAGAGTCAAGCACACAGTCAAAACATAGAAAGCAGAGTGAAAAAAGACATGGGCGAGTACACTAAAGACGCCTGGTCTAACACACGAGTTTGGATACCCCTTTTGCGAAGGACCGCTGAAATGGATTTGCTGCTGCAGAGAAGAACATAGCAGAAAAAGCTGCAAATTGAAGCCGACAGGCGGTGCACCTTAGGCATAGATGGCTGGATGGTTGATCCAAGTCTCCTCCTGGTTCTCAGAACAATTTAGCACCACAACCAAGGGTCCAGGAGTGGATGGAGATCTCTTGGGAGTTCAGGACTCACTCAGGCTGGGTCTAGGAGCTGGCTCAAGATGGTGAGTGCCTGTTATGTCCCTGTGGCTCTGAACATGAGGCCAGTAAAGTAGCCCTTAGAGTCACTTCAGGAGGTCCTAGGTGAAGGGGCAGATGAAGGGATCCATAGCAGGGCTGGCCTCTGAGGGTTCAAGACAGGCTCCAGGCAGCAAAATAGTCCATCGAGGTACAGCAGAAGTCTGGCACTGTGACAGCAGGTCACAGCAGCAGCCAGTCCTCTGAGAGTCCTTCCGGAGGTGCAGTAGTGAGCTGAAGAGAGAGTCTAGGTGTCCTATTTTTATCCCCTGGTTGCCTGCTCCAAGAAGGTAGTAGAAGGTTCTAGAAAGGTTCCTTGAAGTTCTAGGAGTTTCCTGCCTCCCCTACCCTGGCTCCAAACTGACTGTACTGACATTACTGGATAGTTAAGCCTATTGTGAGGAAGCAGGACACAGCCTATTCAGGTGCAAGTTGGGCTGGGCTCAGCTACACCCCTATCCTGTCAGTTGATGGGCTATTCAGGCTCTGCTAATCCCACTATTGTGAGGCTGTCTCAGAGGAATTTGCAAAGTCCGAACTGACAGTTAGACCCAGTCATGTGACCTAAGACAGGCTGCAGGCACAGAGGGTTAAGAGCAGGAAAATGCCAACCTTCTAAAAGTGGCATTTTCAAACCTGTAAGGATACATTTGACTTTACTGTAATGTATTTGTAATGTAATAATGTAATGACCTATGAGAGGAGTAAGCCTCATAGTAATGAAAAATGAATTTGGGAGTTTTTCACTACCAGGACATGTACAACTTAAAAGTGCATTTTCTACCTTTTAATTGCAGAGCACCCTGCACTGTGGGCTACCCATATGCTACCTTAGTGGTGGCATATATGTAATAAAAGGGGGGTTTGAGGCTTGGCAAGGTGTTTTAAATGGCAAGTCAACATGGCAGTGGGACACTGCATTCAGGCTGCAATGGCATTCCTGAAATTTGTTTTGAAGTGCTATTTAAGTAAGATGCACAACAAGGAATGCAGACCCAGTAGTAGCATTTAATTTATAGGGTCTGGGTATATGGTATACCCCTCTACAAGGGGTATACAAGTACATTAAATATGCCAAGTTGGTATATGCCAATCAAACCATGTTAAGGAGAGTGAGCACAAGAACTTTAGCACTGGCTAGTAGTGGTAAAGTGCACAGAGTCCTAAGGCCAACAGAAGCAAAACATCCAGAACAATTGAGGCAAGCAGGGAAAATGTTTGGGGGAAGACAACCCTCAGGCTGACAGCTTTAACAACAGGCAAGCCAGAAGTAGTAATATTTAGCAAGAGCACCTTGTTCTGAGACTCCAGTTGGTGGCCTGCCAACCCTGAGCCCACACCCTTTCCAGCAACCCAGACAAAAAAACCTTTGAATAGTAATCGAAAACTAACTCACCATGACTGACCAAATGAATGCAGTCTCTTTGTCTTCCTTTGACACACTCATGATGCTCAAGAGGATCTTCAAATGGCTCCTCACCAGCAGAACCGCTACTGAAGCCCTCATCACAGCAAGCTGGCATATGGCACCATTTCCAGTGCTTGAATCAATTCTGAACTAACCAGAAGCTTCAAGACAGTGAAAAACTCTGCTGCTAGGCTCACCCACAACCTCCCACTCCACACTCACATCACCCTGCACCTCAGAGAGCTCCACTGGCTCCCAGTCCACAAATGAGCCCTCGTTAAACTCATGTACACATAGAAAGACCAACACAGCACGTTCAAAAACCTACTGGAGACTTCAGCTAAGCTGGGCTTCTAGAACAACAGTAGTGCACCGCCACCAATAATATTTCAATGTCCAATTCCTTGATTTGATATTATACAAATCTTCTTCTTCTTCTTTTCTCTTTTCCAACACTACATATATTCAGTCGTCGGTATGCAGGGTTTGTTACACGCCCTGCATACTGACAACTGAATATTGTCATTCCCCCGGCTCGCAGAAGAATAAAAGATGCATAATTTGGATGTTTCCATGGCATATGAAAAACGACATAACAAACCAATTTAAGTCAATTGATTAGACCTGAGGAAGTCCTATGTTAAAGGACGAAATGCGTTGGCTGTTGCTGCTATGAATATATGTAGTGTTGGAAAAGAGAAAAGAATAAAAAGAAGATTTGTATAATATCACATCAAGAAATTGGATATTGAAATATTATTGGTGGTGGTGCACTACCGTTGTTCTAAATTGTATTTTACCTTTAGTTTAAAGATTTGACCTAGGCAGCAGGTGTTGGTCTGAGTGCACAAAAAGGAGCAAAAGAATAACATAAACCTCCTTATATTTGGGGAACTGTTGCGTTAGGTGCGTTGATTGGTAGCCTGCTGTTGCATCTTTTGAGAATATAAAGCTGGGCTTCTACTTGGGCACACCCCCTTCATATGTACAACCAGATTAGGCAGCTGTGACGTCTCTTAACTTACTCCTAAAGCGTAGAATGACCTGGCCCTGCATATCAGAGCCTCCTCTGTAGTTTTTGTGTTCTGCAAGAAACTGGAGACCTGGCTCTTCACCTACCCCCAACTCTGGCCTGTTCCATAGAGTTTGCGCGTCAGTGCCAGGATACCCACCAGATGAGTTGTGCAGCATACAAATATGCATAACATAATATAACAGTATACAAGTATTTCACCATATAGATATACATCACTGATTCCACTGTTAGGAGTCTACCTTTTTCTCTCCAGGAACTGAAGATTGTAGCTGGTGTTGGCATACTGTAGACAGATTACATTGTATAGCTTAATAAATATAACCAAGTCCTAATTATCAAGCCTCACACATAACCCCAACATATTCCAGGAAAGAAGGGTGAGGCTATTGGAAGTGATTACTTGGTCTTGTGCAAAAATACTCAAATCAACAGTTATATCTCCAAAACAAAACAAATCAAGAGGGCAAAAGACAAGAAAGACTTCTTTCCTTGGACTTCCAATACTAAGTGGGACATGGTGAGATAAGAATGCTATTAGTAACCTGTGGTCACAGACCTAACAAAGGGGCAGAATGTTCTTCTGGCAGAAATGAAGAACTTGCAATAGATTTCTACATGTTTTGAAGCCAAGGTCTTAGTGATTGAGAGCGTGCTCAAGGATTTTATGTGTAAGGTATACCAGACAGAGTGAAAGCAGGAGGAGTTGAAGCAGATAGAATCCAAGCAATAGCAAGATGGAGTTGGCAACACCAGAGCTACTAAACATGGTAAGTGCACTATCCCTTCTTGAGGGAAGAGACATGAAATAGATTAAACAGGTTGTTTTAGTGACAGAGGTACTGAGTTCCCTACTACATTGGGAGCACAAGACTTGTCAGACCACCCATTAGAGACCCCTCAGGTTCAATTTCCGAGTCTTGTGAATTTCTTTTAGAACTTTTTACTTGTTAGGGGTGAAGGTTCATGTAGTCCCAGATCTTAGTATAACCCTCCAGTCAGTTTAGAGACTCATACCTATGCCAAAGAAGATATGTTTATTGAAATTCATATACGAGGTTAGTTGGCCCATGCTGGTCTGATGATTTCCTCAATTAGTAGTTCAGGAAGTAGGCATAATATGAACTCAACATGTTGGAAAGCAGATGTTCGCTTTTTGTTCCCTGAACCCCTTGTTTGCTTCACTCCTCCAGTCCAATAAATGGGTCTTATTTGGTAGCACATGACCAATCAGACTTTTGTGGTTAAAGTTATGGGCAGTTGTAAAAACACGTTTATAACATGGAAGGAACCATATTTTTTACTATTGGGTATGAGATGAATGATGTGATCTACCACGGAGCTATGAAACTGACAGTCCTAATCATTGAGGCTCAAATAAAAAATAAATAAAGCATAAATCTAAAGTAGGTCTCTGGGATCCTGGCCTCTTTCGGTTTGACAACAGACAGCCTCTGCTGTCTGCTGAAGCTCATGTCATTACAAAAACAAGAATTAAAAAGCAGTTGAGAGAGGTGCTATGGCTCCGCTGCCTGGCTGGTCTTCTTCCTTTAGGACATTTGATTGAGGCACACTCGTTTTAACTTATGAAGTAGTTTCATAGTTCAAAGGTAATAGAGATATTGTCAAGGCACAGTACATACCAAAAAGAGAAGGAATGGGTTTTCCATTATGAACATTCTGACAAATACAATAGGATGGGGACTTACATTATATGTTCGCTGACATATGTATTCAGGTGCTTTGTATTAAAACTGAGAGACCTTTTTACATACGCTTGTACTTCAGGAGGGGAGCTATTGAGGTCATATTTGTAATGTTATGTTTAGCATTTAGTTGTGTGTAAATTAAAATACTTTTTTCTAAAGGTAAAAACACTGACTGGATTTTATAAGAGTTACTATGTATTTTGTAAAGGTTTGAAGGCTACCCAGGCTACCTCCTCAAGACTGGAAAGCTCTGCCTCACTGCCATGTTTACATCCAATAGTAAGGTAGACCCAGGAAATCCTAGGTACAAGATTCCAGTTGTCAACATTGAACCCCAGTAACACCTGATTGCCTTGGGATCCTCCATATTCTACTCTGCCAAGTGCCCTCCTACAAGGCATGTTATTATTGGCTACTGTCCTTCAACGAAGATATAACAACTTTCAATATGTTGGTGAAAAAAGCAGCCATAGTTCGTCATCCTGCCTGCAGCTGCAGGCCCTGTACAACTATAACGCATCACATGATGTGCTATGAAAGTGCTACTCTTAGGATGCCTACTGTATCTAAACCCGAAGACGGGGCATCATTGAAAGGGGCTGGTGGGTTGAGGCACTGAGGTGTGCTCCCTGTCTATCTGTCAAGAGTGGTTGTTTTAAGTATTATTTTGACTGCTACTGTGCTTCCCCTAGAGCCTACGTCTCAGTGAGTGATGACAATGGTGGTGGGGGTCTAAGGTACATTATGCTGGTTTAACACTGTTTGGTGCACTTCGGTATATGAAAGGTACGGCCAAAAAGCTCTGCATGGCTGTTTCAAAGTGAACGTAGAACAGAACGCTTTCAGTTCAAATAAATTCATCAAAATACGTAAAGCTTCGCTCAGTTTATTTGTTGTGCATCATAAAACTTTATGACAAATGTCAAATCGTACTTTGTTGATGGTTAATGCGACGTACACTTAAAGGGAAGGTATACCCAAAGATAGAAGTTGTCAAATGCCATTGTTGACTTCAATTATCTACTCTATAATTTAATGCAGTCTTGACCGCTGTCTCAAGTTAATACAGCATGAAAACATGTCTGTTCAAGAACTGGGGAGAGGATGTGACATTTTCTGTCTTGTTTCCATGAAATATCTTTATATAGAATTTAATAGACCATAGACAGCTTTCACATATAATTGTGTTAATTAATATATTGCAAACTGGTGCTGTAATAATGAGGTTTTTAATCCCTAATTAAAACAAGAAAAGACGCTGTACATTGCCTAGAAATTCAAAATACATCACGTCACAGAAAGTAGATGCCCACTCTTATATTACGATGTTGTAATTAAGAGTGAGTTTGTCATTGTTGGAAATATTCCTGCTTGGTTTGTTCTGGGCAATACCTACAGATTAATTTATGGTAGCGATTCACGATTGTGAAATATCTTTATTACCCAAGCACACTATTTGCTACCTTCCCAAGCACAATATCAGTACTTCTTCAAGCACAATATGCACTAACTTCTTTCCTGCCATCTCAGTAGTCTAAAATCATACACGTGACAATTATTCTCAGCGTTGGAGATAACGTTTGCATATACATAAAATTCGTCCTTGAGTTGTCACCTAAGATTTCCATGGTTTATTGATGACAAACTAGTGGACCTCAGTTTGATGGTCAGTCCAGAATATATTTCCTGAGGGGGATACTGTCATGAACGAGTCCGCAGAAAGGCAGTAAATTAGTTCAAACTTACCAAATTCTGGCCCTGAGTGTCTGTAACTTGTTGAGACACAATCACGGTGCGTGCCGTGTCAATTCCAGGAGTCATAGGTGGTCATTACAATACTGGCGGTCAGTGTTAAAGCGGCGGTAAAACCGCCAACAGGCCGGCGGTAAAAAAAATGGAATTATGACCGTGGCGGAAACCGCCAACATAGACAGCCACTTTAACACTCCGACCGCCAAGGCGGTACAAACAAACACCGCGGCGGTAACCGCCAACAGACAGGCGGAGGACAATGTACCGCCCACAGAATTACAACAGTCCAATCCGCCACCTTTTGCGGGGCGGATTCACAGTGAACAAAAACACGGCGGAAACAGGACTTGGAAGGACAAACGCTCACCTCTACACACCCCACAAGGAACCAGGACGACATGGAACCGGAACTTCAGATACTCCCATCCTTTATCTTCCTGCTCCTCTACCAGGAGCATGAACTCCGGCGGCGAAGACCACGGTGAGTACTGCACCTACAACACAGTGGAGGGGGGAGGGAAAAAACTGTGACACACACAGGCAATATGCAATACCCCCACCCCTACCCTCATCCACTACAACACACACACAAATACAGCATGATACATTACAGTTACACCCCTCAACCCCCCCTGGAAGAATGCAAGGACAAAAGGGAATGAGTTGAATAATTGTAATATATTCAATTACATAAATCAAAAATATTTACATGTATATACATTTACACTATAAACAATTATATACACCAAGAACACAAGTCCAAGGGATTCCACCATCATAGACCGTTGACCACTGGGCCCAAAAGGAATGGGCGAGGCCCACACTCAGGTCAGGCAGCCGCCATTTCATGGGCCCACATGGCATTATTTTGGACTGCGTCACACATATCTAGGCCTTGCCTAAACACTCATACAGGCAAATTTCGATTTGCTAATATTTTCAGGGTAAGCTGTGTTTACGTACCTCAGACTTGGTTGACTCTCTGCTCGCTGTTCTCCTCCATAGGCACCGTCCGCTGGGGCATGTGAGGAGATGGCGGCATCCTCCGGTGTACAGACGCTGGTGGACCTGTCGACAATGGAGGAGCCACATGTGATCATCACCTACAGGCTTGATCGTGCCACAATCCAGGAACTGTGTACCCAGTTGGAGCCAGACCTGATGTCAGCTATCCGCCATCCCACAGGAATCCCCCCTCAAGTGCAGGTGCTGTCAGTACTCCATTTCCTAGCAAGTGGGTCTTTTCAAACAACAGTGGCCATAGCATCAGGGATGTCCCAGCCTATGTTTTCCAACGTGTTGTCCAGAGTGTTGTTAGCCCTGCTGAAACACATGCGGAGCTACATCGTTTTCCCTCAGGTGGAGGATTTGCCTACAGTGAAAGGTGATTTCTATGCCCTGGGACATATCCACAACATCATAGGTGCCATTGATGGGACACATGTGGCCTTGGTACCCCCCCGCAGGAGTGAACAGGTGTACAGAAACCAGAAGAGTTACCATTCCATGAATGTGCAGATGGTGTGTTTGGCAGACCAGTACATCTCCCATGTTAATGCAAAATTCCCTGGCTCAGTGCATGACGCTTACATCCTGCGGAATAGCAGCATCCCTTATGTGATGGGGCAACTCCAGAGGCACCGGGTGTGGCTATTAGGTGAGGACATGGACCCAATACAGTGGGAACAGTTGTCTGGGTCTGTGGATGTCCCTTTGAGTTAGTGTGTGTCTAACAGTTGTCCTTCGCCATTTGCAGGTGACTCTGGTTACCTCAACCTGTCATGGCTACTGACCCCAGTGAGGAATCCCAGGTCAAGGGCAGAGGAACGCTACAATGAGGCACATGGGTGAACTAGGAGGATTATAGAGCGGACCTTCGGCCTCCTGAAGGCCAGGTTCCGGTGCCTCCATATGACAGGTGGTTCCCTATTCTACTCACCAAAGAAGGTATGCCAGATCATTGTGGCCTGCTGTATGCTTCACAACTTGGCTTTGCGACGACAGGTGCCTTTTCTGCAGGAGGATGGTCCAGATGGAGGTCTTGTAGTAGCTGTGGACCCTGTGGACAGTGAAGATGAGGAAGCAGAAGAAGAGGACATCGACAACATGCACACGGTGATCATGCAGTACTTCCAGTGAGACACAGGTAAGAAGACAACACTGCCTGCTACATCTCTCTACTGTCTGTCATTTTCACCCAGTGTATGGTCACTGAGTTGTCACTTTCCTTTACGATTTCACAGATGTGGGTCCCACTGTGTGACATCTGCTTTGTTTCCTCATGGACTAGAGCTGTGTGACATAGGTATGTTGACATTACATTTGAAAGAGCATTTTGCCACTGTAATTGCTAATACACTATTTCGAAATCACAGACAGACTCCTGATTGTTTTCTGTTTTCAGGGTGTTTATTTAAGTGCTCAATATTGGAGGGGGTTGTGAAATGGTGAGGGGTGATGGTGGAGGTATGTCCATGGCAGAGTCCAGTCTATTAGTCTCACAGGTGCATTGTCCAAAGGGGCAGAGGAAGTGGAGCTGGGGCAGTTTAAGGATGGACAGGGTGACAAGGTGGGACAAAAGGATGACAATCAGGGTGATCTCATTTCTTGGCGGGGGTCTTGGCATCGTTATCTGTCTTTGTCCTGGATCTCAGGGACCGTTTGTGGGGTGGTTCTCCCTCTGCAGGGGGTGGGGTGCTGGTGTGGTGGTCCTATGGCGGTGCCTCCTGTCCACTAGCGCCGGCGGAGGTGGTGGGCAGTTCATCATCCAGGCTAGTGTCAGGGGCCCCATGTTGTGCCACAGTGTCCCTCCTGGTGTTCACGAGTTCCTTCAGCACCCCTACAATGGTGCCCAGGGTGGAATTGATGGATTTGAGTTCCTCCCTGAAGCCCAACTTCTGTTCCTCCTGCAGCCGCTGGGTCTCCTGAAACTTGGCCAGTACCGTTGCCATCGTCTCCTGGGAATGGTGGTAGGCTCCCATGATATTGGAGAGGGCCTCGTGGAGAGGGGGTTCCCTTGGCCTGTCCTCCCCCTGTCACACAGCAGCCCTCCCAGTTCCCCTGTGTTCCTGGGCCTCTGTCCCCTGAACCGTGTGCCCACTGCCACTGCCCCCAGGTCCCTGTTGTTGTTGGGGTGGTGGGTTAGCCTGGGTTCCCTGTAGTGGTGGACACACTGCTGCTTGACGTGTCCTGGGTACAGAGGTATGGGCCCGCTGGGTGGGTGCTGTGCTGGTGTTTCCAGAGGGGGGGAAGCTCTGTGGTGGCTTGTGCCACTGTGAGGGGAACCAACTGTCCCGAGGTCCCAGATGGGCCGGGCTGGTCATCTAGATCCAGTTGGACAGAGCTGCTGTCATCACTGTGGGCCTCTTCTGTAGGTGGAGTGGACATATCTGGACCCTCCTGTCCAGTGGCGTTGGGTAGGGGTCCTGCAAAAGTGTAAAAGCATGATTATTGCATCTGTGTGTGCCATGGTGTGCAATGGGTGGGTGACTGTGTACCCCAGTGCTTGCATTCCTGTGTAGGACCTTGTGTGATGATGGGTTAGAGGGGTGTATGGGTATGTGCAGTGGGCATGCAAGGTGATGGGTGTCCATGCTTTGTTGTTGCATGCAGGGCTTGGGTTTGGGATGTGTGGTTTGTGATATTGGGACATGTGTGAGGAGTTGGAGTGATGGGGGTGAGGGCGAGGATTGGGGTATGGGATGGCATGCAGGTTGGGTGGGGGATGAAGTAGTAAAGATTTGACTTACCAGAGTCCACTCCTCCAGCTACTCCTGCGAGGCCCTCAGGATGCAGTATAGCCAAGACTTGCTCCTCCCATGTTGTTAGTTGTGGGGGAGGAGGTAGGGGTCCGCCGCCAGTCCTCTGAACCGCGATGTGGTGTCTTGAGACCACGGAACGCACCTTCCCCCGTAGGTCGTTCCACCTCTTCCTGATGTCATCTTGGGTGCTGTCCCACTGCGTTGACCCTGTCTTTGCCATAGCTCCATCTTCCTAGCTATGGAGGTGTGCTGCACCTGTGATCCGAATAGCTGTGGCTCTCTCCAGATGATTTCCTCCACCATGACCCTGAGCTCCTCCTCAGAGAACGTGGGGTGTCTTTGCGGTGCCATGGGGTGGTGTTGTGATGTGTGGGGTGGTGTTTGTTGTGATGTGTGGGGTGATATTTAGAAGTGTGTTGTGTGAGGTGCATGGATGTTATGTGAGTGATGGTATTGAGTGCCTGTGGATGCTAGTTTGTAAATGGTGGTGTCTCTCTCTTGCCTTCAGTCGCAATTATGGTCGTAGGGGTTTGTGGGTGATGTGGGTTTGTGTTTTATATTGTATTGAGTGTGTGGGAGTGGTGTGTGTATGGGTATCAGGTGTGTGTATTTCGATTTGTCCAATGTGGAGGTGTTTTGTAAATGTGTGTGTATTTTGAGCACGGCAGTGTGTACCTCCAATGGAACACCGCGGTTGAAAGACCTCCACGTGGATTTGTGGGTCGTGATAGTGTGGGCGTATTCCTGTTGGCGTGACGGTGGAGGTTTTGTTATCGCCAGTTTATCACTGACCTTTGGTGTGACCGACTTGTGTGGGTGTCTAGATTTTGGCAGATTCCGGGCTTTGGGTCATAATGACCGTGGAGGAATTCCGCGGCTGCCGCGGTGTGTTGGCGGTCTTCTGCACGGCGGTAAGCGGCATTTACTGCCAATGTTGTAATGACCCCCATGGTGTGCAATATCTCTTGTTCTACGGGGCCACACTGCCAGTGCGTCCATAGCCCATAACAGAGATAGAGTATACAGTGTACTCTGTTCTATGAAGCCACTCTACTATTGCATGCAGTGGCATAATGTCAGTTCATCATTACTCTGGCGCAAAGATGCGGCCAGCCCATTGGAAAACTCGAAATAATGGCAGTCAAAAAGGCCTGCAGCTCTGCAGAGTACTCAGTAGCGCCACCATTACGGGATGGCAGTAGGATCGCCTACATCCTAACCTGTCCCTATGACTTGAAACAAGGAGACTCCGTATACCAATATTCCAATAACACTCAATTTTGTCTAAAAACATAAACGATTGGAAGTAGTGTTTGATATACCCATATTGATAGACTTGAAAATTGGATGTTGGAGAATTTACTTACTTTAGATCAACAACTAAGGGACTGATTTAGCGTTTGGTGGTCGGAATGAAGTCTGTTAGGGTAGTGAAAGACCCTACGTTTTGCAAATGTTGGGATCACCTTCGGGCCAGCAGTGATCTCTGTACCATGATGAGAACTACCATTATGGAAAAAGAAAGACTAGAAAAAAATAGTGTCTTAATGAAAAATAAAAAAAAAGTTTCTCAATGTTATCCTGTGGGAAAAACTGAGTATGTTTAAAAAAATATTTACAAAAATGTATAAAAATATAAAAATGTTTAGACAATTGGGGGAACCTTAGATGGGGAGTGGTGTTAACTTCGGAGGTATTCTAGCTCAGTGGCTTCGTAGAACAAACCTAAAAAGCTGACTCACTAGCTTCCTCCTCATTTATTTCAGGAATGAGGCTGAAAAGAAATTATGGGGGTTATTCCAACTTTGGAGGAGGTGGTAATCCGTCCTAAATGTGACGGATTTACCACCAGCCGTATTACGAGTTCCATAGGATATAATGGACTCGTAATACGGCTGGTGGTATATCCGTCACTTTACCGTCACTTTTGGGACGGATTACCACTTCCTCCAAAGTTGGAATAACCCCCTATATGTTTTCCTAAGATAAATATGCATGAAAATACTCACTGATTTCTCTTGATTATGCCTAACAATTGTTATATATATTGCTTGATGGTACCATTTATGTTTAAACTTATAAGTTTATGTTTGGATTGAATAGTGCCCGGTATCACCTTGGGGATTCCTCTTATTACCTAATGTGCAATGTATACAACTATAAAAGTGAAGGAGTGCAAGCATATCGTTGATGCTTGTCTGTTTATTGTCAAAATAGTCTAATAAAAATACTTAAAAAACAAAGGTTACAGGGACGTTATAGTTAGGCTCACATTTTAAACATATCAAACCATTGATATTCACCAGTTATGGATGCAGTTATCTCAAGTAACCCTAACTTGTGCCCTAAGGTAACTATAACTCGCACCCTGCCATGCACAGTTATCTGATCAATAATATTACTGCAGATGTTACAGTGACATTATCAATGATGTTATATAAAATGTTGTGAGTGTTACAATTTGTGGGGTAATTAGCAGTGCATGGTGAGGGTATAAGTTAGAATTACCTTAGGGCACAAATTGGAGTTACTAGAGAAAACTCTAATTATAACTGGTGAATTTCTATGGTTTGATATGTTTAAAAAGGTGAGCCTAACCATACATTTTCTGTAACCTTTGGTCTTTTAAATGAATTTCTATGGTTTTTTAATTCCATTTCCTAACTCTAACGTTCCTGTAACCACTGTTTTTTTTCGGTGAATTTCTGTGTTTCCCAGAGCACCCAGTGACAATGTTGGGGACTGTGAAGCAAACCTGAAGGCCGCAATGGTCCCTACCGGCTCTCCATCTCCTTTCGGAGCCAGCATTGGTGTCACAGAGAGGGAGCTGCCATTGCAGTTTCCTCTGTGTTCCTGCTTCTCCACGGGCAGGCACACAGAGGAAACCTCTGCTTCGATGAAACTGTTTGACAGTTCTCCCTTTCTCCAAGCAGAGTGTTTGCTGTGACTTAGCAGCAGTTGTCAAAGTAAACAGCTATGTGGTGCCTGGGGCTGTGGGAGGCCTGTACACCCCTGCAGACAATTAAGGAAATGCCATAGGGAGGTGTTGCTCCCTGGGGCTGCAGGGGGGACTGAGTGGCCCATCCACATCAACTTTGATTAATGCCCCAGGGAGGTAGCAGCCCCTGGACTATGGGAGGGGGGCACATGGCCCCCGTAACACATAATAAAAGCCCGGGGAGGTGGCCCCCCGCACTCTAATAAACAATACCTCGGAGAATTGGCCCATCAAGGGGCTTCAGAATGACAAAGCATGGAAGGCTGAGCTTTATATTTTAAACATTTTTGTCGGATGCACGGATCCACTGTGAATCTCGGCAAAAAGTTACAAATTTTTTTAAGGTAAACTACATATGGGGTTTCACAATGAATCCAATCATTAATCAGGATTGTCCTCCCTTTCTGTGACTTAAATGTGTTTACACTCTATCCAGTCTGACAGGTTTTACACTTCTGGCAGCACCAAAATCCTTTTTGGCACCTACTCTCATGAAGCTGTCTGTGAAGTGTTGTCCTAGTGATCTCGTTTTACTGTAAGTGACCAATGTATGATCGGGTAACCTTGTTTCATTGTCTCATCCTTTTTGAGTAATTGCCAATGTCACTCTGATAATTGTTTCGCAAGACTACTTGATTCATCATATTCCATGATATATCAAATTGTGTTTGTTCCTTTGGAACGTTTTGGAATGGTCCCTCTTATGTCTTTAGGCTCTATTCAGGGCATCCTCCAAAACACTTTTAGGATAGCTCCTGACTGAGAACATTTTTGCAACTTCACCATCTTCTGAGCAATTCCTTTGTGCTCTTAGAAATTCCCCATATGGGATGCTCCACTCTAAGTCTTGTGGCTGTCCGCTATTTATGTGGAGTAGTTGGTTACAGCTGGTTGGTTTCCTGTGAAGGTGAGTGCATACCTTCACATCTTCAATGGAAACTGCTGTATCCAGGTATGTAATTCTGGTAGCATTGATCTCATAAAGTAATCTCAATTTCTAGGGATTATTATCCCATGGTTTTATGAAATGTGTTAAATCTTGCTCACTACCATGCCAGATGAGAAATAAATCATCTATAAAACATACCCACTGTACTAACCATTGTCAAGTTTGCTTATGTGGGCTCAAATAATGTACTAACTGCTGTTCTGCAAGTCTGTAAATAATATTTGTCGTTAAATAGTAACATGTTGTGTGTCAGACAAAATTCCAACATTTCTAGTAACATCTCTGTATGTTCAAGGAGAATGGCTGACCTTGATCTAACATAATACTCACACACCTTGATCCTATGTGTTAGACTTTTTCATCCTTGGGGTGGTCTCCCCTAACTTTTTGCCTCTGTTTCCCAGGTTGTTGATGTGTACTGGACTCTGTTTTTGCTGTTTTTTTTACTCTGGGCACTTTACCACTGCTCTCCAGTGCTAAAGTGCAAGTGCTCCTATATAAAATGTTTCTGTAATTGTCTTTCCATGATTGGCATAATTGCTTTACTTGTAAGTCCCCAGTACAGTACACTAGAGGTGCCCAGGGCCTGTAAATCAAATGCTACTAGTGGGCCTGCAGCACTGTTTGTGCCACCCACATTAGTAGCCCTGTAAACATGTCTCAGACCTGCCCCTGCAGCGTCTGTGTATACAGATTTTAACTGCCAAATCGACTTGGCAAGTGTACCTACTTGCCAGGTCTAAACCCTCCCTTTTCTTACATGTAAGACATCCCTAAGGTAGGCACTAGGTAGCACCATGGGCAGGGTGCATTGTATTTTTAAGGTAGGACATATACTAATGTGTTTTATATGTCCTGACAGTGAAATACTGCCAAATTCGGTTTTCACTGGTGCAAGGCCTATCTCTCTCATAGGTTAACATGGGGGCTACATTTAAAAAGGATTAAAGCGTAGATTCCCTTTGGGAGCAGATAGACATGTGGAGTTTGGGTTCTCTGAGCTCACAATTTAAAAATACATCTTTTAGTAAAGTTGGTTTTAAGATTGCGTGTTTGAAAATGCCACTTTTAAAAAGTGGGCATTTTCTTGCTTAAACCATTCTGTGGACTCTGCCTGTTTGTGGATTCCCTGTCTGGGTCAGTTTGACAGTTGGGCTGTTTGCACCTCTCTCTAGACAGTGACCAAAAGGGAGCTGGGGTGTGGCCTGCATATCCTGATGAGCCATCTGTGCTAGGAGGGAGGGCAGGAGTGGTCATTTACACCTGAACGGGCTGCCTGCCCTCCCACAATGCAGTCTCCAACCCCCTGGTGTGTGCCTGGGGCCTGGCCTGGGCAAGGCAGGATTTCACAAACAAGAGAGACTTTCCTTTGAAATAAGCAGATTTCAAAGGCCAAAACGGGTATAAGAAGGGCATCCGAAACCACAGACTTTAGATCAGTTCTGGAAATCAAGAGGAACCTCTGCCTGGAGAAGAGCTGAAGAGCTGAGGAGAAGTGCTGCCCTGCCTGTGACTGTGCTTTGTGGAGCTACCCTGTAGTTGCTGCTTCTGCTTGTGCAAGGGGACAAAGACTGGACTTTGTTGTGCATTCCTCCTTGTGAAGAAATCTCCAAGTGCTTGTCCTGAGCTTGCCTCCTGTTGTTGAAGTCTCAGGGCCATCAAAGACTTCTCCTGCCAATACCTGGACTCTTTGCTGAGACCGCTGCTCTGCCAAGTGGTGCCCTGTCCAGTTCCTGGGGCCTTGGAAGGTGAAACTGGCAGATCAAGATTGAAAATCCTCACAAAGACTGCAGTGAAGGAAAATATCGACACACCTTCTGAGACGCAGCTGAAAAACGACGCACGTAGCTGGAAGAATGATGTGCAACACCCGCTGACAGAGGCTGATAATGTAGCAACCCACATTCTGCGGTTTTGCTGATACCGTGCGGCAGAAACTTGCTGGGCACGGAAAAATGACGCAACGCCGGCCTGGACCCGGGTGCCTCCCTGATCGACACATCGCTCACCTGCGGGAAGGAAAAATGACGCACGCCGACCCGACCTGAGAAGGAGAAACAATGCACGATCTCGCTTGCGGGTGAGAAATCAACGCACTGCTTAGCTTTTTCGACGCACACTCACCCGTGCGTGTTATTTTGATGCTACCCAGGTACTTTTCAATGCTGACAGTGTTTTTACTGGTCACTAAATAATTTAAGACTTTTTTGCTTTTAACATTAATGACTGGACTTAGCTATGTTGAATTTTTGTCATTTTGGTCTTGTTTTGTTTAGATAAATATTTCATATTTCTCTAACTCTGTGTTGTGTCATTTTGTAGTGTCGTCACTGAGTTACTGTGTGTGTTGGTGGAAATACTTTACACCTGGATCTCTGAAGTTAAGTCTGCCTGCTTTTGCCAACCTACCAAGAGGGTGAGCAGGGGTTAACTGACGGTGACTCTCCTTTACCCTGACTAGAGTGAGGGTCCTTGCTTTGACGGGGGTAACCTGACTGCCAACCAAAGACCCCATTTCTAACATTGGTAATCAGCGGTTGGGATTGGACTTGTATTTGTACTTGACGTACAGTGATTAAGTGTACACAACTGTTTTCAGTGCAGACCACTACGTGACCACATACTACTTGTCTTGTGATTTTGTTTTTTCTCTTTTCTGGATTTTTCCCTACTTCCATTTTGGGTAATCCTTGATTGACTTTTGAACTTCATTGGTAACTTGTTTTCTGCCTTTGGAACTTTGCACTTTTAACTCTCCATCGTGTCTCAGTCTGGAGATGCATCAGCTGTAGCTGCTTTTGATTTAGGGAAACTAGAGAGTTACACAGTGGCCCAATTGAAACAATTCTGTAAGGATCTTGCCTGCCTAATTAAGAGCCCCACCAGGAAGGAGGAGCTGCAAAAGGCACTGAGGGCCTGGGTGGCAGCCAAGGAAGCTGAGGGGCACACAGGAGATGGGGATGAGGGTGAGGAGGAGGGGGAGGTGCAGAGTATTCACAATGGTATTGTGGGTGGGCCTGTCCTGTCTTGGGGGAGGATCTCCAGGGCAGGTAGCAGTGTTTCATCTAAAGGTCTGACTCCTCAAGAGTTGCAGTACAGGTAGAGAGGGCTCACCAGTTTGGAATTGGAGAAAATGAAGATGGCCATGGAGGAGAAAAAGTTGTTGTTGGCTCATGAGCTCAGCTTGAGGGAGCTGGATCAGAGGAGCCAGTCTATTAGGGATGGTGGCAGCAACATCACAGTGCAGCCTGGGAGAAGGGTGCACATTCCTAAGGACCTTGTGAAGGATTACAAGAGGGAGGATGACTTACTGACATAGGGCTCATTTACCCTATAGTGAAGGATGCCTTGATCACTGAGTATGATCTCACCCCTGATCAGTACAATGACAAGTTTAGGTCATATCAGAAGAGGGAATCCCAAACATGGTTGGAATGTGTTGATTCATTCTGCAGGACACTGGATGGTTGGGTGGAGGGCAGTAACGTGACAACGTATGAGGGGCTTTACAATCTGATTGCTTGCGAGAACTTGTACAGTTTATGTTTTCCAGATCTGCGCCAGTACCTGATTGACAGCAAGCTGACTGACCTCAGGAATCTTGCACAGGAAACGGACGGCTGGGAGAGCACCAGGGTCCTGAAGAGGTATGGGGGAGTCAGGGGGTGTTCTCTAAAGAGCCCCAATCTGATTCCCAGGGTAAGGATTCCCAGCCCCCCACTGAGAAGAAGCCATGGTTCTCCAAAGGGAAACCTGTGGCAGGGGGCCTCCCACGTAAGTGCTATGCATGTGACCAGGTGGGTAATGTGAGGTAATTCCAAATGCCCACAGAGTACACCAGCACCCACTGGTGCGCAGTCCCAGAGTTTGGCTAGTGAAGTGCTTGGGGAGGAGTTGGTGCCAGGTGGGTTGGAGCCAGCTGAGATGACCCTTGTATCACTAAGGGCCAGTGAGATGGTCTAGAGAACTGTAGTGTCTGAGAAAACTAAAAAGTACAGGCAGTGGGTGACCATCAATGGACAGACGGTGGAGGCTCTGAGAGACACAGGAGCCAGTGTGACTACAGTGCGGAGTCTCCTGGTGTCTGAGGAGCAGATAGATCCTGGGTACTTCACCAAGAAGTTGTGGTAGGCAACTCAGAGTGCTTGTGCAGAGTGGCGCAGATTCCCTTTGGATGGGGGGCTCTCAGGTTCCTTGAAGGTAGCTGTGAGTCCAACCATGCCTGTAGATTGTTTGCTTGGCAAAGACCTGGAGGGTTCCCCTTGGAAGGAGGTGGAACACAGGTCACACTTGGAGATGTTGGGTCTGCCTGTTTGGGTATAAATATCCACCAGGTCTATGGCAGCCCATCAGGGTGATCAGGAAACCCTGGACCCTGAAAGAGTGGCCCAGGTGTCTGCCAGAAGGAGGAAGGGCAAGGGGCACGGAAAACGAGCCCCAGAAGCTCCCATGGTCCAGGAGGAGGCTGAACCTAAGGGGGAGGCCCTGGAGCCTACAGGGGAACAGGTGGCTGAACTGGGGGAGGCCCCTGAGTTGTCAAAGTGGCAGCAGGAAGGTGGACCTACGAGGGAAGAATTCTGTGAGGCACAGAAGTCATGCCCTAATCTGGAGGGTTTGCAGCAGCAGGCTGCAGACCAGGCATCTGACGAGGAGCCTGGACCACATTTGATTTACTGGGAGAATGCCTTCCTATATAGCGAGCCTAAGCGAGCCTAAGGTTCCTGAGCAAGGGTCAGCCCCTGTGCTGGTGGGATCCCAGTGCTTCAGGGCCTTCCCACTGGGTCTGGCTTGTGATGTGCCTTTTGCTGGTCATTTGGGGCAGGACCTTTGAGCGGCTTGTCACCCACTTCTATTGGCCCCAAATGCGCAGGCACTCTGATGCTCATTGCAGGTTTTGCCCAGCTTGTAGGAGGCTGGCCTTGTTTGTAGTGGGTACCTTGGGTATTTACACCTTATGCCAGGTCCAGTTATCCCTTATTAGTGAAGTAGTAGTGTTCTAGCAGCTTAGGCTGATATAGGAAGCTACAGTAGAGCAGCTTCGGCTGAACTAGGAGATATGCAAAGTTCATGCAATACCACTTATAGTTACACAGTACTTATGCACAAGCAAAGACAATACTCACTGTTACCAACAATAAAGGTATTTATTTGGGTGACACAGTACCACAAATATCTTAGAGCCAATAATCCTTCTGGAGGTACGTATTATACACAATATATACACATTAGACATCAAAATTAGACAAGTAATTAGTCATAGGATAGTTCAAGCAATAAGAAAGTCTATAGAATGCAATGGGAGAAAATAGGTATAGGGGCAACACAAACCATATACTAAGAAAGTGGAATGCGAATCAAGAATTTCCCCTAGACAAGTGTAGTGTGTGCAGAATTGCTGGGAGAACAAGAATACAGTAAGGGTAAGTAAATTACCCCCCGCAGAGCCCAGAAAAGCAGGAGTAAAGTACTGCAAGTTTCCTTAGGACACACTACACCTCATGATAAGGATAATTGCAGTAACCAACTCTGCAAACAACAACTGCTGGATTCCTGGACCTGAAGATCTGAAAAAGAAGAGGACCAAGTCCAGAAGTCAAAAGAAGTTCCAGGAAGAACAGGAGTCTCTGCCAACCCAGAAGAGGGTGCAAAAGAAGCGTCCCCAGTTCGACAAAGACTGCAGTAATGCACCCTAGGAAGATGCCAGCGGGTTCCTGCATGATGCAAAAGATGTCCCATGATGTGAAGATGGATGCAGACGTAATTTCGTGTTGGAAGTCGCCAACAAGTCTTGGTTATGACACATAACCGTTTTGCATCAAAATGGTGCTGGCTGGACCCAGGAGCGACTTGGGGGCCTCAACTCTGTGTGAGGAGGAAGAGGGGGCTCTCAGAACTTTAGAGAACTCTCAGGATGCCAGGCAGCACCCACGGGAGTCCCCGGACACGGGGACAAAGGAGGTACAAAACACTGTTTGTGCAGCACTACAAAGAAGGGTCCCGCGCTGCCAGAAGTCAACTCAGCTAGTTGAGCGTCACAGGATAGAGTGCTGGGGATCTGGGCCAGGCTGTTCACAAAGGAATTTTGCAAATATTTCATAGGGGCCTCAGGATGTGAAGAAGACGTGGTGCACAGCGGCACTGTCGCTCTCAGGGAAGGCAAAATCTTACCTCCTCCAAATTGCATCAGCAGGACCTCAGGACAGTCTATGTCGATGGAGTCCACCCTCTGTGTTTCTAGGAGCACGCTCGTCACTGTGAGAGGGGTCCAGGAGTACTGGTCGTCGACTTGGAAGGCGCCTGTTTGAGCAGGGAAGTGACTCCATCACCCCACGGGAGATTTCTTCGGTCCTTCTGGTGCAGGGTGAAGACAGGGAATCCCCAGAGCATGCACACCATGGAAACTGTTGCAGTTGCTGGCTGGAGCCGAAGTTGCAGAAGAAAAGTATCCCTAGTGGATACTTTTTTGCTGTTACAGCGGTTCCTGGAGCAGGCTGTGGTTGATCCAGGGTCAGAAGTTGAAGTAGTAGTTGTAGAGGATTCCTGAAAGAAACTTGCATGCAGAATCTGAAGAGAATCCACAGGAGAAACCCTAAATAGCCCTGAGAGGGGGATTGGCTACCTTATCAGGTAAGGACCTACCAGGAGGGGTCTCATGCCACTCAGAGACCTCCAGAGTACCCCCACACCTTGGAAAACAAGATGGCTAATGCCAGAGACACACTGTAGGAGTTCTGGGCACCACCCCTGGGGTGGTGATGGACAAGGGAGTGGTCACTCCCCTTTCCTCTGTCCACTTTCGCACCAGAGCAGGGACTGGGGGTCCCTGAACCAGTTTAGACTGGCTTATGCAAGGATGGCAACATCTGTGCCCTTCAAAGCATTTCCAGAGGCTCTGGGAGGCTACCCTCCCCAAGCCTGTAACACCTATTTCCAAAGGGAGAGGTTGTAAAACTCTCCTCTCAAAGGAAATGCATTGTTCTGCCTTCCTGGGACTGAGCTGCTCAGACCCCAGGAGGGCAGAAACCCAGCTGGAGCTGCAGTGCAAAGCTGGTTTGGCAGTACTGGGGTCCATGGTGGAGCCCCCAGGATGCATGGGATTGCCCCCCCATACCAGATTTGGAATGGGGGACAATTCCATGATCTTAGACACATCACATGGCCATATTTGAATTTACCATTGTGAAGCTACATATAGGTATTGACCTATATGTAGTGCATGCGTGTAATGGTATCTCTGCATCTCCTGCATAGTTTTTCTAAATGAAAAGCTCCCACTTCGACAGTAGTTTTTTTTTACCTCATTTTCACCAACATTGTGTGCAAATTGTGGATGATTGATCTGAGTGGCCAGTGATGATGGAGTGTTTTTGAGGGAGTATTGGACACTCCTGCTAATGTTGTAATCTGATTTGAATACATGTAATGCCAATGTCTATAAGTTATGATACTCTTTCAATAGTCCATCCAAACTCCTCTATTGTAACAACTGTCCCTTTTTTCTCTTCTCCTGAATGCACTAATCCGAGCATTTTTTTTATCAGTGTGCAAAATGTAGTTGCTGTATATTTGTATGTTCTCTTTACCCCTCCCCCATTGTATCAAGGTTGTTGCTGTGTTTCTCCAGAGAGCCCAAGTCTGTCTTCCTGACTGCTTAACAACCACTCATGCCCATTTACCAAATAATATTGACACTCAGACCAAACCGATCACCATTACACATTCATTATGTCCAACCAGAGAAAATAACAATTTCCTAATGCATCCACCTCCATGCTTTTCAGAAACTGTTCATTATTATTCTAAGTGTAATTGGGAATTGGGAGTTTGATATTCTTCTCCCCAGGTAGAATTTTATAAAGAATATACTTAAAAATTGACAACATTAACATTAAAATGGCTTTCTTAAGAAGGGCCTGATTTTGATGCAATAATTATCACATCAAAACAATCTGACACCAAAGAGTTCAGAATTTATCTTATGTGATCCTTTTCACCTATTGCATGTTTTATCCATGAAATAGAGCAGACCGTGTGCATTTTAATGCATACCATTGCATAATTACCAGCATTTTTCTACCCTTAAATTCCCACAGGTGTGACCTGCTGAAATTTAACATAGAATGGAGATTCTCTCATATTCACTGGCCACGAGAAAAGACACACAACTCATAATACTGATATGTTCATTAACAGGAGCTACCACACATATGGGTAATTATCACCTTCCTTCACCCACAAAGAGGGATTAAATGTGTAGATTTAATTTGGATTCCTCCAAAGAACATGCATCAGTTCTTTGCCTAAAACATGTTAGGTCAAACAGTGCAGTAAAATATGTTCTAAAGTTTAGCTCCCCATAATGCAAAACATACTTGGAGCTTTATGAAAAGTCACCCATGACACAATGTTCCGCTAAGAATAAACCCAACCCAGCTTTATAAATCTGTCTCTGATGTCTTTATTCTTCAAATGACCAAAGAAATTTAGCAGATGAATTAAAATATTTTAACACATTGCCATACAAAGATTTGCTTACTAGACAAGCTTACTAGACAAGCAGGTCAGTAGTCCTTGAAAATAACAATATTGATTTAAAGTTTTACTTTGATATTTTATACTGTAACCATTTGATTTCACTCATTTCCGTATCAAAAATCAAGAACACCAAACAAGAACCACCTCAGACTAATGTTCCATCACCTCATGCAATAATGTAGAGAAGTAAATATCAACTCTTTATAAGGATATACATGAAACCGTAATGAACAATATTCCCATCTGTGCATAATACTAACCCAGGTCTCCCCACACTACATCAATCAAGTTCACTTTATTTAGCTGCACTAATTTATGTTACACTGCCTCAATTCCATCAACAGAATTTGACATTAGAGGAAGCAGTACCTGGTCACAATAAAATAGAATGGGATACTCTTACTGTTGTATGCTAATAAAATGTACAGGCAAGTTCCAGATAGTCTGTTAAAATGTGATAAATGTGAAGGCCCACTTCTTTATAGCATTCCTCCCTATGCAACAATTTCAACCCCCAACCAGTCCAATCTCAGTCAAAACTCAACTTCCCGTCATGGGCTAACAACATTCCCTGATCTCTTAATCTATCATCAATACCATCCAAACTGCCACTACTATGCATACCATCCACTCACTGGCCCCACTGTATCCTTACCCCCATCATGCCATTATTGAAGGATGTCTATCCATCAGCAAAGGTCAGGGTCACAGCGAAAGTAATCAACCAATGTCTCACTAATCACCTCAGCAATGACCAGTTCCTCGATGCCACATAGCCTGGATTCAGATCCAACTACGGTGCATACCCTGCATTCATTGTCACGACGTACATCTGCATGATACTTAGAGGAGACACAGCAGCATTTATTCTCCTGGACCCCTCCACAGCATTTGAAATGGTCTCACATCCTCATCAGATGCCTGCAAGAGACTGGCATTTACATGCCCGCTCCTCACTGGATCTGCCTATCCTTAAGTAATAGAACACCAGCTGGCAGTCTGGCACCCTACTCCTCTGAAGTCTGCAAAGTCAACTATAGGGTGCCTAGAGGTTCAAAATGCTGCCACACCTTCTTCACTATGTACATGATCATTCTGGTGAATGTCATCCATGCACAAAAAATCAACATTCTCTCTTTTGCCAATGACTGTCAACTCATATTCTCATTCTCAGACAAGACGACCAACACAAGAGACAAGTTTACTGCCTGCATGGCAGAAGTTGCTAACTGAATGAAAGCCAGAATCAGTGATGTTTGGCAAGAACACCTGGCCATTGGACTCCAACTGGTGACAGGCTGAACTTAAACCCATGCCTAGCACCCACACCAGTAACCTTGGTATAATCATTAACAGCAAACTGGACATGACCACATAAGCCAATGCCACCACTGTATCCTACTTCCAAACCTTTAAGATGCTGAGGAAGATCTTCAAATGGCTCCAAGCAACACCAGAAAAAATGCTGCTTGTGCCCTAACCACAAGTTGGTTTGTCCATGGAAACACCTATGTTATCACCAAGCAATTCACTAGAAGACTACAATCCATCCAGAATTTATCAACTAGACTCGTCCTCAACCTCCCACACAGAAATGACATCACACCACACCTTAGGCATCTCCACTGGCTCCAGGTTCACAAACAAGCTAATTTAAAACTCCTGTCACATATTTTTAAGGCATTAAACATCTTACGCCTGACCTACCTAAACAGTTGGATCTCCATGTACCAACCACCCAGGCACCTCTAGTCCACAGGACTCCTATTTGCATACATCCCAGGCATACACAGAACCATATAAGCAGGATGGCCATTCTCTTTCATCGCTTCTAAAGCATGGAATGGTCTCCCACACCAGATCAGAGCCTCCTCCTCTCTTCTTGAATTCTGAATGAAGCTGAAGATCAATTTTTTCACTTAACCAAACCACCACAAGCAGGACAAGGCACACACACCTGCTTGGAGCCAGGATACCTTGATGGGTGGTTGTGAACTTTGTATATACCCATAACATAACCCAAGAACATAACATTCCACCCTTAATTCCAGGCAAAATTACTTTTAAAGGCACTGCATATGACCCTGCTACTG
Source organism: Pleurodeles waltl (assembly GCF_031143425.1). Taxonomy (NCBI): domain Eukaryota; kingdom Metazoa; phylum Chordata; class Amphibia; order Caudata; family Salamandridae; genus Pleurodeles; species Pleurodeles waltl. Next base: position 347,858,682 of record NC_090442.1, read on the forward strand.
GTGTGTGTAAGACTTACACACATACAGATAGCTCCATTTGGGGTGAGAAACTAATTTTATAAATCATAAATATCTGTTTTCTACTCAAAATGAATATAATAAGACAAAGTTAATTGAGTAAATTTACAAGATGGGCAGAGAGAAGGCAAAATTGAATATGACTGGGCAGTGATGGCGTGTGAGAACAAAAACCCATAAACGTACACATTAGTAGACTTTTACAAACGTGTCGCGGATACCTTATAACTCTCGAAAACATCAGAGATTTACTCCTGCCAATGACAGGAACAATTCACCTAATATATGTGAGGTTGTAGGGGGAGGGTCTTCTCTTTCTTTTCTGCATAAAAAGAAAAAAGTCAGAATGTGCATTTGCACTTGCCCCACATATTTTATAATGTAAATCTATGTAGAAGCATAATTAATCATTAGTGCTTTATACATGGTAATTCACAATGTTTATCTAAATGTGAACCTGGGAACCTATGACTGTTTCAGGTTTACAGGCATAACAATACAATTGTATGTTCAAACTGTTGCAGGATCATAGAATGAAACAAAATAACACAACAAGCTTTGTGATTAAAAACCGAGCATTGACAAAAGCAGGGGAAAAGCCAGGCTCCTTCAAGAAGTCAGGTACACTTTTCTCATACTCAGATGTTGGTTTACCAGGTCCAGTAATGTTCTGAAGAGATGGTAAGATGCCAGTCTTATCCTGTACACTGGGCAGTGGAACACCCCCAATATCCCTTGCTGGCAACTATCTGACAAATCCCAACTTTTTTTTTCAGGACTTCCTTTCTAAGTTTAATGCAGATCTTCTTGCCTTCCTCCTGTGCAGGAACCTTGTCCTTCCTTCCAGCCATTCTGTTATGGATATGATATTTCCTCCTCTCTTCCAGTGTTGGAATTGATTTTACATCCTTTAGGAAGCAAAGATAGAAAGCTTAGCGGTGTGAATGGGTTCAGTTGCTGAGATCTCATTTTGGAGCTCAACTTCGAATATTTGAAGGAATAGCAAGGAAAGCCATAAAAACGATGTACAAAATACATAAAAAGATATTGGTAAACTTTCATTACTAATAAAACTCATAAAAGTTAATTACAGTCATATACAACAAAATACTTCACTCAAAACATTAATCGACTAAATATAAGAGGAAGAGAAAAACTTCAGAAAATAAAGAGTACATTAAGGAGGGCTCAATTTAGGCATCATATTATTCATTTGAGTAATCGCACAATAGAGAACACTGATTATTGAAAAACATGTACAATTGTGATGCACCATTTGTAAATATTGCATGGTCAGCGTAGATGTACACAATCTAATGATTTAAGAAGCTGAATCAAATAGAGTTTTCTATGGGCTGTGTAATTCTTGCAATACAATATACACAATGGAAAGATGACAAAACTAATACTTACTTGATCCCAAGAGTAGGGGGGAGTTGGTCCACCATGGCCCAGTATTTTGGAAAGCTAGAAAGTAGTTCAGCAATTCCTAATCTGAACCATGTCATCAGATATCTGTGTTTGGCTGCTATTGTAAAGGTATGGATAAACTGTATCAACAGTTTTTAAATGAGGGTGTAATCTGAACCTTGTCTTTAAAGGCTCCTTACTCTCTCTCAAGTCTTGAATGCATGCCTTTAAGCCCAACCTTGTTTAACTTCACAATAGACATAAGGTCATGGAATATTTTGGGCCGGCAAGCTCATCGCATACATCTTTATTTTTCCAATTCAAGGGATTATAAGAACATCATCCTAGTTCAAAAAGTCTGAGATAATATTCCTGTCAAAGTGGACTCCAGGTGTGGACAAAACTGAAATTCATAGTAGCTTGGGAAAAATGTTAACAGGTTCATCTTCCAGAGACAATAAAACACATTATTGTGTAGAAAATATAAGAAAGACTACTGGAGGGAACAGGAAACAAAACCCTCAAAAATAAATGTTCTTCTGATTGAATGCTCGTAATATCAACATGTCCCCATAGACCTGTCACATAACTGTCCACTCTTATAAATATCAACCATTGCCTCAGAGGTTTAGGCCCTAATTTAGCACAATTAAAAATAGGTGATCTAGATTTGCCATTTCCCAGAACAGTCAAAGGGAAAGTCTGTGTATGAAAATGTGTGGACCTTGTGCATTACCTTTTTCTTGATCAGGTTATATTATGTTTGTTAGAAATGGGATCTTTGTTTGGCAGTCCGATTACCCTCTATCCAAGCAAGGACCCTCACTCTAGTCAGGGTAAAGGAGAATCACCCTCAGCTAACCCCTGCTCGCCCCCTTGGCAGTTTGGCACAAGCAGGCAGGCTTAACTTCAGAGTCTAGGTGTAAAGTATTTGAACCAACACACACAGTAACTCAGTGAAAACACTACAAAATGACACAACGTACGTTTAGAAAAATAGGAACTATTTATCTAAACAAAACCAAAATGACAAAAATCCAAAATACACAAGTCAAGTTATTAATTTTAAAAGCAAAAGAGTCCTAAATCCTTCATAAAACAGTAAAAACACCATTAGCGGGGAAAAGTACTTGGGTAGTGTCAAAATAACACGCACGAGCGGATGTGCATCGGAAAAGGCTAGTGATGCGTAGATTTCCCACCCACAAGAGCGACAGTCCGTCGTTATCCTCCTCCGGTCAGGATGGCGTGCGTCGTTTTTCCTCTCCACAGGAGAGCGATGTGTCGATCTGGGCAAGCACTTGCGTTGAGGCAGACTTCGCGTAGTTTTTCCGTACACAGCAAGGTTTGCATTGAAAATGGGTTGTGACGTTATCAGCCTCCGTCAGCGGGTGTTGCATGTCATTTTCCAGCCGCGTGCGTTGATCTTCCAGCCGTGATGCAGGTGGAGCGTCGATTTCAGCTGTGAAGCCGGCGGCACATCATTTCTCACCAGCATCTCGTAAGGTGCATCGATATTTTCCCCGCACTGCGGTCTGTGCGTGGATTTTCAATCTTGGTCGGCCACCTTCACCTGTCAAGGCCCCAGGAACTAAATAGGGTACCACTTGGCAGGGCAGGAGTCTCAGCAGAGAGTCCAGGTGCTGGCAGGGGAAGTCTTTGATGGCCCTGAGAATTCAACAACAGGAGGCAAGCTTGTTTTAGTTTAGCAGCGATTAGATTAAGCATTAGCAGAAGACATCTTGTATTTAGTAACTATTGTGAACATTTCGCGGAATCCATTTTGTATTCATGGCAGCCATTTTCTCTGCCACATGCTGCCATGTGCTCACCATGTGCTCTGTCCTACCTTTCTGTTAACTACTCTTGAAATCTGCCTAGTGACAAGTTATATTTAGCATCTCCCACTTTCGCACATGCTCAGTAAGGTCTGCAGCTGTTAGTCCTTGAAAACTGTTAGCTCCTCCTACCTGTCGACTGTGCATTTTCCACATGACCTTACATGTATACAAGTCTTGCTTCTATAATTGTACCACCTCCTTTTAGCCCCTGCGTGGGTATAAAAGGACCATGCTCTCTCAGTTCAGTGTGCTACTTCAGACATTACCTAAGGGTGCTGTTTGAACTGTAGTACCACCTCATGAGGTTAATAAACTTTGTCTTTTATTTCAGTTTCTGTGCCAACTTCTTCCTACATGGTCTAAGGACTTTGTGCACAGAAAGGTGAACCCCTTGCACTAGTAGGCCTTGCTGAGGCTTACTTCAACAAGCTCAGGACAAGCACTTGGAGATTTCTTCACAAGAAGGAATGCACAACAAAGTCCAGTCTTAGTCCCCTTGCACCAGCCAGAAGCAGCAACTGCAGGATAGCTTCACAAAGAACAGTCACAGGCAGGGCAGCACTTCTCCTCAGCTCTTCAGCTCTTCTCCAGGCCGAGGTTCCTCTTGATGTCCAGAAGTGATCTAATTTTTAGGGTTTTGGGTGCCCTTCTTATACCCAGTTCTGTCTTTGAAGTAGGCCTACTTCAAAAGAAAGTCTCTGTTGTTTGTGAAATCCTGCCTTGCCCAGGCCAAGCCCCAGACACACACCAGGGGGTTGGAGACTGCATTGTCTGAGGGCAGGCACAGCCCTTTCAGATGTAAGTGATCACTCCTCCCCTCCCTCCTAGCACAGATGGCTCATCAGGATATGCAGGCCACACCCCAGCTCTCTTTGTGTCACTGTCTAGAGAGAGGTGGAAACAGCCCATCTGTCAAACTAACCCAGACAGGCAATCCACAAACAGGCAGAGTCACAGAATGGTTTAAGAAAGAAAATGCCCACTTTCTAAAAGTGACATTTTCAAACACAAATTGTGAGCTCAGAGATCTCAAACTCTACATGTCTATCTGCTCCCAAAGGGAATCTATGCTGCAATCATTTTCAAAGGCAGCCCCCATGTTGACCTATGAGAGAGATAGGCCTTGCAACAGTGAAAAACGAATTTGGCAGTATTTCACTGTCAGGACATATAAAACACATTAGAATATGTCCTACACTGCACCCTGACCATGGGCCATTGGGCTACCTAGGGCCTGCCTGGGGGGTGTCTTACATGTAAGAAAAGGGAAGGTTTAGGCCTGGCAAGTGGGTATACTTGCCAAGTCGAATTGGCAGTTACAACCTGCACACACAGACACTGCGTTGGCAGGTCTGAGCCATGTTTACAGGGCTACTAATGTGGGTGGCACAACCAGAGCTGCAGGCCCACTAGCAGCATTTGATTTACAGGCCCTGGGCACCTCTGGTGCACTGTACTAGGGACTTACCAGTAAATCAAATATGCCAATCATGGAAATCCAATTACACATACATTTTACATAGGAGCACTTGCACTTTAGCACTGGATGGCTGTGGTAAAGTGCCCAGAGTAACAAAACAGCAACAACAGAGTCCAGCACACATCAACAACCTGGGAAACAAAGGCAACCAGTTAGAGGAGACCACACCAAGGTCGCCAAGTCTAACAATGCTTTGTTATATGTGTTTGTAAACTGCACAATCAGCCTTGAGGCTATCCTGGTGCTTAGGAGGCCTGTGTACTTAGCTCTGTCTAAGGTGGGTTGTTTATTTGAAAAGCCGGGTTTTTCATTGTCTTGTAGAAACCAAGAAGAGAGAAGGATACTGTGATGTGAAGTGGGAGACTCTTAGACACTTGAGGAGCAATGTAAATGAATGACCATACTCCTGATCTGATCCTGTCTATTGTGGGATGTGTGCAATTGCACGCAAATGTGTCTTCAAATGTCAGATTTGGGGCAGAGGGAGATAGTATTGATTTTTTTCACTTTGTTCATGAAGGCTGTGTTTCAACGTGTTTTCCTTTTATTTTCTACATCAGCGATTTAGAAAAATCTATGACGAAAGATGGTCAAGATTTGCTGCAGATTGGCACATGTCACTTTTCCTGTACTATTTTATGCCTATGTGTGAGAAATCTGGTTGTTGGTAGACACTGGTGTGAGGCAATGTGTAAAGTATTTATGCAGCACACAAACAGTAATAAAGTGGAGTCACAATAAAAGAAAAATCCCAAACAAAATGTGGAAAAATAGAGTAAAATCTAATAAGTGATTTGATACCAAAATAACAAAAATCCAATCAGTAGAACCAGAACTATAAATTTTAAAGTTTTGGTTCAAAATAGCGACTAAAAGGAAAAAGCTCCAACCGCGGACATCTGGTCCACTAAACCTGGGCAAAGTTTTAAGTTAAGGCTAACCATAATGGAGTGCCATTCAGATACAAGAAGTGGATTAGGCCCACACACTTGCAAACACCCCCCAACCAACTGCACATATCCATACAAATATCTGCTCCCGTTCTCCCACTGACATACAAACTCCCAATCGCACTCATGTATGCACCCCCCTCTGCAATCATTCACACCCTCATCCCCCTGTGCATTCATGCACACCCCTACGCCCTCCAAGCATGCATACATTCACCCCCTCCTCTGCATTTGCATACATGTACACATTCCCCCACCACACTTGCACATCCCTCTCATCCACACACCTGAACACCCCATCAACCGCATACATGCAGACACACCCCCCAATCACATACATACAGACACACACTCCCAACCGCACTCATACATCCAGACACCCCTACTCGCTCACTCACAATCACTCAGACACCCGTATAGCACACATAAACACACTCAGACAGATACCCCCACCCCTCTGCATACAAACACACATGCACTTGCACCCCAACGCCCCCCCCTCCGCTTCCATTCGGTCACACACACTCTCTACGCACACATGCATACACACACATACTCAAATACACCCATCACGCTACACATACACGCACACATCACACACATGTGTGGCTCACATGCTCCCAACACCCCCCCTTCGGACAATCCACTTACCTGTTTTGGTGAGGGGATGGGTGCACCCCCATACAGGACACCGATGCACCGTATTACACATCGTAATATGGTGGGCGGAGTCCTGTTGGCATGGCGGTGCTGGCGGTAGAACTGGCTCTCTTCCTCCGTTGGCAAGGGTGCCGGGGTTGGATTTCCACCCATAAACCGGTGGAAATCTGAAGCAACTCCAAATATGGTGGTCTTCGGACCATCAACACTGTTGGTCTGTTGGCGGCAGCGACTTCGGCGGTCTTGCAAAAAGACTGCTGAAGTCGTAACGAGGGCCCCAGTCACCAAGATGGAATTTAAAAATCTCCAGTGAGACAAAGCAGAAGGCTATAGGCAAAGACATTTCTACTAGTTTGGATACCCCTTTTGCGAAGGACCACTGGAACGGATCAGCCAAACAGCGATGCACCTCAGGCTGATAGGCGAATAGATTGGTCCCAGTCTCCTCCTGGTTCTCTACAAAGTTTTTGCCCAAATTTTGTCTAATCCTCAGTTTTGAAAAATGGCCATCTGAGTGCCTTTTAGCACCACAACCAAGGGTCCATGAGTGGATGGAGACCTCTTGAGAGTTCAGGACTCGCTCAAGCTGAGTCCAGGAGAGGGTTCAAGATGGTGAGAGCCTGTTATGTTGCTGTGGCTCTAAACATGAGGCCAGTAAACTAGCCCTTGGAGTCACTTCTGGAAGTCCTGGGTGAAGGAGAAGATGCAAGGCTCCATGGCAGGGCTGGCCTCTGAGGTTTCAAGACCGGCTCCAGGCAGTAAAGTCATCCATCCAGGTACAGCAGCAGTCTAGCAAAGTGACAGCAGGTCACAGCAGCAGCCCGTCCTCTAAGAGTCCTTTCAGCGGTCCAGTAGTAAACTTGAAGAGTGGGTCTCGGAGTCCTATTTTCTCTCCCCTGGTTCCCTGCTCTAAGAAGGTGGTAGAAGATTCCGGAAAGGTTTTTTGAAGTTGTGGGAGTTTCCTGTCTCCCATGCCCTGGCTCCAAACTGGCTGCACTGACAAGACCCGATCATTAAGCCTATCGTAAGGAGGCAGGCCACAGACTATTCATGTGCAAGTGGGAGTGTGCTCAGCTCCACCCTATCCTGTCAGTTGATGGGACATTCAGGCTCTGCTAATCCCACTATTGCATGGCTGTCTGAGAGGAATTTATTTGCAAAGTCCTAACTGTCATTTACACCCAGTCATGTGACCTAAGACAGGATGCATGCACAGAGGGCTAGGGAGGAGGAAAATGTCAACTTTCGAAAAGTGGCATTTTAAAACCTGTAATGATAAATTTGACTTTACTTTATTAAAGAGAGCTTATCATTACAAGTTCCTAGGCACCAATCATGACATACCTGCCTTCTCACGTTTAGGAAATATTGATTTTTAAATGTAGGACTATCACATTTCCAATGTGGGCCTACGAGAGGAGTAAGCCTCATGGTAGTGAAAAATGAATTTGGGAGTTTTTCACTAGCAGGACATGTAAAATTTAAAAGTGCATGGTCTACCTTTTAATTACATGGGGGCATCATTCTGCACTATGGGCTACCTAGAGACTATGCCAGTGGTGACTTATAATTAATAAAAGGGGTTTTGAGGCTTGGCGTGCTGTTTCAAAATGCCAAGTCAACATGGCAGTGGGACACTGCATTCAGGCTGCAATGGCAGGCCTGGGACTTGTTTTGAAGTGCTCTTTAAGAAGGATGCACAGCAAATGCTGCAGGTCCACTAGTAGCATTTAATTTATAGGGCCTGGGTATATGGTATACCTCTCCACAAGGAACTTACAAGTAAATTGAATATGCCAAATGGGTATATGTTAATCAAACCATGTTTAGGGGAATGAGCACAAGCACTTTAGCACTGGCTAGCAGTCCAAAGGCCAACAGAAGCAAAACATCCAGAAAAATGGAGGCAAGCAGGCAAATGGTTTGGGGGAAGACCACCCTCAGGCTGACAGGTCTAACAACAGGCAAGACAGAAGTAGTAATATTCAGCAAGAACATCTTGTTCTGAGACTTCAGCTGATGGCCTGCCAACTTTGGACCCACACCCCTCCTGGCAGCCCACACAAAGAACCTTTGAATAGTAATTGGCAACCAACTCACCATGATTGATCAAGTGAATAAAGTCTCTGTGTCCTCCTTTGAAACACTCATAATGCTCAGGAAGATCTTCAAATGGCTCCCCACCATCATAACCACTACTGAAACCCTAATCATAGCAAGCTGGCATAAGACAATGTTTTCTATGCTGGAATCAATTCTGAACTGACCAGAAGCTTCAAGACAATGCAAAACTCTGCTGCTAGGCTCACCCACAACCTCCCACACCACACTCACATCACCCTGCACCTCAGAGAGCTCCACTGGCTCCCAATCCACAAATGAGCCCTCTTTAATCTCCTCATGTACACATAGAAAGTCTTACACAGCACTTTCACAAACCTACAGGAGGACTTAGCTAAGCTGGGCTCCTACTTGGACACATCCCCTTCATATGTAGAATCAGATCAGACAGCTGTGACTTATTTTAAATTACTCCTAAAGCCTAGAATGACCTGGCCTGCATATTAGAGCCTCCACTGTAGTTTTTGTGTTCTGCAAGAAACTGGAGACCTGGCTCTTCACCTACCCCCAACCCTGGCCTGTTCCATACAGTTCGTGCCTCAGTGCCAGGATACCCACCAGATGAGTTGGGCAGCATACAAATAAACTTGCATAATATAACAGTATAAAATGATTTTACCATACAGATATATATCATGGATACCATTGTTACGAGACTACCTTTTGCTCTCCACGTACTGAAGAGTGTAGCTGGTATTGCATATGGATATAACTATTCAAATGATGAATTTGAACACCCCAAGCATCCTGTACACAGATTACGTTGTATAGCTTAATAAATATAACCAAGTCCCAGTTATCAATCTTCATGCGTAACCCCAACATATTCCAGGAAAGAAGGGTAAGGCTATTAGAAATGATTACTTGGTCTCGGGCAACAATACTCAAACCAACAGTTATAGCTCCAAAATAAAACAAATCAAGGGGGCAAAAGACAAGAAAGCCTTTCCTTGGACTTCCAATACTAAGTGGTACATAGTGAGATACGAATGTTGTTAGTAACCTGTGGTCACAGACCTAACAAAGGGGCAGACTTTTCTGCTCGTAGCAATGAAGAACCTCAATAGATTTCTACATGTTTTGAAGCCAAAGTCTTAGCAATTGAGAGAGTGTTCAAGGATGTTATAGGGTAAGGTATACCAGACAGAGTGAAAGGTGTAGGAGTTGCAGCAGATAGAATCCAGGCTATAGCAAGATGGAGTTGGCAACACCAGAGCTACTAAGCATGGTAAGTGTACTCTCCCCTTTTGAGGGAAGAGACATGAAATAGGTAAAACAGGACAGTGACAGAGGTACTGGGTGTCCTACTATATTGGGAATACAAGGATTGTCAGATCACTCATTAGAGACCCCTCAGGCTCCATTTCTGAATCTTGTGAATTTATTTTAGAACTTTTTACTTGTTAGGGGTGAAGGTTCATGTATTCCCAGATCTTAGCATGATAACCCTATGCCAAAGAAGATATGTTTCTTGAAATTCCTATACGAGGTTAGTTGGCCCATACTGATCTAATGATTTCCTCCATTAGTAGTTTAGGGAGTATGCAAAATATGACCTCAACATGTTGGAAAGTAGATATTCACTTTTTGTACCCTGAACCCCTTGGGTGCTTCCCTCCCTCAATCCAATAAATGGGTCTTATTTGGTAGCACTTGGCCCATCAGTCGTTTATGGTTAAAGGTATGAGCAGGGTTAAAAATAAGTTTATAACATGGAAGGAACAAACATTTTTTACTATTGGGTATGAGATGAATGATGTGATCTACCATGGAGATATATAACTGACAGTCCTAATCATTAAGGATCAAATAAAACTTTTTAAAAGCATAGATCTAAAGTAGGTCTGTAGGATCCTGGGTCAGTTAACTCATCTATTTAGGTTTGACTACAGACAGCCTCTGCTGTCTGCTGAAGCTCATGTAATTACGGAAAACAGAACTAAAAAGCAATTTAAAAAGGGGCTATGACTCTGCCACCTGGATGATCTTCTTCCTTTGGGACATTTGACTGAGGAGCAATCGTTTTAACTTATGTAGTAGTTCAAAAGTGATAGAGATGCTGTCAAGGCACAGTACATATCAAAAAGAGTAGAACTGAGTTTCCCATTATGAACATTCTGACAAGTACAGTAGGATGGGGACTTGCATTGTATATTCGCTGACATATGCATCCAGGTGCTTTGTATTAAAACTGAGATACCTTTTTGCATATGTCTGTACTTCAGGAGGGGTGCTACTGAGGTCATATTTGTAATAGCACGTTTAGCATTTAGTTGTGTGTGAATTAAACTACTTTTTTTTCTAAAAGTAAAAACACTGACTGGATGTTATAGAGGTATGCCTCGCTGCCATGTTTGTATTCAATAGTAAGGTAGACTCAGGAAATCCTAGGTAAAAGACTCCAGTTGTCAACATTGAACCTCAGTAACACCTGACTGCCTTGGGATCCTCCAGATTCTACTCGGCCACTTGACCTACCACAAGGTATGTTATTATTGGCTACTGTCCTTGAACGAAGATACAACTTTCAATATGTTGCTGAAAAAAGCAGGCACAGTTCGTCATCTTGTCTGCAGCTTCTGCCCTGTACAACTATAACGCATCATGATGTGTTATGAAATTGCTACGCTTAGGATGCATGCTGTATCGAAACCTGAAGACGGAGCATCACTGAAAGGGGCTGGTGGTTTGGGACACTGAGGTATGCTCCCTGTCTGTCAGCAGAGGTTGTTTTAAGTATTATTTTGACTGCCACTGTGCTTCCCCTAGAGCCTTCGCCTCTATCACAGTGAGTGATGACAATGATGGTGGAGGTCTAAGGTACATTATGTTGGTTTAACACTATTTGGTGCACTTCGGTGTATGAAGTGGTACTGCCAAAAAGTTCTGCATAGCTATATCAAAGTGAACGTAGAACACAACGCTTTCAGTTCAATTAAAATCATCAAAATACGTAAAACAACGCTCAGCTTTTCTTTTGTGCATCAGAAAACTTTATGACAAACGTCAAATCTTACTTTGTTGTTGGTTAATGTGACTTTCACTTTTCCTTAAAGAGAAGGTATACGCAAAGCTAGAAAATATCTTATCTTAAGAACGGAAGGTTGAAAAAGTTGTCAAATGCCATTGTTGACTTTAATTATCTACTCTATATTTAATGCAGTCTTGACCCATGTCTCAAGTTAATGCAGCATGAAGAATAATGTGCAAAAACATGCCTGTTAATGAACTGGGGAGAGGATGTGACATTTTTTTGTCATGTTTCCATGAAATATCTTTATATAGGAGTTAATAGACCATAGACAGCTTTTACATGTAAATGTGTTAATTAATATCTGGTAAACTGGTGCTGTAATAAAGAGGTTTCTCATTCCTAATTAAAACAAGAAAGGACGCTGTTCATTGCCTAGAAATTCAAAATACGACATCATGTCACAGAAAGTACATACCCACTCTTACATTAAGATTTTGTGATTAAGAGTGAGTTTGTCATTGTTGGAAGTATTCCTGCTTGGTTTGTTCTGGGCAATACCTACAGATTAATTTATGGTTGCGATTCACGATTGTGAAATATCTTTATTACCCAAGCACACAATTTGTTACGTTGCCAACCACAATATGGACTAACGTTTTTGCTGCCCACTCAGTAGCCTAAAAACCATACAGCTGACAATTAGTCTCAGCGTGGGAGATAACGTTTGCATATACATAATATTCGACCTTCAGTTGTCACCTAAGATTTCCATTGATTATTGATGACAAGCTAGTGGACCTCAGTTTGATAGTCAGTACGGAATATATATCCTGAAGCAGCTCACCATATTTCCAAATCGAAGAGTTTGAACAGGGAAATGATTGTGCTCTCTTGAGGTTTATTTTGTTTCGCTATTGTGCTTTCCAACAGAACCTCTGCTTTTATTCCCTTGGCGTGTCTATGCTAGTGGATGATATAATTTGCTCTATCACATTTCTAAAATGTCAGTGCATATAGCATACAGGAAACCTTGTAGACTTTCTCCCTACAGCACTGATTCAAGACTACTAACAAGTTAACAAGTGGCAGGGGAATCACCCACATATGAACACAGTTGTTATCCTCAATCTAGCAGTAATTAAATAATCAAGATATTTTCACCTTAATCCTTAACAAAATATACTATCTGTGCCGCACAGTCTTATGGCACGTTTCCTGCATTTGAAACTATGGGCCTGATTACGATGTTGACGGGATGGCTCCCAGCATCACTTTTTCGGCCATCCTCCTGCCCGCTTCCTTGGTGGTCCGAGGGACCAATATTGAACTTTGTGGGAACATGGCTACAAGACTCCAACAGTCCTATTGCCTCCACCGGTACTCCTGCTCTGTGGGGGGAGAGCCAGAGGTGGCTCATGAAGGGAGTCCCACAGAACTTCCGGCCAAGAAAATTATGATCTGCCTTTCTGCCGAGCTTTTCATGGTGGAAACACCGTCATGTGTGAGTCCGCGGAAAGGCAGTAAATTAGTTACTACTTACCATATTCTGGCCCTGAGTGTCTGCAACTTGTTGAGATACAATCACAGTGCATGCTGTGTCCATTCCAGGTGACATGATGTGCAATATCTCTTGTTCTATGGGGCCACACTGTCAGTGCATGCAGAGCCCATAACAGAGATAGAGTATACAGTGTACCCTGTTCTACGAAGCCACACTGATATTGCTTGCAGTTCCAGAGGCGTAATGTCACTTCACCTTGACTCTGCCACAAAGATACAGCCAGTCCATCTAAAAACTCGAAATAACAGCTGGCAAAAAAGCCTGGAGCTCGTCAATGTGCTCAGTCGTGCCACCACTGTGGGATGGCAGTAGGACCGCCCAACATCCTAATCAGGCCCTATGTCTTGAAACAGGAGACTCCATATACCTGTATTCCAATGACCCTCAATTTTGTTTAAAAACATCAACGTTTGGAAGTAGTGTTGTTTGATGTACCCATATTGATAGACTTGGATGTTGGAGGATTTATTTGCTTTACATCAACAGGGGACTGAGGGCCCGATCTTGTGTTTGGTGGTCGGAGCAAAGTCTGTCAGGGTAGTGAAAGACATAATCGTGGTCATTATGACATTGGCGGTGAGTGATAAAGTGGCGGAAATATCGCCAACAGGCTGGCGGAAGTTCCGCCAAATTAAGATTGTGGCGGTGAGAACTCCCATAGACAGCCAATGTACCACACCATCTGCCAAGGAGTTAACACCACGCACCACGGCGGCAGCCATCAACAGCCAGGCAGAAGACAAAGTACAGCTCACCATATCATAACACTGCAATCTGCTACGATTTCCGGGGCAGAACCAATGCATCAAAAGCCTGGTGGAAACACTGCACAGAAGATCAAAGACTCACTATCAGAGACACAGAGAAGAACAACGGCCCCATGGAACTGGAACCGCAAGCCTTCCCAATGCTCTTCTACGCCATGCTCTACCTGGAACACCAACACCGACGAAGACGACAATGGTGAGTACAGCCGCTTAGCAAACAAGGGAGAAAGGGAGGAAAAGGAGAGTGACACATGCACGCACGACACACACCATGCACACAACCAGCTACAGAGGAAACCAATGGCACATGACGCACGGCATAATAATACAAGGACTAGAGTACGGAAGTACTGAAAATGTATTTTCAAGGCAAAAGCCTCCACTTAACTTAAACCAATTTGAAAACAAAAAGATATGTATAATTATCCACAAAGGGCCAATGCCCTGTCCAAAGTACTAAGGGCTCACATGGCCACAGGGCACAGTCCAAGGCCCACTTGTTTCCTGATAACATCCTCACAGAACTGTGTAGGGGCATCATCATTGAAGTGGGCAGGCACCTCAGGGGGAAGAGGGGTGGGGGCACCTCAGCCGAAGTCTGGGATTTGCCATTGGTTCTGGAGGGGGTTCCATGCCCATTTCCCAATGCTGGGGAGTGCAAGGTCACAGTCTCTGAGGTGGGGAATTTGCTGGAGTTGAGGGCTGCAGTTTCTCAGCTGGTAAAGGTGCCTCCTGGGCAGTCTCTGCAGGAGCTGAGGGCTGCTGTGTCTCAGTTGTGGAAGGTGCCTCCTGGGCAGCTTCTGCTGGAGGCGAGGGCTGCTGTGTCTCAGCAGGGGATGAGGGCCCCGTGCCCACTGGTGGTGATGGTGTTGGTACCCTGCCAACCTCTGCAGGAGGTGAGGGCTGCTGTGTCTCAGCAGGGGAAGGGGCACCCTGGGAAGGCTATGTTAGAGGTGAGGGCTGCTGTGTCTCAGCTGAAGATGAGGGTTTCTTCCCTTTCATAGGAGGTGAGAGTTCCTTCCCCTTCCTGGCAGGTGGAGTGGGATCCTTCACCTTCCTGGCTGGTGGAGTGGGATCCTTCCCCTTCCTGGCTGCTAGAGTTGGATCCCTTCTCTTCCTGGCTGGTGGAGTGGGATCCTTCACTGTCTTGCCTCCACGACCAGAAGGTGCCTCCACTGTCCCAGTGGAGTGTTTGGCTGAGGTGCTGGGCTGGGTCATTGGGACCCTGCTATGACGGGCAGGACGGGGGCACAGTAGGGGAGGGAAAAGGTCAAGTTGGACAAGAAAAAGCTTCTTAGGGATGATGGGGCATGATGAGGGAGGAGGGATGAGAGTGGAGGTTGAGAGAGTGGTTGTTGGAGGAGTACGTCTGCTGGAAGTGGGTGTAGGAGCATGGGTAGTGTGCTCATGTGAGGTGGATGGCTGTTGGGTGTCTGAGTGCCTGCGTTTGTGTCCTTTAGGAAGGGGGCAGACATGGTAGGAGAGGACACAGGGGACTAGTGCATGGATATTGTGGAGGGGACTGCCAGTAAGGTGTGTGTGCTGCTTGTTGTGGTGATGCTGGTGGTGGCTGTTGAAGCAGTGCATGCAGGTGTGAGTGTGGAGGTGACTGTGAGGTAGGTGGAGGAAGAGAAGGAGGAGGGGAGACAGTGGAGGCAGTGGATGTGGTTGTGTCTGCAACTGTTTGTTGTTTGAGTGAGTGCTTGTGGACTGAAGTGTGGTGCCTGTGTTTGACTGTGCCACTTTTGTGTTGTCTTGTGTGCATGCTCGTCTGTATGTGTGCATGGGATGGGTTGGGGTTGAGGAGACTGGGACTGGGAAGTGGTAGTTGGAGGGGGGACGGTAGGAACAGGGACATTGACTGCCTTCAGAGAGGAGGCCAGAGCCTGAATCGATCTCTGTTGGGCCGCCAATCCACTGTGGATGCCCTCCATGAATGCATTGCATTGCTGCATCTAGGATGCCACCCAATGGAAGGCATTCACAATAGTTGACTGCCCTACAGAGATGGATCTCAGGAGGTCAATAACCTCCTCACTCAGGGCAGCAGGGCTTGCTGGGGCTGGGCCTGAGGTGCCTGGGGCAAAGGAGATGCCCACCCTCCTTGATGAGCGGGCACAGGCAACTCGCTGAGGGGCTACTGGGAGGGCATGCTGGTATGCTGGTATGCTGGTACGGCTGTACCTGCAGCTGGGGAGGTCACAGAGTTGTCTGCCACCACCAGGGAGCTTCCATCAGAGGAGGTATCTGAGTCAGTGTTGTTACCTCCTGTCTCCACCGTGGAGCTCCTCTCGCCCTTCATCCCACTGGTTCCCTCGGTGTCGTTGCCCCTGCTCCTCCGCCAGATGATGCTAATGCACCCATGGACAGGATGACAGGAGAAAAAAGGGGGGAAGAGAGAGAAAGGGAACACTGGGTCAATTTCAACATGACCACCACAGTTGGCATACACAGCACCGTCTCACACAGGGATCAGGATTGAGCACTATGCATTGCACTGACATTGATTTGGCTAGATGCCACACAAAAATGAGGGCCAAACACGACCAACTGCACACCTCCTGGGACCCACAAAGCCCTGACTGACATGGAATGCAAAATAGCTAGGTTACCTGCATTTTCCCTACAGATATTACCCTTGATCTGGATCACACTGCAATGTCTGGCCTGGCATTAAGGGACACCCACTAACTCACACGCACCAACCGGATCCTATGCATCCTACCACTTATTGTAGTAACACCCACTGTACTCACCTCCTTGTGGATGTTGTGATGCCCTCAAGAGCCCATCCAGATCTGGTTAGGCGACCGCCAGTATGCGGGCCATCAGGTGGGTTAGGTTCAGACGGGCACCCCTTTCTCGTTGGGAGGCCATTCCTAGCTGGGCTTCCGCAGTCTTCTGTGCCCAGCGTCTCAGGTCCTCCCACCGTTTCCTGCAGTGGGTGCTCCGCCTGCTGTAGACCCCAGGGTTTGCACGTCCTTGGCGATGGCACGCCATATTCCCTTATATTGATTGGTGCTGATCTGCAGAGGGAATGCAGACAGGAGGACACCATTACACATACAAACCAGCCTGTCACACATATGGCCCACCAATCCTGTTTCCATCACCATTGGCACACACACATCATATGGCACCCACCATGTACACTACCACCAGACATTCCCACCCGATTACACAATGCTTGCACACACATCTCCATGCATCCCTCCCACATGCATCGTGCCCAGGGTGTACTCAACTGTTGGTCTGGAGGCCCATTCAGAAGTCCATACTGGGGTAAGATCCCATCCACCAGCCGCTCCAACTCCTCCTAAGTGAAGGCAGGTGCCCTTTCCCCGGTCACACGGGCCATGGTAGATTTGAGACACAGGTGAAAGCACCACACGCAGTTTAGGTCTTGTCCTGTGGAAAGTCAGGAAACAAGTGAGGATTTAGTGAGAAAATGACGGTCAAGTCCGCGGCGGTGTACACCGTCACTCCTGGCGCTGATCCCCATTGGCCACTGTACGCCATAGAGCCCCATATAAGCCAATGAGGAATTACACTGCAGTGCAAGGCCGCCTTCCGCCACGACGCCCAATGTTGGCGGAGTTACCTCACTTCCACCTGTCCCACGATACAGGACAGGTGGTTGCCATTTCAAGGTGATGGAAAATGATCAGATAAACAGTAACTGTATCATTGCCTAAAATTGCACATACATTGCCATCCCCACTGCATGTACACTGAGGTTGTTGTTACATTGATCAAATTGTGACAGCCTACTCACTCTTGTGTCCCTTAGATACCTACTACTGCAGAATCATAGGAGGAGGAGACAAACCCCATGTACAGACCCCTTGTGGACTTGGCTACACTGGAGGGTAGGCACATAATACTCACCTATAGACTGGAGAGGGTCACAGTCAAAGAGCTGTGTGCCCAATTGGAGCCAGACTTGATATCAGCCATCCGTCATCCCACTGGGGTCCCCCCTCTTGTACAAGTGCTTTCAGTGCTCCATTTCCTGGCAACTGGTTATTTCCAAGTGACAGTGGGCTTGGCAGCAGGAATGTCACAGACAATGTTCTCAATCGTGCTAGCAAGGGTTTTGTCTGCCTTGGTGAAGCACATGTGCAGCTATATTGTTTTCCCCCAGGTGGAAGATTTGGCCACTGTGAAGGCAGGATTCTATGCAATGGGGCTTATCCCCAATATTATCGGAGCAATTGACTCTACACATATTGCGTTTGTTTCCCACCCCCGACAGAATGAACAGGTGTTCAGGAATCGGAAGAGTTTCCATTCATTGAATGTCCAAAAGGGGTGCCTGGCAGACCAGTACATCTCCCACTGTATTTCAGTGTATGCCTTCAGGTGTTATCCCCATAGCATTGTGTTGGGCTAATGATTGTCCCTCAATACTTGCAGGTGACTCTGGTTACCCAAACCTATTGTGGCTCCTGACTCCTATGAGAAATGCCACGACAGGGGCTGATAACAGTTATAATGAGGCACATGGGTGAGCCAGAAGAAAAATCAAAAGGACCTTCGGCCACCTAAAGGCCAGGTTCAGGTGCCTCCATCTGACAGGTGGATCCCTGTGCTACTCACAAGAGGAGGTCTGCCAGACAGTAGTGGCATGCTGCATGTTGCACAACCTGGCCCTCAGACTACATGTGCCTTTTCTGCAGAAGGAGGAGACTGGAAATGCCCCTGTGGCAACAGTCGACCCTGAACACAGTGAGGATGAGGAGGCAGATGATGAGGATGTGGACAACAGAACATCAGTTATACGTCAATACTTCAAATGACACAGGTGAGGCAGTGGAACTGATTATTGTTCTCACTATTGATTGCATCTGTGTGACTGTAGCATGATGGTATTCGCTTCCTTTGCATCTCAATTCACTGTCACCTATGGCTTGTCATTTTACAGATGTTGGTGATATGACAACAGTGCCCTGATGTGAGTACTACAGACAGTTACAGGTCATTAATTGTATGCTATCGCAGTATTCTTATAATTTGCACCAGATGTGACTGTTCCCCTGAACGCACATTCTCAGCATATAAAATACTATAAGTCGTTGTATTCAAGGATGTTTATTGTAGTGCTACAAAACTGAGGGTAAAGTGCAATGGAATGGGGTGATGGTAGAGGAAAGTACAGGTTATTGTTTCAGTCTGTTTGCAGCACAGGTGCAGTGTCCAAGGGGCCATAGGAAGGGGAGCAAAGGCATTTCAAAGTGGACAAGGTGACAGAGTGTGACATAAGGGGGAGAATCAGGAGAGTATCATTTCCTGGCGGTGGTTTTGGTCTTGGCAAGTGTCTCTGGCTTCTGGCTAGGTTGCAGGGAACGTTTACGGGGTGATTCACCTTCTGCAGGGTGAGGAGTGCTGGTGGCCTGTGGGTCCTGTGGCGCTGCCCCCTGCCTACTAGCTGCCGCTGAAGTGGTGGGCTGGTCAATAGACTGGCTAGTGGTAGTGGCCCACTGGTGTGCTGTCGATTCCCTCATGGTGTTGGCCATGTCTGCCACCACCCTGCAATGGAGATCATGGTGGTGTTGAGAGCCTGCAAGTCCTCCCTGATTTCCTGATGGTGTTCCTCCTGCAGCCACTTGTTCTTCTGCATGTTGACAAGGATCTGGCCCATCATGTCCTGGGATTGTTGGTAGGTCCCCCATCATCTTGGTGAGTACCTCCTGGAGGGTCGGTTCCCTGGGCCTGTCCTTCCCCTGGTGCACAGAGGTCCTCCCAGTGTCCCTGTTCCCCTGTGCCTGTGTCCCCTGAATGGTGTGCCCACTGCCACTGACCCCAGGTCCCTGATTGTCTTGGGTGTGAGGTGTGGACTGGGGTCCCTGCACAGGTGGGGACACTGCTGATTGACGTGTCCTGGGGACAGAGGTTTTGGGATGCTGGGTGGGTGCTGTAGTGTTGGATACTGATAGGGGAGGCTCTGTGGTGGACTGTGAGTGGGCTGGGGTGACCGATTGTCTAGTGGTCCCTGATGGGCCAGGTTGTTGGTCCAGTTCCTGAAGTCCAGAGTTACTGTCATCACTGGGGGCATCTTCTGTCGTGGCACCTCCTCTCTGCCGAGATTGGCTGGGGCACCTATGGGGATGTAAGTGATGTATTATGCTTCATGCCTGTAACATATTGTACATCCCTAGCTTCCCCTCTATTGTTTCTGTTTCCCTGCCACCTTGGTTTGTGTATGTTGATGTATTGTGGGATTGTTAGTTCCCCTAGGCTGTGCATGCTTTAGTGATGGGAGTCCATGCAGGGCTGGGAGGGCTGTTCATACATTGGTATAGCATGCAGGGCTCGGCATTGGGGTTTGTTATATGTGTAGGTGCAGTGTGAGGGATGGAGTGAAGTGATGGGAGTGAGCGTGAGGGGGTGGGATGGCATGCAGGTATGGGGGTTGAAAAGTGGTAAATGTTGACTCACCAGTGTCCAGTCCTCCGGCTACTCCAGTGAGTCCCTCATGAATCAGTAGTACAAAGACTTTCTCCTCCCATGCTGTAAGCTGTGGGGAGGAGGTGGGGATACACCGCCAGTCCTCTCTGTGGCAAGCTGGTGCCAAGCCGCAATGAAACGTACCTTCCCACGTAGGTTGTTCTACATCTTCCTGATGTCATCCCTTGTTCTTGGATGCTGTCCTACGGCGTTCACCCTGTCCACGATTCTCTGCCATAGCTCTATCTTCCTGGCAATGGATTTTGCTGTACCTGTGCTCCAAACAGCTGTGGCTCTACCCTGATACTTCCTCCACCAGACCCTCAACTCCTCATCTGTGAAACAGGGGTGCCTTTGTGGGGACATTGGTGTTGTGTGGTGTGTGTAAGTGTGTAGGTGTTGGGTACTGTGGTTTGGTTTGCGTAGTGGGGTTCCGGCGCGGGAGGCACGGAGGGGCCTGGGCGGAGACTGAGCACAAGAACAGGCGCGCAGGGAACTAACTTGAAGATTGGAAAAAAAGAGGAGCCTCCGCATTAACAGACTGCACAAGCTAAACAGGGAAACAGCCTGAAGAAGATCCAGCCAGAAGAAGTGGGGACATCGGGGGCCGCGAAGCTTCCGAGGCGGTGACGGGGGGCCCGGCCTGGGAACAGAGAGAAGACTGCAAACCATGGGTAAACCAAAGAAAAGAGATGGCCCTGGGGAGGACAGTGGATCCCAGAGAGAGGGAGGAACCGGCGAACCCAATAAGACTCTGCACCAAGAAACCACACTCAACACCATATTGCAGGCCATACAAGCATCCAGAGACGCACTATAACTTAAAATAGACACTCTATCCGTGGACCTGACACTCCTCAGAGACGACCACAGGAGACTAACAGACAGAATGATAACTAATGAAAAGTCCCTAGAACAACTTACCCCGGAATGCTTGAAGATCACCAAAACGGTGACCGAGCTGACGTCGCGGATCAAAGCACTAGAAGCCCGTGCGGAAGATGCCGAAAACAGAGCACGGAGAAGTAACCTACGTCTGGTTGGTTTTCCCGAGAAGGTGGAACAGAATGCACCTGACATGGAAACATACCTGGAGCAATGGATACGCAGTGAGGTGGCTCCAGAGGGCCTGTCACAACACTTTGCAATAGAACAGGCACACCGGGTGCGGGGAAAGCTCCCCCTCCAGGTGCTAGACTGCACCCAATCATAGCGAAGCTGCTCCATTTCAAAGACAGGGACTTCCTAATATCGCAGGCAAGAAAGAAAGGGGAGATCGTGTTGGGTGACCAGCGGATTATGATTTTCCCGGACTTCACAAGGGACACCCAGAGACAAAGAGCCACCTTCCTGGAAGTCAAGCGAAGACTTAGAGAACGAGGCATCCGATACGCAATGCTATTCCCGGCCAAGCTTAAGATCATCATGGATAAAGATACGATCTTCTTTACATCGCCGCAGCAGGCACAGGAATGGCTGAACACGCTGGGGACGAACGTGGGTGAGAACCAGGAAGGGACGGAGAGGTCACACAAGGAACCGCACAGGAGAAAGGGGAGATGTCTGACAGGCGCAGCCTCACCGCGTGACCAGGCGCTACAGGAACGGCGAGAAGCGGTGAAAGCAGTGGCGTTCCTGGGAAGGAGGGGGTCATTCTCCCAAGCGACTATCTGAGACTCAATCAGACAAGGAATCCCTGTCCGGTGGCGCCTCCTGTTCATCACCTGATGCACACGACAACCCACCAAGAATCACCCCAGGGACATCCGACAAAATCATCTGAGCCACAGCAACGCCCACGCCAGACTCGGAAGTAACAAATGAGGGGGTTTGACCCATGGAGGACACAACGTCTGAAACTGGGGTCACAGAGGGACTATGGACTAACGCGTGGCCCCGGATGCACACGCAAGTGGGGTCTGCACACAATAGACGTTGTGGCCTTGGCCCTTTGCCACCGCCCAACAACGGCAAGTACTACCGGGGAGCTGGGGAGAAATACAAGACACCAAGAATTTCAGGTGTGGGAGGAGGCCCAAGGGTTAAGCACACAGAGCATGCCTCGGCCCTCACACACAATGTATACCAAGTTGGTGAATGTTTGGACGTGGATAGTTACAACATCGGTCATGGGGAGAGGGCAAGAAGAGATTTGTTATGTTTGAAGTTAAAGGGTTTACAGTAGGGAAATCAGCTCCATGTCACACATTCCCTTGGCTAGATGCTTGGCACGGATTGGGCAAACGAGGGCGGACAGGCCAACGAGCCACACACTCACACAGACTATGGATAGACCGTTAGACTACAAATTCGTCACATGGAACGTCAGGGGGTTGAACAGCATGGACAAGCGATATAAAGTTTACAGTCAGCTCAAAAGGCGAGGAGTACATATAGCTATTCTACAAGAAACACACCTTACAGGGAAGGGGGTCACAGCAATATCGAAAAGATGGTGAGGCAGGCATATGCCACGGAATATCTAGCATATGCAAGCGAGGTCCTGCTATGGGTACGGCCAGGGGTCTCATTCCAAAAAATGAAAACACTTATAGATAAAGAGGGACGCTATGCGCTGGTGACAGGCTGACTGGGGGGACGGGATATCACACTGGGAGGTATTTATGCTCCCAATCACGATCAGGGCACCTTTCTGAACGTAATCTCACACACGTGGGGTCCACATCTAACTCAGGCAACAATAATGGGGGGCGACTTCAACTGTGTCGCCAATACTGAGTGGGACAGATCTCACCTGCCCTTGGGACATTCCCCCATGATTAGAGCAGCTAAAAGCTTCATTGACTGGCAAAGGAACTGGGGCCTGACGGACTCATGGAGACATCTTCATCCGCAAGAGAGAGACTACTCCTTTTACTCGCCAATACATGACCTGCATGTCCGACTGGACGTGTTCCTGACATCCCCCGATGTGAATTGTACAGTGCGAAATGCAGAATACCTCTGCTGCACAGCATCTGATCACAACCCACTAGTGCTCACAGTGGACTGGAGAAGAGAATGCCCCCTGATACCGGACTGGCGGCTCAGTGTAGTGGCGCTGGAGGACTGTGCCTTCCACCATTCCATTAGGGATACAATTAAAGAATATTTCACACAGAACCAGGCCTCAGTGTCCTCCAGGGCTCTGGAGTGGGAAGCATTTAAAGTGACTATCAGGGGCCACTGCATGTCTGGGGTAATGGAGGGAGAAATCGATAAAAAAGAGAAAGAACTGAGAACTCTGGAACGTAACAGACCAGACGACCCGGATCTAGCCCCAAGAATATCCAAAACTAAAAACAAAATTGGGGTAGCCATAGAAAAGCTCAGATGTTTTGACTATAAGAAATATACTGCTAGACAACATGCAGAAGGAGACAGAGCAGCGGCACTGTTGGCCTGGCTCTCGGCTCCACCGAGACAACAGTCTTTGGTGATGGAAATAGTAGACCCGACAGGGAAAAGAATATATGGGCAAAGCGAAATCAACGCTAGCTTCACTGAGTACTACTCAACACTCTACGTTCCCCCAGCAACAGCCCTGGAACCGTAACAGCTGAGATGCCCGGAGGGCATCTGGCTTCCAGCCCTGGGAGAAGACGAACAACAGGCATTGGGAGAGGTGATAACCCCCCGAGATGTGACGGTGGCGGTAGGGACAATGTCCAGAGGGAAAGTACCAGGAGCAGACGGACTGCCGTGGAATTTTATAGCACGTACTTGGACCTTCTGGTGCCACAGCTTAGCGCTCTCCACACAGAGGCGCTGCAGTCGGGAAGCCTCCCGCCATCCACGAACAAAGCCATTGTGGTCCCACTGCCAAAACAGGGTTGATCGCCCACAGACCTACGTTCATGTCGCCCACTATCCATGCTTAACATGGATTACAAAATACTCAGTCACATCCTAGCCACGAGATTACTACCCTATATGGATAAACTGATCCACCCCGATCAGACGAGGTTCATCCCAAATCGTAATACCGCCCTTAATTTAAGGAGACTGATTAAGATTCTGCAATCGGGCTCTCTAAATCTCAGCACAGCAGCAATAATAGTAGTACACATTGAAAAGGCTTTCGATAATCCCCGATGGGACTATCTGAAGACAGTAATGATACAACTGGGCCTGTGTCATGGGTTCCTCAAATGGGCAAAGCTGCTATACTCAACCCCCACAGCACGGGTTCGCACGGGCCGAACAATATCAAGATCGTACAAAATAGGCAGGGGCACCAGACAGGGATGCTCACTATCACCGCTGCTATTTGCCATCGCAGTGGAGCCATTGGCACAGATGGCCAGAACTGGGAAATATTATGAGGGACTGACAGTTGAGGATCAGACTCACCAAATTGCACTCTACGTGGATGACATGTTAATATTCCTGAAAGACCCGAACAGCGAACTACCATGGGCTATGAAATTACTAGAAAACTTTGGGGACACATCGGGGCTCCGCATCAACTGGCAGAAATCCCTCATTTACCAACTACAAAAAGGAGCGCCCCAAATCATAAATAACCGCGGCTTGGGATGGGCCTCGACCACCTTCCGCTACCTGGGTGTCAATAATTACCATGAGCTGGAAGACCTCCTAGAGGGCAATGTGAATAATGCGATAAAGAAACTGAGAACAGTTCTGGAGGACCCTACCTTTATCGATGGCAGGCCATGTGGCTCTGGTGAAGATGGTGGCCCTGCCGAGATTGCTGTACGGCTTCTCAACATTGCCCATTCTGATCCCCCACCTAACCTTCCGAGAGATCGACTCTATACTTACTAGTCTTGTCTGGGGATCGGGGCGTCACAGACTAGCCTGGCATAAACTACAAAGACCCACAACGGAGGCGGGCTTAGCGGCTCCAGACACGGAACTATATTATCTGGCAGCTCAGCTTCAGTGGCTGGCTCAAGCGTTGCAGGCAGCACTCCTGGGAACAACCGAAGGGCACCCAAAGGGGCACACAATCGCAGCCCTCATGAAGATACTCCTGACTCCTGGGGTGAGGCGGGCAGCAGGTTTGCTGGACCTCCAGGTTATGGGTGACTGTTGGAGACGCAGCCTACAGCGCACCAGAACTACTTCCCCATACTAACTGAACTTATCCCTGGCTGGCCTGACCGTGCTTCCAAGGGGGAGCACCATAGCGGGAACCACAAAGTGGGGATCATTTGGTATCACCATGATAGGGGACCTCTTCAGGGATGGGGAATTGATGTCATACGAAGATCTGATGGCACACACTGGAGTCTCACCAGGAATGTTCCTAATGCATAGATCACTCACTGCACAAATACAGTTACATTGGAAAAAGGGATCGAGGGAGCCCCCTACACATGCAGGTTGTTATGCCCTTTGTACCATAGGGGAGAGAGGAAAGTGGTATCTACACTCTACAAAACATTACAAAGAGACACACTGTCCCCCCTAGAAAGATTGAGGACCCGATGGCAAGAGGACATTGAGGAGCCAATAGATGACGCACAATGGGGGTGAAATACATCACACATATATAAGGTGTCCAGAAACACCCGCTTCAAGTTGATAAACGTATATAAATGTCACAGAGAATAACTCAGCCCTGCAAAGATAGCATCGATGTATAACAATGCAAACAGTGCATGCCCTCGGTGTTCGGAGCAAGAGGCTGGACAGATACATATGCTTTGGAAATGTAGGGCTCTGGAACAATACTGGGAGGAGGTCCTAAATAGTATTATAATAGTGACGAATAGGAGACTCCTGTCTTCCCCAGGGGTGGTACTGCTGAGAGGATTCCCCAGACCCCACTCGAAGAAAATCACAACCAAATATATAGATTTAGCACTGATACTAGCTAAAAGGGAGATCACAATGCACTGAAAGGATCCCAGAGGACCGCATACATCAAGATGGAGGGACACACTAGTCAGATGGGCTGAGGCGGAAGGGAGGGTCCTGCACCAAGAAGTAGCCAAAGGAGCTGGGAGTGTAGAGGGGGATAAGCAATGGGACCACCTACTTGACCGCCTTAAGAACCCAAACCCCGAAGCCCGGGATCAAGACACAACGTTGGAGGATTCAGATTCAATCGAAGAGCAGGAGCACTAGAACATAATAACGCGAGACGTGCCACACACCTGGCACCAGTAACCCAGAATGACAATACCCAAGTGGGACAGTGTGCATGGGTGGAGCTGATAAAGAGGAAAAGGATTAGGGGAGGGAATACAGGGTAAACTGATTAATGCTTGTTTGTTTGAAAAAAATGCTAATAAAAATATATAAAAATATATATATAGTTTGAACAGTGCCCAGTGTCACCTTGGAGATTCCTCTTATATTCAAAATAGTCTAATTAAAAAAAATATATATATATAATAATATATATATATATATATATATATATATATATATATATATATATATATGCACATATATATATATATATATATATGTATGCAAAAAAAAAGGAGAACTCTGGGAAGTTTCCAAATTTAGGTGGAGAGCAGCTCTAGTAAGGCGCACCCTGCAACACCAGCGACACTCTAGATTTGCTCACCTGAAATGTCTGCTTATCTAGCAAAGTTTTTAACCATAGGATCAGCACAGTGCTATCCACGCCGAACTAGATAATGACAAAGAGGGTCATTATGACCCTGGCGGAAGGCGGAGAAGCGGCTGTAAGACCGCCAACAGGCTGGCGGTCTTTTTTTGTGTATTATGACCATGGCGGTTACCGCCATGGTCATCCGCCGCTTCTCCATTTCGCCCGCCGGGCTGGAGACCTGGGTCTCCAGCCCGGCGGCCGTCACTATACCGCCGGCGGTATTTCGACCCGGCTTACCGCAGTGGATTTCCTGCGGTTGGAACCGCCATGAAATCAATGGCGGTAAGCACTATCAGTGCCAGGGAATTCCTTCACGGCGGTCCCTCGGCGGTCTTGGAAAAAGACCGCCGAGGTCAAAATGACCCCCAAAGTCTTTTGCCATTTGTACAGCAAAATCTTTAAGCATAGGATTGACACAGTGTCATCCTCGCCGAGCTGTAAAATGACAAAAGCCATTTGCCACTCCAGGCACAGTATTACAGCTTTGGACTGGTCAAATACCATCCAAGCCAACCTGGAATGAGTAAAGCAACCCCTGACATGTGTTTCACTCTCATTAGAGCTCTTCAGAGGGGTTTAGCTTTGTCCAGACACAAAGGAGCATATATATATATTTTTAAAAAAAACAAAGGTTACAGGGACCTTATGGTTAGGCTCACATTTAAAACATATCAAACCATTGATATTCACAGTTATAGTTGGAGTTATCGCAAGTAACTATAACTTATGACCTAAGGTAACCATAACTCATGCCCCGGCCATGCTAAGTTATCTGATCAATAATTTTACTGCAGATGTTAAAGTGACATTATTAATGATGCTATCAAAGATGTCATGAGTGCTGTCATTTGTGGGGTACTTATAAGTGTATGGCGAGGGAGCAGGTTATAGTTACCTTACGTCATGAGTTAGATTTACTTGAGATAACTATTACTGTAACTGGTGAATTTCTATGGTTTGATGTGTTTAAAAAGTGAGCCTAACCATACTGTCCCTATAGCCTTTCGTTTCTTAAATGAATTTCTAAGGTTTTTTAATTCTATTTCCTTACTATAACATCTCTATAACTGCAGTTTTGTCGGTGAATTTCTGTGTTTTTTTTAATGTATATAAATTTCCATTACTATACGTTAATACAATCACCTCTGCACCAGGACTTCAGCCGTGTACAGTTGGGGTTGGCCGCAGGGCCTAGCCGCAGGCCTGGTCCTATGGCCAACCCCTATAACCACCCAATTCTGTTTTGCGCACACCCTTCAGCCATGCACAGTGGGGGTTGTCCACAGGGCCTATAGTGACCCAACCCTGCATGGTCCCCCTCCTCAGGCCGATATAAGCCCTGTTGACCGCATCCCACCGGGGCCAAACGTGAATATTCACATTTATTTGGGGGGAGGGGGTGCTGTATGGACCTCCAGGCCAATCTCATCCCTGGGAATCATGTCCCCCGGGGTCTGACCTAAAATTTACATTTTTCTGGGGTAGGAGTCCGCGCCCCTGGGGCCCAGCCATGTGACCTGGGTGGCCCTCAGAGTAACCAGTGATAATGTTGGGGACAGTGGAGGAACAATGAAGGTCCCACGGTCCCAACTGGCTCTCCATCTCCTGTGAGAGGCATCATTGCTGTCACAGAGAGGGTGCTGCTATAGTAGTTTCCTCTCTGTGCTTGTCTCTCCACGGGCAGGCACACACACAGAGAAAACCTCTGCTTCGATGAAGCTGTTTGACAACTCCCCCTTTATCGGAGCAGAGTGTTTGCTGTGACTTGGCAGCAGCTGTCAAAACAAACAGCTAGGTGGTCCCTGGGGCTGTGGGAGAGCCGTGCACCCCCGCACACAATTAAGGAAATGCCACATGGAGGTGGTGGTCCCCAGGGCTGCAGGGGGGACCAAGCGGTCCACCCACATTAACTTTTATTAATGCCCCAGTGAGGTGGCGGGTTTGGGGACAATGGGAAGGGGCACATGGAACCCCGTAACAAATAATTCCCCGGGAGGTGGCAGTCCCTGGGGCTCCGGGGGGGTGTGGGCAGGCAGCCCCCCTGCACTCAAATAAACAATGCCTTCTGGAAATGGCCCACCAATTCAAAATGATGCAGCGCAGGAGGCCGAGCTTCATATTTTAAAATATGTTGTCGGATGTGAGAATCCACTGTGAATCTCGGCAAAAAAAAAATAATGTTTTGCTCTGGGGTTCAATCTGGGACCTCACCACCAGAGCAACGCATCTGGGTGACCATACACTAGCCCCTTTTGTTTTTTTAACACTTTTTTACTGGGACTTGGCTGAAGCCGAGTTCCAACATGGCTGACAACACTTTCTTGTTCAAGTGTTGGCAGCCAATTAGGTCTCAGCACCAGATCGGAAGGTGTTGCGAATCCTTCACTTCCCTTCATATACAAATTTGGATTTATGTTTATTTCTCTAAAACTACTGAACAGATTTACACCAAATAACAAAACAGGTGCTTTCTGAACCAAGAGCTACCTTTCTGCCATATTTTGTGTAATTCTGTCCAGTGGTTTCGGTGCTATCGCTATTCAAAATCTATACAGAAAAATGAATGAGGAAAACGTGTTTTGAACTCCCCTCTTTTCTCATCCCCCACGTGACAGATCTCCCCAAACAGATGCTAAAGTGAGTGTCATGATTTGTTTGGAAAAATCTTGAAGATTCATCAAATGGTGCCAAAGTCATTAGCAAAACAAAAAAAAATTATTTTTCTACAGAAACTAGGTTCTAACTTTAACTAGCTAGTGCCAACCGTCACTAAGTTATATATATATATTTATCTGTCTATCTATATCTATCTATCTATCTATCTATCTATCTATCTATCTATCTATCTATCTATCTATCTATATATATATGTAATATAAATATATGTATATATATATATATATATATATTACTTCCTGTCATTTGCCAGTAGGTAGTTATAGTTAGGACCTAGTTTCCATAGGAAAAGTGTTTTTGGTTTTGCCAATAAATTCGGCACCACCTGACAAATCTTCACATCAAGGGGGGGCCGAGGAAAAGTGGGAATCGCAAAACGCATTTTCCCCTTGCATTTTCCCACAAGGATTTTGAACAAAACTAGAGCCATAACTGCTGGAACGAATTACACCAAATATGGCAGAAGCCTAGCCCTTGGTTAAAAAAGCACGCATTTTGTGACTTGGTGTAAATCTGTTCAGTGGTTTTATAGATATTAGAACATTCGAACGTTGGCAGCTCCATTGAAAACAATGGATAACCCTTCGGCGAGGGCATTTAACGGGGGAGGGGGCCTTTAATAGCCGGTAGAGCCCGCTACGGCGGGTTCTAAGGGTATATTAAAGATTAAAGGGCAAAAAATGTAGATATTTAGGGACGCGGAACCTCCGCAGATTCACCGCGGGTCGATCTGCCGATCCATGCTTCACAGGAAGAATCTGATTGGCTGGCCACAACCTGCCAGGGAAGTTGAGGCTGCCATTTTGTTTTATCGGGAACTGTACCCCAGGGCTGAAATGTGGGGGCAATGAACATGATGGGTTCACAGTAGAGGTTTCCTGACCCCATTGGGGTGGTATAAAGGTGATACAAAATCAAATAATACACTGGAGATGCACAGAAACTATTTTTTGAGTGGTGTCTGAGATCTACGGCACACCAATGGGGCTCAGCGTTGCCCCCGGTCTAAATCCGTGGGTAGATCCGCAGATCTCAAAACCACCAAAAAATATATATATAATTCACTGAAAAAGCAAACATTACAGGGACGTTATAGTTAGGAAACAGATTTAAAAAAAAAAAAAAGAATTTTACTTACGTTATGGTTAGGTTCTGAATCTATTTGCACAAAACCATAGAAACTCAGCAGTTATAGTTATAGTTATTTCAAGTAACTATAACTCGCGCCCTAAGGTAACTACGCTGTTCCCTCGACGATGGGTCCATATGTGCTTGGCCATTGTATAGGTTATGTTATTCTTTTGGATAGCACAGAACTGTTGCAAAATACATAGATTTAACTTGTTGATGGTACTACCAATATATTGTTTGCCACAGCCACATTCTAAAATGTAAACTACATACAGGGTTTCACAATGAATCTAATCATAAATCCAGAATGTCCTCCCTTTCTGTGACTTAAATGTGTTCATACTTCATCCAGTCTGACAGGGTTTACACTTCTGGCAGCACTGAAATCTTTTTGGGCACCCTTTGAGCCAGTTGGCTTTCTCTTTTTGGCTGACTCTCATATAGCTGTTTGTTAAGTTTTGTCCTAGTGATCTCGTTTTACTGTCAGTGACCAATGGATGGACGGGTAACACTTGTTTCATTGTCTCATCCATTTTGAGTAATTGCCAATCTCACTGTAATGATTTTTTCACAAGACTACTTGATTCATCATATACCAAGATGTATCAAATTGTGTTAGTTCCATTGGAACGTTTTGGAATCATCCATCTTATGGTTTTAGGATCTTTTCAGGGCATCCTCCAACACACTTTTAGGGTAGCTCCTGACTGGGAATCTCTGGGACATTTATGCAGCTTCACCATCTTCTGAGCAATTCCTTTGTGCTCTTAGAAATTCCCTGTATGGGATGCTCCACTTTAAGGCTTGTGGGTGTCCGCTATTTGTGTGGAGTAGATTGTCACAGCTTGTTGGTTTCCTGTGAAGGAAAGTGAATACCTTCACATCTTCAATATATTCTGTTGTATCCAGGTATGTCATTCTGGTAGCATTGATCTCATAAATTAATCTCAATTTCTGGGGATGATTATCCTATGATTTTATGAAATGTGTTAGATCTTGCTCACTACCATGTCAGATGAGAAAAAAATAATCTATGAAACATGCCCACTGTACTATCTGTTTCAAGAGATCTTTGTTTTCATTGGCTTAGATCGTTTCAGCCTTGTCAAGTTTGCATATGTGGGCTCAAATATTGTACTCACTCCTGTTCTGCAGGCCTGTAAATAATATTTGTTGTTAAATAGAAACATGTTGTGTGTCAGACAAAATTCGAACATTTCTAGCAACATCTGTGTATGTTCAAGGAGGCTGACTGACCTTGATCTAACGTAATACTCATACACCTTGATCGTATGCGTGTGTTCCAATGAAGTGTACAGTGATACAACATCTACTATCACCATCTGGTAGTCTTGCGACCAAGGAATACCATTTATACAATTAAGGAAGTCCATTGAATTCCTGATGTATGAGGGCAAGGTGGGTACATTTGGAAATAAGATGTCTATGATCCTGAAGGTGTTTTCTAACACCGATCCTATTTCGTTCACTGTCGGTCTGACAGGTGGATTGTCAATGTTTTTATGGACTTTGGGCAAAAAGTATATAGTAGGTCTCACTGGGTGGTCATTTCTCAGCTAAGCATACTATTGATCATCAAGGAGGCATTTGTCACTCCATTCTCTCATTTTTTGATGATACATCTTAGCATGCTCATCTGTTGGGTCAGCGTCCAAAAGTTTGTAGTTCCCCAATCTGTCTCATTGCCTCCTTGATGTATTCCTCATGGTCCATGACCACAATGTTCCTCTCTTTTGCTGAGAACTTGATTATTATCTGATCATTCTTCAATTCTTTTAAGGCCTTCCAGTCCTTCTTTGTCATGTTACCTCTATGCATGTATTTTTGCCCAACCTGTCCTCTTTTCATGTCAATCCTGATCAAATCTTCAATCATTATTTCTCGAAATGTATCAATTTTATTGCCTGCTGGTAATTGGGGACAAAATGTAGATTTCATTTTACATCTACTAGTTATGGTCGCATCTGAGGATATGCCCACTGATTCACAGACCTATTTGTCTGGAAGAGAACTGATTTTGTGGTGCTCATTTTCCCACGTGATTCAACTTTCAGACCTGAAAGTAGTCTCAGGTCACCTATGTCATTGGTCAATAAAGGTCAAATTTTGGACATTCCAAGGTTAGATTCACTTGTTTCCAAAATGGTTGTGATTATATTTTGTTGCATAATATTTTAGCAATTTCAGTTTTCTACCATATTTATGTGGATTAATCCTTGCATTTGGAAGTTCTATGCTGATCATTGAGACAAAAGTGAGGCCCTTATTCAATCAATTCAAATTATGTTCTTGCAATTTTTTTAGAGGATTGGTTAATGACCAAGCCTTTACCCATCATCATTATTCTTTTTTGTTTTCCCTTTTCCTTTTCCTTCCTCTTCATTTTCCCTTTTAACCTCCTGTTATATTTGTATGTGTGGCAGATTTGTGTGGTTTCCCCCTGCCACCCCTCCTTGTTTGCATCTGAAGCAGGGGCATCTCCGTGGGAAAATCTAGTTTTGATTCTCCCACTACAGGGTTCTCATCCCCCAAACTTGTACCAGAACTCTCCACACTTGATAATGTAATTTCTTTCTCCAGGACTTTATCCATCATGTGTCTTTTATGTAGGACATCAAACCGTTTTTTGTCACGAGTGAACTTCTTTGATTTTTTTGGCATATACTTCATTTTCAAGTTTTTCAACCTTTAATTCTATTTCACTCAAGAACTTCATAATTGCTTCTTTAAATCTGCAGATATTGTATACCGCCCCCAAAAAATAAATTAGATGTATATATATATCTATCTATCTATGTATATATATATATATATATATATATATATATACACACATATATGTATACGTATAAATATGAATATATCTATATATATATATATCCATATATATATATAGATAGAGATATATATATAATTATATAATGATATAGTATTTCACACCTACCGTAACAGTGAGGCAAACACTGTCATACTTACTCTCACACCCAGACAGACACTGTCACACCCACTCTCACACTCAGAGACACCCTCTCACACCTATTCTCACATCCAGAGAGACAGGCCCTGTGGCCTACCGCTGCCACGCACAGCCGAAAGCCATTCACATCGTGGAGTTGGGTGGTTATGAGGGTTGGCAGCAGGGTTTTTTACTAAATTTCTATAGTTTTTTTTAATATAAAGTAAATGTAATTACGATGCATTAATCCAACCACCGCAGAGGGTTGGCTGGGCATAGGGGTTGGTTTCAAGCCGTGGTTGCAGGCCAGGCCCTGCGGCCAACCTCTGCCATGCACTTCCAAAGGCTGTGTGCAGCGGTGGTTGGATTAAGGTTTAGTAACTAAAATTGCGCTATGTTAAAAAAAACATAGAAATTCACTGAAAAAAACAAAGGTTACAGGGCCGTTATAGTTAGTAAATATAATTAAAAAGAACAAGAAATTCACTTTGAAAACCAATGGATACAGGGACGATAGTTAGGTTCTGAAGTTACTTGCCACAGCCATCGCCATGCACTGCTAATTACCCCAGCTATTACAGCTCCCATGACAACTATTATAAAGTCAATAAAATATAAATTGAACATTAGCAATCAAATTATTGAAGAAAATACTGTGCATGTCAGGGGTGTGAGTTATAGATACCTGAGGGCGCAAGTTATAGTTACTTGAAATAACTTGATCTATAGGTATAGATAGATAGATATAGGGGATTATTATCAGTTTGGTGGTTGGACAAGCTGACCACCAAACTCACGGGGTGAGACTGCCATCAACCAGGCTGCCTCTGTCCCTGTCGTATTACAATGTTCCCACCGGGCTGACCGACGAGAACATTGTATTACCAAATTCCGGCCAATCAGCCTGGCGGGAACAGTGCTATGGTATTGGTCTCAGCTCCACCAGCACCCTCGGAATGTGCTCTGTCTGCAAAGAGGACACTGCACACTCTGAGATTGCTTTGCAGGAGGCCCCTGCACTGTGTTTCTGCCAGTCTTTTCCTGGAGCGGGCTCTGTCATGAAAAGGCTGGCGGAAACTGGATTTGTGATCAGCACGCCAGCGCTGAACTCAGAGCCGACATGGCTGACCATGACTCCGACCACAGTCATCCCATCAGGAATGAGGTTATTTGAAAACTGGACTGATTGCAGAACCACCCTAACTTTTTTGCCCCTATTTTTCATTTTTTGCTGGTGTTTTCCTGACTCCTGACTCTGATGGTGCCCTGGGAACTGTTAACCAGTCCCAGGGCCTGTGCTTTCAATAAAATGAGTATGCAAATTAGGCTAATTATAATTGGCGATGTCAACCTACCTATAAGTCCATAGTATATGTAGGGCATGTAGGTTTAGGGACCCTAGCATAGGTAGTGCTCCCATAGGTTCCCAGGGTCAGTTTAAATGCAGGCCTGCCTTGCTGGCTGCTTTTAAATTAAAGTTATATGCAAATTCGACTTTGGAATTCAAAGTACTTCCAAAGTCTTAAACTACCTTATTGTTACATAAAACGCACCCCTTAAGTGAGCTCTATGTGCCCCTAGGGTTGGGTGCCAGATAACTATAAAGAGAGACCGTATACAAATTGTTTTATAAGCCCTGGAGAGGTAAAATAGCCAAATGTGTTCTTCCCTCACTGTATTAAATGACCTCCATAGGATAAAATGGGGAGACTTTATTTTAATTGGCAAAGTCCCCTTATATGCCAGATACCTTGAGTTGGTATCAAATTAATTGTTATAATAAATCCCACACCTTACTATAACTAGTTCAGGTAAAGAGTTTTTAAACTCTGCCTGAAAGTTGCCAACATCAGCTCTGTAGTGCCTTTCTCTGATTGGCCAGCCTCTGGCATCCTGGCCAGGCTGCTTTTATGAGGTGTGAAGTGGCCTGGGCTGAACACAAAGGATGTACCTGGGGGAGGAGATCTGCCTCAGCAGATGGTGAAGCAGGAAGGGGGAAGAACGGCCAAACTGGTCTTCAAAGGCAGGGAAGGACATTTGGAGCAGCTCCTGCAATTCCGGACAATTAGGTGCACTCTTGAGTAGATTAGGAGAAAGCAGGAAAGGGTTGTGTTTAGGATTTTCAGCCACACCAGTGGATGGGCTCAGCCAGATCCAACCTCCAAAAATCACTTTCAGCCATGTTGGATTTTTTAAGACTGTTACTCCCTGGGATTGATTTTTGCCACATTTCCCAGGAAGTGGTCATGAAAGGGGGAAGGAGCCTACCTGTGATTGGATACCTAGGACCCCCCTGATTTCCACCAAGGAGCAAGGATAAATATGGCAGAGCTGCACCCACACCTCAGATATCTATAAGGAACAAGACAAAGAAGATGAAGGACTGCCCTGCTGAACCCCTGACCTGTACCTGGACACTGGACTTTGAAGGACTGCACCAGCTGCACACTTGGGCTTCACCACTAAAAGGACTTTGTGTGTCTGCTACTGCTTCAAGAAGGGACTCCCTGTTTGCTAGAGGTACAAATGATCTGCCCAGAGTCCCCTGCATGAAGTCCTGCAGGCAGAGCCCAGCTGACCAGCATTCAGTGGCCATTTGAGGATTCTGACCAGGAGCATTCTGTGAATTGCAGTCCCAACTCCCAAGGAGCAACTCAGAGCTTCTGGAACTTTGGAGCAAGTTGTGGACACTTCAAAGACCCAAAAAGGACCTCTGGAAGAAGATCCAAAAGTTTGGAGATGTTTGGAACAACTCCATAAGATGAAAAAGTGCATTGTGGGAGTTGTAGTCCCAGACCCCAAGAGGCAAACCAGAGCCTCTGAACCCTTGGCTGGTGCTGTGGACCAATTTCCTGAATCTAGAAACACTTGTAAAAGTAAGTATGACAGTGTTTCCTCAAGGGTGACCTAAACTCTGGACTTTGTCCCTTTCCAGTGTGACCTTTTTTTTACCCTTTGAGCGCTAGTTGCTTCTATGCGCTAGAAAACATAAATTCTTTAAAAATTCAGATCTACGGTTCCCCTTATCTTTTTTATAATCATTTTAGAGTCATTTTGAAGATAAGAATATAATCTATTTTTATAAATTGGTGTTGGATTTTTTTATGTGTTTTATGTTTTACTTATTC
Source organism: Pleurodeles waltl (assembly GCF_031143425.1). NCBI lineage: Eukaryota > Metazoa > Chordata > Amphibia > Caudata > Salamandridae > Pleurodeles > Pleurodeles waltl. The sequence continues at coordinate 347,895,418 of NC_090442.1, forward strand.
ACTGTTTAGTGATTTTTAAATGCTTTACTCACTTGTCTCCTAAGTTAAGCCATGTCACTCATTGTCAAGCTACCAAGGGTTGAGTTGGGTTTAATTTATTGAGACCTAACTGGACCTAAGTAGGGGTTAGTGGCTTATTGTTGGCGTAGGTAATAAGCTGCCCTTACCAAGAATCCACTTTCCAACAACAACTCCCTGCTTCACCCTGTCCACATCAACCCCCCCCCCACCCCTGGTGCTTCTACTTCACAGCAACCATTCGCCCCCAAACCTGTATCCCAAGCACTGTTCATTAAATTGGGTGCCCAACAGTACAGGGACCTGCATCAAACCTTAACATCCCTGACAAAAAGGACCTGCTACCAGTGGGAGTGGGCAAACTGTGCCAGGGGCACATGCACCTAGGGGTAGGGTACATGGGAGGGATGCTGTGGGCAAGAGGATGGGGCCTCAAAGAGACTCCTCTGACCACGAAACCATCTCCCAAGTCCTTGGAGCATACCAAAGTTCCCATGACAGGATGGGCCAAATAATGACCGTGTTAGGGGAAAATCAAAGGCAGCACATGGATTACCACCAGGAAGTCATGCAGCAATGGGAGGCACAAAATGCCCACATGGCTTCCATTGCAGGGATGCTGAGGGACATCAACTCCCCCCTGATTGGTTTCTCAATACACCATCAGGCCCCTTTCACTAGCAATGTAACATCTTCCCCATCTACATCTGCAGCAGCTAGTGGCACATGCCTCAGACACTCCACCCTCTGCAGCTGAAGAACCCCCTGCAAATATGGACGTACACCCAGACATCCAGCTGGAGCAGATGCCAAGATCAAACCCACAGACAGGAAGTGAACCTTTCCTGGTTTGTCACCCTTGTGTGCCACTGAGACACCCTGTAAACTGTTCTGAGGCATAACTCAATTTTCCTATGGTACAAGGACACTGGACCTGTATAACCAACTGGTGTAGCAGCTACTTTGATGAATCCATCTACTATGACCAGACTCATCACCTTAATTTTCATTTATGCACTTTTATTTTGACTTTCAGTATTCCGATATGCACAATAAATAATAATTGAACACAGCTACTATACATGTGTCTTTTATAATACCTCAACAATTGTCATGCTTGCCGACTGTGGTCTGGTCATGCCCCGATGGAGGCTTCCTCAGCAGAAGACACATGACAATGGAAATGTCACAGGACAGATGTCAGAGAGGTTGAAAACCATGGCAACACAGTAGTATACCCATCTGCAAATAGAGCAAGACAGAGAGTACCATCAGGATGGAAGGCATGGTGGCATACAATGCACATATACAGGTAATGGAAGTCATGCCCATGGTAAACTACCTACAAAGCAGGGGCATCCAGATTGGACCTATATATCACCAGGCACAGGCTCTTCACATACCCATCCCATAGCCACATGATCACATATCCCATGTAACACATAAACAACATCAAAGAGGAACCAATTACTTTAACCATACACTAACATAGGCTCCATACCTGTAGGATTGCTACTCACCTTTGTCAGTATAGTTTCCTGCACCTTGGACAGCAACATCAGAATACAAACACAGCTAGGTCCCATGGTCATCAGAAACCGCTCCCCTTGTGAAATTAGAGGCCATGATCCAATCATCACACATGGGCCACAAACTTCAACTGACACGTAATACACTATTTCACATCCCCCCAACCCCACTGGTAATAGGAAAGGACTAAGTAGTCACAACCTCACTTGTATAAAGGAAGTACTAGCAAGGTACCATCCCACTGTATCTATATCTTTTTTACAAGCTATCTGTCAGCTACACCTCTCATGTCTGTCAGAAATTACCATTGGCTACTGACAATGAATACCTCAACCCTAGGCTGCAGAGCCAAACACGAAATAACAATTACAGTGAGTAAAAGGAAAAGAGGATAGGAGAATTCAAGATACATACCTCAATACTGAGTAGTCCGTCACAAAAGTGTATGTTAGGATCAGATGTAACAATACAGGCCATATTGTACTGTACACTTTGCAATCTATCAGTCTGCATCTGCAACTCATACATAGGCATTGGAGCTCATGACACCCCCACTTATGAATCAAGACAGGAGGTGTAATGACAGCTATCTATTTCATGTTGTGCACATTCAACACATCAAAAGCTCCACTTCACATACCTGTATGTCAGTGGAAGTACTGACTGATGAGATCTGCCCTTGAGTCACCTGCCCCTTCTTCCTCTGGGTCTTCATCACTTGCCATATCAGCATTTCCAGCCATTAGTGCAGCTGCCTCCCCCTCATCTGCTAGCAATAGTATCTTATGCCTCAGGGCTCGATTATGGAGTATGCACCAGGCAACAATTTTTTGGCATACTCTGTGAGGCAGTAGAGGAGGGCTCCTCCAGATCAGTCCAGGCGCCTTAATCTTGCCATCAGGAACCCAAACGTACACTTGATTACACACCTTGTCCTCCTGTGGGCCTCACTGTAACAGAGTTCCCCTGGCGTGGCTGGGAACATTACTGGTGTCAACAGCCAAGGACAGTTCGGATAGCCTGAGTCACCTGTGAACACAATGTAGAACAACTCATAAATAATTCCTGCTACTGGCTATATTGTGATGACAGGAGGCATAAGACACAAACAGACACTACAATGGAAACATACGAAGTAGCCAGATCCTCTCTGTTTGTAGTTGTGTCCTCAAATGTGGGACATTGTTCTTCTGCATCATGTAGAAATCATGAACAGATCCTGGAAACTTGGCTGTTACTTGTGAGATGTACTGGTCTGCCAGACACCCCACTTGTAGGTTGATTGAGGAGTAGTTCTTCCTGTTCCTATATGCCTGTTCACTGCCACTGGGAGGGACCAAGGCTACATGGATGCCATCAATGGCTCCTACCACATGAGGAATGGGTCCCATCTCATAAAAGTCTGCTTTCACAAAGGCCAAATCCGCTCAAAGGGGAAAGCTGATGTAGCTGTCTAGGTGTTTCAACAATGCACAAAGTATATCCTTCAAACATCTTCTAAACATGGGCTGAAATATCCCTGCTGTTAAGGTGACAGTATTCTTAAAGGACCATGTGGCCAGGAAGTGAAGCACTGACAAGACTTGAATGATGGGAGGTATGCCATAGGGATTGCGAATGGCAGGCATCAGATCTGGCTCCACCTGAATACAAAGATCCATGGTTTTATGACGATTCAGATAATATGTCTGGATGACATGCCTTTCCTCCATGGTTTCCAGGTCTATTAGTGGATGGCACACTGGTGGTTGCCTCACTCTCCTCCTGGCAGGATAACTATGTTGAGAGAAGAGAATATACTATGAGTCATGCTGTATGTACTCATCATTAACACATTGTATATTACCTGACACCTAACATCTGTGGAGGATGCGTAGCACTTCTGACATATACAGTACAGGCCATAGATATGCACCTAATTCACCCTCTTTTCTGCATATTTGCTAATATGTAAATGGGAGTGTACATATGAAGCTAATGTTAGTGTACCTGTGTAAAAGACGTAGCTGTCCTGAAGTAATCACACATGTTTTGGAAATTACTAATATCTACCCGTGGCCTATGTATCTCAGAGTAGTTTTACATAGCTCAAACCATATATACTCCCTCAACATGTAATTTTGTTAAAGGTGGCACAATATGTGGCACAACCATGATGGCAGTACCTATGGATACACAACATTTTGGGGGAGTAAGTGACTGACCCAGATAAGTAAGCACATCAATCGATGACATGTGCTGGTGGAAGTCGTCATGATGGTAGGTGGTCGCAAACCACCGTGCAACTTTCCATTGGATAACATTTCTGCCTTTGGCAGACTTGGGCCAATGGCCATGACCGCCGGCAGTGACGGTCCTGTATGTGGCTGCCGTGACCGCCATTTTCTGCAGTATTGCTCACTTGACTCCAGACACTGTTGCCAGCAAGACCTCCAGGACTTGAGCTGTTGTGTACTGCCTCTTGGAGCCATCATGCCACGTCCAGAAGGTGATAGGGCCCCTGCCTTCGACACGGAAGAGCTTGAGAGGCTAGTGGAGGAGGTCCTACCATGTATGGACAGCTATATGGGTCACCATAGGAGCAGGTGAGTCCAATGCCCAAGCCATGTGTGATAGGTGTTGTGTGAGATGTTGCATTGGGCATGTGAACTTGTGAGGGTGTAAGTGCATGCAGATGGCATAATGGGAAGGCATGTGTGCAGAGAGGATGGGTATGTGTGCATAATTGCTGTGACTGATTTGTAGTGGCCACTCCTATTGGTATGGTGCATGTGTACATGACTCTCTCCTTTAGTCTGGGTCATCCATGCAGATCAAAGTCCATCAGAAGAAGTTGATTTGGCATGCCATCGCCAAGCAAGTGCGGACCCTTGGCGTCCACAGCAGTCGGAGCACCCATTCTAGAAAGCAGTGGGAGTACCTGAAGATACAGGGCCCAGAAGACCGCTGAGGCCCGTTTGGACATGTCCTCCCATTGTGAGTGTGAATTTTCTAATATGTTTATTAATGATTTTGGTTTACTAAATGTATAATGAATTGACGTGTAAAATGGGTGACTTTTGAAAATGTTCATTTTCTGTTCCTAACGGAGCAAAATTCTAAATAAATGTTGAGGTTATTTTCCATAATTCCATGCTTATATAAAAGTGCATTTGATGCTTTAATTAGATGTGTCCACATGCATTATGTCTTACAAGGCCATGTTTTAACTGAGCATTGCATAAGTAGAATGTTCTGTTGTTTGAGAATGTTACTAATAGGTGATTTCTTCCTCGAGGATGGAAGTGAAGGTTGCAACTGGTAAAGTTTCTTCCTGGGAAGAGACGTTTAGTCAAGATGGACCAATGGAGCTACAGACGAGACGGAAGAAGAAAAGTTACTGTTGAGAAAATGTTTTAGTTTATGTAATGTTGTTGTATTTTAGGTTATCAATTAAATTTTCTATTGGTTGAAACTTAACCACCCCTTGAGCTGACCAATCATAAGCTTTTTAAAGATTAGTATAACAACTTTAGTAGGATTCTTCTTGGGGTAGATTGCAGATTTTAGCAGGAGATATTGATGTTGTTAGATTCCTGTGTTCCTGCTGATGATTTGAGTCATATTAGCAGTGTGTGTTTAGCTGTTGTTAGGCCCGATTCTTCTGAAGACATACCTGATGGTGTCCCCTTGCTGAAGTAGACTGCTTGTTGTTATCGTTTGAAGTAAAGTATAATGTTATGTTATGTGTGTCTCTTTTGCTTTCCAGGTAACAGCTGCAACTTATAATTTGATTGCTGCATATTAATAATAATTTTTTATAATAACCCGAGTTAAAGAGTTTTTCGAAATTTGTGTTTCTGATTTTTTTTTACATGAAGCCCAACATGTTAATGCTAATCTGTGGTTAGAGACGGTATTAACTTGTAATGCTCATGGTCTATATTGACATCTTTTGAGTGTTGTACTAATGTATACTTTGCCATTATTGCCAGTTCTGGTATTATTAATAACTGTAATTCTTTTGGAGATTATTTGTTTGGTTGTTTTGATTAAACTTCGATATATAAGACTTTCTAATCAACCACTATTAATTCTATATGCTTACCATTTGTGTTTGAGACTTATCTTCGTGACATTAGCGTTGTTAATCTAGGGAAATACATTTTATGAATCTGCTTAATAAACTGATGTGGTTATTGTTTCAGGTTTAATATCATTGATTAAGCTGAATATTGTTGATGCTTACATTACACATTTATGACATCCCCTCAAACCTATGTCGCTTCGAACCATTGACCTCTAGCGCATAATCCACTATACAGTTTAGATAATAGCTAGGATTCCATGGTGCTGCAGCAGTTTTTGGGTGTAGATTTTGGTTACGTTATTATTTGATGATGTCATAATGGGATTAATGTAAGGGTCTCCTTGTGAGAATAACATTTGTTGGCTTTTCTTTTTTCTAAAATGTTATACGGATTTAACAAGATAGTTGGTAGTTGCCTTAAGTGACTTTCCCCGGTTCTTGGAGACCCTCTATTGAAGGGTATGTTCTTAGCGGTGTTTGGTTGAATTGAGTGGAGTGATTTGCACTTGCACAGCTTTAGCTAATTTGCAGACGATTGAGGTGAATATGAGTTTAAAGGAGTGGAGATACTCAAGTAGATTTTAGATGGAGTGGGCATACTCCTATAGGCATGAGAGTAGGGAAGCGGCATTCTTCATGTGAGTGTGGTGCTTGATGCAGGAAAAATTATCCACGTGATTGTTGATGACAGACCAAGGGGGAGAGGTCTGAGACTCCGGAGTATATTGACAAGTGTAGTGAGACACTTGGTATATGTTGTAATTCATTCAATTAATAGACCGATCCAGCATGATTGGTAAGTCAAGTTTGTGAGATAATTGGTGTGATTGGAACTATACTGAAGACTTGGTGAGTACTAAGTGCACTAGGACGATAGTCCAAGGATCAGTTGAGCAGTGAAGTTCGCAGGTCCAATTTTACTACAATTGTGGGAACTGTGAAAAAGAGTAGGTGAAAGCTGAAGGTTACTTTGGAAGGTTCTGAAGCAATTATATTACTCTAACTGTAGAAAATGATCAAATGTGTTTTCTTAATTTTTGGTTAAGTTAGCTCGCAAAGTAATATTACGTTGATTTTATGTGTGGGTTGTGAAAGGAATCGGTACGATAGGCTTTGTCAGTGTCTTAGTGAGCGAGCTGAGGAGGCGTGTATGTGTTAGTGTGACGAAAGTGGTGCTGTGCTCGGATTGGTTGATTAGTGAGAAGGGTCACGCAATGATTCATCGATCAGTCCGACAATAGAGTAACGCAATTGGTCGAAGGGAATTGTGGGATCGTAGTCACTTTTCTTGATAGGTTGTTCTTTTTTCAGATTTTAAAGACATCCTCCACCAAATGCGAATCAGAGAAGTGATAATGGATCAAAAGGGAGTGGAATTAGCAATACAATTCCTACTGCACCATCCACATCAGAATTATCAAGGTGTATCCTGAACAATGAAAGAGTTCAGATGCAGAGCAGTTTCAATGATTCATTGAACAACAGACAGCATTTCAAAATAAACATTCCTGAAACACAGCCAGAGGCTCAGATTGTGAGGACGACTACTAATTTAATTTTGTGACAAGGTCAGCAAGGAATAAACATAAGATAGCCTGTTCAAATACATATTCCACAAATGCAGAGCATGGGTGCAGGACAGCTGCAGACGGTTGGATCCTTAGCTCATCAAGATGCAATTACTGTACCTATTATGATGGGTCCAGTAACTCCATTAAATGCACGTGTAGACAATAGTGGAGTGAGTTCATTGGTTAATATTCAGAATGAAGTTCTAGAAAAATTCTATTCCTAGTCAAGGACAAAGCTTAAATGAGACTAAAGCCCTCATTACGACCCTGGCGGGCGGGGAAGAAGTGGCGGTAATACCGCAAACAGGCCGGCGGAAAAAAAATAGAATTATGACCATGGCGGTTACCGCCATGGTCATCCGCCACTTCTCCACTCCGACCGCCAGGACGGTGACGACCGCAGGGCTGGAGACTTCGGTCCCCAGCCTTGCAGCCGTCACCAGACCGCTGACGGTATCAGGACCCTGCATACCGCCATGGATTTCGGCTGGTTTGAAACCGCCACGAAATCCATGGCGGTAGGCACTATTAGTGCCAGAGAATTCCTTCCCTGGCACTGATAGGGGTCTCCCCCACCCGAGTCCTCCCCCCACACCCCTCACCCCCTGCCACCCCCAAAGGTGACAGGACCCCCTCCCCACCCGAAACATTACCTTACACACCCCCCTCCCCACCCCCAGCATTACCTTACACACACCCCTACACGCACACATACACTACAACACATACCCGCACACATACAAACAGACATGCAAACAGACCGACCGCTCACATTTTCTATAAACACAACTCCCCCCGCATGCATACACGCACTCACACACCCCCTCTACATACTCACATGCACACCCCCATTCATGCACACAACACACCCCTACCCCCCTCCCCTAACGGACGATCACCTTCCCTTGTCCGGTGATCCTCTGGGAGGGGACGGGACCCATGGGGGCTGCTCCGCCGCCAACTCCCCATCATCAGAACACTGCCACACCGAATCCTGGGTTGGGATTCGGTGGGCGGTGTTCTGATGATGGGGCGGTGGGGATGGAGCAGCCTCCACTTCCCCGCCGACCGCCAGTATGGCTGCTGGCCGCTCTCCGTCTGAAAAAAGGATGGAGGGCTGCCAGCAGTCATGGTTCGCTGTGCGGAAAACCGCCTGCACTTGTAAAAAGACCGCCGAGGTTGAAATGAGGCCCTAATTCTTTAATAGATTTGTCTCCTGCTGAGAATTCTGGGACTATATTCTATAATAATCAGGGACAGAGAGTAATGGTTCTGCAACGATGTGCGAGTTCAGGCAAGAGCGATATTTAAGTGCATAAGCTAGTGGAGTTTCACTGAAAGGTTTGTCCTCAAAAGAAATAACAAAATGGTTGGAAGACTTAAGTAATTCAAAAATGCAAGAGAGAAAAGATAGGGTGGAAGAAACAATAAACAGAGTGAGATTGAACATGGAAGGAAATGAACTCCTGGAAGGGACCATGGGAGTGAACAGACTTGAGTCCTATACTGAAGCTCAATTGAGATATCTATGTAAAATGATTACTAGAGGAGCAGAGAGAGTTTACCAGCAGTTACAAGAAGTAGCAGACGATTATGACATTGATTAGTCAAAAATGAAAACTTTGAAAAGAAGTTACTGATTAAACATGGAGGAGGAAGATTTTACACACATGAGATCTACAGGCATGAGAATACATGTTAGAGAATTATTTGAGAAAGAACAGGTTTGGAGAGCACTAGATAACTGGGAAGGCAGATGGGTCAAGAAAAGAGAAAGACCGAAGAAAGATGATGTGACACAGGCAGGAGAGTCAGTGAAAATGCTGCCAATGAGAGAAACACCAGGAGGGAATTTTATACCTATACCTTGGAATAGGAGTGATATTTTAAGTTTTACAAATGATTACCCAAGGTTGAGATAGAAACCAGTGGAGTGGTACCAGCAAACAGATAGGTTTGTGAAACATGCGAATTGTCTGTGGGAAGATCTGAATACACTTTTTGATATTGTTGTTCCAGCAGATTTGTGGATTGAATGCAAAAGGAGTGTTGATTGGCCAAAGAGCGAACCGCAAAGAGATTCCAAAACAGGTGTGCCATTTCCTGATGTAATGAAACATTACTATAAGGTCATTGAGTTTTTGAAAACTAGAGTCTCGCCGAAAATATTTGATTGGCAACGCATAAATAGAACATCACAGAATGGAAAGGAATCAGTTCATGCGTATTATGAAAGGTTGTTGAAGACGTTCAAACAAGTCAGTGGTGTGGAAACAATTGAGAAAGAGAGCATGAAGCATTTCTTGTTCAGGTTTGTTAAACAGTTAAAACCAGAAATAAATCAGATGATTAAAAATCATTTAATTTGCTGGCAAGCAAAGCTGATTGATGAGCTGTTGCAGTATGCTAAATACTGTAGTGATGAAATTGAGAAGAAGCAGAAAAAGCTGAAAAAGAAAACGATGGTGATGCAGATCAAGGCTGCACAACCAGGATTGCAGGGAAATTTTCAACAGCTGCCACAGGGAAATGGTTTGTTTCCGGGTCAAGGTCGAGGTAGAGGTCGAGGTGTAATGATGCTTCCGGTAGTTAATAGAAATGTGGATTTGAGTTTGGTGGTGATGCAGGATGAGCAGCAAAGGGAAAAGGTGTTACCATGTCATATTTGCGGATTAATTGCACATTGGAAGAGACAGTGTCCGATGTTGAATCAAGATTGAGTTGTACAACAGACAAATGGTGTCAATTCATATCAGACCTTAGAGGATCTAGGATGAGAGGTCAAAATCTAAATTTCAAGAACAATGTGAATAATATGCAAGGTTTTTGGCCTTGACAGCCAATGCAACAGGTACAGAATGCACAACATCAGGTACAGCAGGTGTAAATGCCACAAATGCAACAAATGCAGCCACAGGTGCAGATGGTGCCTGTACAGCAAATGCACATGCCGAGACAGGTTCAAATGATACAGAGCCCACATGGATCAGCAACAGGTAATGCTTTCACAAGTGGTCACAAATAAGGGTAAGGGCAAAAGTGTAAAAACAGCTAAACAATTTCCTTTACACAGTGAGGATAAAATAAAAGCTGAATGGCTGTTGGATAGCTCACACAAGGAGAAGTGTATGATGGCTGCATCATTAGAAATGGATCAGAGAGGTCCTTATGTGAAAGGTGAAGTACATGGTCATGAGGTTAATTTTCTGGTTGATACAGGAGCTGTAAGGACTGTAGAAGTTCCAGACATACCAATTTCAGAAAAGACAGTGCAAATAGTAGGAGTTGCAAATAAACATTCTTTACCAGTTCCAGTTCTTGTGAAAGTTGGACATTTTAGAGATTACCATAGCTTTGTTGTTTGTGATTATAGTCTAGTGTCATTATTGAGATGAGACTTACTGTGCAAAGTAAATTGTTCCATTTTGTGTTCAACGAAAGGGATCGAAATTCAGACAAACAGTGATGAAGAAGAAGATTTGTCAATTGATGTTGGGAAAAAGACGGTGTCCCGAGAATTTGCTTTGCTAGATCTCGATGATCAGACAGATGAAAATGAGCAGGCAAATGAGGATCACAATTCGGTAGATTTAATTAATTTCTTTCCAGTTTTTTAAAAGAAAGATCTGCTGATCGATTTACAAGAAAGAGTTAAGTCAAAAGCTTGGGACTTTTTAGGAAAAGATATTGGTTTGATTAAAGGAGGCGCAGGAGTCAAAGTAACAGTGAAATAAAATGTAGTGTTTCCGCAGCCTGCACAATATCCAATGACAAATGAAGTGATCGAAGGGATAAGACCTTTGATAGAACAGTTTTTGGAACAGGGAGTCATGAAAGAAGTGATGAGCAGTCCGTGTAATTCACCAATAATGGGTTTGAAAATACTAAATGGGATTTTTGCCAAGCTTTCTTTTCAGTACCTCTACACGAGGACAGTAGATATCTCTTTTGTTTCAAGTTCCTGACCAAAGTCTCTTGCTGGTGTAGAATTCCTCAAGGATTTTCAAAATCACCATCACTTTTCAATCAGATTTTGAAATAGAACCTGGAGTCATTGGTGATGCCTTATCAATCAACATTAGTACAGTACACTGATGATCTATTGATCGCATCAAAGACAAAGAAAGGTTGTGAAGAGGATACGGTTGCATTGTTGAAGTCTTTGGGAGACAATGGTCATAAGGTATCTCCTACTACACTGCAGTATTGTCAGCAAGAAATATTTGGGACATTTGATCGAGAAAGGGTCAAGGAGAATTTCAAGAGAAATAATAGCGGCAATAATGAAAATGAAAATACCAAGTTCACAGACAGAGTTGAGGATATTTCTGGGAATGATAGAATATTGTCGCCAGTGGATTCAAAAATTTTCAGCTATTTCTAAACCACTGCAAATATTGATCCCATAATCATGGATGAGGAATGCATGAGAGCATTCACTGAACTGAGAGAGAGTTTGTGTTAAGCTCCAGCTTTAGGTATGCCTGATTACACAAAACCTTTCTTGTTGTTTTGTCATGAGCGAGATGGATGTTCTTTGTCTGTCTTGACACAAACACATGGTGGTGTCAATCCTCCAGTAGCATATTTTTCAGCTACTTTGGATAATGTTGCTTAACCCGGCAACATAGTTACCAAATGAGGGAAAAGAGCCAAATAAAATAGATGACTTTGAACATGATTGTTTGGAGGTGACGGAACTATGAACCAAACCAAGAGATGACATTAAAGTTACTTGTTTGGTAGATAATGATCAATTCTCTTTCTCGATGGTTCTTGCTTAAGAGATAACAACGGTGCCTTAAAAGCAGGATATGCAGTGTGTAGAGTTACTGGCATAACAAAAGCTCCATGGCTTAAAGGAGTAATTTCTACACAAGTCACAGAATTGGTGGCTCTTACTAAAGCATGCCTATTGTCAGACCAGATGAAAGTAATGATCTACACTGATAGTCAGTATGGATTTGGTATTGTACACAATTTTGGCAAATTTGGTCACAAAGGGGGTTCCTGACTTCATCAGGCTCACCTGTGAGAAATGGAGAAAAATACTTGATTTGTTACAAGCTGTACAGAAGCCTGAGAAATTTGCCGTAGTTAAATGCAGTGCACACCAGAGAGGATAATATTGTGTAACATTGGGAAATGCTTATGCAGACCAGGTTGCAAAATGTTGTGCTCTGAATGGGATTTCATTCAAAGGAAATTGGAAATTGATGTCTGAAAATGATGAGGTGTACACAAATTTTACAATGCAGATTGTTGAAACATTAGAGGAGTTAAAAGCAATTCAGAACAAAGTTTCAGAAGAAGAGAGTAGGGATTGGATAAAACATTGTTGCATTCAAAGAGAAGACGAAATTTGGATGAGAGTAGAGGGGAAAGTAGTCTTACCAAACAGTTTGTTGACACAAATGGCTAGATACTATCATGGTCAGAAACACATAGTGAGAGATGCAATGATCAGGAGTTTTCAGGCAAGTGGCTGAACTGGTTTGCCATAGGTGTGTAATTTGCCAGCAGAGAAATATCGGCAAAGGGACAATTGTCAACATGGGACATATAGGTATGGCTGGAGGCCCATTCAGTAGAATGCAAATGGATTTTATGGAGATGCCTGTGTGTGCTGGTTTGAAATATGTGTTGGTGATTGTGTGTATTTTCAGTCACTGGATTGAGGCATATCCAACAAGAGAAATGACAGTCTTAAAGTAGCTAAGTTAATTTTGTGAGAACTAATTCCACGTTTTGCTTTTCCAATTTCAGATAGGGGAACACACTTCAATACTGAAGTGATAAAATTGTTTTTTTCAGCATTAAACATTCAGCAGAGACTGCATTGTAGTTATCGCCCAGAAGATTGGCAAAAGTATGTGTGTCGACAAATTTAAAATGGCCAGTTGCTGTGCCACTAGTGCTAATGTCAATGAAAAGCACTCCTGATGAAAAGACTGGGTTGTCTCCACACGATATTTTGATGGGGAGAGCATTGATATTGCCAGCAATACCTGCAATGCACTTGTGAATATTACAGATGATATGGTTCTAGATTATTGCAAAAGCCTAGGTGATGTGGTTCAATCTTTTTCTCATCAGGTGGAAGCAACAACAGTACAACAAATGCAAGGTCAAGGCCACAGCTTGAGAGCTGGAGACTCGGTGCTCATATGAAAGCACGTAAGAAAGTCTTGCATGGAACCACGGTGGAAGGTCTATATCAAATCGTGCTTACTACAATGACAGCTGTAAAGTGTACTGATTTACCGAATTGGGTGCATGCAAGCCACATGAGAAAAGTGCATGGTCCAACAGAAAGAGAAGAAGAACTGTTAAGATTACCAACAGTTGAAAACACTGGGAGTAAAGAGAAAGAAAGTAAACAGAACATCGAAAATGACAGAGATGTGCCTACTCTTATAAAAGACGAGAAAGAACAAAATAAGAAAAAGTTGAACAATCTGTAAAAGAAGTAGAAGAATCAGTCCGAGAAGAAAGTGAAAAGACTGATTGTAACCCGAGGAGGGTGTCCTCGAATTAGAGTGATCAGAAAGAATCGACTGAGAGAAGATCTGCTCAGATGAGGGTATCCTCAAAAGCTGGTGGTTTGTCATACCAAACTGAAGAAAGGACGGACCCCATTGGGAAAGGAATTGAGGGTAGTCCCGCTCAAGTGGATTATACTCTTCCTGAACCAGTTGCGGGAACGTCAGAAGACAAAGGTTCAAAGGCAAGTGAAGACTCAACCTTGAGAAAATTGTTGACAAAAAAGACATTGAAAGGAGACAATTGGCCAGAGAAAAGCTCAAAGAGTGGAAGGGTTAATGTAGTTCCACCAATTCAAAAGGAAAAGGAATTGAATGAAGGAGAAAATACTAGTGGAGAAGAAGGTGAAAGTGGCAGAAGACCAAAAAGAAAAAAAGTTGTAAGCAAGAGATATGCAGGGCCAGAATGGGCTTACCTAATTACAAACAACTGGAAAGAAGAATTTTTGACCTATTGTTTTGACAGAGACATTGAAAAATTTTACTTCGGCAGCACATGAAGTTTGCGAGAAAAGATTTTGGGAAAAGATATTGGGAAATTATATGAAAGTCGTGCTTAAGAGAGACATTAATACTTACTGGAGTTGAGAAATAAATAACTGGATTTGACAAGCTGCTATACTGAAATTGACAAGGAGACTGTCCAGAGTGAATGAATTTTTTTTTAAAAAAATTAAGAGGGATTTTTGATTGTTTGTTTTGAATTGTTATAAATTTTGGAAATTTGTTTGTTTTTTATTTTTTTAGACTATGAAAAATATGAGAAACTCACATAACCAAAACAGTAGAATTAGTTGTTCTAAAGTTTGGATTGGTGGTAGTGAGTGTGTTAATGTGTTTATTGTTCTTTGTAGGGGTGACTGTATATGAGATGAATGGAGCCAACCAGACTATGAAGGTTGATAGTTCTTTAGATATAACTGATACATCACTAACGAAACATAAATTTAGAATAGATGTCAAATACTTACCCGAAGAGAAAGAGCTTTCTTCTAATGTTTTCTATCACTTATTGTACAAGTATGTTGAAGTGGTGGACGCGAAAGATTGTTATGTATATACACAGATTCTGACTTCAGTGGAAGAAGGAACTACTTTCCATTGCATGTTACTTACACTATAAGTTGCAGTCTTTTACTAACATATTTCTATAATCAAGAATATGTGCAGTATTTCTATTCAAATTTTTACATGGTATTATCATTTGTACCTGTCATAGGTTATTTGAATAGAATAGCCAAAGATAATATCATAGTTATTATGAGAGATTTCATTGAGCCTACTTTAACCTTTCGTATTGCCTTTGCTCATAGAAATAATTTGACATGTTTACTAACTTCTGTAGAAAATACATTTTTGGATAACACAGAAGATAGAAGAAGAGAAATAAGATAGATAAGGGAATAATAAGTAGAAAACCTGGAGTTGATTATGCTTATACTAATATTACTAATCAAGGAAAACTAACATTAGATGCTGAACACGTGGGAAAACTTTGTATATACAGACCTTGGTGTAAGAATGATAGAGTGTTTGTAGGAAAGTGTAGATATGTTTTTATGTTTAGGAGTAGGTGGGATTTAATGATGAATAGACAGGACCCAACAGTATGGAACATGTTACTTGGGAATAGGCTTTCTGAAAATCTTGCAGTTGGAAGACTTGAGTAAGATTCCTGAAACAATGAAATTTCAAACGTGACACAAGCGAGAATCAATTTCTAGCATTGTGGGAGACATTTTAGGGGCTATAATTCCTTCAGTAGGAGTAGGCTTGAATTCAATAAAAATACAGAAGCTGTCTACAATAATGGATAACATGTTGACAAGAGATTCTGGAGCTATTATTCTTCTAGACACAGAATTGGCTGTTAAAAGAGCTATGGCACTTCAGAACCGCCTTGCGTTACACATTCTTTTAGCAAAAGAGGGCGGAGTTTGTAAATTACTGGGTTCGAATCATTGTTGTTCATTTATACCTGACAACTCAGGAAAAGTTAAAGAATTGATTAAGACCGTAACAACTAACAACTAACAAAGAAGATTTAAAAGAACTAACAGAAACTACAGTTTGGGAAAAAGCTGGCAAAGGAATTAAAGCTGTGGGAAATTGGTTTAGTAATGTGGGAAAAAAGTGTTATTTTGACAATGGCAAAATGGGTGTTAATAATTGTATTTTGTTTAATTGGAATTTGGGAAACATATAAAATGATAAAATGCTTAAAAAGAAGAAAATTGGTAAAGAATAGAAGGAATTTCGAAATTCAAATGAATAAATTCTATAGTGAAAAGAAAAGGAGAAAGAGAAATAATGCAAAAATAAATGAGACCAAATTTTGAAAATTGATAATAAATGAGTTTATTATAGATTGGTGTGATGACATAACTAGTCATCAGAGGAGGGATTGTGAGAGTGTGAATTTTCTAATATGTTTATTAATGATTTTGTTATACTAAATGTATAATTATTTAACGTGTAAAACGGAGTTTCTTCTTGGGAAGAAAAGTTTAGTCAAGATGGAACAATGGAGCTACAGACAAGATGGAAGAGGAAAAGTTACTGTTGAGAAAATATTTTAGTTAATGTAATGTTGTCGTATTTTAGTTTATCAATTAAATTTTCTATTGTTTGAAACGTAACCACCCCATGAGCTGACCAATCATAAGCTTTTTAAAGATTAGTATAACAATTTGAGTAGGATTCTTCTTGGATTAGATTGCAGATTTTAGCAGGAGAGATTGAAGACATTAGATTCCAGTGTTCCTGCTGATGGTTCGAGTCATATTAGCAGTGTAGGTTTAGCTGTGGTTAGGCCCAATTCTCCTAAAGACATATCTAATGGTGTCCCCTTGCTGAAGTAGACTGCTTGTTGTTATCGTTTGGGGTAAAGTATAAAGTATAATGTTGTAATGTTATGTGTGTCTCTTTTGCTTTCCAGGTACCAGCTGCAACTTATTATTTGATTGCCTCATATTAATAATAATTTTTAATAATAACCCGAGTTAAAGAATTTTTCCAAATTTGTGTTTCTAAATCTTTTTTACATGAAGCCCAACATATTAAAGCTAATCTGTGGCTAGAGACGGTATTAACTTGAAATGCTCATGGTTTATATTGACATCTTTTGAGTTTTGTACTAATGTATATTTTGCCATTATTACCAGTTCTAGTATTATTAATAAGTGTAATTCTTTTGGAGATTATTTGTTTAGTTGTTTTTATTAAACTTGGATATATAAGACGTTCTAATCAACCACTATTAATTCTATATGCTTACCATTTGTGTTTGAGAGTTATCTTCATGACATTAGCATTGTTAATCAAGGGAAATACATTTTATGATTCTGCTTAATAAACTGGTGTGTTTATTGTTTGAGGTTAAATATCATTTATTAAGCTGATTATTGTTGATGCTTACATCACACATTTATGACTTCCCCTCAAACCTATGTCGCTTGGGTCCACTGACCTCTAGCGCAGAATCCACTATACGGTATAGATAATAGCTAGGATTCCGTGGCGCTACAGCAAGAGGTTAGTGGAGGAGGTCCTACCCTGTATGAACAGCTATATGGGGCACCATAGGAGCAGGTGAGTCCAATGCCCTAGCCATGTGTGATAGGTGTTGTGTGAGATGTTGCATCGGACATGTGAAGTTGCGAGGGTGTAAATGCATTCAGATGACATAATGGGAAGGCATGTGAGCAGAGAGGATGGGTATGTGTGCATACTTGCAGTGACTGATTTGTACTGGCCACTCCTATTGGTATGGTGCATGTCTACATGACTTTCTCCTTTTGTCTGTGTCATCCATGCAGGTCAAAGCCCAGAAGACGTTGATTTAGCATGCCATCGCGCAATAAGTGCAAACCCTTGGGGTCCACAGCCGTCAGAGCACCCATTCTAGAAAGCGGTGGGAGTACCTGAGATACAGGGCCTGGCAGACCGCTGAGGCCCAGCTGGACATGTCCTCCCAATAAGGGAGGGAAGCGCATCGGACCCTGACCCCCCTAATGGCCCACATTTTGACGGTGGCCTACCCTGAGGTGGATGGGCATTGGAGGATAGCACATCAGCCGCATGGGGGTAAGAACTGACTGCATCCTTGTACTTGGCTCTGGTAGTATGGTGTTTGCTGGCACACTTTAGCAGCTGTGGCAATGTAGTAGGAGCTAGTACATAGTACTCACATTGCCTGATTAATAAATGGAGATCTGGCATTAGGATCTTTATACATTTAGATCACTTATGTTAAGATATCTCCATGACTGCATGTGGAGATGCATAATTGACATTGCTACATGTGTGACTCCACCCAGCCATATATATGTATGTAAGCTGCTATATCATCCAACCCATCTACTACTTCCAGGTCCATACTTCTGAATATGTGAATATGTAGCTCTAAGGTGTCAGACCACTCCCATCTGTGTTGATCACCTGTATTTGCTACTGAGTGCCTGACATATTTGTTACCGGGCCTAGATACCTTTTGTCCTGGTACAGATATTGATTCTATGTGAGGCTGTTATTTCAATTAGTCAACAGATATGGTCAGTAGATGACTGTACATATGC
The DNA here is from genome assembly GCF_031143425.1 of Pleurodeles waltl. Classification (NCBI taxonomy): domain Eukaryota; kingdom Metazoa; phylum Chordata; class Amphibia; order Caudata; family Salamandridae; genus Pleurodeles; species Pleurodeles waltl. Next base: position 347,913,725 of record NC_090442.1, read on the forward strand.
GTTTGTGGAGGTGTCCCCGTTGTCCCTTTATATTTATACTCTGTGGTATGTGAAGGTTGTAACAGAAGGACATCCAAATATGGCTGTTTAGTTATTAAAAATTGGCCTTACCATGCATTTCCATGCCATTGAACTGTAGACGATTCACTATTATCCTGATGCCCTTGTTTTAGAGAAGGTAAGTCATTAGTCTGTCCTACCCTCTGAAAATGTGCAATGTCCATGCTATAAGTGCCAATAGTCTAACAATACTAGTGGAAAAGATGGTATTAGCCACGGACATCATGTCACAATGGTTACTTGGGGGCAGATGTTGTTGAGTGGGACTATCATCGCTACCTTTAGCCTAGCTAGTGTTGACAGGCTGGACAGGAAAATATTTTGTCCTACTTCTTACTTCAAGATGTTACGGTTTGGCTGAACTACTTTTTGTCATACAGGTGTTGTTGTGATTGGGTATATTGTAAGTGCAATGCAGTCGTGTAGCACAATGTGTAGATCACATGTACATGTATTTTCAGTGGGATATGTGTGTTGTCTGGACGTAGGTACTGTTAATCACATGTCAGCAATGGTGTGAGTGATTTGGTTTACTCATGTTGCCGTATCTTGGAACTGTATCTGCATGTCAGGTGGAATGTTATGTGCCCTATTAGGACTTAGCTGGCTGGCCTTGGTTTAGTTTTTCTTACACTGCTCTCTGTGATTGTCAGTGGATGTCTGATGTGTGCTATGTAGGCCACTGAAGCTGTACATGCATGTATGATGTGATGTGGTGTATCTGTGTACAATGACTGCAGATATTCCTCTGGGATTTGGTACATGTAGTGACATGGCTGTTCTCCGGACATAGATTCTAAACATCAGATGGCAATTGTATGGTTTTGCCACATGTTGTGTCTTCATCAGAGATTATTTCATAATGGCATATATGTACAGAAGGTTCAGCAAGGCATGTGATTGGAATGGCAGGTGCTGTGTCATCTGTAAAAAGAGTTGTCTTTACTTGCATGGGACATGACATATGGACATGGGCTGTTTAGGTGTTGAATTGGAACATGCATGATATGATGTGATCAGTCAAATGCTTTTCCTAAAGGTGATAGATTTATGGAGAGATATGACCAGGATTAGGATGGAATTTCAGCTTTAGCCAGGGCATGATGAGCATGCTTACATAGCTTTACAGGTGATTTGATGGAGTGCTCCACTTTTGCTACCTTAAATCGGTTATTATGTCAGTAAGAGAAATGAGATAAAAGGATGGATAGGAGTGACATGTTGTGACATGATGTAGGAAATGTGGTTTTCTATATGGGATTGCCTTGCCAGGAGAAGTATACCTACCTTTGTGAATGTTGTAATGTGTGTATGTGAAGAATGTGATGACCCTCCCTCTCTCTCCCTATCACTCCCTCCCTCCATCTCTCTAATTGTGTGCATCAGCATCAGCAGGGGATGGGGCACAGATGAGTGGGGATGCTGCTGGCCATGGGACCCGGAGTGCTGATATCACCAATAGCGAGGGATCCAGTGGTCTGGAGGGCTAGGGGAGTGCCACGAGGGAGACAGGTTCATCATCATCATCCTCGGAGTCCTTCTCCAGTGGATACTCCCTAGCGGTGGCGGACCCATCTGGGACCACCCGAGCATCATCTTTGTCCACCACAACCCTTACTACCATCGCCATCCCTGTAGCTCTCTACCAGTTGTCTGTGCCCCCTTACCAAGGAGGGTGGGCAACTGATTTGCCACATGCACCTCTGCCCCTGCCCCTGTCAGCCCTGCTGCCCTCAATGAGGAGGCTATTGACCTCCTGAGGTCGATCTCTGTGGGTCAATCGACCATTGTGAATGCCATCCAGGGACTGTCAACTCATGTCCAGCAGAGTAATGCATTCCTGGAGGTCATTCACGGTGCATTGGGTGGCCTACAGAGATCCTTTCAGGCTCTGGCCTCCACACTGTTGACAGCCAGTCACCCTTTGTCTTTCGTCCCCCCTCCACCTTACTCTTCCCAATACCAAACCCCTCTTGCCCGACCCAGCCAAAGCACACAAACAGACAAGCATGCATCCAACTCAACATCCAAGGATACCACTGACAAACACAAGCACCATAAGACCCACCATCAGCATGAACACAAACAACATCCACCTACAGAAACACCAACAGTCACTACCTGCACTGACTTCTTCACCACCCCCAGCATCCCAGCAACAACACCGGACACACCTGCATACAACATTCACTGATCCAGCCACAAGACCTATCCTACCCACAGTCAGCTCAATAGCAGACCCTCAGACATCCACCCCAGTCACCACATCCCCATACACCACAGACACGCCTACATGCAGCACATCCACCATGCCTGCAGTCACAACCCCACTATACAGTCACCCATTCACCATGGCATCTCCCAGCACTTCCACCCCCCTCATCCCAAGACACATAAACACCCAAACTCACCCACCCAACAGACACCCAGCACCCACAAGCATACCTCGCACACACATGCACCCAAGGCATCCACCAAACCGCCACCTACAACCACTCCCTTTCCCTCCACTTCCAAACCTTTTGCCATGACCATCCCCGTGAGTCAAAGAGGGCTTATTTCTCAGATATTTCCCTTACTCCTCTCCCACCCATGATACCCCAAAATGCTCCCTGTCCCTTCCCAAGTCCAGCCTTTCCACCTCCAAGACCTCCCCTGCTGCCCCCGCAAGTACCCATGCCCCTCCCCCTCTAAGAAGTCGACCCCTCCTAAGAGTTCCGAAACCTCCCCCAAGCCTCGACCTAATCCCCCGTACCAAGCCCACACCCAGAGATCCCTCTTCCAAACCTATGTCCAACCCCCGCTCAGTCCCCCTAATCCCTCAGGTGCCTGCCTCCTTGATGCCCCTACCTATGGAGGTTACATGGCAGTCAGGAGTCAGGTTGGGGCACTTGGAAGTGCTGTATGTACGTTACACATATGTGTTTGGACTGGCCTATGGCCTTAATCTGTGTACATATTTATGTATATATATATTTATTTACATATATCTGGGCCAACACGTTGTTCGTTCAAAGGTTACATCTTTGTCCTGCCTTTCTTTACTTAGTGCTCTTTTGGGCTTGGCTGCTTTAGTTTGTGTGAGTGAGTTTTGTGTGTGTGGTGGTTGTGCTGCCACTTGTGTCATGTGTGGGTGTGTGCATTGCATTTGTCCCACAGTGATGGGTGTTTATTGTTTGATGGGCATGTATAAGTTGGGGACATGTATTTGTGTTGGTACTATGTGTTGTGAATGTGTTGATGTGTGTAGTTGCAGTGTTGTGCGTCTTTGTGCGGTTGTACTGTGTGTGGTGATTGGTATGTCAAATCTGTTGTGATGTGTTTGTGGGGTGTGACGTATGCCTCATTGTATGGATGTGTGATTGTGTGTGTTTGTTCCCTGATGTTATTATGTTTTGTTGTATGTATGATTTGTCAAGTGGAGGTGTGTATTGCAAATGCATAACGGTGCTTTTTAGGTGTTACAGCTGTGGTGTAGTTGTGTCATTTGGTGGTGGTGTGTGTTGTTGTGTGTGACTGTGTCTGTGTGTGTATCTGGGGGTTGGTGTGTGTTTTTGGCATGTGTGTGATAGCCATAGAGTGTTTGCTACGTAAGTGCATGTGTGTATGTGGCTGTCTGTGTATGTGTATGTTGTGTGTACAGTGGTACATTGGCCTTTTGCAACATTAACAGGTAAGTGTGTGTACTCACGATTGCTATCTTCGTCGCTGGTTTCGGAGTTATTGGGTGAGCAGGAGCAGCGGGAAGGTGTGTAGTTCAGGTTCCATGGTGGATCAAGCCAGGTATTTGTTCCTGAAAGTGATTGTCTCCTTTCTCTATAGTTGGTTTCCACCAGGGTTTCCATGGTGGTATGACCGTGGCCGAAACCTTGGCGGAGTACAGACTCATAATCTGTCCGGCGGGAACATGGCATTGCTGGATGCTTTTAAATTAAAATTACATGGAAATTCAACTTTGGAATGAAAAGTACTTCCAAAGTTTTAAACTACCTTATTTTTACATGGACGTCACCCCGAAGGTGTGCCCTACGTGCCCCCAGGGTGGGTGCAGTGTAACTATAAGCAGAGACAGTATAAACTATGTTTTATAAGCCCTAGTGAAGAAAAATAGCAACATATGTTTTCCCTCATTGTAGTGAATAGGCTCCTTAGGCTAAAATGAGGAAACTTTATTTCAAATAATAATCTCTCCAATGGAGCTATATTTTGCACGTTTGTTCACAAACTGATTGCTATAATAAGTGCATATTTTTATTTAATATAGCTAGTTCAGGGAAAGAGTTTTAGAACACCTTGTAAAAGTTACCAGTTTCAGCTCAGTATTGCCCTTCTCTGATTGGCCAACCTCTGGCAGCCTGGCCAGGCTGCCTGGATGAGGTGTGAAGTGGTCTTGACTGAACACAAAGGAAGTGCCAGGGAGAGGAGATCTGCCTCAGGAGATGGTGAAACAGGATGGGGGAGAGCAGTCAAGCTGATCTTCAAAGGAGGGAAGGTCTTTTGGAGAAGCTCAGGACCTCCCCCATTTCTGGCAAACCCAGACAACCAGGTATCCTATTAGGGGAGGGCAAGAGAAGGGTGTGCTAAGGATTTTTAGCCACACCAATGGGTGGGCTCAGCCAGACCTAACCTCCAAAATTCAGTTTCTGCCATTTTGGATTTTTAAGGAATGTTGCTCCATGGGATTGATTTTTGCCACACTTCCCAGTAAGTGGCCATCTAAAAGGGTAGTGGCCTGCCTATGATTGGACAGTTGCCCCACCCCCAGCTTCCATCATAGGAGCAAGAATAAATAAGGCAGAGCTACACCCACACCTCAGATCCCTACAAGTAACAAGACAAAGAAGAAGAAGAAGGACGGCCCTTCTGGACCCCTGACATGCACCTGGGCACTGTACTCTGAAGGACTGCACCAGCTCCACACTTGGGCTTCACCACTAAAAGGACTTTTCCTGTCTTCAACTGCTCCAAGAAAAGAATCCCTGTAAGCTACAGCTATAAAGGAACTGCCCAGAGACCCCTGCATCAACTCCCGCAAGAAGAGCCTTGCTGACCAGTGGCCATTTGAGGACTCTCAACAGGTGCATTCTGGGAATTGTAGTCCCAACTCCCAAGGAGCAACTCAGAGCTTCTGGACCCTTGGATCAATTTGTGGACACTTCAAGGACCCAAAAAGTACCTCTGGAAGAAGAGCCAGCGGTTTAGAGACATTTGGAGCAACAGTTGTAAACAGCGCTGTTAGGCCTGACAGCCTTAGAGAGGTTACCCACACCTTTTTGCCTGCCTCCCTCCACTTTTTTTGCTGGTTTTAGGACTCTGCACTTTACCAGTGCTAACTAGAGCTAAAGTGCATATTATCTCTCCCTTAAAACATGGTGACATTGGCTCATACCCAACTGTCATATTTAATTTACTTGTAAGTTCCTATAAAGTGCACTGCATTTGCCCAAGGCCTGTAAATGAAATGCTACTGGTGGACCTGCAGCACTGATTGTGCCACCCACATAAGTAGCCCCTTAACCATGTCCCAGGCCTGCCATTGAAATGCCTGTGTGAGCAGTTTCATTGCCACTTCGACTTGGTTTTAAAAAGTACTTGTCACGCCTGAAACTCCCCATTTTTTACGTATAAGTGACACCTAAGGTAGGCCCTGGATAACCCACAGGGAAGAGTGTTATTTAGGTAAAAGGCAGGATATATCCTTATGTGTTTTAGATGTCCTGGTAGTGAAAAACTCCTAAATTTGTTTTCTACTGCTGGGAAGCCTGCTTCTTTCATAGGCTACCATTTGGGCTACACTCATAGACTGTTTGAGTGGTAGGTTCTGATCAGAAAGCGGTAGACAGGTCATATTTAGTATGGCCAGAATGGTAATACAAAATCCTGCTGACTGGTGAGGTTGGATTTTATATTACTATTTTAGAAATGGCATTTTTAGAAAGTGAGCATTTCTCTGCACTTAAAATCCTTCTGTGCCTTACAGCCTGTCTCCATTCCACGTCTGGGCTGGGCTAGTTGACAGCTCCCTTGCGCATTCCACCCAGACAACCACTAACACAGGATGCCCAGTCACAACTGCACACATTTGCATACTGAATGGGTCTTCCTGGGCTGGAAGGGTGAAGGGCCTGACACTTACATTTTAAAGGATAGCGGTCTGCCCTCACACAATAGACTGCCAAACCCCGTACTGGGACCCTAGCAGAGAGGGTTGTACTGAAAGGGGACCTTTTGGACTTAAAAACCACTCCTTGAAGTCTCCCCCACTTCAAAGGCACTTTTGGGTATTTAGACTCTTCCTGGGACAGATACTCAGAACCAAATCCTGCAACCTGCCAAGAGGAGCTGCCTGGCTGCCCAAAGGACTCACCTGGACTGCTTTGCTGTGAAGGACTGCTGCCTTGCTGGCCTCTGCTCTGTTGAGAAGTGTTCTCCAAGGGCTTGGATTGAGCTTGCCTCCTGTTGTCTGAAGTCTCAGGTAAAAAAAGACTGCATCTCTGCAAAGGAACGCCTCCTCGTGCAGCGTAAATCAATGCACAGCCTGCTGGAGTCGATGCACAACCTATTTAGCAGTGAAAGAATCACTGTATTGCCAAACCGGAATGATGCAGCCCGGCTCTCCCAGTTGAGATCGACGCAGCACCAGCGGTGCAACCGGAACTTTGACACACAGCCGCCTGGATTGACGCATCACCAAGCCAGAATGACGCAGCCTGACTTCCTACGGGAGAAATCAACACAGTGCCTGCCGTGTAACAGAATCTCCAATGCATCGCCCACCGGATCGATGCAGCACCTGTGACTTCATCCTACATGCTCAGGATTTCCACGCATTGTCCCTGTGCGTCAAAAGACCCCGCATTGCAAAGAGGATTCAAGTCTGTGCCGGAATTCGACGCAAAGTCCTTGCCGCGTTGAAAATTATCAACACATCGTCTGTGTGCCATTGGACATCCTACACACACCCTTCGTTTTACTCACATAACCTCCTCTCCAGTCTCTGTGCATGTAATTATGATGCATACCAGGTACTTTGTTCTTGCAAGAGACACTTGTTGCTTTTTAAAGACTTTAGACTCTTCTTATCATTATAAAAGTGATATTTCAACTTGTACTTATCAAATCTTGATTGTTGTGGCCTTAATTCATTCAGATAAATATCTTATATCTTTGTAAACCTGTGTGGTATATTTTTGTGGCATTTTCACTGTGTTATTGCATGATTTATTGCCCAAATACTTTACACATTGCCTTCTAAGTTAAGCCTGACTGCTCAGTGCCAAGCTACCAGAGGTTGGGCATAGGATAATTTTGATTGTGTGTAACTTACCTTGACTAGGATTGTGGTCCCTACTTGGACAAGGGTGCATACCTCTGCCAACTAGACACCCCTTTTCTATCATTGATGGCAGTGGTGGTATAGGACTTGTATTTGTGCAGTAACACACAATAGCTACTTCTACACTACCTACCCACAGTTGAAGGTCAACTTGATTCCTTCTCTTTTTCTGCAATGTCTTTTTCGGCTTGACATTTTAACCAAATCCTCAAACAACATGTCTCTGGCTGGGTCTCAAGTAGGAGCTGGAGAGTTTGACCTAGCCAAACTGTAGGTATACACTGTCAGCCAGCTGAAAGGGTTCTGCAAGGGATGGGAGTACCTACCCTGGGTGTTCGAGGAAGGAGGAGTACCAAAAGCCACTCAGGGCCTGGGCAAAAGCCGGTTCACAAGAGGATGTTGAGGGGGAGAAGCCAGAGAATGGCCCCTCAGAGGATTAGCCACCAGAGGTAAGGGATGTTACCCCTGGAATTATGCCCCCTGGTAAACCAGGGAGCAGTGTCTCTAGCCATGGCCTGACCGCAGAGGAAAGGAGGGAGGAGAGAGAAGTTCAATTGCAAATGGCAAGGTTAAACATGGAGACAGAGGAAAGGAAAGCTCAGAGCTGAGGCTGCAGGCGAGAGAGCCTTGGCTGAAAAGAAACTCCTTCTGGCTCATAAACTGAGTCTCAAAGAGCTGGACCTCAAGTCTAGGTAGTCCACGTTCAGCAGTGATGGTGGCAGCATTCATGCAGGACCTGCTGGAGAAAGGAAGGTTTGTCTGCCCAAAGCAGTAGTGCCTGGTTATGTGGTAGGAGATGACACTGATAAATGGTTTGATGCATATGAAGTAGCACCAAGGGCCCATGGAGTTTCTGAAGATCAATAGAGAGTGGGTCTGTGGAAACATGTTCCAGTCATTGGGAGGGACACACTCCTCACATTACCTCCAGAGGACCGCAACACATACACACTCATGAAGGCCATTTTAATTTGGTCTGACCCCTGAGAGATATCATCAGAGGTTCAGGGACAGCACCAAACTCTCCACACAGACATGGGTAGACTTCTTTGTTTTTTTTCAGTAAGGCACTGAATGGATGGGTGCGGGCAGTAAAGTAAATGATTATGTGGGGTTATATAATTTGATCCCGAAAGAGCATATGCTCAGTGTTTGCTTTACAGAGATGGGCCAGCACCTAGTTGACAGTAAACCGACTGATCCTAGGAAGCTTGCTGAGGAGGTGGACCTCTGGGTTAGCAAAAAGGTATCTGGAGGGGACACCCACAAAGTTGATCAGGGTTCCCATCAGAAGAAAGAGGGGAGAGAAAAACTTAAAAATAAGGAGTTGTCAAAAGGCCCCCAAAACAATTCCCAGGGGATGGTGTCCCAACCTGATTCTGAAAAGAGGCCAGGGTTCTTTGACAAGAAGAAGGGGAAGTTTGTACCCAAATGCTTAGAGTGCTCCAAGCATGTTCACTACAAGGGTGACTCTAAGTGTCCAATGTGGGCACAGCCCCCCACTGGAGGGCAGACAACTGGGTTGGCTAGCATAGCACTCAGGAAGGAGATAGTCCCAGATAACTTTGGGGAACAGATAGAGATAACCCTAGTGTCCCTGGGAGATGAGGAAATGGTGCCAAAAGCCCACATGCCTGCAAATACTTCCAGGTATAGGCAGTGGGTCACCATTATTGGGCAAAGGGTGGAGGCTCTGTGTGACACAGGAGCCAGCATGACTACTGTCAGGGGTCAGGTGGTGTCACCAGAGCAGGCCATCCTCAATACATTCCACCAGGTCATAGTCGCTGACAATCGCAAGATTCATCTACCAGTGGCTCCCGTTCCCTTTCAGTGGGGGGGTCTCTGATACTCTAAAAGTAGCTGTGAGTCCTGCCATGCCTGTAGATTGTCTGTTAGGCAATGACCTTGAGCATACTGCCTGGAAGGAGGTGGATCCCAGATCTCACCTGGAGATGTTAGGTTTGCCTAAGTGGGTCTGCATGACCACAAGTTCCATGTCTGACCAGGAAGGGAGACAAGGGCGCCTGGAGCCTGGAACAACGGACCAGACAGATGCAAAAGGGAGGGGCAAGGGGCACGGGAAATCGGTCCCAGAAGTACCGTGGTGGTTGACGGGGTCCCAGAGGAGGAGGTCCCTGAACCAACTGGGTAACCTGCCTGAGCTTGCTGGCTGGCAAGTTGAGGGTGGACCAACCAGGGAGGAATTCTGCAAAGTGCAGAACGATTACCCCACTCTTGAGGGTTTGAGGCGGCAGGCCGTGGCCCAGGCAGCAGGTGAAGCCTCTGGTGATCACCATATCTATTGGGAGAATGATTTCCTTTGTAGTGAGCCCAAGGTGCCGGAAGCTGGGCAGCACGTGTGCTGGTGGTCTTCCATTGCTACTGGGCCTTCCTGCTGGGTTTGGCTCATGACATCCCCCTGGCAGGATATTTGGGGCAAGACAAGACCTTCGCCAGGCTTTTTACCCACTTTTATTTGCCCTGAATGTTGGTGGCCTTAGATGCTTTCTGTAGGTCCTGCCTAACCTGTCAGACTAGTGGGAAGATAGGGAAAAGGCGGAAGGCCCCTGTTTTCACTTCCCATCATAGGCATCCCCTTTGAAAGGGTGGGCATCGACATCATTAGACTATTGGACCCCAAAACCGCCCTAGGCAACAGGTTTATCCTGGTTTTGGTGGACCATGCCACCCGCTCTCCAGAGGCGCTCCCTCTAAGGATAGTGACTGCACCAGTGGTGACCAGAGCTCCAATGGGAATATTTACCCATGTGGGATTTCCCAAAAGAGGTTGTGTCTGACAGAGGCACAAACTTCATATCTGTGTACATGAAGTCCATATGGGATGTGTGTGGGGTGACCTCCTGGTTCACCACCCCTTACAATTCTCAATACAATGAGCTTATAGAAAGGTTCAACAAGACCCTAAAAGGCATGATCACAGGCCTACCTGAGGCCATGAGGCATAAGTGGGACATATCCTTGCCATGCCTTCTCTTTGCTTATAGAGAGGTGCCCCAGAAAGGGGGGGTTTAGCCCATTTGAACTTCTCTATGAGTATCCTGTCAGGGGACCCATAAGCATAATGAAAGAGGGGTGGGAGAAAGCTCCCAGGAAACCCCCCCAGGATGTGGTCAGTTACATTCCAGCCCTCCACAACCAGATGCAACACTTCTGGAAGAGTAACATCAAGGCCAGTCAAGAGGTGATGAAGCAATTGTATGACCAAAAGGCCATCCTGGTAGAATTCTCACCTAAAGACAAAGTATGGGTAATAGAGCCAGTAGAGCCTTAAGCTCACCAGGACCGCTGGACTGGCCCATTTGAGATCAAGGAGCAGAAGGGGGAGCCCACTTACTTAGTGGACTTCAAGTCCCTTAGAAACCCCCTAAGGGTTCTCCATCAGAACAGTGCTGGAAGGGTGGAGGGCCTGACACTTACATTTCAAAGGACAGTGGTCTGCCCTCACACAATGGACTGCCAAACCCCCTACTAAGACCCTGGCAGGCAGGGTTGTACTGAAAGGGGACCTTGTGCACTACAAAACCACTCTTTGAAGTCCCCCCCACTTCAAAGGGTATATAAACCGGGTCCCTGACCCTACCCTACCAAGTTAGACACTTCCTGGGGCAGATACTCTGAACCAGATCCTGCAACCTGCCAAGAGGAGCTGCCTGGCTACCCAAAGGAGTCACGTGGATTGCTTTACTGTGAATGACTGCTGCCTTGCTGTTGCCCTTCTGTCTTGCTGTCGTCTGGCTCTGTTGAGAAGTGCCCTCCAGGGGCTTGGATTGAGCCTGTCTCCTATTGTCTGAAGTCTCAGGTCCAAAAAGACTTCACCTCTGCAAAGGAACTCCTTATGCAGAGAAAATGGACGCACAGCCTGCCGGAATCAACACACACAGCTTGCTTAGCGGTGAAAGAATCACCATATCGCCAAACCGGAATGATGTAGCCCAGCTCCCCGAGTGGAGATTGACCCAGCACCAGCATTACGATCAGAACTTCGACTGATATCCCCAAAATATTCCATACAAGGTACAGAAATATCAATGTCACACTCCAGCCTTTGTTATTTTTGGAAAGTGGATTATTGGTAAGGTAAGTACCTACACTTAGCATTGGGCCACTAACCACTACTATGTCCTCTTAGGTCTCAATAAATTAATCTTAGCTCAAACCTTGCACAGGGGAAGTTGCCCACAAGACCTGGCCTGCAGCTAGACCCTGCAGCCAACTCCCCCTATTAGGAGACAGGAGTGTAAAGTATTTAAAATTCACAAAACAGTAAATAAGTAAAACACAAAATACAATAAAAATCTATCACCAATTTATGAACAGATTATATTTTTATCTTTCAAATGACACCAAAATGATTGATATCAGATAAGGGGAATTGGAGATATCCATTTTTAAAGAATTAGGGGGTCATTCCAAGCTTGGCGGGCGGCGGGAGCCGCCCGCCAAGCGGGAACCGCCAGAAGACCGTACCGCGGTCAAAAGACCGCAGCGGTCATTCTGGGTTTCCCACTGGGCTGGCGGGCGACCGCCAAAAGGCCGCCCGCCAGCCCAGTGGGAAACACCCTTCTACGAGGAAGCCGGCTCCGAATGGAGCCGGCGGAGTGGAAGGTGTGCGACGGGTGCAGTAGCACCCGTCGCAAATTTCAGTGTCTGCTAAGCAGACACTGACATTCAAAGTGGGGCCCTCTTACGGGGGCCCCACAACACCCCTCACCGCCATCCTGTTCCTGGCGGTCGAAACCGCCAGGAACAGGATGGCGGTGAGGGGGTCGGAATCCCCCATTGCGGCGCAGCAAGCTGCGCCGCCATGGGGGATTCTTCAGGGCAGCGGAAAACCGGCGGGACACCGCCGGTTTTCCCTTTCTGACCGCGGCCATACCGCCGCGGTCAGAATGCCCTTAGGAGCACCGCCAGCCTGTTGGCGGTGCTCCCGCCGACCCCGGCCCTGGCGGTCAAGGACCGCCGGGGTCGGAATCACCCCCTTAATGTTTTCTAACGCATGGAAACTAATAGCGCCAATCTGGTCGCACTAGTCTGGGGTAAAGTCAAAGTTTGATGCCGACCGCGATGGAGCCCTGCTCAGATCTAGCAATCGGGAGCCCTCGTCAAAAGTTTAACTTTGGACTTTGGGGGTCATTAGCCGCCCGCCAAGCTGTAACCGCTGTGCGGCCGCCAATGCGGCCGCACTCCTGCGGTGCCCATTTGGACATCCCCACTGGGCCGGCGGGGATGTGAGCCGCAACATGGGAGCCGGCTCCAAATGGAGCCGGCGGTGTTGCGGCCGTGCGACGGGTGCAGTTGCACCCGTCGCGCTTTTCACTGTCTGCATAGCAGACAGTGAAAACCCGCATGGGGCCCGGTCAGGGGGCCCCTGCACTGCCCATGCCAGTGGCATGGGCAGTGCAGGGGCCCCACGACTCCCCGTATTGCGAGCCTTTTCCTGGCAGTTCAGACTGCCAGAAAAAGGCTGGCGATCGGGGAGTTGCCTGGCGGATTACAACCGCCGGGGCCATTGTAGCGGAAAACCGCCGGCCCCGGCGGTGCGACCGCTGCGCTACCGCCGCAGTCGTGATACGCCAGGAAGCACCGCCAGCCTGTTGGCGGTGCTTCCGTCGAAACAGCCATGGCGGTCTTGGACCGCCAGGGTTGTAATGAGGGCCTTAGTCTTTTTCTTGAAGATTTTCTTCAGCAGGATGAAGTCACCAATCCGATCCGACCTCCTTTGAGCCCTCTTCGGTTACGCGTCTCAGGAGACCTTGGAGAAGAATTCTACCTACGGACTTAGATGATTTTTCAGGAAGAAATCATAATCCGGGCCAAAGCTAAATCTTGCTCCGACGTCCTTTGAGCCCTCCTCCGATACACGGGAAGTGCCGGTCACCTTTTTACATTTGGACTTTGTCAGTTTTTTGGGAGCTTTTTCTCTCAGACATCAGGCAACCCTTCACAGCAAGCCGATTTTGAGTTCACATTGTCAGATTACCATTCCAAGAGCCCTCAGTGAAATAGTATGGGGCTCTGGAGCTTTTCTGCTGGACAAATCTGCATATCAGGCCGGGTCGCGGTTGAGGTAAGCCGGCTTCACTCACGATATGGAGCTTTTTCCCAAAAATTCTCCAAACTTCTTGATCTTCTTCCAGAAGGTTTTAGAATGTAATTTAGGAGTCCAATACTCACTCCAAGGTTCCAGGAGCTCTGAGTTGCATCTTGTGGGTTAGGACTCCAACTTCAAGAATGCACCTGGTTCAAATCCAAAAATGACCACTAGCTGCTGGTCAGATAGTCCTTCTTCCTCTGATGTTGTTCCTTGTAGGGATCTGAGGTGTGGGTGCAGCTCTGCCTTATTTATCCTTGCTCCTGAGGTGGAAAGAAGGGTGGGCAACTGTCCAATCACAGGCAGGCCACTACCCTCTTAGATGACGACATTTCTTAAAAATCCAAAATGGCATTTGGAGCTTAGATCTGGCTGAGTCCACTCAATGGTGTGGCTAAAAATCTTTAACACACCTCTCTCCTCCCCTCTCGCAATCTAATCAGGAGGGGACCTGATTGTCTGGGTTTGCAGGAATGGGGGAGGTCTTGAGCTGCTCCAAATGCCCTTCCCTCCTTTGAAGACCAGTTTGGCTGCTCTCCCTCAGTGCATGAGTGTCTCAGTGGGTCTGTGAGTGGGTGCTTGAATGTCTGACTTGGGCTGTGAGTGGGAGAAAGAGGGTATTAGTGGGTGTGTGAGTGTCTAAGTGGGTGTGTGAGTGGGTGTGTCAGTGTCTCGTGGGTGTATGAGTGGCAGAAAGAAATTGAAAGAGAGGGAGAAAGAGAGTGAGGGGGAGACAGAGACTTTTTTGGGTTTTGATGTATGATATACTTAAAATGTCATATTTTTCTTTAATTCAAAAATTAAAATGTAGTTTTTATTTTAGAAAAATAAAATCACTTTTAAATTTTTGTTTAAACATTTGATTTTTTTTTTTTTTTCAAAGATGGAAACAAGTCCAGCTGGACTCAGACACTCAATGACCACTGTGAAAGTCTTTGACTTTCACACTGAGCTAACTTTCTTTTTAAGCACAGTTTTTTTTGCCATTCAAGGGCTATCTTGCACCATGGGGGAGCCCTCAAGCGCTCCCCCGGCCCCTATCTGCTTTTTTAAATTTATTATTTAAAAAACAAGCCTATTACGGGTTATCTGGGGCAGCTTGGTCCATAACTTTTTAAAATGGTATTTTACAAAAATGCACTTTACGGGCTACCTGACACTGCAGTGGAATCCTTAAGGCTTCCCTCACAGTGCCATAGCTTCAGCAAACAGGGAACTGCTTTGACAGCAGCTCCTTGCTTGCTGGAACATTTCATCTCTGTGCCCTGTATTCGATTTTGGTAGCAGGACCTGTATTTGCTTAGCTTGACTACAGCCGCAGAAAACATAGCATTTCTATTTACCCCAGGGGTGGTGATCCCCGGGCCATGAGGGGGCCACAGGCCACCCTGCATATATCTACATGGAAGCCCTGGGAGGTGATGGTCCCCCCCTTTTTGTTTAATGATTTGCCGTGGGGGTAGTGGTCCCCATGGTTAATGGGAGTCCTAAAGGTACACCCTTTTCTTTTTTTTTTTTAATACTTGTCCCAGGCGGTGGTAGTCCTCGGGGTGCAGGGCCACAGGCCACCCACATATCATTTCTTAAAGTCCCAGGGAGGTGGTGGTCCCCGGGGCAGTGGGTTGTGGCCGTGTGGCCCAACCCCACAAATCATAACCGCCCCGGGGAGATGGCAGTCCCCAGGGCAGCGGGAGGAGGCCAGGAGCCTCCCCAACAATTTTAAAAAATGCTTTCGGAACTTGGCCCACCAGGGAGCTTTATAATGAGGAAGCACGGGAGACCCATTGATCCGCCATGGATCTGCCATGGATCCGACCCTAAAATCCCCCCCAAAAATGCTTTTTAGCCCTGGGATGTCCCACCAGAGCTAGGCGGTCAGGGTGTTCATACCATGGCCCCATTCATATTTTTTAATATTTGTGTCTTCAGCCGAGTCCCAAGATAGCTGACAACACTGCCCTAAGGTTACTATAACTCACGCCTCCACCATGCACAGCTAATTACTCCACATATTATATCATTGATTACATATTTTATGCCATCTTTTATACTCTTTCATACTCTCACTGCAATATTTGCAAAAAACTTATTGATGAGACAACTGTGCATGGAGAGGGGGCGAGTTATAGTTACCTGAGGGAGTGAGTATATGAATAATGGGGTAAGTGCTGTGCCATGTAATATTCAAGTATCCAAAATAATATTGTAAAAAATGTACACATTTCAAGTAACAACACACATTATATGAAAAAGTTATTCATTGTAGTTGTAGACAGTTTTTTAAAAGTATTTAAAATATTTAATAAAATATAATCAAATATTAAATGAAATTATTTAAAATTTACCACACAGAAATATTTTAAAAAACAAATCTTAAAGATATGTTTTTTATAACGGTGAATTACTTTAAATTTTTCAAAAGCAATACCCACTCAAAATCGCTATAAAAAATAGCAAACAGAAGTACAAATAGCAGAATAATTCACACATTACAATTGCAATTATATTTATCATTACAAAAAATCACATTCAATACAAAATATAACTTAATATTAAATGTTCTACCTTTAAGAAAGTCATCCTTTTGGCCCTGATCACCCCAAAACCTTTTGAGTGTTGGTTATTGACTCTGACTTTGCCCTGGGTCACTGTTAACCAGTCCCGGGGCCAGTGCTTTGTGTAAATGCAAATTAGGCATAATTATAATTGCCAGTGACAACCTACCTTTAATTCCTTGGTATATGGTAGGGCATGTAGGTTTAGGGACCCGGGTGCCCTGCTGTGGTTTATTTGTAAAAGCAGGCCTGCCTTGCTGGCTGCTTTTAAATTAAAGATAACTCCAAATTCGACTTTGGAATTAAAAGTACTTCCAAAATCTCAAACTACCCTATTTTTACCTATATGTCACCCTAAGGTCTGCCATAGGTGCCCAAGGGTTGGGTGCAGTGTAAATATAAGCTTGGAGTTTATAAAAGATGTTTTACAAGTCCTGACGAGGGCAAAACCAGCCATATTATTTTTCCCCATTGTAGTACAATAGCTCCTTAGGCTAACGTTGGGAGGCTTTATTTAAAATTAATAAAGTCTCATTTCCACTAGAAAAGAGCTAAATCTGTCAAGTTTGTTATTAATTTAAAACTCCCCACGGTAGGGAGAGCCGTTAGATCTGAGTGATGAGGAGGAAGGGTGGTCACCCATCCACACAGTGACCAGGACTCTGCCTAGAGCTGGTTCAGGAAGAGGATCCATGTCAGGAGGAGCAAACCTGTCCCTCAAGGAGTGGGGGGTTGAGGTCCAGTCAGCCCATATAGCTTCAGTGGCAGAGAACTTGGCTCAAGAAAAGAAGAAGTGGGCAAGAGAGCAACAGGGAGATGGTAGCAGTGAAGCAGAGGTTGAGGTGTACAGGGTGGTGGGATTTGACCCTGACTATCCATGGAGATTTCCCTTAACTACCAGGAGACATGGACAAGTGTCTGGCAGCCTTTTTAGTAGGCTCTCAGGGTGAGAAGGGTTAGTCCTCAGCATCAGGGTTTGCTTCTATGGAAACTGATCGCAGTGTCTAGGAGGGATATGATCCTGACCCTAGGGGAAGATGATGCAGAGCCCTATCCCATTATGAAGAGTTGTCTCATGAAGACGTGTGGTCTCACCCCAGAGCAGTATAGGATGAGGTTTAGGGATACTCAGACAGTCAATACTCAGTCCTGGGTTGACTTTGTAAACACCTCAGTTAAGGCCCTAGAGGGCCGGATACAGGGTAACACAGTAAGTACTAATGAGGGGCTATACAATTTGATCATGGAGGAGTACATCTTGACTAATTATGGCACTCATTATAACAGTGGCAGTAAATGCCGCTTACCGCCGTGCAGAAGACCACCAACACACCGTTGCGGCGGCGGAATTCCACTACAGCTATTACGACCCACAGGCCGGAATCCGCCAAAATCCAGACACCCACACAAGTCCGCCACACCAAAGTTCAGTGATGAACTGGTGATAACAAAACCTCCACCGTCACGCCAACAGGAATACGCCCACACTATCACGACCCACGAATCCATGCAGTGGTCTTTCAACCGCAGTATTCCATTGGCGGTATACACCGCCACGCTCAAAATACACACACACTTACAAAACACAACCACATTGGACAAATCGAAATACACACACCTGATAAACATACACACACCCATATCACCCACAAACCCTTGCGACCAGAATTGCGACAGAAGGCCAGAGAGAGACACCACCATCAACAAACTAGCATCCACAGGCACTCAACACCATCAGTCACACAACATCCGCGCACCTCATACAACACACACAAACACATCCCCTCACACATCACAACAAACACCACCTCACACATCACCCACACCACCCCATGGCACCGCAAAGACACCCCAGGTTTTCTGAGGAGGAGCTCAGGGTCATGGTGGAGGAAATCATCTGGGTAGAGCCACAGCTGTACCGATCACAGATGCAGCACACCTCCATAGCTAGGAAGATGGAGCTATGGCGCAGAATCGTGGACAGGGTCAACGCAGTGGGACAGTATCCAAGAACACGGGATGACATCTGGAAGAGGTGGAACGACCTACGGGGGAAGGTGCGTTCCGTGGTCTAAAGACAACCGATTGCAGTTCAGAGGACTGGCAGCGGAGCCCCACCTCCTCCCCCACAACTAACAACATGGGAGGAGCAGGTCTTGGCTATACTGCATCCAGAGGGCCTCGCAGGAGTAGCAGGAGGAATGGACTCTGGTAAGTCAAATCTTTACTATTACATCCCCCACCCTACCTGCATGCTATCACATACCCCCACCCTCACCCTCACCCCCATCACTCCAACACCTCACATATGTCCCACTATCACAAACCACACATCACATCACCAAGCCCTGCATGCAACAACAAAGCATGGACACCCATTACCAAAGCATGTCCACTACAGATACCCTTACAGACCCCAAAACAATTATCACACAAGGTCCTACACAAGAATGTAAGCACTGGGGTACAGGGCCACCCACCCAATGCACACAGATGCAATAATCATGCCTTTACACCCCTGCAGGACCCCTACCCAACGTCACCGGACAGGAGGTTCCAGACATGTCGACCCCCACCACAGAAGAGTCCCACAGTGATGTCAGCAGCTCTGTCCAACTGGATCTAGATGACCAGCCTGGCCCATCTGGGACCTCGGGACAGTCAGTTCCCCTGACACAGTCACAAACCACCACAGAGCCTCCCCCCTCAGGAAACACTAGCACAGCACCCACCCAGCGGGCCCATACCTCTGTCCCCAGGACACGTCAAGCAGCAGTGTGTCCACCACTACAGGGAAGCCAGGCAAACCCACCACCCCAAGAACAGCAGGGAGCTGGGGGCAGTGGCAGTGGGCACACGGTTCAGGGGACAGAGGCACAGGAAAACCGGGGAACTGGGAGGACTGCTGTGCGACAGGGGGAGGACAGGCCCAGGGAACCCACTCTCCACGAGGCCTTCTCCAACATCATGGAAGCATATCATAATTCCCAGGAGACAATGGCAACGGTACTGGACAAGTTTCAGGAGACCCAGCGGCTGCAGGAGGAACAGTATTTGGGGTTCAGGGAGGAACTCAAGTCCATCAATACCACCCTGGTCACCATTGTAGGGGTGCTGAAGGACCTTGTCAACACCAGGAGGGACACTGTAGCACAGCAAGGGGCCCCTGACACTAGCCTGGACGATGAACTGCCCACCACCTCTGCTGGTGCTAGTGGACAGGAGGCACACCCACAGGACCACGACACCAGCAACCCACCCCCTGCACATGGAGACCCACCCCGCAAACGGTCCCTGAGATCCAGGACAAAGACAGAGAACAATGCCAAGACCCCCGCCAAGAAATGAGACCACCCTGAATGTTATCCTTCTGTCCCACTTTGTCACCCTGTCCATCCATTAACTGCCCTAGCTCCACTTCCTCTGCCCCTTTGGACAATGCACCTGTGAGAAAAATAACTGGACTCTGCCATGGACATTCCTCCACCATCACCCCTGACCATTTTACAACCCCCTCCACTATTTTGCACTTCAATAAACACCCTTGAATCACAGAACAAACTGGAGTCAGTCTGTGCTTTCACAAATGTATATTTGCAATAACTGAGGAAAATAGCGATGTCCATTGTATTGTCAACATACCTATGTCACACAGCTCTAGTCCATGAGGTAACATAGCAGAGGTCACACAGTGGGACCCACATCTGTGAAATGGAAAGGCAAAGTGACAGGTCAGGGTCCATGCACTGGGTAAAAGTGACAGACATATGATAGGTCTAACAATTGTATGAGATGTAGGAGGCAGTGATGTCTTCTTACCTGTGTCTCACTGGAAGTATTGCTGGATCACGTTTTTTCTGTTGTAGATATCCTCTTCTTCTGCCTCCTCTTCTTCACTGTCCACAGGCTCCACAGCTGCCACAAGACCTCCTTCTGTACCATCCTCCTTCAGAAAAGGCACCTGTCGTTGCAAAGCCAAGTTGTGCAGCATACAGCAGGCCACGATGATCTGGCACACCATCTTTGGTGAGTAGTACAGAGAACCACCTGTCATTTGGAGGCACCGGAACCTGGCCTTCAAGAGGCCGAAGGTTCTTTCTATAATCCTCCTAGTTCGCCCATGTGCCTCATTGTAGCATTCCTCTGCCCTTGTCCTGGGATTTCTCACTGGGGTCAGAAGCTATGACAGGTTTGGGTATCCAGAGTCACCTGCAAATGTCAAGAGACAACTATTAGACACATACTAACCCTTAGGGACATCCCCAGACCCAGACAACTATTAACAGGGTATAGGGTCCTTGTCCTCACCTATTAGCCACACACGGTGCCTCTGGAGTTGCCCCCTCACATAAGGGATGCTGCTATTCCTCAAAATGTAAGTGTCATGCACTGAGCCAGGAAACTTGGCGTTCACATGGGAGATGTACTGGTCGGCCAAACACACCATCTGCACATCCATAGAATCGTACCTCTTCCGGTTTCTGTACACCTGTTCACTCCTGCGGGGGGCCAAGGCCACATGTGTCCCATAAATGGCACCTATGATGTTGGGGACTTGTCCCAGAGCATAGAAGTCACCTTTCACTATAGGCAAATCCTCCACCTGAGGGAAAACGATGTAGCTGCGTATGTGTTTCAGCAGGGCAGACAACACTCTGGACAACACGTTGGAAAACATAGGCTGTGACATCCCTGATGCTATGGCCACTGTTGTTTGAAAAGACCCACTTGCCAGGAAATGGAGTACTGACAGGACCTGCACTAGAGGGGGGATTCCTGTGGGATGGCAGATAGCTGACATCAGGTCTGGCTCCAACTGGGCACGCAGTTCCTGGATTGTGGCACGATCAAGTCTGTAGGTGACTATTACATATCTCTCTTCCATTGTCGACAGGTCCACCAACGGTCTGTACACAGGAGGAGCCGCCATCTCCTTACCTGCCCCAGCGGACGTGCCCTATAAAAGAGAACAGCAAGCACAGAGTCAGCCAACACTGAGGTAGTAAAAAAACAATCTTATTGCACACATTTGTCAATCCGCTATGTGCCTGTCTCTGTGTATATGCAAGGCCTAGATATGTGTGACGCATTTAAAAATAATGCCATGTGGCCCTCTGAAATGGCTGGTGCCTGACCTGTAATGCGGGACAAGGGGATATGAGGTAACTGCGGTGGCGTTCTACACCGTCGCGGTAGGCGGTCGAAGACCGCGGCGCAATCGTGCATTGGTTAACATTGGGCCCTATGGGTCCCAGGAGCCAATGACGATGTACGCCTGCCGTGACGGTACGCACCGCCACGGACGTGACCGCCAATTTCTGTCTGTTTACTCACTTGATACCTGATCTTTGACAGGAGAGGACGTACACTGCAAATTCTGCTGTGACCTCAGTCTGGAAGCGACAATGGCTCATGTGTTTGGGGAAAGCGCCCCTGCCTTCACATCGGAGGAGTTGGAGAAACTACTGGATGGGGTCCTCCCCCAGTACACGCCACTCTACGGTCCCCCAGACAAACAGGTGAGTACACTGTGAGCATGCTGTATGGGCAATGCCTGTTTGGAGTGGTGTGGATGGAAGATACGGGGGGATGAGGCCTGCATGAGCGGACGGTGAGTGTATGTGCATCAGGGCAAGGGTGGGAACGTGGGACAATGACTGTGACGGTCCGGACGGTTAAAGTTTTTCCTTTTCCCCTGTACTATTCCTCTAGGTCAGCACCCACCAGCAGAAGGATATTTGGCGTGCCATCGCCAAGGATGTCCGGACCCTGGGGGTCCACCACAGACGGAGCACCCACTGCCTTAAAAGATGGGAGGACATTCGCCGCTGGAGCAAGAAGACAGCGGAGGCCCACTTGGGGATGGCCTCCCAACGTGGGAGGGGTGCCCGTCGCACCATGACCCCCCTGATGTTCCAGATCCTGGCGGTGGCATATCGGGAGTTGGATGGGCGCTTGATGTCAACACCAGAGCATTACGCGCTCTATTGGCAACTAGAATGCAAAAACCCAGCACTCTCAAAACACCGTAATTTATGCATTTTGCTGATATGTTGTGGTTTAACCTTTTGCATTGCAGAGTTCAATCCTGAAGACTGATTTTTAATATGCTTACAATTACTGTTCCTTTGCAATGTATTGCTGCAGGTTTTCAAAGTGTGTTAGGGTGTGGCCCCTTTCCAGGGTCTTCCAGAGACTTTCCCTGCAGCATGCCTGGGCGTGGTTGTGGGCTGGGCCAACACTCTATAAAAGAGAGCCAGCCCAACTCCCAGTGCTCACTATTCAGAGGTCCCGGTGCAGAACAGCAGCTATTTCCAGAGTTGCTGTCCCAGTGGCCCATTTGATCTTCCAGACCAATGCTTTTCATGCTTCATTGGTGATCCTTGTTCTGGGCGGTAAGACGGTAGTTGGGTTTACTCCCCGACGCCGTTTATTTTGAGAACTCTCATATTCTTGAGTCTAATTCTTTATTTGATTAACAAATTACTTTGAGCTCATGAAAAGTGCACTTGAGTGTTTGTAATATTTACATGGTGGTTTATGAATCGGCAAGACGCGCTATTCGATTTATGAAAATTTAGAACCTGTGTTTCATTACTCGCTACCATTTTTTACATGTACATGGATGCTTACGAATCGGCAAGGCGCGCGATTCGTTTTATGAAGATTTAAAAATTGTGTTTCACTACGAGCTACCATTTATTGACATTTACATGGAGACTTACGAATCGGCAAGACGCGCGATTCGATTCAAGATGATTTAAAGCTTGTTGTTTATTGCGCGCAACCATTCCTTGACATTTACATGGAGGCTTACGAATCGGAAAGACACACGATTCATTTCATGATGATTTATACCTTGTCATTTATTATGCGCTACCATTTCTTGACATTTTGCATGGTGGCATTCGAATCAGTAAGACCCGCGATTCTCTCCTCGAGCCTATTTCATGTTGTTCATTGTATGCTACCATTCTAGGACATTTGTTTGGTAGTATTCGAGTTGGCAAGTGTGTGATTTATTTCTTGAACTCATATAGTGTTAGTCATTGAAGCACAATTCTTCCATAGTGTTTACTATATATAAATATATATCTGCAAAGTGTGTAATCTATGTTAAAACATTTCAAGAAAAAACACAAAAGGAGAGAGTTTCTAAAAGTAATATTGGATGCTTCTATTATGCACTCTCAAAAAAAGGATTCATACGACTGATTTAAAATTTAGTCAGAATGTTATTTCTGATTCTCATGTAAAGGAAAGTGCTTGAATAAGAAAGTTTTCATTTAATTCATCTTGATTCCCTTACAGGTTACAGGCCATCCTGAAACTTAGTCATTTTAAACTTCATTCTTAGATTGTTCATGTTTTCAGAATGACTATGCTTAAAATCATAGTCTAGTATTGATTACAGGAGATATAATTTTCATATTGTGTGTTCTAACCTTTTTTCTTGCTACAGGTCTCCTTCCCAGCTGTTTCCTTCCTAATCCCCTCTTCCCCTCTTGAACTCTCTTAGCCTCTGTGATTTATCTATCAGAGTCTTGGAGCTGTTCAGTGGTGGACGTGTTGGGAACGTGCGCAGACCCCGAGGATCTGGTGATTCTGACAGAATAGTGAGCCCACAAATTATTATCCTCCTGGTTTGTGTATGTTCTCAGCATGGCCACGCTGGACGAGTTAGTCAAGGCTATCACCCAGCTCCAGGCAGAGGTGGTATCATCCAAAGAATTTACAACTAGCTTAGCTGCGAAAGTGAGTCAGTTGCAAGATAAGGTAGAGAAGAAGGAACAAAGTCCCACAGGTGTGTCTTGGCCAGGTACTTCTTCTCAGGCTTCTGGAAGTAATACGACAAACATTTCCCTAAATGTTCCTTCTGCAATTCCTTTAGCTCCCCCAGAACGTTTCTCAGGTGACCCTTTGAAAGCGCAATCTTTCCTGGTTCAAGTGGGACTACACTTCACCTGCAGACCACATTCTTTCCCTGATGCCCAGTCCAAAGTAGCTTTCTTGTTATCATATTTGGCTGGGGATGCAGCTACTTGGGCAATTCCTCTTGTGCGTAAAAATAGTCCCTTGTTGTACAACTGGAGAAATTTTGTTTGTGAGTTTGAGAGAGTTTTTGATCTTAGAACTGTAACACAGTCAGCAGATCGTGAATTATTAGATTTACGCCAAGGGAATCAAGATCTAGTATTGTTTTTAGCCAATTTTAATCAGCTGGTTGCCGAGACATCCTGACCGGAAGAAAAACAAGTGGTCTTGTTTTACAAGGGACTCAAAGAGGAACTAAAAGATATCTTAGCGCAAATTGACCCACAACCGACAGACTGTCAAGAATTAATAAACCTTGTTTTGAGGCTTGATCATCGTTTAGCAGAACGTAAACGCAAAATATTCATGGCGTGTTCATGATAACAGAGACTCAAGAACTCCGAAAGAGAGAACACCGGAACCGATGAAAATTGGAACCATCAGAAGACCTTTGACCAAAGATGAAAAGGATTTACGGAGAAAAAATGGACAATGTCTTTATTGTGGGCGGAAGGGTAATTTTGCCAAAGATTGTCCAATCAAACCAAAGAACAAGCAAGGTCCAGTTCAGAAGGTCACAGCCAATGCACCAGTTGAGTTGAAAAACTAAAACACCCGAGATGCAGAGAAGGGTTGCTCTTGGGTGTCACCGTGGACCCTTCACAATCTAGACATCTTAAACTGGAAATAAGATTTCAGGTCAAGAAAAAGATTTATTTCAAAAAGGCTCTAATCGATTCTGGGGCTACTGGGAACTTTGTTGATGTCCAATTGGTTCATGCATGGGGGATCCCATGTATTGAAAAGAAGAACCCAGATATCATCCAGGCAGTCGATGGAAAACTCTTGACTGGAGGTCCAGTAACTCTTCAGACTATCCCCTTGTCAATGATTTGTGAAGATAAGAATCAAAGAAAGAAACATAATGAGAAAATCATCCTTGACGTGATCCATGCTCCCCAATATGGGATTATCCTCGGCTTGCCATGGTTAACTCATCACAAACCAGAGATCAATTGGGCAGAACGAACAATCGTGTTCTCATCTGCGCTATGTAACAAACAATGTCTCCAAAAGATTCAAGTACCAAAAGTTTGCAAATCTGCCATAGCTACTGCCCCGGAGAAAGAAATTCAACTGCCCAAACAGTATTCAACTTACAAAGATGTATTTGATGAGAAAGGAGCAGAGACTCTACCTCCTCATAGATCTTATGACTGTCAAATTGATCCAGCCCAGGTGCGATACTTCCCAACTGTCGTGTATATGCCCTGTCAGAACATGAAAATCAACATTTCCGAAAATACCTAGATCAATTTTTGGAGAATGACTTCATTCGTCCCTCTAAGTCTCCTGCATCTTCGCCTTTGTTTTTTGTTCCAAAGCAAATGGAGAACTTCGAACTTGCATCTACTATAGGGGTTTGAACAAAGTCACCATCAAGAATAAATATCCTTTACCCCTAATTCCGGTTTTATTGGAACAAGTAAAGAGAGCAAAAATATACACGAAGCTTGACCTTCGAGGTGCTTATCATTTGGTCAGAATGAGAGAGGGTGACGAATGGAAAACAGCATTGAAGACAAGATATGGCCTTTTTGAATACACCGTCATGCCTTTTGGTCTGTGTAATGCTTCAGCAGCATTTCAATTTTTCTTGAATGACGTTCTTAGAGAGTACCTCAACATATTTGCCATAGTCTACATCAATGACATTTTGATCTACTCAGACAATGAAAACGAACATGTCCAACATGTCAAGAAAATTCTCACAGCCCTTTGAAAGCACCATTTATATTGCAAACTAACCAAGTGTGAGTTTCATGTTACCACAGTTGAGTTTTTAGGGGTTATTCTTACCCCTCAAGGTATGGTGATGGCAGAAAAGAAAGTGAAAGCAGTATCTGATTGGCCCACCCCAAAGACTGTTCGTGATGTACAATGTTTTCTGGGGTTTGCAAATTTTTACCGGAGGTTCATAAATCATTTCTCCCAGACAGTGGCTCCAATCACCAAGCTACTAAAAAAGAAAGAAAAGTTTGTATGGTCCCCAGACTTTGAAGGAAGCTTTCTCCACTGCCCCATTCTTGATTCATCCTGATGCAAATCGACCTTTCATAGTGGAAGCTGATGCTACAAATGTAGCAATAGGAGCCGTCTTATCACAACGAAATAAAAACTGGTCAACTTCATCCTGTAGCTTATATGTCTCGGAAGTTGAACGAAGCCGAACAGAACTATGTCATTGCTGAAAAAGAGCTTCTGGCGATTTGTGATGCCTTTAAAGAATGGAGACATCATTTGTTGGGTGCCAAATACACGGTTACAGTATATACTGATCATTGTAATCTTCAATTCATGAGTTCCGCCAGACTTTTGACCCCTCGGCAATTACTCTAGATGCTGTTTTTTGCCGGATTTGACTTTGTAATAACTTTCCGGCCTGGTAAAGATAATCGCAAAGCTGACGCCTTGTCCCATCAAGAGTCTACCACGTTGTCTGCATTTCAAGCCTCCAGAGCTATCATTGCTCCTGACAAGGTTCTAAGTATCATAAAAACTGAAGATTTTTTTGAAGAAATTCGCAACTCTTTCACTGTTGAAAAATGGCAAACATGGGCCCAAGCAGATCCCAAAAGGTCAATCAAGCAAGGACTACCCTTTCGTAATGCTCGTTTGTTTGTACCCACTACCAAACTTCGCAAGATAGTGTTTCATTGGTTGCATGTTATACCTACGGCAGGTCACCCAGGTACTCCTAAAGCTCTTGAACTGATCCAACATTATTTTTGGTGGCCTACCCTAACAAAAGATGGAAAAGCAATGGTAAACAACTGCGAAGTTTGTGCTCGCATTAAAACAAGTCATTCAAAACCAAAAGGGTTGTTACATCCACTTCCAACCCCAAGTCGTCCATGGTAGCACATTTCTTTAGACTTTATTCCAGTTTGCCAGTGGTTCAACAGCATTCAGTAATTCTGGTGGTAGTAGATAGTCTCATGCAATATGGACATTTCATTGCCTGTAAAAAACTGCCCACTTCTAGTGAACTGGCAACTATTTTACTAAACAGAGTGATTCGTTATCATGGACTGCCAAAGGTTATCCTCTCCTATCGGGGGTCGCAATTTACCTCCAATTTCTGGAAGACATGGTGTAAAACACTCCAAGAGACATCTACGCTATCTACTAGTCACCATCCTCAAACAGATGGTCAAACGGAGAGACTAAGGTGGTCATTCTGACCTCGGCGGTAAAAGGCGCCTACCGCCGGTCAGAAATCCTCCATAATCCCGCCGCGGTCGCGGAAACCCGCCACGGTCATTCTGACCCGCAGAAGGCAAACCTCCGAAAATCCGACCGCCACAACAGACCGCCAGACCAGCGGTCGGCGGAAAGGTGGAGGTGACAAAACCTCCACCGTCACGCCAACAGAAATACGCCCATGCCATTACGACCCACGAATCCACGCGGCGGTCATTCAAACGCGGTATTCCATTGGCGGGACACACCGGCGCGGTCAGAATACACACAAACGAACAAAACTCAGCCACATTGGACGATTTGAATCCCACACACCTGATACACATACACACACCACTCCCACACACACAATACAATATAAAACACACACCCACATCACCCACAAACCCCTACGCTAAAAAATTCGTAAAGAAGGCAAGAGCGAGACACCAGCATCCAAAAAATAACAGCCACTCAACACCATCACCCACACACTATCCACACACAAAACAACACACACCACCACACTCAACTCACTTAAATACACATACTCCACCCCACACATCATACACACCACCCCATGGCACCCCAAAGACAACCCCGCTTCACAGACGAAGAACTCAGGGTCATGGTGGAGGAAATCGTTCGGGTAGAGCCCCAGCTGTTCGGCAGACAGATACAATACACCAGCATTGCCCGGAGGACGGAGCTATGGCAGAGGATTGTCGACAGGGTGAACGCAGTGGGACAGCACCCCAGAAATCGGGAAGACATCAGGAAGCGATGGAACGACCTACGGGGGAAGGTGCGTTCCATGGTATCCAGGCACAACATCGCCGTGCAGAAGACTGGCGGAGGACCCCCACCTCAACCCCCACAATTCACATCATGGGAGGAGGAAGTCTTGAACATCCTGCATCCTGACGGCCTCGCAGGAGTCGGCGGAGGAATGGATACTGGTAAGTTGAAGCTTCAATACTGCTTCCCCCCCACCTGCATGCCAAATCAGACCCCAACCCTCACCCCCATCCTCGAACCCCACCCTCACCCCCACCCCCATCCTCACCCCCACCCTCACCCCCACCACCATCCTCACCCCCACCCCCAGCACACCTATTCCCCGCCAATGTCTCACCATCACAACCCACACATCCCAAAACCTAGGCCTGCATGCGTCCACTAAGCATGGACACCCATCACCAAAGCATGCCCAATGCATATACACATCCCCCCCACAAGCCACCCTCACCAAAGCCCCCACACACGAATGCCAGCACTTGGGGACACGAGAACCCACAGATACACCCATATGCCACTCATTGAAACTATAACCATACCTCTATACCCCTGCAGGACCCGACCGTCAACACACCGCGGCGGAGGGGCCAGAATTCTCCACACCCCCCACCCAAGAGGCCGTCAGCGATGACAGCAGCTCTGTCGACCTGGACACCGATGACCAGCCCGGACCATCGGGGACCTCTGGACAGTCGGTTCCCCTCACACAGGCCCAGGCCACTACAGACCCTAACCTCTCTGGGAACACCAGCACAGCTCCCACCCAGCGGGCCCATGCCTCTGTCTCCAGGGCGCGTCAATCTGCGGTGTGTCTACCACTACAGGGCACCCAGGATAACCCACCACCCCAACAACAACAGGGACCTGGGGGCAGTGGTAGTGGGCACACCGGCCAGGGGGCAGAGGCCCAGGGAAACAGGGGAACTCGGAGGGTAGCTGTGCGACAGGGGGGGGAGGAGAGGCCCAGGGAACCCACTCTCCACGAGGTCCTCACCACCATCATGGGAGCATACAACCGCTCCCAGGAGACGATGGCGACGGTACTGGCCCGGTTCCAGGAGATCCAGGCACTGCAGGAGGAACACTATCGGGGGTACAGGGAGGACATCAGAGCCATCAACACCACCCTGGTTACCATGGTAGGGCTGCTGCAGGACCTCGTAAACACCAGGGCGGACACTCAACAACACCCAAGGGCCCCTGCCACTAGCCTGGACCAAGAACAGCCAACCACCTCCGCCGGCGCTAGTGGACAGGAGGCCCCCGCACAGCAGCAGCCCACCAGACCCCCACCTCCTGCAGGAGAAGAACCACCCCGCAAGAGGGCCCTGAGATCTCGCAAGAAGACAGAGTAGGATGTCAAGACCCCCGCCAGCAATGGATACCACCTGATGTCATCCCACTGTCCCACATTGTCACCCTGTCCATCCTTGAACTGCCCATGCTCCATCTCTCCACAGGCCTCTGGACAGTGCACCTGTGTGACTGTTACTCTGGACTCTGCCATGGACATTCCTTCACCATAGCCCCCACCCACTTGAAACCACCCATCCCATTTTGAGCACTTCAATAAACACCTATTTTGCACCAAAATATCTGGAGTCTGGCTGTGATTTCAATATATTGTAATTGACATGACAGTGCAAATATGTCCTTGTACATGGTGAAGTCAACAAACAGCTGCCACAAAGCTGTAGTCCATGGGGAAACGAAGCACAGGACTCGTAGTGGGGACCCCAGATCTGAAATAGGGAGGGAAAAGCCAAAACTCAGTCATCATACACTGGGGCAAATAGACAGGCAGCAGAGATGCAGGAGAGTAGTTAACATTTACTAAATTATCTTAGAAATGTTACCTGTGTCCTATTGGAAGTACTGTTCAATGATTCTGTCCCTGTTGTCTGTTTCAGCCCCGTCGTCTTCCTCCTCGTCACTCTCCTCAGGTTCCACCGCTGCCACAACACCACCGTCTCGACCACCCTCCTGCAGGAAAGGCACCTGGCGGCGCAAAGCCAGGTTGTGAAGCATGCAGCAGGCCACGATGATGTGACACACCTTCTTAGGTGAGTACATTAGGGATCCACCTGTCATATGCAGGCACCTAAACCTGGCCTTTAGGAGGCCAAAGGTGCGTTCGATCACCCTCCTAGTACGCCCATGGGCCTCATTGTACCGTTCCTCTGCCCTGGTCCGGGGATTCCTTACTGGGGTCAGTAGCCACGACAGGTTGGGGTACCCAGAGTCCCCCACTAGCCATACACGGTGTCTCTGTAGCTGTTCCATCACGTAAGGGATGCTGCTATTCCTGAGGATGTAGGCGTCATGCACTGACCCTGGGAATTTGGCATTTACATGCGAGATGTACTGGTCAGCCAAACACACCACCTGGATGTTCATTGAATGGTAATTTTTTCTGTTCCTGTACACCTGCTCCCTGTCTCTTGGGGGAACCAAAGCCACATGGGTCCCATCAATGGCACCAATTATGTTGGGAATATGTCCAAGGGCGTAGAAATCACCCTTCACTGTAGCCAATTCGCCCACCTCAGGGAAAATGATGTAGCTCCTCACGGATTTCATCAGGGCAGACAACACTCTGGATAACACCTTCGAAAACATGGGCTGAGACATCCCAGAAGCAATTCCCACGGTTGTCTGAAATGACCCACTTGCCAAGAAATGGAGTACTGACATGACCTGCACCAGAGGGGGAATCCCTGTGGGTTGGCGGATGGGGGACATCAGGTCGGGCTCCAGCTGGGCACACAGTTCATGGATAGTGGCACGGTTAAGACGGTAGGTCAGGATAATGTGGCGTTCTTCCATTGTCGACAGGTCCACCAGCGGTCGGTACACGGGAGGATTCATCCGTCTCCTCGCCCAACCCAGCGGACGGTGCCTAGGAAGGACAACATGGAGCACACAGTCAAGCAACCCACAGGTACGTACTCACAGCTAGCACAGTAAACGATTCTCTATGCAGTGAATGGCGTGTCTGAGTGGCTATGCAAGGCCTAGGCCTGTGTGACGCAGTTGAAATTGAGCCATGTGGGCCCTGGAAATGGCGGCTGCCTGACCTGTGAAGTGTGACAATGGGATGTGAGGTCAATGCGCTGGCGTGGCACACCGCGGCGGGCGGCGGGCCAAGACCGCGGCGCCAAGCCGCATTGGTTAACATTGAAGCCTATGGGTTTCAGGAGCCAATGGCGAAGGGCGCCGGCGGTGGCGGGACGCACCGCCGCGGTACGCACCGCCGCGGACGTGACCGCCATTTTCTATCTACTTATCCACTTGCGACTTGAACTTTCACAGGAGAGGACCTATACTGCAAGTGTTGCTGTGACCTCGGTCTGGAAGGGACAATGGCTGCTACGCCTGGGGAAAGGGCCCCTGCCTTCACTGGAGAGGAGTTGGAGAAACTTGTGGATGGGGTCCTCCCCCAGTATGCGCTACTCTACGGTCCTCCAGACCAACAAGTGAGTTTAATTCAATCTGGATTTGGGGCCACGGGCTGGCTTGGGGGCCTGGCGGGGGGCCTGGCGGGGATGGGGGGCATGTTGGGCCTGGCGGGGGGCATGGCGGGGGGCCTGGCGGGGATGGGGGGGCATGTTGGGTCTGGCGGGGGGCATGGCGGGGGGCCTGGCGGGGATGGGGGGCATGTTGGGCCTGGCGGGGGGCCTGGCGGGAATGGGGGGCATGTTGGGCCTGGCGGGGGTCCTGGCGGGGGGCCTGGCGGGGATGGGGGGCATGTTGGGTCTGGCGGGGGGCATGGCAGGGGGCCTGGCGGGTATGGGGGCATGTTGGGCCTGGCGGGGGCCTGGTGGGGATGGGGGGCATGTTGGGCCTGGCGGGGGGCCTGGCGGGGATGGGGGGCATGTTGGGCCTGGCGGGGGGCATGGCGGGGGGCCTGGCGGGGATGGGGGGCATGTTGGGTCTGGCGGGGGGCATGGCGGGGGGCCTGGCGGGGATGGGGGGCATGTTGGGTCTGGCGGGGGGCCTGGCGGGGATGGGGGGCATGTTGGGCCTGGCGGGGGTCCTGGCGGGGGGCCTGGCGGGGATGGGGGGCATGTTGGGCCTGGCGGGGGGCCTGGCGGGGATGGGGGGCATGTTGGGCCTGGCGGGGGCCTGGCGGGGATGGGGGGCATGTTGGGCCTGGCGGGGGTCCTGGCGGGGATGGGGGGCATGTTGGGCCTGGTGGGGGGCATGGCGGGGGGCCTGGCGGGGATGGGGGGCGTTGGGCCACTGGAAAGGAAAATGCTGACAAACTTGAACGTGGTATTTCTCCCTCCCTGTACGTGTCACATAGGTCCGCGCCCATGAGAAGATCGGGATTTGGCGTGCCATCGCCAAGGAAGTCCGGACCCTGGGGGTCCACCATCGACGGGGCACCCACTGCCGCAAGAGGTGGGAGGACATCCGCCGCGGGACCAAGAAGACCGCCGAGTCTCTGCTGGGGATGGCCTCCCAACGTAGGCGGGGTGCCTGCCGTCAACTGAGCCCCCTGATGTTCCGGATCCTGGCGGTGGCCTACCCTGAATTGGATGGGCGCGTGAGGGCAGCACAGCAGACACAAGGGGGTGAGTACAAGCATTATCTACTCTGTTGTCGCGCAGTGGAGGTGTCTGGTTGGGGGAGGAGGGCTGGGGGTCCCCCTAGGCCAGGGCGATATCTGTAGGCTGGGCACCCCCGTAAGCCCCTGTGTCCCCAGCCACCACCCTCAGTAGTTTGTCAGTACAGCCATCCCTGGGCCGTGTCATCCATGGGTGCAGTTGTCAACTCTAGGCGTGTAGGGCATGTTCCACGGAATGCGTAGCGGACCCCAAGTGCGCAACTTAGTGCAGGGGGCATCTGTGTCTGTCATGTCCGCTAACTGTACCGGAGATCCATGTACTCAATATCCCTTTATTTCTCTCTCCCCCCCCCTTTTTGTTTGTCTTTCTGTGCTTGTGTGCATCAGCATCATCAGGCGGAGGAGAAGTGGCATCGGGGCAGGAGGGAGCTGCATCTCACATGGCCCAGGAGGGCCATGCCACAGAGTCAGACTGGACCAGTGAGACGGAGGGCGAGGGGAGCTCCACGACGGGGACGACTGGACCCTGCAGCGACACGGACACGTCCTCGGAAGGGGGCTCCCTTGCGGGGGTGGCACCATCCGTGCCCCCCGCCATTACAGGTACAGCCGCCACCCAGCGCACCATCTCCGCCCTCCCAGCAGCCCCTCAGCGTTCGCCCCGTGCCCGCTCTGCCAGGAAGCCGGGCATCTCCTTCGCCCCAGGCACCTCAGGCCCTGCCCCTGTTACCCCCGCTGCCCTCAGTGAGGAGGTCATTGACCTCCTCCGAACGCTCATTGTTGGGCAGACTACCCTTTTGAATGCCATCCAGGGGGTGGAGAGGGAGGTTCATCGCAGCAATGCGTACCTGGAGGGCATTCATTCGGGTCAGGCTGCCCATCAGTGATCGTTCCAGGCTCTGGCCTCAGCACTGATGGCAGCCATTGTCCCTGTCTCCTGCCTGCCTCTACTAACTCCCTCCTCCCAGTCTCCTGTTCCTCTGCCTGTCCCACCCACACCATCAGACCAGCCTGCACACACCTCAACACCCAAGAGAAGCTCATCCAAACATAAGCACCACAGATCACGCAGACATTCACACACGCAACATTCCGATGCAGACATGCCAACAGTCACTACCACCTCTGTGACCCCCACCTCCTCGTCTCCCTCCTCCCTCCCTGTGACGTCTACACTCACACCTCCATTCACCTCACCATCAGCCAGTGTTTCCATCACCAGCACACCCTCCACTCCAGTCCGCACACGTGCAGTCACCACCCCCACTGCCATTTACACGTCCCCTGTGTCCTCTCCCACTGTGTCTGTCACCCCCTCTTCCACACCACACAAACGCAGTCACCCACCCACCCAACAGCCATCCACCTCACGACAGCCTATCCCTCCTGCACCTGCACCCAAAGACAGCAAACGTGACTCACCTACAACCACATCCTCTCCCTCCACTCCCATTCCCACTGTACCTACCACTCTCCATTGTCCCAAGAAGCTCTTCCTCGCCACTACTAACTTCTTTCCTGACCCTGAGCCCCCCCCTCCTTCTCGTCGGGGTAAGAAGAGCACCTCAGCCACCACCAGCCCTGCAGCCCCCTTGACAAGGGTGCAGGGGTATTGGAGCCCGCCAGCCCGCATGTCTGGATCTTCGCCCAGCAGCAAGGGGACAGCCAGCCCACCCCCTGGGAAGAGGAGCAGAAGGCGGAAGGGGCGCCGCAGGAGCCCGCCTTCTACATCCCCCCCGGACACCACCCAGAGACAGTCACCAGCCACAGCTCCAAAGGGAGGAAAGGGACACAGGCCCACGACTAAGGAGGGCAAGGGCAGCAAGTCGGAGAGGTCAGGCAGCAGGCCTGCTGCCCAGGAGGAGCCCACAACCCCCATAGCCGCTGCCCCGGGAGGAACCGGCACAGCTGCCCCGGGAGAGCCCACCACCCCCATAGCCGATGCCCAGGGAGGACCCAGCCCAGCTGGCCAGGAGGGCCCCACCACCCACAGCCCAGGTGGGCAGTGAAGGAGCACCATCCCCG
The DNA here is from genome assembly GCF_031143425.1 of Pleurodeles waltl. Lineage (NCBI taxonomy): Eukaryota > Metazoa > Chordata > Amphibia > Caudata > Salamandridae > Pleurodeles > Pleurodeles waltl. The sequence goes on from NC_090442.1 coordinate 347,948,461, forward strand.
CTGCCCAGGAGGGCACCACCAGGCAATTAGCAGTTGGCCATAGACCGGCCGCCGTCTCAAGAACCGCTGAACTGGGCCCTTCAAGGCAAGGACCGCTGAACTGGGCCCCGCCGTCTCAAGAACCGCTGAACTGGGCCCTTCAAGGCAAGGAGCGCTGAACTGGGCCCCGCCGTCTCAAGAACCGCTGAACTGGGCCCTTCAGGGCAAGGACCGCTGAACTGGGCCCCGCCGTCTCAAGAACCGCTGAACTGGGCCCTTCAGGGCAAGGACCGCTGAACTGGGCCCCGCCGTCTCAAGAACCGCTGAACTGGGCCCTTCAAGGCAAGGAGCGCTGAACTGGGCCCCGCCGTCTCAAGAACCGCTGAACTGGGCCCTTCAGGGCAAGGACCGCTGAACTGGGCCCCGCCGTCTCAAGAACCGCTGAACTGGGCCCCGCCGTCTCAAGCACCGCTCCGCTGGGCCCCGCCGTCTCAAGAACTGCTCCGCTGGGCCCCGCCGTCTCACGCACCGCTCCGCTGGGCCCCGCCGTCTCAAGAACCGCTGAACTGGGCCCTTCAGGGCAAGGACCGCTGAACTGGGCCCCGCCGTCTCAAGAACCGCTGAACTGGGCCCCGCCGTCTCAAGCACCGCTCCGCTGGGCCCCGCCGTCTCAAGAACCGCTCCGCTGGGCCCCGCCGTCTCACGCACCGCTCCGCTGGGCCCCGCCGTCTCAAGAACCGCTTAACTGGGCCCTTCAGGGCAAGGACCGCTGAACTGTGCCCCGCCGTCTCAAGCACCGCTCCGCTGGGCCCCGCCGTCTCAAGAACCGCTCCGCTGGGACCCGCCGTCTCACGCACCGCTCCGCTGGGCCCCGCCGTCTCAAGAACCGCTGAACTGGGCCCCGCCGTCTCAGGAACCGCTGAACTGGGCCCTTCAAGGCAAGAACCGCTGGCCCTTTGGCAGACGTGGCAGGGCAGGATCTATCTCGGGCAGGGCTGCAGGATGTCCTCTGGCCAACTTGCCTCCTCCAGTGGCAGTGGGGTCTGTTATGGACTGCATGGACTGTGGCTTTGCTCTCCCCAGGATGGCCCAGTGGGCAGGCCACCCACTGTATGGACTGCGTGGACTGTGGCTTTGCTCTCCCCAGGATGGCCCAGTGGGCAGGCCACCCACTGTATGGACTGTGTGGACTGTGGCTTTGCTCTCCCCAGGATGGCCCAGTGGGCAGGCCACCCACTGTATGGACTGTTTGGACTGTGGCTTTGCTCTCCCCAGAATGGCCCAGTGGGCAGGCCACCCACTGTATGGACTGTTTGGACTGTGGCTTTGCTCTCCCCAGGATGGCCCAGTGGGCAGGCCACCCACTGTATGGACTGTATGGACTGTGGCTTTGCTCTCCCCAGGATGGCCCAGTGGGCAGGCCACCCACTGTATGGACTGTTTGGACTGTGGCTTTGCTCTCCCCAGGATGGCCCAGTGGGCAGGCCACCCACTGTATGGACTGTTTGGACTGTGGCTTTGCTCTCCCCAGGATGGCCCAGTGGGCAGGCCACCCACTGTATGGACTGTATGGACTGTGGCTTTGCTCTCCCCAGGATGGCCCAGTGGGCAGGCCACCCACTGTATGGACTGTTTGGACTGTGGCTTTGCTCTCCCCAGGATGTCCCAGTGGGCAGGCCACCCACTGTATGGACTGTATGGACTGTGGCTTTGCTCTCCCAGGATGGCCCAGTGGGCAGGCCACCCACTGTATGGACTGTTTGGACTGTGGCTTTGCTCTCCCCAGGATGGCCCAGTGGGCAGGCCACCCACTGTATGGACTGTTTGGACTGTGGCTTTGCTCTCCCCAGGATGGGCCAGTGGTCATGGAGTCCCCTCGTGGATCTGGCGTCGTGTACTCAAGTGGCTGAGGTGCCCCCCCTTCCCTTCCCCCTGAGGTGCCTGTCCTATTTTCTTTCTGATGCCCCTGCAGTGTTCTCTCCGTGGAGTTCTTGTCGTGGGACTGGGCCTTGCCCCTTTGCACAGGACCCCTGTGATCCACGGACAGTTGTTGGACTACATTTAGTAGCTGTATATATTTTGTACATAGTTTATTTATTTATTGGGATTACTGGTGTACATATTTCAATATATCTGCCCGTTTATGATCTCTTCTTTTGGTCTTTGCATTATTTCGGAGGGGGGTGGTTTGTGGGTTGTGACAGTGATCTGTGGGAATGCATTGATGTGTGTGTTGTAGTGGGTGTGGGTGGGTGGGTGTGTGCCGGTAATCTTTTCCCTCCCCTGTGTCGTAGGTGCAGTACTCACCGATGTCTTCCGCGCCGCCGGGCGTGCTCCTGGTATATGAGCAGGAATAGGAGTGCGGGGATGACCTGCAACTCTGGTTCCATACTGCCGGAATCTCGCGTGGAGTGCGTAGAGGTGAGCGTTTTCCCGTTCGTAGTCTGTTTCCGCCGTGTTCTTATCGGCGGTGCTCCCGCCCCGGAAAAGGTGGCAGATTGGTGGGTCGTAATAGGGTGGGCGGTACATTGTCTGCCGCCTGGCTGTTGGCGGGAACCGCCGCGCTGTTTGTTTGTACCGCTGTGGCGGGCGGAGTGTTAAGTTGGCGGGCTGTGTTGGCGGTTCCCGCCAGGGTCAGAATTGCATATTTTAGACCGCCGGCCTGTTGGCGGCTTGGCCGCCGCTTTATCACCGACCGCCAGGGTCAGAATGAGGGCCTAAATCAGACTTTGAAACAATACCTACCTGCCTACGCTGAAAAGGCACTTCATTCTTGGACATCTATGCTCTGGTTAGCTGAGTTAGCTTATAATAACTCATTCCACACTTCTATTGGTGTTACACCCTTTTTTGGTTTATTTGGCTATCATCCTGACACTTTGCCCATCACAATTCCTAAAGAAAGTTCTCTTACTCCAGCTGTGTCAGAAACCATTCAGCATTTGCATCAAACCCAGAAACTTATTCAACAGCATTTAGAAAAAGCAAAAAAAAATTACAAAAGGCATTATGACAAGAAACATTGTGAGGGACCGCAATATGAACCAGGTGACAAAGTGTGGCTTTCCACAAAACATATAGGGCCATATTTATACTTTTTGACGCAAAACTGCGCTAACGCAGTTTTGCGCCAAAAAAAATAGCGCCGGCTAACGCCATTCTGAAGCGCCATGCGGGCGCCGTATTTATTGAATGGCGTTAGCCGACCGGCGCTGCCTGGTGTGCGTGAAAAAAAACACGTACACCAGGCAGCGCCGGCGTAGGGAAAAATGGCGTTTGGGCGTCCAAAAATGGGGCAAGTCAGGCTGAGGCAAAAAAATCGTCTTAACCCGATTTGCGCCATTTTTTGTTGGCGCCCAGACGCCATTAACATGACTCCTGTCTTAGAAAAGACAGGAGTCATGCCCCCTTGCCCAATGGCCATTCCCAGGGGACTTATGTCCCCTGGGCATGGTCATTGGGCACAGTGGCATGTAGGGGGGCACAAATCAGGCCCCCCTATGCCACAATTTTTTTTAAAAAAAAATACTTACCACAACTAACCTTTTCTTCCCTGGGATGGGTCCCTCCATCCTTGGGTGTCCTCCTGGGGTGGGCAAGGGTGGCAGGGGGTGTCCCTGGGGGCTTGGGAGGGCACCTCTGGGCTCATTCTGAGCCCACAGGTCCCTTAACGCCTGCCCTGACCCAGGCGCTAAAATCCGGCGCAAATGCAGGTTTTTTAGTCCCGCCCACTCCCGGGCGTCATTTTTGCCCGGGAGTATAAATACGACGCATATGCATCGCAGTCATTTTTTAAGACGGGAACGCCTACCTTGCATATCATTAACGCAAGGAAGGTGTTCGCGCAAAAAAATGACGCTAACTCCATGAACTTTGGCGCTAGACGCGTCTAATGCCAAAGTATAAATATGAAGTTAGTTTTGCGTCGAATTTGCGTCGAAAAAAACGACGCAAATTTGGCGCAAACGGAGTATAAATATGCCCCATAGACTTCAAGAAGAAGCACATGTTTAACCCCAAATTCATAGGTCCTTACACTGTCCTTCAGCAAATCAATCCCGTGACCTATAAACTACAATTACCCAGATCCCTACAGATTCATCCAGTGTTCCACACTTCCCTCTTGGAAAAAGCAGTCCAAAAGGTCCACCCTCATCCAGCTCTTGTTCTAGTACAAAGGGAAGAAGAATACGAAGTCAAGAAAGTGTTGGATTCTAAACTGAGAGGGCGTAATCTATGGTACTTAATCTCATGGAAAGGTTATGGTCCTGAAAGTAACTCATGGGTTTCCGCATCTGATGTTCATGCTCCAGTACTTGTGAGACGCTTTCATCATCTTAATCCAGGCCAACCAGGCCCTAGAGGGCACCTGGGAGAGGGGAGTCCTGTCAACACCAGAGCATTACGCGCTCTATTGGCGACTAGAATGCAAAAACCCAGCACTCTCAAAACACCGTAATTTATGCATTTTGCTGATATGTTGTGGTTTAACCTTTTGCATTGCAGAGTTCAATCCTGAAGACTGATTTTTAATATGCTTACAAATACTGTTCCTTTGCAATGTTTTGCTGCAGGTTTTCAAAGTGTGTTAGGGTGTGGCCCCTTTCCAGGGTCTTCCAGAGACTTTCCCTGCAGCATGCCTGGGCGTGGTTGTGGGCTGGGCTACGACTCTATAAAAGAGAGCCAGCCCAACTCCCAGTGCTCACTATTCAGAGGTCCCGGTGCAGAACAGCAGCTATTTCCAGAGTTCCTGTCCCGGCGGCCTATTTGATCTTCCAGACCTCTGCTTTTCATGCTTCATTGGTGATCCTTGTTCTGGGCGGTAAGACGGTAGTTGGGTTTACTCCCCGACGCCGTTTATTTTGAGAACTCTCATATTCTTGAGTCTAATTCTTTATTAACAAATTACTTTGAGCTCATGAAAAGTGCACTTGAGTGTTTGTAATATTTACATGGATGTTTATGAATCGGCAAGACGCGCGATTCGATTTATGAAAATTTAGAACCTGTATTTCATTACGCGCTGCCATTTTTTAACATGTACATGGACGCTTACGAATCGGCAAGACGCGCGATTCGTTTTATGAAGATTTAAAACTTGTGTTTCACTACACGCTACCATTTATTGACATTTACATGGAGGCTTACGAATCGGCAAGACGCGCGATTCGATTCAAGATGATTTAAAGCTTGTTGTTTATTGCGCGCAACCATTCCTTGACATTTACATGGAGGCTTACGAATCGGAAAGACACACGATTCGTTTCATGATAATTTAAACCTTGTTATTTATTACGCGCTACCATTTCTTGACATTTTGCATGGTGGCATTCGAATCAGTAAGACGCGCAATTCTCTCCTCGAGCCTATTTCATGTTGTTCATTGTATGCTACCATTCTAGGACATTTGTTTGGTAGTATTCGAGTTGGCAAGTGTGTGATTTATTTCTTGAACTCATATAGTGTTAGTCATTGAAGCACAATTCTTCCATAGTGTTTACTATATATAATATATATATCTGCAAAGTGAGTAATCTATGTTGAAACATTTCAAGAAAACACAAAAGGCCAGAGTTTCTAAATGTAATATTGTATGCTTCTATTATGCATTCTCAAAAAAAGGATTCATACGACTGATTTAAAATTTAGTCAGAATGTAAAGGAAAGTGCTTGAATAAGAAAGTTTTCATTTAATTCATCTTGATTCCCTCATAGGTATCCGGCCATCTTGGGTCATTTTAAACTTCATTCTTAGATTGTTCATGTTTTCAGAATGACTATGCTTAAAATCATAGTCTAGTATTGATTTCAGGAGATATAGGGGGTTATTACAACTTTGGAGGTGGTGTTAATCCGTCCCAAAAGTGGCGGTAAAGTGACGGATATACCACCAGCCGTATTACGAGTCCATTATATCCTATGGAACTCGTAATACGACTGGTGGTATATCCGTCACTTTACCGTCACTTTTGGGATGGATTAACACCTCCTCCAAAGTTGTAATAACCCCCATAATTTTTATATTGTGTGTTCTAACCTTTTTTTTTACTACAGGTCTCCTTCCCAGCTGTTTCCTTCCTAATCCCCTCTTCCCCTCTTGAACTCTCTTAGCCTCTGCGATTTATCTATCGGAGTCTTGGAGCTGTTCAGTGGTGGACGTGTTGGGAACATGCGCAGACCCCGAGGATCTGGTGATTCTGACACTTGAGGGCATCACAGCAGCCACAAGGGGGTGAGTACCGTCACATCCGTCTGAATCTGCGCGCATTCATTGGAGGTGTCTGGGTGGGGGAGGTGGACAGTGGGTTCCCCTAGGCTAGGGCGAGCTTTGTAGGCAAGGACCCTTTGTGAGGCAGGCTAAGTGGCACCCCAACCCCACTAGTAGTAAGAGCCATCTACACCTAGTCAGGCTCCTGTGACCTCCATGTGTACAGCAATCAGGCTTAAGCCTTGTACCCATGTCCCTGTGATTAATTAGGGAACTCTAAGTGCATGGCGTAGTGCAGAGGTCTGTTGTCTCTGTAGTGTCCACCAATGGTAGCAGTATTGCATGCACTGAACATGTCTTTCTTCTTCCCCCCCCTTCTTGTGATCTCCCTGTTCTTGTGTGCATTAGCATCATCAGGTGGAGGAGCAGTACCACCGGAGCAGGAGGGAGCTGCATCCCACTATGCCCTGGAGGGAGAGACAACGGAGTCTGAAGTCACCAGTGGGACGGAGGGCGAGGGGAGTTCCACGGCAGGGACAGGAGCAGAGACCAGTGACACCGACTTCTCCTCTGATGGGAGCTCCCTTGCGGTGGTGGGCCCCTCTGTGCCCACCGCATCTACAGGTACAGCCGCCACCCCCCCTACCAGCACTGCCCTCCCAGCAGCCCCTCAGCGTGTGTCCCGTGGTATCTCACCCAGGAGGGTGGGCATCTCCTTCACCCCAGACACCTCAGGCTCTGCCCCAGTCAACCCTGCTGCCCTCAGTGAGGAGGCTATTGACCTCCTGAGATCCCTCACTATTGGGCAGTCCACCATTCTGAATGCCGTCCAGGGTGTACAGAGGCAGTTGCAACAGACAAATGCATACCTGGAGGGCATTCATTCTGGACAGGCAGCCCAACAGCGACCATTTCAGGCTCTGGCCTCTGCACTGATGGCAGCCATTGTCCCTGTGTCCAGGCTTCCCCCTCCAACTTCCTCCACCCAGACCCATTCCCCAGTACCTCAGCCTATCCCAAGCACACCATCAGATCAGCATGCACACACATCAACACACAAGGGTGGCTCTGGTAAACATTAGCACCACACATCCCACAGGTACTCACAGAAGCATCATACCCATGCACACATGCCAACATCTACTGCCTCCACTGTGTCCCCCTCCTCCACGTCTCCCTCCTCCCTCCCTGTCACATCTCCAATCACACCTGCATGCACTACATCTTCAGCCACTACCTCCATCACCAGCATGCCCATCACCACACACCACTCATGTGCACTCACCACCCCCACTACCATTCACACATCCCCTGTGTCCTCTCCCAGTGTGTCTGTGAGTCCTCCTCCCAAAGTACACAAATGCAGTCAAAAACCCACTCTACAGCCATCCACCTCACAACAGCCTACAGCCCAAGCACCTTCACCCAAAGTCACCAAATGAACACCACCTACAACCACTACCTTTCCCTCCACTCCCAAACCCCCTCCATCTACCCCTCCCAGTGTGTCTAAAAAGCTTTTCTATAACATTTTGACCTTTTCCCTGCACCCCCCCCGTCTGTCCCCTAGGGCCCGCCATTCCAGGTCCCAACCCAGCACCTCAGCCACCACATCACCGGGCACAGCAGGATTTTGGAGTGCGCCAAGCAACAGGGCTGCCAGTGTCCCAAGGAGCGAGGGCAAGGACATTGCCCCACCTCCAAAACAGAAAAACTTGCCCACATCCCAGAGGGAGAAGGCCGAAACACCTGCCACCAAGGGCTCAGGCAAGACAATTGTTGAAAGTGGCAAGACAGCTGCGCCATCATCCAAGGTGGGGAAGGGCCTGAAAAAGAAAGGCAAGTCAACGTCACCGCCAACCTGCACGGCGGAAGAGACCGCCACCGGACACCGCCGCCAGCACCCCAGATACTGAGCCATTCACCAGCACTGCAGACACTGTGCCCTTCACCAGCACCGCAGTCAGTGAGCCCACCACCAGCACCGCCGTAACTGACACCGCCGCCAGCACCGCAGTCAGTGAGCCCGCCACCAGCACCGCCGTTACTGACACCGCCGCCAGCACCGCAGTCAGTGAGCCCGCCACCAGCACCGCCGTTACTGACACCGCCGCCAGCACGGCAGTCAGTGAGCCAGCCACCAGCACGGCAGTCAGTGAGCCAGCCACCAGCACGGCAGTCAGTGAGCCAGCCACCAGCACCGCAGTCAGTGAGCCAGCCACCTGCACCGCAGTCAGTGAGGCCGACACCAGCATCACCACCACAATGACCGCCGCAAGCACTGCCGCTACTGACCCCACCGCCAGCACCCCCACGACATCCTGAGCCAGTGGCACCACCGCAGACATGGCTGCCATCCCCAGTGGTCATTCATACGAGGCTGGTGGTCAGTTCCAGGGGCCTGGGCAGCTTGCATGTTGCACCACCATTAGTGGAGTGTCACATCCGCTACCTCAGTCCGTGGCAGGATGAAGCACTCTTGGCACCAAGCCCCCTCCAGAACCAGTGGAGAAAGGCATCCACTACCTCAGTCCTTGGCAGGATGAAGCACTCTGGGCACAAAGCCCCCTCCAGAACCAGTGGAGAAAGGCATCCACTACCACAGTCCTTGGCAGGATGAAGCACTCTGGGCACAAAGCCCCCTCCAGAACCAGTGGAGAAAGGCATCCACTACCACAGTCCGTGGCAGGATGAAGCACTCTTGGCACCAAGCCCCCTCCAGAACCAGTGGAGAAAAGCATCCACTACCTCAGTCCTTGGCAGGATGAAGCACTCTGGGCACAAAGCCCCTTCCAGAACCAGTGGAGAAAGGCATCCACTACCACAGTCCTTGGCAGGATGAAGCACTCTGGGCACAAAACCCCCTCCAGAACCAGTGGAGAAAGGCATCCACTACCTCAGTCCTTGGCAGGATAAAGCACTCTGGGCACAAAGCCCCCTCCAGAACCAGTGTAGAAAGGCATCCACTACCTCAGTCCTTGGCAGGATGAAGCACTCTGGGCACCAAGCCCCCTCCAGAACCAGTGGAGACTGTTATTCACTTGAGAGACTGTGGCTTTGCACTCCCCAGGATAAAGCAGTGGGCAAACCACCCACTGGAGAGACTTGAGAGACTGTGGCTTTGCACTCCCCAGGATAAAGCAGTGGGCATGGAGCACCCTCGTGGAGCTGGCGTCGTGCACTCATCCGGCTGAGGTGCCCCACTTCCCTTCCCCCTGAGGTGCCTGTTTCATTTCGATCTGATGCCCCTGCAGTGTTCTCTCCATTTCGATCGGGTATCGAGTGTGGGCCTCGCCCATGCATTTTGGGCCCAGTGGTCCACGGACTATAATTGGTGCAGTACCTGGACTTGAATTGTTGGTGTACATAATTGTTTATAGTGTATATGCATTTTTGACTAATGGATTTTTCTTGATTACAATGGTTACAATCATTTCCTTTTGTCCTTGCGTTCTTCCAGGGGGGCTGGGGGTGTAAATGTAATGTTGCAGCATGTAATTGTGTGTATGGTGTTGTGGGTGAGGGTGGGGGTGGGGGTGTTGCGTGTTGTGTGTGTGTGTCACACTCTTTTCCCTCCCCCCTCCCCTGTGTTGTAGGTGCAGTACTAACCGTGGTCGTTGCTGCCGTCGTTCGTGCTCCTGGTAGAGGAGCAGGAAGCCTATCGCAGGGAGGATTTGGAGTTCAGTCCTGTTTCTGCCGTGTTTATGTTCGTGTTTAATCAGCCCCAGAAAAGGTGGCGGATTAGCCTCTCATAATAGTGTGGGCGGTACATTTCTTCCATCTGTCTGTTGGCGGTGACCGCCATGCTGTTTGTTTGTACCGCCGTGGCGGTCGGAGTGTTAAAGTGGCTGTCTATGTTGGCGGTTTCCACCATGGTCATAATCCCATTTTTTTTTCCGCCGGCCTATTGGCGGTTTTACCGCTGCGTTACCACCAACCGCCAGGGTTGTAATGAGGGCCTATATGTCAAAGGATTTACACATGTATCTGGTTGACTCTAAGTTATCTGATCCCAGGGACCTGGGAGAGGCAACTGATGAATGTTTGGGAATCACGGTTTCCAACAAACACCAGGGGGGTGATCAGAAGAAAGGTGGACAAGGTCCCCCCCAGGGGAAAGCCCAAGGGAAATAAGATAAAAAGTCAAAGGAGTCCACACATGAGCCACACAAGCCTGCACAGGTGGAGCCCTGAGTCATGCCACTTCTAATGGGAGGGGGCATCAGAGAAAGCACTTTGATCAGGCTCAGGCAGGGAATTTCTAGGAACTTGCAAAGGTGGGGAAGTGTTTTGACTGTTTCCAGCCAGGACACAAAAGAAGATATGCTGTCTGCTCCAGATGTGGGAAGTCCCAAGGGATTGCTAGTGTAGATGAGGAGGTGGAAGTTGGTCCAGAGGTAGGGTCAGGATATATAGAGGTTAGCTTAGTGTCCATGGGAGGAGTGGATGTTGCAGCCCTGGCCACCTTACTTCCAAGCATCGAGAAGTACAGGCAGAGACCTAAAGCCAATGAGGCTGTGGTGGAGGCTCTGAGAGATACAGGATCCAGTGTGACTATGGTCACAGAGAAACTGGTCTCTCCGGAGCAGATCCTACTTGATATATTCCTCCATCTCATGACATGGTGAGCTTGGAATGGGGAGGTGTTACTTGCCCTAAAAAGGTAGTTGTGTCTCCTGCCCTCCCAGTGGAGTGTCTACTGAGAAATTATCTAAAAGCATCTGAGTGATTAAAGGTGAACAGAATGATCCATTCGCAGATGCTTGACCTCCCTGAATGGGTGTGTGCTTTCTCCAGGTCACAGGCTGCTCAACAGGGAAGTGCTGGACTCTTAGACCCTTGAATAATGGGCCAAAGCCCCAGAAGAAAGAGAAAGGGCACAGAGTCCGAGGAGCCAGCCCAAAGAACTCCAGAGGTGCAGGCAGAATTGCAAGGAACAGGTGGACCCACCAGGAAAGATTTATATCTGGGGCAAAGACAGTGTCCCACTCTTGAGGGCCTAAATTAGACTGTCTCCAGGCAAGAGGAGAGTGATGTCAGTGGATCCCATAGGGTTTACTGAGAGGAGGGAGTCTTCTATACTGAGGCAAAGGACCCCAAATCAGGGGCAACCAAGCCAGTGGTCATCCCCCAAAGTACAGGGAATTCCTCCTCACCTTAAGCCATGAAATCCCCTTTGCGGACATTTGGGTCAGGCAATGACCTGGAATAGGCCGGTCAACCTATTCTATGGGCCAAACATGTCTGCCAAAGTGAAGGAGTTCTGCAGCTCCTGTGTCACATGGCAGACCAGTGGCAAGACAAGGGCCAAGCCAAAGGCCCCTTTATTACCACTGCTGGTGGTTGGGACTCTATTTGAGAGGGTGGGGATTGATTGTGTTAGTATCCTGGAACCACCAACTGCCTCAGGCAACAAATACATTTTGGGGGTAGTGGACCAGGCCATGAGGCATCATGAGGCAACACCCCTCAGAACAGCCACTACTCCCAGAGTGGCTAGGGCACTGCGTGGTGTGTTCACCGGAGTGAGTTTCCCAAATGAGGTGGTCTTAGATAGGGGCACAAACTTTGTCTACCTATCTGAAGGTGAAATAGGTTGAAGGTGGTGTTACTTACAAGTTTACCACCCCATATCATCCCCAGACTAAGGGTCTGATGGGAAAATTTAACAGGACCCTGAAGGGCATGATTATGGGTTTGTCTGACAAGCTCAGGAGGAGGTATGATGTCTTCCTCCCATGCTTGCTGTTTGCTTATAGAGAGGTGCCCCAAAAGGGGGTTGGCTTCAGCCCCTTTGAATTACTGTTTTGACACCCTGTAAGAGGCCCATTGTGTTTGGTTAGAGAGTCTTGGGAGAAACCTCTCATGGAATCCAAGCAGAATGTGCTTGGCTATGTACTAGTCGTGTGGTCTCAATGGAGAGCACAAGCAGCAACCTGGAGGCCAGCCAAGAGCATCCAGGTCAGTTGGTGTGGGAGTTGGTGCCTGCAGCTCTCAGGGCCCCCCAGGCCAAGTGGACTGGGCCCTACCCAATTCTAAAGAAAAAGGGTGAGGTTACCTACATGGTAGACCTTGGCACCCCCAGTAATCCCCACCCGATCCTGCATGTGAACAGGCGTACACCCCTCCAAGACAGGGCAGGCATGATAATGCTTATGGTCACAGATGAGGGAAGAGAGGAGGAGAGTGAGCCTCTGCCAAACGTCCTCTCTACCAAGGTGCAAGATGAGTCAGTGGAGGGAGTTGTACTCTCTCCCAAGCTGATAGGCCAGCAGCAAAAAGACCTTAAGTCAGGGTTGAAACTGTTTGCTGGGCTGTTCTCTCTGACCCCTGGACTTACCACTTGATGTGTCCATGACATTGACACTGGTGACAGCTTACCTTTCAAAAACAAGTTGTACAGTTTGTCTGACCAGGTCAGAGCCAACAGCAAGGCAAAGGAGGCTAAGATGTTGGAGCTAGGGGTAATCCCCAAGGTGGGAAGAGGAAGTTGAGATTCTGTGTAGACTACATAGGTTTGAATGCAGTCACTAAGATTGATGCTCACCCAGTACCTAAAGCTGAGGAGCTCATTGATAGTTTGGGGCTGCCAAGTTCCTGAGCACCTTTGACCTGACTTCAGAATACTGACAGATTGCCCTTAATCCAGGAGCCAAGGAGAGGTCAGCATTTTCCACCCTAGATGACCACGTTCTATTCAAGCTGATACCATTTGGTTTAAAAAATGCTCCTGCCACCTTCCAAAGGTTCATGAACAGAGTCTTGTCTGAGTTGGAATCCTTCTGTGCAGCGTATCTTGATGATATTGCTGTGTTCAGTTTCACCTTGGAGGATCACCTGGTCCGCCTGAGGAAGGTGCTTCAGGCCCTGTAACAAGCAGGCCTGACTATCAAGGCAAGCAAATGCCAGATAGGGCAGAGTTCAGTGGTGTACCTGGGCCACCTTGTGGCTGGAGGCCATGTACAGCCTCTCCAGCCCAAAATCCACATCATCCTTGATTGAGAAGCTGCTAAAACTCAGACTCTGGCCAGGTCCTTTCATGGCCTGACTGTGTATTACGGAAGATGTGTCAGGAACTATGGGCCCATTGTCGCCCCAGAACTCACATCCAAAAAGCAGCCCAAAAAGGTAATTTGGACCTCAAAGTATCAGAATGCCGCTAAGCTGCTTATCCAAAACCCTAAATCACCAATCACAATACATAACATTATTATTTCTTACAGAAACTGTAGAAAATACAAAACTTAGAAACATCAAAAATACAAACTAATTATTTAATAAAACAATTAGTACAATTTAAAATAGTACCCACCCAAAAACTTCAAAAAACTCAACAACCCCAAACATTTAAAAAAATTGAAACAATGAATAAATTAGAAAATGCAAAACAAAGGTAAAATATAAAAACACAAATATTAAAATTAACATTGTAAAATCCAAACTAAAATGTAAATAAAACAATGAATAAGTTAATTAAAAAAAAAAATATTTTAAAAAAAGTACATTCTCAAAAGCCACATATAGCTCAACAAACTAAGGACAAAACATGATTCTACATGATTATACATGTAATTTTAAAAAAATCAATCTTTGAAAAAAAAAATTAATTAGTGCAGCTTAATAAACCTCAAAATACTCAACGACTAAACAACAAACAGCGTAAATGAAATTCAAATATATTTCTTAAAAGCAAATAAAAAATATAGAAATATACACAAAAAATAATTAATACAGTTTTAAAAACTCCTCACCTAAATCCTTTGTAGAAAACCAATACTAAAAGACAAAATAATATAAATAATGTTTAAAAAAACAAATAAAACATGAACAAATAAAAGATTAACAGAAATAAATGTTAAAGATAAAACTTATTTAAATAAATATGTAACCTTGTGACCGAGTAACCTGTCCCTCTTGCTACAAGTGCCATAAGAGATAATGCATTCTAATAATGCAGAAGGGGAAACCGTCACGTTTGTGACAGGGTAACCCATCCAACAAACTTTAAATCAGGCTCAATGTCAATTATTGCTTTATTATATTGATTAATTTTGAAATGCTTGCCAAGAAATTAAGGCGGTCATTCCAACCTCGGTGGTAAAAGGCGCTTACTGCCAGACAGAAGACCGCCATAACACCGCTGCGGTCGCGGTAAACCGCCACGGTCATTCTGACCCACAACAGGCAAACCGCCAAAATACCGACATCCACAAAAGTCCGCCACACCAAAGGTCAGCGATAAACTGGCGATGACCAAACCTCCACCGTCACGCCAACAGAAATATGCCCCTGCCATTACGACCCACGAATCCACGCGGCGGTCTTTCAACCGCGGTATTCTATTGGCGGTACACACCGCCGCGGTCGAAATACACATACTTGTGCAAAACACTACCACATTGAACTATTCGAAATACACACACCTGATACACATACACACACCACTCCCACACACCCAATACAATATAAAACACACACCCACATCACCCACACACCCCTACGACCAGAAATTCTGAGAGAAGGCGAGAGAGAGACACCACAGTCAACTACCAAGCATCCACAGGCACACAATACCAATACCCACAGAACTTCCACGCACCTCACACAACACACCACTAAATAGCACCCCACCTATCACTACACACTCCACCCCACACATCATCCACACCACCCCATGGCACCTCAAAGACACCCCAGGTTCTCAGATGCTGAACTCAGGGTCATGGTGGAGGAAATCGTACGAGTAGAGCCCCAGCTGTTCGGGACACAGGCGCAGCACACCACCATTGCCAGGAAGATGGAGCTATGGAGCAGAATAGTCGACAGGGTCAACGCTACGGGACAGCACCCAAGAAATAGGGACGACATCAGGAAGCGGTGGAACGACCTACGGGGGAAGGTGCGTTCCATGGTATCAAGGCACAACATCGCGGTACAGCGGACTGGCGGCGGACCCCCACCTCCTCCCCCAGATTTTACAACATGGGAGGAGCAAGTCTTGAACATCCTGCATCCTGAGGGCCTCGCAGGAGTCGGTCGAGGAATGGACTCTGGTAAGTCTCATCTTCACTACTTCATCCCCCCCACCCCACCTGCATGCCAACTCATACCCCCACCCTCACCCTCACCCCCATCACAACTACCCCTTGCAAATGTCTCACCATCACAACCCACCCATCCCAAAACTTAGCCCTGCATGCGGCCCCAAAGCATGGACACCCATCACCAAAGCATGCCAAATGCACATACCCATCACCCCCCCCCCCCCAAACACCGTCACAACAGCCCACACAAAGGAATGCCAGCACTGGGGTACACGGGCACCCACCCATTGCACGCCATTGGCACACACAGAAGCAATAACCGTACTTTTATACCCATGCAGGACCCGAACGCCAGGTCACCGCGCAGGAGGGTCCCCAAATGTCCCCTCCACCCCCAGAAGAGGCCCACAGTGATGACAGCAGCTCTGTCTCCCTGGATCTAGATGACCAGCCCGGTCCATCGGGGACCTCGGGACAGTCGGTTCCCCTCAGACAGGCACAGGCCACTGCAGACCTTCCCCCCTCTGGGAACACCAGCCCAGCACCCACCCAGCGGGCCCATACCTCTGTCCCCAGGACACGTCAATCAGCGTTGTGTCCACCACTACAGGGAACCCAGGCTAACCCACCACCCCAACAACAGCAGGGACCTGGGGGCAGTGGTAGTGGGCACACGGTCCAGGGGACGGAGGCCCAAGGAAACAGGGGAACTGGGAGGGCAGCTGTGCGACAGGGGGGGGACAGGCCAAGGGAACCCACTCTCCACGAGGCCCTCTTCTCCATCATGGGAGCATACCACCGCTCCCAGGAGACGATGGCGACGGTCCTGTCCAGGTTTCAGGAAATCCAGCTTCTGCAGGAGCAACAGTATATGGGGTTCAGGGAGGAACTGAGAAACATCAGTACCGCCATTGGTACCATCGTAGTGGCCCTGAATGAGTTAATCACCACATTGTGGACCACTGTGGCACCTCAAAGGGCCCCTGACACTAGCATGGACCAAGAACTGGCTACCACCTCCGCCGGCGCTAGTCGAAAGGAGGCCCCGACAGAAGACCAACAGGCCACCAGAATCCCACCCCCTGCAGAAGGAGAACCACCCCGCAAGCGTGCCCTGAGATCCAGGAAGAAGACAGAGTAACATGTCAAGACCCCCGCCAGCAAAGGATACCGCCCTGATTGTCATCCCACTGTCCCACATTGTCACCCTGTCCAACCTTAAACTGCCCCGGCTCCACTTCCCACAGGCATTTGAACAATGCACCTGTGAACCTGATAGTCTGGACTCTGCCATGGACAATCCTCCACCATCACCCCTCACCGATTTGCAACCACCCATCCAAATTAGAGCACTTGAATAAACACACATATTGCACATAAACAATCTGGAGTCTGTCTGTGATTTTAACAAATGTATTAGACATGATAGTGCCAAAATTGTTATTCACATTGTGATGCCAACAAACCGCTGTCACACAGCTGTAGTCCATGGGGAAACAAAGCAGATGTCACGCAGTGGGGCCCACAGCTCTGAAAACAGAAGGGAAAGTCACAACACAGTTACCATACACTGGGGGAAAAAGTCAGACAGTAGAGAGGTAGGAGTCTTTAAGTAAATGTTAAATGCCGGGGTGTACTCTTACCTGTGTGTCACTGAAAATATTGCTCTATTACTGTGTTCCTGTTGTCTATGTCGTCCTCTCCGGCTTCCTCTTCTTCACTCTCCACAGGCTCCACAGCTGCTACAACACCACCATCTGGACCATCCTCCTGCAGAAAAGGCACCTGGTGGCGCAAAGCCAGGTTGTGAAGCATACAGCAGGCCACGATGATCTGGCACACCTTCTTTGGTGAGTACATTAGGGATCCACCTGTTATATGGAGGCACCTGAACCTGGCCTTCAGGAGGCCGAAGGTGCGTTCGATCACCCTCCTAGTCCTCCCATGGGCCTCATTGTAGCGTTCCTCTGCCCTGGTCCTGGGATTCCTCACTAGGGTCAGTAGCCATGACAGGTTGGGGTAACCAGAGTCCCCTAATAGCCACACACGGTGCCTCTGGAGTAGACCCATCACATAAAGGGATGCTGCTATTCCGCAGGATGTAGGCGTCATGCACTGAGCCAGGGAACTTGGCATTAACATGGGAGATGTACTGGTCTGCCAAACAGACCATCTGTACATTCATCGAATGATAACGTTTCCTGTTCCTGTACACCTGTTCACTCCTGCTGGGGGGTACCAAAGCCACATGTGTCCCATCAATGGCACCTATGATGTTGGGGATATGTCCAAGGGCATAGAAATCACCCTTCACTGTAGGCAAATCCCCCACTTCAGGGAAAATGATGTAGCTCCTCATGTGTTTTAGCAGGGCAGACAACACTCTGGACAACACCTTGGAAAACATAGGTTGAGACATCCCTGATGATATGGCCACTGTGGTTTGAAATGACCCACTTGCTAAGAAATGGAGTACTGACAGCACCTGCACTAGAGGGGGGATCCCTGTGGGTTGGCGGATGGGTGACATCAGGTCTGCCTCCAGCTGGGCACACAGTTCCTGTATAGTGGCTCGGTCAAGCCTGTATGTCAGTATGACATGTCTTTCCTCCATTGTCAACAGGTCCACCAGCGGTCTGTACACGGGAAGATTCCTCCATCTCCTCGCATTGCCCAGCGGACGGTGCCTAGGAAGGACAACAGCGAGCACAGAGTCAATCAACCCACAGGTACGTTCCCACAGCTTGCACACAACATGATTCACTATGCATTGAATGGTTTGTATGAGTGTTGAGGAAAGGCCTAGGTATGTGTGACGCGGTAGAAATTAAGCCATGTGGACCCTTGAAATGGCGGCTGCCTGACCTGTGAAGTGTGACAGTGGGATGTGAGGTCAATGAGCTGGCGTGGCACACCGTGGCGGTAGGCGGTCGAAGACCGCGGCGCAAAGCCGCATTGGTTAACATAGAACCCTTTGGGTTTCACAAGCCAATGACGATGTGCGCCGGCGGTCGCGATACGCACCGCCGCGGTACGCACCACCGCGGGCGTGACCGCCATTTTCTATCTACTTCATCACTCCATACCTGATCTTCCACAGGAGAGGACCTACACTGCAAGTGCTGCTGTGACCTCGGTCTGGAAGAGACAATGGCTGCTGCGACTGGGGAAAGGGCCCCTGCCTTCACTTCTGAAGAATTGGAGAAACTCATGGATGGGGTCCTCCCCCAGTATGCGCTACTCTACGGTCCTCCAGACCAACAGGTAAGTACACTGGGACCATGCTTTGTGAGCAATGGCTGGGTTGAGTCGGGTGGATGAAAGATGGTGGGGAGGGGAGCGATTGAGGCATGCATCAGACGACAGATGAGAGCATTGGCCACATGGCAAGGGTGGGGATGGGGGGCCACTCACATCAAGCATGCAGAAGGTGATGAATTTTTTTCTCCCCCTGTACATGTCACACAGGTCAGCGCCCACCAGAAAATCGCTATTTGGCGTGCCATCGCCAAGGACGTCCGGACCCTGGGGGTCCACAACAGACGGGGCACCCACTGCCGGAAGAGGTGGGAGGACATCCGACGCGGGAGCAGGAAGACGGCGGAGGCTCTGCTGGGGATGGCCTCCCAACGTAGGAGGGGTGCCAGTCGTCAATTGACCCCCTGATGTCCCGGATCCTGG
This sequence comes from Pleurodeles waltl, assembly GCF_031143425.1. Lineage (NCBI taxonomy): Eukaryota > Metazoa > Chordata > Amphibia > Caudata > Salamandridae > Pleurodeles > Pleurodeles waltl. The sequence continues at coordinate 347,967,373 of NC_090442.1, forward strand.
CGGTGGCCTACCCCGATTTGGATGGGCGCGTGAGGACATCACAGCAGACACAAGGGGGTGAGTACACTCTCATTCTGGTGACTTTGCGCGCAGTGGAGGTGTCTGGGTGGGGGAGGTGGGCTGTGGGTATCTCTAGGCCAGGGCGATTTCTGTAGGCTAGGCCCCTCCGTAAGGCATGGCCCTGTGCCCCCGCCCCCCACCTCTGTAGGGTGCCAAGTACAGCTATTCATGGCCCTGTGTCATCTATGTGTGCAGTTGTCGTCCATAGGCTTGTAGGCCATGTCCCACTGATTGAGTAGTGGACCCCAAGTGCGCAGCGTAGTGCAGGGGCCTTCTGTGTCTGTCCTTCCCGCCAACGGTAGCGGTAATCCATGCACTCAACATGTCTTTCTTTCTCCCCCCTCCCTTTTTTGTGGTCTTCCTGTTCATGTGTGCATTAGCATCATCAGGCGGAGGAGAAGTGGCATCGGAGCACGAGGGAGCTGCATCTCACATGGCCATGGCGGGCCATGCAACTGACTCGGATTTCACCAGTGAGACGGAGGGCGAGGGGAGCTCCACAGCGGGGACTCGTGCTGATGTCAGTGGCAGCGACTCGCCCTCTGAAGGGAGCTCCCTTGTGGTGGCGGCAACATCCGTGCCCCCCTCAACAACAGGTACAGCCGCCACCCAGCGCACCAGCACCGCCCCCCCAGCAGCCCCTCAGCGTTTGCCCCGTGCCCGCTCACCCAGTAAGGGGGGCATCTCCTTCGCCCCAGGCACCTCAGGCCCTGCCCCTGTCACCCCTGCTGCCCTCAGTGAGGAGGTCATTGACCTCCTGAGGACCATCATTGTTGGGCAGTCTACCCTTTTGAATGCCATCCAGGGTGTAGAAACGGAGGTGCACCGGAGTAATGCATACCTGGAGGGCATTCATTCGGGTCAGGCTGCCCATCAGCGATCGTTCAACGCTCTGGCCTCAGCACTGACGGCAGCAATTGTCCCTGTCTCTAGCCTCCCCCCTCCAACTTCCTCCACCCTGACCCAATCCCCTGTACCTCTGCCTATCCCAGACACACCGACAGACCAGCCTGCACACACCTCAACACCCAAGGGAAGCTCATCCAGACATAAGCACCACACATCACACAAGCATTCACACAAGCAACATCCACATGCAGATACACCAACACCCACTGCCTCCACTGTGTAACCCTCCTCCTCGTCTCCCTCCTCCTTCCCTGTCACGTCTCCACTCACACTTGCATGCACAACATCTTCAGCCACTAAGTCCATCACCAGCACACCCACCAGAACACTCCGCACACGTGCAGTCACCACCCCCACTACCATTTACACGTCCCCTGTGTCCTCTCCTAGTGTGTCTGTCACCCCCTATTCCAAACCACACAAACGCAGGCAGCCACCCACCCAACAGCCATCCACCTCACGACAGCCTCCAGCCCAAGCACCTGCACCCAAAGACACCAGACTTCACACTCTTGCAACCACATCCTCTTCCTCCACTCCCATACCCACTACACTTAGCCGTCCCTCTCTTTCCAAATTGATTTTCCTTTCCAAACTTGACCTCTTTCCAACAACTCCCCCACCCCGTCCATCGAATAAGACTGCAATCAGCACCTCAGCCACCACCAAACCAGGACCTACCAAGACTGTTGTCCAAGGACTGTAGAGTCCCCCACCCTCAAGGGCAACTAGTTCTGTAAGGACCCAAGGCACGGCCAGCCCACCCCGGAAAAACACCTAAAGATCACCAGTGCCCGGCGCGAGAGGCCAAGGACACCAGGGACCAAAATCCCTACCCTGGCTCCGCCTGGAAGTGGGGTGCCACCTGGCACACCGCCAAAGGTGGGAAAGGGCTACAGACGACCAGGGAAGGGTGGGGAGGGCAGCACGCCCGACAAGTCCGGCAGCAGGCCAGCTGCCCAGGAGGGCCCCACCAGCCCCATCCCAGGTGTGCAGGAGGGCCCCGCCAGCCACAGCCCAGCTGACCCGGAGGGCCCCACCAGCCACAGCCCAGCTGCCCAGGAGGGCCCCGCCAGCCACGGCCCAGCTGCCCAGGAGGGCCCCGCCTGCCACAGCCCAGCTGGGCAATGAAGGAGCGCCAGCCACAGCCCAGCTGCCCAGGAGGGCCCCGCCAGCCACAGCCCAGCTGCCCAGGAGGGCTCCGCCAGCCACAGCCCAGCTGGGCAATGAAGGAGCGCCAACTCAAGCACCGCTGAACAGGGCAAGGACCGCTGAACAGGGCAAGGACCGCCAAGGCAAGCACCGCTGAACAGGGCAAGGACCGCCAAGGCAAGCACCACTGAACAGGGCAAGGACCGCTGAACAGGGCAAGAACCGCCAAGGCAAGCACCGCTGAACAGGGCAAGGACCGCCAAGGCAAGCACCGCTGAACAGGGCAAGGACCGCCAAGGCAAGCACCGCTAAACTGGGCCCTTCATCTCAAGCACCGCTGCACTGGGCCCTTCATCTCAAGCACCGCTGCACTGGGCCCTTCATCTCAAGCACCGCTGCACAGGGCACCGCCGTCTCAAGCACCGCTGAACAGGGCCCTTCATCTCAAGCACCGCTGAACAGGGCCCTTCATCTCAAGCACCGCTGCACTGGGACCTTCATCTCAAGCACCGCTCCTCTGGGCCCTTCATCTCAAGCACCGCTGAACAGGGCCCTTCATCTCAAGCACCGCTGAACAGGGCCCTTCATCTCAAGCACCGCTGCACTGGGACCTTCATCTCAAGCACCGCTCTGCTGGGCCCTTCATCTCAAGCACCGCTGCACTGGGCCCTTCATCTCAAGCACCGCTGAACAGGGCACCGCCGTCTCAAGCACCGCTGAACAGGGCCCTTCATCTCAAGCACCGCTGAACAGGGCCCTTCATCTCAAGCACCGCTGCACTGGGACCTTCATCTCAAGCACCGCTCCGCTGGGCCCTTCATCTCAAGCACCGCTGAACAGGGCCCTTCATCTCAAGCACTGCTGAACAGGGCCCTTCATCTCAAGCCACCCACTGTATGGACTTGAGAGACTGTGGCTTTGCACTCCCCAGGATGGTACAGTGGGCAAGCCACCCACTGTATGGACTTGAGAGACTGTGGCTTTGCACTCCCCAGGATGGGACAGTGGCCATGGAGGCCCCTCGTGGATCTGGCGTTGTGTACTCATGTGGCTGAGGTGCCCCCTTTCCTTCCCCCTGAGGTGCCTGTAGTTTTTCTATCTCATGCCCCTGCAGTGTTCTCTACGTTGGTGTCAGGTATCCTGTGTGGGCCTTGCCCATGTGATTTGGGCCCAGTGGTCCACTGACAATGACTGCTACAATTATCGGACTTTTAATATTTATGTATATATTAGTTTTAAATGTGTGATATTTTTATATGCCGATAATACAATATATTCAACTGTTTATGATCATTTCATTTTGTCTTTGCATTCTTCCCGGGGGGTTTGGGGGTTGTAACAGTGATGTATTGCTATGCATTGATGTGTGTGTTGTAGTGGGTGAGGGTGGTGGTGGGTGTGTAGCGTATGTGTGCCCGTAATATTTTCTCCTCCCCCCTCCCCTGTGTCGTAGGTGCAGTACTCACCGTAGTCTTCTGCGCCGGCGTTCGTGCTCCTGGTAGAGGAGCAGGAATACAATAGCTGGTAGGATGTGTAGTTCGGGTTCCATGCTGTCCAGATTCCTCGTGGGGTGTATGGAGGTGAGCGTTTTCCGTTTGAAATGTCTGTTTCCGCCGTGTTTTTATCGGCGGGGCTACCGCCCCGGAAAAGGTGGCGGATTGGTGGGTTGTGATAGGGTGGGCGGTACATTGACTCCCGCCTGTCTGTTGGCGGTGACAGCCGCGCTGTTTGTTTTTCCCGCCGTGGCGATCGGAGAGTTAAAGTGGCGGTCTCTGTTGGCGGTTTCCGCCAGGGTCAGAATTCAATTTTTTAAACCGCCAGCCTGTTGGCGGGTTAGCCGCCGCTTTAACACCGACCGCCAGGGTTGGAATGACCCCCTAAGTCTTGGGGCTCAATAATTAACGTTCGATTCAAATTTACGTCAACGGATCTGGTCTTTTTTTTTATACTTACCATGACCCGCCTTTTGACTCCTGGCCTAAAAAGAGCCAGTTTTGAAATTATTTTTGTATATCTAACTATTAAACTAACCACTCTTTCTGGGTAACCACTCATATTAAGAAGCTTTACTGAAGTCATGTATATATTATAAGCATTACATGAATTTGATTTATCTCAGCCTATGAAGGTAGTAACTCCTGTAAACCACTATAAGGGGCATAATTAAGAGCTCCTAGTGCCATCGGAGTGTCACCTTTCGTGACTCAGTCATCCCCAAACCTGTGTCCCACGGACAGTAACAGCCATCATGAAACCCCCACTCCAGGTATCAAAGTCGCAACTCGAAATCCCTGACAATGATGGACCGGCACCAGTGGCAGAGGGCAAACTGTGCCAAGGGTGCAGACATAAAGGGGTAGGATGCATGGGAGGGTTGGTGTGGGCCAGTGGCATGAGGCTGCTGGGGATATGTCTGACCAGGATACCATCTCCCAAGTCTTGGGAGCCTACCAACAATCCCAAGGCATGATAGGCCAGGTACTTGCCATGATGGGGGAGATCAAGCAGCTGCAGAGGGACACCCACCAGTGATGCAACAGTGGGAGACCCATAATGCCCAGGTGGCTGTCATAGCAGGGGTGCTGATAGACATCAACACCACCCTGAACAGGGAACGTCTACAACCTCAGACCTCTTCCCTTAACTAAGTTACACTAGCCCCTTCAACATCTGTGGCAGCCAGTTGAAAGGAGGCTCTGCAAGGGGAAGGACATGCCTCAGACACCCCTGCCTCTGTAGCTGAAGAACCTCCTGCAAGTGTGGATATCCACCCAACCATCCAGGAGGTGCAGATGGCAAGACAACAACCACTGCCACAAAGTAACCCTTTTTTGTGACCCAGATGCACCCTGTTGACTTTTGTACAACCACTTTCCAATTTACCAGGATAGTAGGACACTGTACTTGGGACTTCAAATGTTGTAACTGCTACTCTAATGACAGCATCCACCTTGCTGATTCATTCACTGTTGAACATTATTTCTTTGCTCACGTTCATTCACATTCATCCTAATCTCCTGTACACATGTAAATAAACACAACTAATACACTATCTAAGGGTGATAGTCATTTTACATCAATGTGAGTAGTTTCATTTGAAATATATACCATGCTCATTATTGACTCATAAGAGGGAATTGTGAGGAAGGACATGTTACAGGTAGTGTCATGCTGGGGATCAAAACCAACATAATGACTCAAGTGGGCAATCACCAATCTTTATTCATTACATTGTGCAGCAAATAGGCTAACCAAATGTCAGGAATGTCATAGTCAAGTATGTCTAAACATGTATTGCCCCTGCCTAGGTGTCAGTAAATAACATCTCACAAATCACTTAAGTAATGGCCACGTCAGACTGTGTCCCTCTGAATAGGCTCACAGACGGTAGAAATTGTTATCAGCTAAGCCCTTATCACATACCTATACCATCCCTACCAGATCAACATACCCCATAATATAGACAGAGGACAGTACAACAGTCCGTAGTTAGAGAACCTCCCACTTACAATGGTCATCCATCTATAGGAATACTACTCACCTGTGTCAGTGTTGACACACATGTACAGTGGCCTGCAATGTGGAAACTCAATGACAGCTACATACATGTCAAACAGGATCATTGTCAATACATTGTGAAGGCTGAGTGAATGGATTGCACAGGAAGACTTGTGTCAAAGATACATGATCACACATATGACACCATTGGACCTACAAACCACGGCAAACAGGTCTATTGTATAGAACAGATCTCTGCCTTCCCACTGTCCTGACAGCCTCAGCATGGAACTCACACACCCCAAAACTATTTAACACAGTACCTTTATCAATTCATTTCCACTTCACATGTCAGACCAGCTAAAGCCACCTGTCATTGACACAACTCAGAAATGTCCACATGAGGATGGGATTATGAAACAAGGAGTGTAGGCAGATAAAGGCTTACCCAACTTAGAAAAATCTGTAGCAAATATTGTCATCTCTCAAATTGTGCATTTTGACTGCCCCAGACAAAGGAGATCCAATCTATATTTGCCTGAAAACCTGTGCAGTATACTGCAAAGCATCAAATAACCTGTCTTACGGTCACACAGAGACCCTTCTCAAACAATCCTGATATCCACACTACCCCACAGAGTCAGTGAAATTATAGACCATCACATACTAACACTCAGGTAAAGTACTGATTGATGAGATCTGCCTGCATGTCTCCACCTTCATCCTCATCACTGTCATCCTCACTTGGCATTTCTGCATTCTCTCCCAGTGGAATTGCTAGCTCCCCCTTGCCTGGGATGTATGGGATCTGTCACCTCAAGGCAAATTTGTAGAGCTTGCAGCAGGCCATGATGATCTGACAAACTTTAGTGGGTGAGTAGAGGGGGGCCACCAAACTTATTGATGCTGCTGAAGCTTGCCTTCAGGTGCCCAAAAGCCCACTCAACAGCATGCCATGACCTTCCATGGGCCTCGTTGAAGGGGATTTTCCCTGGCCTAGTTGTGTTCCTCACTGGTGTTAACAACAAAGGATGGTTTGGGTAGGCAGAGCCCCCTGTAAGAAATCATGACATTTTTGCAAACATGAGTCCAGGGCATCATCACATTTGGCAGCAGACATAGCATACAAACACACATGACATATGTAACATACCAACCAGCCAGGCCCTCTCTGGGTACTGTTGTCTCATCAGCCTCGGGATAGCGCTGTTCTGCATGATGAAGGCATCATGGACTGAACCTGGGTACCATGCACACACTTCGGAAATGTAGAGGTCCACCAAACAGACTACTTGGACATTTATGGAGTGGAAGTTCTTCCTGTTCCAATAGATTTGTTCAATGACATGTAGGGGAACTAAGGCTACAATAGTTTACACTGCATGTTGGATGTGTGACAAACCCAGAACTCTGCCTTCTCATGGGTAAAATTCTCACATTTTAGAAATCGGATGTAGCTGTCAGTAGATCAACAATGCAGACCGCACAGCCTTCAAGACCAGATTTAACTTAGGCTGGGACATCCCTGGAGTTACTGCCTCTGTATTTTGGAAGGAGCCTCTGGCCAGGAAGTGCAGCACTGACATGACTTGTACAATGGGTGGTATGCTGTCTGGATGACGGACTGCAGGCATCAGATCTGGCTTCAACTGACGACAGAAATCCTTGATTGTCTGCCTATCCAGGTGGTAGATCTGAATTACATGTCTATTCTCAATGGTCTGCAAGTCTGTTACTAGACGTACACAGGAGGTTGTATGACCCTTCCTATTCCAGGATAAATATGTGAGAGAAAATAAGAAGGTGTGTTTATCACTCATTGTGTGCCTTGTATGTGACACAACATATCACACATGTTGCACATGTGACATGCTATTTGATACAATAAAAACATGATACATAGTACCTACCAATGATAAAAGTGGCACATTATTGACATGCCATCCCCTTGCCTCAGTGAAGATATGTACTCATAAATGGATGTGTCAGCGAGACTATGTCATAGAGACATCAAACAATGCCTGTGATTAAAAGCCTAAAGTAAATTTTTGTCCATGGCGCGAGGGTGGTGACTGTGCCACCAAAGATTTTTTAAACCTAGCAGGACCAAATGATAATATGTTCCTTCCATCTGGACAACTATACATCTTTGGACAGTGCCAGCACTGAAGATTATGAGTTCCAAATTGTTCCCACATTGTGACGTATCATAAATGTAACTTTACCGACCATCGAAAGGCTTTAAAATGGTGACTGCCTGATTTATTCTATTGGACAATAGGAAACGACCACCGGTTGAAGTTGTCATGGTGGTAGGCAGATGCTACCGCAGAGGACATTGCCATTGGAACACATTGCTACCTGTGGCGGTCTTTGTCCAATTGCATTGTCCACCGGCAGCAACGGCTGTGTACCTGGTGGACATGACCGCCATCTCCTGATGAATCTCTCACTTGGCTAGTGACACTACTGCCAGCAAGACCTCCACAACCTGAGCTGCTGTGTTCTGCCTCTGGGAGAAATCATGCCACGTGCTACAGGTGAAAGGGCCCCTGCCTTCTCACCAGAAGAGCTGGAGAGGACCAATCCCCATATGGACAGCTTTATGGTGCACCAGAGGAGCAGGTAACAGTACCAATGTTTCTGTAGCTCAACTAAGATTTGATTTGGTTAGCTTAGGCTTATGGGCAATAAATAAGAATGTGTCCGTAAAGTCCTGTAGGTACTATCAGTGTGCTTAAATGATTGAGTTCCTGGCCATGGACCTATGTGAAGTGACAGGTGTAGAGTCCAGAGATATTTTGGAGAATGTACATTGAGTGTTCCCTGACCCACCTTGTGACTGTTGCACATGGTTAGTTGAGGTGTAATGCAAGCAATCACCAGGAAAATTCCATCATCAGATGTGCTTGATGTGTGACATGTGTGCTAATATGTGCAGCAGGTGTTGATGCATGCTGTTTGCCAGTTTCTCATCATACTTGTGTCCTCAGTGTATCTGCACATACATTTGTGGCCACATCTGGCATTGTTGTAGTATTGTACTGAAACCAACTAATGCCACTCTATGGCCCTAAGCTCTGCACAATGACAACCCTTGCCAATTGGCTATGGGATACATGAACTATTCAGATGTGTCTTTTGGGACATGGTAGTTTATGTTGATTTGTGTGTTCTGCCTACAGAGAAAGTTGCCTTTCAACTGCCACTTTCTGTAAATATTGCCATTTGGACTGCTATTGTATAGCTTCTGCGTTGCAGATGTGAGCCTGTAGCCACACCCTGTATCCATATACAGCCTGTGATTGTTAAAAATCAAGCCACACTACTGGGGTTCATTGACTTCCGCCTATGCCCAGTGTTTACCATTGTTATGGCATTGGGGGCATGGTGGAGAGGTGTGAAAGATGTGTTCATGACAAACTCTGACCATTTGTCAGAGTTTGTCATGAACACATCGAGCCTATTTCATGTTGTTCATTGTATGCTACCATTCTAGGACATTTGTTTGGTAGTATTCGAGTTGGCAAGTGTGTGATTTATTTCTTGAACTCATATAGTGTTAGTCATTGAAGCACAATTCTTCCATAGTGTTTACTATATATAAATATATATCTGCAAAGTGTGTAATCTATGTTAAAACATTTCAAGAAAAAACACAAAAGGAGAGAGTTTCTAAAAGTAATATTGGATGCTTCTATTATGCACTCTCAAAAAAAGGATTCATACGACTGATTTAAAATTTAGTCAGAATGTTATTTCTGATTCTCATGTAAAGGAAAGTGCTTGAATAAGAAAGTTTTCATTTAATTCATCTTGATTCCCTTACAGGTATCCGGCCATCCTGAAACTTAGTCATTTTAAACTTCATTCTTAGATTGTTCATGTTTTCAGAATGACTATGCTTAAAATCATAGTCTAGTATTGATTACAGGAGATATAATTTTCATATTGTGTGTTCTAACCTTTTTTCTTGCTACAGGTCTCCTTCCCAGCTGTTTCCTTCCTAATCCCCTCTTCCCCTCTTGAACTCTCTTAGCCTCTGTGATTTATCTATCAGAGTCTTGGAGCTGTTCAGTTTTGGACGTGTTGGGAACGTGCGCAGACCCCGAGGATCTGGTGATTCTGACAGAATAGTGAGCCCACAAATTATTATCCTCCTGGTTTGTGTATGTTCTCAGCATGGCCACGCTGGACGAGTTAGTCAAGGCTATCACCCAGCTCCAGGCAGAGGTGGTATCATCCAAAGAATTTACAACTAGCTTAGCTGCGAAAGTGAGTCAGTTGCAAGATAAGGTAGAGAAGAAGGAACAAAGTCCCACAGGTGTGTCTTGGCCAGGTACTTCTTCTCAGGCTTCTGGAAGTAATACGACAAACATTTCCCTAAATGTTCCTTCTGCAATTCCTTTAGCTCCCCCAGAACGTTTCTCAGGTGACCCTTTGAAAGCGCAATCTTTCCTGGTTCAAGTGGGACTACACTTCACCTGCAGACCACATTCTTTCCCTGATGCCCAGTCCAAAGTAGCTTTCTTGTTATCATATTTGGCTGGGGATGCAGCTACTTGGGCAATTCCTCTTGTGCGTAAAAATAGTCCCTTGTTGTACAACTGGAGAAATTTTGTTTGTGAGTTTGAGAGAGTTTTTGATCTTAGAACTGTAACACAGTCAGCAGATCGTGAATTATTAGATTTACGCCAAGGGAATCAAGATCTAGTATCGTTTTTAGCCAATTTTAATCAGCTGGTTGCCGAGACATCCTGACCGGAAGAAAAACAAGTGGTCTTGTTTTACAAGGGACTCAAAGAGGAACTAAAAGATATCTTAGCGCAAATTGACCCACAACCGACAGACTGTCAAGAATTAATAAACCTTGTTTTGAGGCTTGATCATCGTTTAGCAGAACGTAAACGCAAAATATTCATGGCGTGTTCATGATAACAGAGACTCAAGAACTCCGAAAGAGAGAACACCGGAACCGATGAAAATTGGAACCATCAGAAGACCTTTGACCAAAGATGAAAAGGATTTACGGAGAAAAAATGGACAATGTCTTTATTGTGGGCGGAAGGGTAATTTTGCCAAAGATTGTCCAATCAAACCAAAGAACAAGCAAGGTCCAGTTCAGAAGGTCACAGCCAATGCACCAGTTGAGTTGAAAAACTAAAACACCCGAGATGCAGAGAAGGGTTGCTCTTGGGTGTCACCGTGGACCCTTCACAATCTAGACATCTTAAACTGGAAATAAGATTTCAGGTCAAGAAAAAGATTTATTTCAAAAAGGCTCTAATCGATTCTGGGGCTACTGGGAACTTTGTTGATGTCCAATTGGTTCATGCATGGGGGATCCCATGTATTGAAAAGAAGAACCCAGATATCGTCCAGGCAGTCGATGGAAAACTCTTGACTGGAGGTCCAGTAACTCTTCAGACTATCCCCTTGTCAATGATTTGTGAAGATAAGAATCAAAGAAAGAAACATAATGAGAAAATCATCCTTGACGTGATCCATGCTCCCCAATATGGGATTATCCTCGGCTTGCCATGGTTAACTCATCACAAACCAGAGATCAATTGGGCAGAACGAACAATCGTGTTCTCATCTGCGCTATGTAACAAACAATGTCTCCAAAAGATTCAAGTACCAAAAGTTTGCAAATCTTCCATAGCTACTGCCCCGGAGAAAGAAATTCAACTGCCCAAACAGTATTCAACTTACAAAGATGTATTTGATGAGAAAGGAGCAGAGACTCTACCTCCTCATAGATCTTATGACTGTCAAATTGATCCAGCCCCAGGTGCGATACTTCCCAACTGTCGTGTATATGCCCTGTCAGAACATGAAAATCAACATTTCCGAAAATACCTAGATCAATTTTTGGAGAATGACTTCATTCGTCCCTCTAAGTCTCCTGCAGCTTCACCTTTGTTTTTTGTTCCAAAGCTAATGGAAAACTTCGAACTTGCATCTACTATAGGGGTTTGAACAAAGTCACCATCAAGAATAAATATCCTTTACCCCTAATTCCGGTTTTATTGGAACAAGTAAAGAGAGCAAAAATATACACGAAGCTTGACCTTCGAGGTGCTTATCATTTGGTCAGAATGAGAGAGGGTGACGAATGGAAAACAGCATTGAAGACAAGATATGGCCTTTTTGAATACACCGTCATGCCTTTTGGTCTGTGTAATGCTTCAGCAGCATTTCAATTTTTCTTGAATGACGTTCTTAGAGAGTACCTCAACATATTTGCCATAGTCTACATCGATGACATTTTGATCTACTCAGACAATGAAAACAAACATGTCCAACATGTCAAGAAAATTCTCACAGCCCTTTGAAAGCACCATTTATATTGCAAACTAACCAAGTGTGAGTTTCATGTTACCACAGTTGAGTTTTTAGGGGTTATTCTTACCCCTCAAGGTATGGTGATGGCAGAAAAGAAAGTGAAAGCAGTATCTGATTGGCCCACCCCAAAGACTGTTCGTGATGTACAATGTTTTCTGGGGTTTGCAAATTTTTACCGGAGGTTCATAAATCATTTCTCCCAGACAGTGGCTCCAATCACTAAGCTACTAAAAAAGAAAGAAAAGTTTGTATGGTCCCCAGACTTTGAAGGAAGCTTTCTCCACTGCCCCATTCTTGATTCATCCTGATGCAAATCGACCTTTCATAGTGGAAGCTGATGCTACAAATGTAGCAATAGGAGCCGTCTTATCACAACGAAATAAAGACACTGGTCAACTTCATCCTGTAGCTTATATGTCTCGGAAGTTGAACGAAGCCGAACAGAACTATGTCATTGCTGAAAAAGAGCTTCTGGCGATTTGTGATGCCTTTAAAGAATGGAGACATCATTTGTTGGGTGCCAAATACACGGTTACAGTATATACTGATCATTGTAATCTTCAATTCATGAGTTCCGCCAGACTTTTGACCCCTCGGCAATTACGCTGGATGCTGTTTTTTGCCGGATTTGACTTTGTAATAACTTTCCGGCCTGGTAAAGATAATCGCAAAGCTGACGCCTTGTCCCGTCAAGAGTCTACCACGTTGTCTGCATTTCAAGCCTCCAGAGCTATCATTGCGCCTGACAAGGTTCTAAGTATCATAAAAACTGAAGATTTTTTTGAAGAAATTCGCAACTCTTTCACTGTTGAAAAATGGCAAACATGGGCCCAAGCAGATCCCAAAAGGTCAATCAAGCAAGGACTACCCTTTCATAATGCTCGTTTGTTTGTACCCACTACCAAACTTCGCAAGATAGTGTTTCATTGGTTGCATGTTATACCTACGGCAGGTCACCCAGGTACTCCTAAAGCTCTTGAACTGATCCAACGTTATTTTTGGTGGCCTACCCTAACAAAAGATGTAAAAGCAATGGTAAACAACTGCGAAGTTTGTGCTCGCATTAAAACAAGTCATTCAAAACCAAAAGGGTTGTTACATCCACTTCCAACCCCAAGTCGTCCATGATAGCACATTTCTTTAGACTTTATTCCAGTTTGCCAGTGGTTCAACAGCATTCAGTAATTCTGGTGGTAGCAGATAGTCTCATGCAATATGGACATTTCATTGCCTGTAAAAAACTGCCCACTTCTAGTGAACTGGCAACTATTTTACTAAACAGAGTGATTCGTTATCATGGACTGCCAAAGGTTATCCTCTCCTATCGGGGGTCGCAATTTACCTCCAATTTCTGGAAGACATGGTGTAAAACACTCCAAGTGACATCTACGCTATCTACTAGTCACCATCCTCAAACAGATGGTCAAACAGAGAGACTAAATCAGACTTTGAAACAATACCTACGTGCCTACGCTGAAAAGGCACTTCATTCTTGGACATCTATGCTCTGGTTAGCTGAGTTAGCTTATAATAACTCATTCCACACTTCTATTGGTGTTACACCCTTTTTTGGTTTATTTGGCTATCATCCTGAAACTTTGCCCATCACAATTCCTAAAGAAAGTTCTCTTACTCCAGCTGTGTCAGAAACCATTCAGCATTTGCATCAAACCCAGAAACTTATTCAACAGCATTTAGAAAAAGCAAAAAAAAATTACAAAAGGCATTATGACAAGAAACATTGTGAGGGACCGCAATATCAACCAGGTGACAAAGTGTGGCTTTCCAAAAAACATATAGGGCCATATTTATACTTTTTGACGCAAAACTGCACTAACGCAGTTTTGCGCCAAAAAAATTAGCGCCGGCTAACGCCATTCTGAAGCACCATGCGGGCGCCGTATTTATTGAATGGCGTTAGCCGGCGTTAGCCGGCTTTAGCCGACCGGCGCTGCCTGGTGTGCGTGAAAAAAAAACACGTACACCAGGCAGCGCCGGCGAGGGGAAAAATGGCGTTTGGGCGTCCAAAAATGGGGCAAGTCAGGCTGAGGCAAAAAAATCGTCTTAACCCGATTTGCGCCATTTTTTGTTGGCGCCCAGACGCCATTAACATGACTCCTGTCTTAGCAAAGACAGGAGTCATGCCCCCTTGCCCAATGGCCATTCCCAGGGGACTTATGTCCCCTGGGCATGGTCATTGGGCACAGTGGCATGTAGGGGGGCACAAATCAGGTCCCCCTATGCCACAATTTTTTTTAAAAAAAAATACTTACCACAACTTACCTTTTCTTCCCTGGGATGGGTCCCTCCATCCTTGGGTGTCCTCCTGGGGTGGGCAAGGGTGGCAGGGGGTGTCCCTGGGGGCTTGGGAGGGCACCTCTGGGCTCATTCTGAGCCCACAGGTCCCTTAACGCCTTCCCTGACCCAGGCGCTAAAATCCAGCGCAAATGCAGGTTTTTTAGTCCCGCCCACTCCCGGGCGTCATTTTTGCCCGGGAGTATAAATACGACGCATATGCATCGCAGTTATTTTTTAAGACGGGAACGCCTACCTTGCATATCATTAACGCAAGGAAGGTGTTCACGCAAAAAAATGACGCTAACTCCATGAACTTTGGCGCTAGACGCGTCTAACGCCAAAGTATAAATATGGAGTTCGTTTTGCGTCGAATTTGCGTCGAAAAAAACGACGCAAATTCGGCGCAAACGGAGTATAAATATGCCCCATAGACTTCAAGAAGAAGCACATGTTTAACCCCAAATTCATAGGTCCTTACACTGTCCTTCAGCAAATCAATCCCGTGACCTATAAACTACAATTACCCAGATCCCTACGGATTCATTCAGTGTTCCACACTTCCCTTTTGGAAAAAGCAGTCCAAAAGGTCCACCCTCATCCAGCTCCTGTTCTAGTACAAAGGGAAGAAGAATACGAAGTCAAGAAAGTGTTGGATTCTAAACTGAGAGGGCGTAATCTATGGTACTTAATCTCATGGAAAGGTTATGGTCCTGAAAGTAACTCATGGGTTTCCGCATCTGATGTTCATGCTCCAGTACTTGTGAGACGCTTTCATCATCTTAATCCAGGCCAACCAGGCCCTAGAGGGCACCTGGGAGAGGGGAGTCCTGTCAACACCAGAGCATTACGCGCTCTATTGGCGACTAGAATGCAAAAACCCAGCACTCTCAAAACACCGTAATTTATGCATTTTGCTGATATGTTGTGGTTTAACCTTTTGCATTGCAGAGTTCAGTCCTGAAGACTGATTTTTAATATGCTTACAAATACTGTTCCTTTGCAATGTTTTGCTGCAGGTTTTCAAAGTGTGTTAGGGTGTGGTCCCTTTCCAGGGTCTTCCAGAGACTTTCCCTGCAGCATGCCTGGGCGTGGTTGTGGGCTGGGCTAAGACTCTATAAAAGAGAGCCAGCCCAACTCCCAGTGCTCACTATTCAGAGGTCCCGGTGCAGAACAGCAGCTATTTCCAGAGTTCCTGTCCCGGCGGCCTATTTGATCTTCCAGACCTCTGCTTTTCATGCTTCATTGGTGATCCTTGTTCTGGGCGGTAAGACGGTAGTTGGGTTTACTCCCCGACGCCGTTTATTTTGAGAACTCTCATATTCTTGAGTCTAATTCTTTATTTGATTAACAAATTACTTTGAGCTCATGAAAAGTGCACTTGAGTGTTTGTAATATTTACATGGAGGTTTATGAATCGGCAAGACGCGCGATTCGATTTATGAAAATTTAGAACCTGTATTTCATTACCAGCTACCATTTTTTAACATGTACATGGACGCTTACGAATCGGCAAGACGCGCGATTCGTTTTATGAAGATTTAAAACTTGTGTTTCACTACACGCTACCATTTATTGACATTTACATGAAGGCTTACGAATCGGCAAGACGCGCGATTCGATTCAAGATGATTTAAAGCTTGTTGTTTATTGCGCGCAACCATTCCTTGACATTTACATGGAGGCTTACGAATCGGAAAGACACACGATTCGTTTCATGATAATTTAAACCTTGTTATTTATTACGCGCTACCATTTCTTGACATTTTGCATGGTGGCATTCGAATCAGTAAGACGCGCAATTCTCTCCTCGAGCCTATTTCATGTTGTTCATTGTATGCTACCATTCTAGGACATTTGTTTGGTAGTATTCGAGTTGGCAAGTGTGTGATTTATTTCTTGAACTCATATAGTGTTAGTCATTGAAGCACAATTCTTCCATAGTGTTTACTATATATAAATATATATCTGCAAAGTGAGTAATCTATGTTGAAACATTTCAAGAAAACACAAAAGGCCAGAGTTTCTAAATGTAATATTGTATGCTTCTATTATGCATTCTCAAAAAAAGGATTCATACGACTGATTTAAAATTTAGTCAGAATGTAAAGGAAAGTGCTTGAATAAGAAAGTTTTCATTTAATTCATCTTGATTCCCTCATAGGTATCCGGCCATCTTGAGTCATTTTAAACTTCATTCTTAGATTGTTCCTGTTTTCAGAATGACTATGCTTAAAATCATAGTCTAGTATTGATTTCAGGAGATATAGGGGGTTATTACAACTTTGGAGGAGGTGTTAATCCGTCCCAAAAGTGGCGGTAAAGTGACGGATATACCACCAGCCGTATTACGAGTCCATTATATCCTATGGAACTCGTAATACGGCTGGTGGTATATCCGTCACTTTACCGTCACTTTTGGGACGGATTAACACCTCCTCCAAAGTTGTAATAACCCCCATAATTTTTATATTGTGTGTTCTAACCTTTTTTTTTACTACAGGTCTCCTTCCCAGCTGTTTCCTTCCTAATCCCCTCTTCCCCTCTTGAACTCTCTTAGCCTCTGCGATTTATCTATCGGAGTCTTGGAGGTGTTCAGTGGTGGACGTGTTGGGAACATGCGCAGACCCCGAGGATCTGGTGATTCTGACACTTGAGGGCATCACAGCAGCCACAAGGGGGTGAGTACCGTCACATCCGTCTGAATCTGCGCGCATTCATTGGAGGTGTCTGGGTGGGGGAGGTGGACAGTGGGTTCCCCTAGGCTAGGGCGAGCTTTGTAGGCAAGGACCCTTTGTGAGGCAGGCTAAGTGGCACCCCAACCCCACTAGTAGTAAGAGCCATCTACACCTAGTCAGGCTCCTGTGACCTCCATGTGTACAGCAATCAGGCTTAAGCCTTGTACCCATGTCCCTGTGATTAATTAGGGAACTCTAAGTGCATGGCGTAGTGCAGAAGTCTGTTGTCTCTGTAGTGTCCACCAATGGTAGCAGTATTGCATGCACTGAACATGTCTTTCTTCTTCCCCCCCCTTCTTGTCATCTCCCTGTTCTTGTGTGCATTAGCATCATCAGGTGGAGGAGCAGTGCCACCGGAGCAGGAGGGAGCTGCATCCCACTATGCCCTGGAGGGAGAGACAACGGAGTCTGAAGTCACCAGTGGGACGGAGGGCGAGGGGAGTTCCACGGCGGGGACAGGAGCAGAGACCAGTGACACCGACTTCTCCTCTGATGGGAGCTCCCTTGCGGTGGTGGGCCCCTCTGTGCCCACCGCATCTACAGGTACAGCCGCCACCCCCCCTACCAGCACTGCCCTCCCAGCAGCCCCTCAGCGTGTGTCCCGTGGTATCTCACCCAGGAGGGTGGGCATCTCCTTCGCCCCAGACACCTCAGGCTCTGCCCCAGTCAGCCCTGCTGCCCTCAGTGAGGAGGCTATTGACCTCCTGAGATCCCTCACTGTTGGGCAGTCTACCATTCTGAATGCCGTCCAGGGTGTACAGAGGCAGTTGCAACAGACAAATGCATACCTGGAGGGCATTCATTCTGGACAGGCAGCCCAACAGCGACCATTTCAGGCTCTGGCCTCTGCACTGATGGCAGCCATTGTCCCTGTGTCCAGCCTTCCCCCTCCAACTTCCTCCACCCAGACCCATTCCCCAGTACCTCAGCCTATCCCAAGCACACCATCAGATCTGCATGCACACACATCAACACACAAGGGTGGCTCTGGTAAACATTAGCACCACACATCCCACAGGTACTCACAGAAGCATCATACCCATGCACACATGCCAACATCTACTGCCTCCACTGTGTCCCCCTCCTCCACGTCTCCCTCCTCCCTCCCTGTCACATCTCCAATCACACCTGCATGCACTACATCTTCAGCCACTACCTCCATCACCAGCATGCCCATCACCACACACCACTCATGTACACTCACCACCCCCACTACCATTCACACATCCCCTGTGTCCTCTCCCAGTGTGTCTGTGAGCCCTCCTCCCAAAGTACACAAATGCAGTCAAAAACCCACTCTACAGCCATCCACCTCACAACAGCCTACAGCCCAAGCACCTTCACCCAAAGTCACCAAATGAACACCACCTACAACCACTACCTCTCCCTCCACTCCCAAACCCCCTCCATCTACCCATCCCAGTGTGTCTAAAAAGCTTTTCCTATAACATTTTGACCTTTTCCCTGCACCCCCCCGTCTGTCCCCTAGGGCCCGCCATTCCAGGTCCCAACCCAGCACCTCAGCCACTACATCACCGGGCACAGCAGGATTTTGGAGTGCGCCAAGCAACAGGGCTGCCAGTGTCCCAAGGAGCGAGGGCAAGGACATTGCCCCACCTCCAAAACAGAAAAACTTGCCCACATCCCAGAGGGAGAAGGCCGAAACACCTGCCACCAAGGGCTCAGGCAAGACAATTGTTGAAAGTGGCAAGACAGCTGCGCCATCATCCAAGGTGGGGAAGGGCCTGAAAAAGAAAGGCAAGTCAACGTCACCGCCAACCTGCACGGCGGAAGAGACCGCCACCGGACACCGCCGCCAGCACCCCAGATACTGAGCCATTCACCAGCACCGCAGACACTGTGCCCTTCACCAGCACCGCAGTCAGTGAGCCCACCACCAGCACCGCCGCTACTGACACCGCCGCCAGCACCGCAGTCAGTGAGCCCGCCACCAGCACCGCCGTTACTGACACCGCCGCCAGCACGGCAGTCAGTGAGCCAGCCACCAGCACGGCAGTCAGTGAGCCAGCCACCAGCACGGCAGTCAGTGAGCCAGCCACCAGCACCGCAGTCAGTGAGCCAGCCACCTGCACCGCAGTCAGTGAGGCCGACACCAGCATCACCACCACAATGACCGCCGCAAGCACTGCCGCTACTGACCCCACCGCCAGCACCGCCAGCGGCCCCACGACATCCTGAGCCAGTGGCACCACCGCAGACATGGCTGCCATCCCCAGTGGTCATTCATACGAGGCTGGTGGTCAGTTCCAGGGGCCTGGGCAGCTTGCATGTTGCACCACCATTAGTGGAGTGTCACATCCGCTACCTCAGTCCGTGGCAGGATGAAGCACTCTTGGCACCAAGCCCCCTCCAGAACCAGTGGAGAAAGGCATCCACTACCTCAGTCCTTGGCAGGATGAAGCACTCTGGGCACAAAGCCCCCTCCAGAACCAGTGGAGAAAGGCATCCACTACCACAGTCCTTGGCAGGATGAAGCACTCTGGGCACAAAGCCCCCTCCAGAACCAGTGGAGAAAGGCATCCACTACCACAGTCCGTGGCAGGATGAAGCACTCTTGGCACCAAGCCCCCTCCAGAACCAGTGGAGAAAGGCATCCACTACCTCAGTCCTTGGCAGGATGAAGCACTCTGGGCACAAAGCCCCCTCCAGAACCAGTGGAGAAAGGCATCCACTACCACAGTCCTTGGCAGGATGAAGCACTCTGGGCACAAAACCCCCTCCAGAACCAGTGGAGAAAGGCATTCACTACCTCAGTCCTTGGCAGGATAAAGCACTCTGGGCACAAAGCCCCCTCCAGAACCAGTGTAGAAAGGCATCCACTGCCTCAGTCCTTGGCAGGATGAAGCACTCTGGGCACCAAGCCCCCTCCAGAACCAGTGGAGACTGTTATTCACTTGAGAGACTGTGGCTTTGCACTCCCCAGGATAAAGCAGTGGGCAAACCACCCACTGGAGAGACTTGAGAGACTGTGGCTTTGCACTCCCCAGGATAAAGCAGTGGGCATGGAGCACCCTCGTGGAGCTGGCGTCGTGCACTCATCCGGCTGAGGTGCCCCACTTCCCTTCCCCCTGAGGTGCCTGTTTCATTTCGATCTGATGCCCCTGCAGTGTTCTCTCCATTTCGATCGGGTATCGAGTGTGGGCCTCGCCCATGCATTTTGGGCCCAGTGGTCCACGGACTATAATTGGTGCAGTACGTGGACTTGAATTGTTGGTGTACATAATTGTTTATAGTGTATATACATTTTTGACTAATGGATTTTTCTTGATTACAATGGTTACAATCATTTCCTTTTGTCCTTGCGTTCTTCCAGGGGGGCTGGGGGTGTAAATGCAATGTTGCAGCATGTAATTGTGTGTATGGTGTTGTGGGTGAGGGTGGGGGTGGGGGTGTTGCGTGTTGTGTGTGTGTGTCACTCTCTTTTCCCTCCCCCCTCCCCTGTGTTGTAGGTGCAGTACTAACCGTGGTCGTTGCTGCCGTCGTTCGTGCTCCTGGTAGAGGAGCAGGAAGCCTATCGCAGGGAGGATTTGGAGTTCAGGCTCCATGGTGTCCTGCTTCCTCATGGGGTGTGTAGAGGTGAGTGTTTTACCTTCCAAGTCCTGTTTCTGCCGTGTTTATGTTCGTGTTTAATCAGCCCCAGAAAAGGTGGCGGATTAGCCTCTCATAATAGTGTGGACGGTACATTTTCTTCCGTCTGTCTGTTGGTGGTGACCGCCATGCTGTTTGTTTGTACCGCCGTGGCGGTCAGAGTGTTAAAGTGGCTGTCTATGTTGGCGGTTTCCACCATGGTCATAATCCCATTTTTTTTTCCGCCGGCCTATTGGCGGTTTTACCGCTGCGTTACCACCAACCGCCAGGGTTGTAATGAGGGCCTATATGTCAAAGGATTTACACATGTATCTGGTTGACTCTAAGTTATCTGATCCCAGGGACCTGGGAGAGGCAGCTGATGAATGTTTGGGAACCATGGTTTCCAACAAACACCAGGGGGGTGATCAGAAGAAAGGTGGACAAGGTCCCCCCAGGGAAAGCCCAAGGGAAATAAGATAAAAAGTCAAAGGAGTCCACACATGAGCCACAAAACCCTGCACAGGTGGAGCCCTGAGTCATGCCACTTCTAATGGGAGGGGGCATCAGAGAAAGCACTTTGATCAGGCTCAGGCAGGGAATTTCTAGGAACTTGCAAAGGTGGGGAAGTGTTTTGACTGTTTCCAGCCAGGACACAAAAGAAGAGATGCTGTCTGCTCCAGATGTGGGAAGTCCCAAGGGATTGCTAGTGTAGATGAGGAGGTGGAAGTTGGTCCAGAGGTAGGGTCAGGATATATAGAGGTTAGCTTAGTGTCCATGGGAGGGGTGGATGTTGCAGCCCTGGCCACCTTACTTCCAAGCATCGAGAAGTACAGGCAGAGACCTAAAGCCAATGAGGCTGTGGTGGAGGCTCTGAGAGATACAGGATCCAATGTGACTATTGTCACAGAGAAACTGGTCTCTCCAGAGCAGATCCTACTTGATATATTCCTCCATCTCATGACATGGTGAGCTTGGAATGGGGAGGTGTTACTTGCCCTAAAAAGGTAGTTGTGTCTCCTGCCCTCCCAGTGGAGTGTCTACTGAGAAATTATCTAAAAGCATCTGAGTGATTAGAGGTGAAGAGAATGATCCATTCGCAGATGCTGGACCTCCCTGAATGGGTGTGTGCTTTCTCCAGGTCACAGGCTGCTCAACAGGGAAGTGCTGGACTCTTAGACCCTTGAATAATGGGCCAAAGCCCCAGAAGAAAGAGAAAGGGCACAGAGTCCGATGAGCCAGCCCAAAGAACTCCAGAGGTGCAGGCAGAATTGCAAGGAACAGGTGGACCCACCAGGAAAGATTTATGTCTGGGGCAAAGACAGTGTCCCACTCTTGAGGGCCTAAATTAGACTGTCTCCAGGCAAGAGGAGAGTGATGTCAGTGGATCCCATAGGGTTTACTGAGAGGAGGGAGTCTTCTATACTGAGGCAAAGGACCCCAAATCAGGGGCAACCAAGCCAGTGGTCATCCCCCAAAGTACAGGGAATTCCTCCTCACCTTAAGCCATGAAATCCCCTTTGCGGACATTTGGGTCAGGCAATGACCTGGAATAGGCTGGTCAACCTATTCTATGGGCCAAACATGTCTGCCAAAGTGAAGGAGTTCTGCAGCTCCTGTGTCACATGGCAGACCAGTGGCAAGACAAGGGCCAAGCCAAAGTCCCCTTTATTACCACTGCTGGTGGTTGGGACTCTATTTGAGAGGATGGGGATTGATTGTGTTAGTATCCTGGAACCACCAACTGCCTGAGGCAACAAATACATTTTGGGGGTAGTGGACCAGGCCATGAGGCATCATGAGGCAACACCCCTCAGAACAGCCACTACTCCCAGAGTGGCTAGGGCACTGCGTGGTGTGTTCACCGGAGTGAGTTTCCCAAATGAGGTGGTCTTAGATAGGGGCACAAACTTTGTCTACCTATCTGAAGGTGAAATAGGTTGAAGGTGGTGTTACTTACAAGTTTACCACCCCATATCATCCCCAGACTAAGGGTCTGATGGGAAAATTTAACAGGACCCTGAAGGGCATGATTATGGGTTTGTCTGACAAGCTCAGGAGGAGGTATGATGTCTTCCTCCCATGCTTGCTGTTTGCTTATAGAGAGGTGCCCCAAAAGGGGGTTGGCTTCAGCCCCTTTGAATTACTGTTTTGACACCCTGTAAGAGGCCCATTGTGTTTGGTTAGAGAGTCTTGGGAGAAACCTCTCATGGAATCCAAGCAGAATGTGCTTGGCTATGTACTAGTCCTGTGGTCTCAATGGAGAGCACAAGCAGCAACCTGGAGGCCAGCCAAGAGCATCCAGGTCAGTTGGTGTGGGAGTTGGTGCCTGCAGCTCCCAGGGCCCTCCAGGCCAAGTGGACTGGGCCCTACCCAATTCTAAAGAAAAAGGGTGAGGTTACCTACATGGTAGACCTTGGCACCCCCAGTAATCCCCACCCGATCCTGCATGTGAACAGGCGTAAACCCCACCAAGACAGGGCAGGCATGATAATGCTTATGGTCACAGATGAGGGAAGAGAGGAGGAGAGTGAGCCTCTGCCAAACATCCTCTCTACCAAGGTGCAAGATGAGTCAGTGGAGGGAGTTCTACTCTCTCCCAAGCTGATAGGCCAGCAGCAAAAAGACCTTAAGTCAGGGTTGAAACTGTTTGCTGGGCTGTTCTCCCTGACCCCTGGACTTGCCACTTGATGTGTCCATGACATTGACACTGGTGACAGCTTACCTTTCAAAAACAAGTTGTACAGTTTGTCTGACCAGGTCAGAGCCAACAGCAAGGCTAAGGAAGCTAAAATGTTGGAGCTAGGGGTAATCCCCAAGGTGGGAAGAGGAAGTTGAGATTCTGTGTAGACTACATAGGTTTGAATGCAGTCACTAAGATTGATGCTCACCCAGTACCTAAAGCTGAGGAGCTCATTGATAGTTTGGGGCTGCCAAGTTCCTGAGCACCTTTGACCTGACTTCAGAATACTGACAGATTGCCCTTAATCCAGGAGCCAAGGAGAGGTCAGCATTTTCCACCCTAGATGACCACATTCTATTCAAGCTGATACCATTTGGTTTAAAAAATGCTCCTGCCACCTTCCAAAGGTTCATGAACAGAGTATTGTCTGAGTTGGAATCCTTCTGTGCAGCGTATCTTGATGATATTGCTGTGTTCAGTTTCACCTTGGAGGATCACCTGGTCCGCCTGAGGAAGGTGCTTCAGGCCCTGTAACAAGCAGGCCGGACTATCAAGGCAAGCAAATGCCAGATAGGGCAGAGTTCAGTGGTGTACCTGGGCCACCTTGTGGCTGGAGGCCATGTACAGCCTCTCCAGCCCAAAATCCACATCATCCTTGATTGACAAGCTGCTAAAACACAGACTCTGGCCAGGTCCTTTCATGGCCTGACTGTGTATTACGGAAGATGTGTCAGGAACTATGGGCCCATTGTCGCCCCAGAACTCACATCCAAAAAGCAGCCCAAAAAGGTAATTTGGACCTCAAAGTATCAGAATGCCGCTAAGCTGCTTATCCAAAACCCTAAATCACCAATCACAATACATAACATTATTATTTTTTACAGAAACTGTAGAAAATACAAAACTTAGAAACATCAAAAATACAAACTAATTATTTAATAAAACAATTAGTACAATTTAAAATAGTACCCACCCAAAAACTTCAAAAAACTCAACAACCCCAAACATTTAAAAAAATTGAAACAATGAATACATTAGAAAATGCAAAACAAAGGTAAAATATAAAAACACAAATATTAAAATTAACATTGTAAAATCCAAACTAAAATGTAAATAAAACAATGAATAAGTTAATAAAAAAAAAAAATATTAAAAAAAAAGTACATTCTCAAAAGCCACATATAGCTCAACAAACTAAGGACAAAACATGATTCTACATGATTATACATGTAATTTTTAAAAAATCAATCTTTGAAAAAAAAAAAAAATTAGTGCAGCTTAATAAACCTAAAAGTACTCAACGACTAAACAACAAACAGCGTAAATGAAATTCAAATATATTTCTTAAAAGCAAATTAAAAATATAGAAATATACACAAAAAATAATTAATACAGTTTTAAAAACTCCTCACCCAAATCCTTTGTAGAAAATCAATACTAAAAGACAAAATAATATAAATAATGTTTAAAAAAACAAATAAAACATGAACAAATAAAAGATTAACAGAAATAAATGTTAAAGATAAAACTTATTTAAATAAATATGTAACCTTGTGACCGAGTAACCTGTCCCTCTTGCTACAAGTGCCATAAGAGATAATGCATTCTAATAATGCAGAAGGGGAAACCGTCACGTTTGTGACAGAGTAACCCATCCAACAAACTTTAAATCAGGCTCATTGTCAATTATTGCTTTATTATATTGATTAATTTTCAAATGCTTGCCAAGAAATTAAGGCGGTCATTCCAACCTCGGCGGTAAAAGGCGCTTACTGCCAGACAGAAGACCGCCATAACACTGCCGCGGTCGCGGTAAACCGCCACGGTCATTCTGACCCACAACAGGCAAACCGCCAAAATACCGACATCCACAAAAGTCCGCCACACCAAAGGTCAGCGATAAACTGGCGATGACCAAACCTCCACCGTCACGCCAACAGAAATATGCCCATGCCATTACGTCCCACGAATCCACGCGGCGGTCTTTCAACCGCGGTATTCTATTGGCGGTACACACCGCCGCGGTCGAAATACACATACTCGTGCAAAACACTACCACATTGAACTATTCGAAATACACACACCTGATACACATACACACACCACTCCCACACACCCAATACAATATAAAACACACACCCACATCACCCACACACCCCTACGACCAGAAATTCTGAGAGAAGGCGAGAGAGAGACACCACAGTCAACTACCAAGCATCCACAGGCACACAATACCAATACCCACAGAACTTCCACGCACCTCACACAACACACCACTAAATAGCACCCCACCTATCACTACACACTCCACCCCACACATCATCCACACCACCCCATGGCACCTCAAAGACACCCCAGGTTCTCAGATGCTGAACTCAGGGTCATGGTGGAGGAAATCGTACGAGTAGAGCCCCAGCTGTTCGGGACACAGGCGCAGCACACCACCATTGCCAGGAAGATGGAGCTATGGAGCAGAATAGTCGACAGGGTCAACGCTACGGGACAGCACCCAAGAAATAGGGACGACATCAGGAAGCGGTGGAACGACCTACGGGGGAAGGTGCGTTCCATGGTATCAAGGCACAACATCGCGGTACAGCGGACTGGCGGCGGACCCCCACCTCCTCCCCCAGATTTTACAACATGGGAGGAGCAAGTCTTGAACATCCTGCATCCTGAGGGCCTCGCAGGAGTCGGTCGAGGAATGGACTCTGGTAAGTCTCATCTTCACTACTTCATCCCCCCCACCCCACCTGCATGCCAACTCATACCCCCACCCTCACCCTCACCCCCATCACAACTACCCCTTGCAAATGTCTCACCATCACAACCCACCCATCCCAAAACTTAGCCCTGCATGCGGCCCCAAAGCATGGACACCCATCACCAAAGCATGCCAAATGCACATACCCATTACCCCCCCCCCCAAACACCGTCACAACAGCCCCCACAAAGGAATGCCAGCACTGGGGTACACGGGCACCCACCCATTGCACGCCATTGGGACACACAGAAGCAATAACCATACTTTTATACCCCTGCAGGACCCGAACGCCAGGTCACCGCGCAGGAGGGTCCCCAAATGTCCCCTCCACCCCCAGAAGAGGCCCACAGTGATGACAGCAGCTCTGTCTCCCTGGATCTAGATGACCAGCCCGGTCCATCGGGGACCTCGGGACAGTCGGTTCCCCTCAGACAGGCACAGGCCACTGCAGACCTTCCCCCCTCTGGGAACACCAGCACAGCACCCACCCAGCGGGCCCATACCTCTGTCCCCAGGACACGTCAATCAGCGGTGTGTCCACCACTACAGGGAACCCAGGCTAACCCACCACCCCAACAACAACAGGGACCTGGGGGCAGTGGTAGTGGGCACACGGTCCAGGGGACGGAGGCCCAAGGAAACAGGGGAACTGGGAGGGCAGCTGTGCGACAGGGGGGGGACAGGCCAAGGGAACCCACTCTCCACGAGGCCCTCTTCTCCATCATGGGAGCATACCACCGCTCCCAGGAGACGATGGCGACGGTCCTGTCCAGGTTTCAGGAAATCCAGCTTCTGCAGGAGCAACAGTATATGGGGTTCAGGGAGGAACTGAGAAACATCAGTACCGCCATTGGTACCATCGTAGTGGCCCTGAATGAGTTAATCACCACATTGCGGACCACTGTGGCACCTCAAAGGGCCCCTGACACTAGCATGGACCAAGAACTGGCTACCACCTCCGCCGGCGCTAGTCGAAAGGAGGCCCCGACAGAAGACCAACAGGCCACCAGAATCCCACCCCCTGCAGAAGGAGAACCACCCCGCAAGCGTGCCCTGAGATCCAGGAAGAAGACAGAGTAACATGTCAAGACCCCCGCCAGCAAAGGATACCGCCCTGATTGTCATCCCACTGTCCCACATTGTCACCCTGTCCAACCTTAAACTGCCCCAGCTCCACTTCCCACAGGCATTTGGACAATGCACCTGTGAACCTGATAGTCTGGACTCTGCCATGGACAATCCTCCACCATCACCCCTCACCGATTTGCAACCACCCATCCAAATTAGAGCACTTGAATAAACACACATATTGCACATAAACAATCTGGAGTCTGTCTGTGATTTTAACAAATGTATTAGACATGATAGTGCCAAAATTGTTATTCACATTGTGATGCCAACAAACCGCTGTCACACAGCTGTAGTCCATGGGGAAACAAAGCAGATGTCACGCAGTGGGGCCCACAGCTCTGAAAACAGAAGGGAAAGTCACAACACAGTTACCATACACTGGGGGAAAAAGTCAGACAGTAGAGAGGTAGGAGTCTTTAAGTAAATGTTAAATGCCGGGGTGTACTCTTACCTGTGTGTCACTGAAAATATTGCTCTATTACTGTGTTCCTGTTGTCTATGTCGTCCTCTCCGGCTTCCTCTTCTTCACTCTCCACAGGCTCCACAGCTGCTACAACACCACCATCTGGACCATCCTCCTGCAGAAAAGGCACCTGGTGGCGCAAAGCCAGGTTGTGAAGCATACAGCAGGCCACGATGATCTGGCACACCTTCTTTGGTGAGTACATTAGGGATCCACCTGTCATATGGAGGCACCTGAACCTGGCCTTCAGGAGGCCGAAGGTGCGTTCAATCACCCTCCTAGTCCTCCCATGGGCCTCATTGTAGCGTTCCTCTGCCCTGGTCCTGGGATTCCTCACTGGGGTCAGTAGCCATGACAGGTTGGGGTAACCAGAGTCCCCTAATAGCCACACCCGGTGCCTCTGGAGTAGACCCATCACATAAGGGGATGCTGCTATTCCGCAGGATGTAGGCGTCATGCACTGAGCCAGGGAACTTGGCATTAACATGGGAGATGTACTGGTCTGCCAAACAGACCATCTGTACATTCATTGAATGATAACGTTTCCTGTTCCTGTACACCTGTTCACTCCTGCTGGGGTGTACCAAAGCCACATGTGTCCCATCAATGGCACCTATGATGTTGGGGATATGTCCAAGGGCATAGAAATCACCCTTCACTGTAGGCAAATCCCCCACATCAGGGAAAATGATGTAGCTCCTCATGTGTTTCAGCAGGGCAGACAACACTCTGGACAACACCTTGGAAAACATAGGTTGAGACATCCCTGATGATATGGCCACTGTGGTTTGAAATGACCCACTTGCTAAGAAATGGAGTACTGACAGCACCTGCACTAGAGGGGGGATCCCTGTGGGTTGGCGGATGGGTGACATCAGGTCTGCCTCCAGCTGGGCACACAGTTCCTGTATAGTGGCTCGGTCAAGCCTGTATGTCAGTATGACATGTCTTTCCTCCATTGTCGACAGGTCCACCAGCGGTCTGTACATGGGAAGATTCCTCCATCTCCTCGCATTCCCCAGCGGACGGTGCCTAGGAAGGACAACAGCGAGCACAGAGTCAATCAACCCACAGGTACGTTCCCACAGCTTGCACACACCATGATTCACTATGCATTGAATGGTTTGTATGAGTGTTGAGGAAAGGCCTAGGTATGTGTGACGCAGTAGAAATTAAGCCATGTGGACCCTTGAAATGGCGGCTGCCTGACCTGTGAAGTGTGACAATGGGATGTGAGGTCAATGAGCTGGCGTGGCACACCGTGGCGGTAGGCGGTCGAAGACCGCGGCGCAAAGCCGCATTGGTTAACATAGAACCCTATGGGTTTCACAAGCCAATGACGATGTGCGCCGGCGGTCACGGTACGCACCTCCGCGGTACGCACCGCCGCGGGCGTGACCGCCATTTTCTATCTACTTCATCACTCCATACCTGATCTTCCACAGGAGAGGACCTACACTGCAAGTGCTGCTGTGACCTCGGTCTGGAAGAGACAATGGCTGCTGCGACTGGGGAAAGGGCCCCTGCCTTCACTTCTGAAGAATTGGAGAAACTTGTGGATGGGGTCCTCCCCCAGTATGCGCTACTCTACGGTCCTCCAGACCAACAGGTAAGTACACTGGGACCATGCTTTGTGGGCAATGGCTGGGTTGAGTCGGGTGGATGAAAGATGGTGGGGAGGTGAGCGATTGAGGCATGCATCAGACGACAGATGAGAGCATTGGCCACATGGCAAGGGTGGGGATGGGGGGCCACTCACATCAAGCATGCAGAATGTGATGAATTTTTTTCTCCCCCTGTACATGTCACACAGGTCAGCGCCCACCAGAAAATCGCTATTTGGCGTGCCATCGCCAAGGACGTCCGGACCCTGGGGGTCCACAACAGACGGGGCACCCACTGCCGGAAGAGGTGGGAGGACATCCGACGCGGGAGCAGGAAGACGGCGGAGGCTCTGCTGGGGATGGCTTCCCAACGTAGGAGGGGTGCCAGTCGTCAATTGACCCCCTGATGTCCCGGATCCTGGCGGTGGCCTACCCCGATTTGGTTGGGCGCGTGAGGACATCACAGCAGACACAAGGGGGTGAGTACACTCTCATTCTGGTGACTTTGCGCGCAGTGGAGGTGTCTGGGTGGGGGAGGTGGGCTGTGGGTATCTCTAGGCCAGGGTGATTTCTGTAGGCTAGGCCCCTCCGTAAGGCATGGCCCTGTGCCCCCGCCCCCCACCTCTGTAGGGTGCCAAGTACAGCTATTCATGGCCCTGTGTCATCTATGTGTGCAGTTGTCGTCCATAGGCTTGTAGGCCATGTCCCACTGATTGAGTAGTGGACCCCAAGTGCGCAGCGTAGTGCAGGGGCCTTCTGTGTCTGTCC
Source organism: Pleurodeles waltl (assembly GCF_031143425.1). NCBI lineage: Eukaryota > Metazoa > Chordata > Amphibia > Caudata > Salamandridae > Pleurodeles > Pleurodeles waltl. Next base: position 347,997,374 of record NC_090442.1, read on the forward strand.
TTCCCGCCAACGGTAGCGGTAATCCATGCACTCAACATGTCTTTCTTTCTCCCCCTCCCTTTTTTGTGGTCTTCCTGTTCATGTGTGCATTAGCATCATCAGGCGGAGGAGAAGTGGCATCGGAGCACGAGGGAGCTGCATCTCACATGGCCATGGCGGGCCATGCAACTGACTCGGATTTCACCAGTGAGACGGAGGGCGAGGGGAGCTCCACAGCGGGGACTCGTGCTGATGTCAGTGGCAGCGACTCGCCCTCTGAAGGGAGCTCCCTTGTGGTGGCGGCAACATCCGTGCCCCCCTCAACAACAGGTACAGCCGCCACCCAGTGCACCAGCACCGCCCCCCCAGCAGCCCCTCAGCGTTTGCCCCGTGCCCGCTCACCCAGAAAGGGGGGCATCTCCTTCGCCCCAGGCACCTCAGGCCCTGCCCCTGTCACCCCTGCTGTCTTCAGTGAGGAGGTCATTGACCTCCTGAGGACCATCATTGTTGGGCAGTCTACCCTTTTGAATGCCATCCAGGGTGTAGAAACGGAGGTGCACCGGAGTAATGCATACCTGGAGGGCATTCATTCGGGTCAGGCTGCCCATCAGCGATCGTTCAACGCTCTGGCCTCAGCACTGACGGCAGCAATTGTCCCTGTCTCTAGCCTCCCCCCTCCAACTTCCTCCACCCAGACCCAATCCCCTGTACCTCTGCCTATCCCAGACACACCGACAGACCAGCCTGCACACACCTCAACACCCAAGGGAAGCTCATCCAGACATAAGCACCACACATCACACAAGCATTCACCCAAGCAACATCCACATGCAGACACACCAACACCCACTGCCTCCACTGTGTCCCCCTCCTCCTCGTCTCCCTCCTCCCTCCCTGTCACGTCTCCACTCACACTTGCATGCACAACATCTTCAGCCACTAAGTCCATCACCAGCACACCCACCAGAACACTCCGCACACGTGCAGTCACCACCCCCACTACCATTTACACGTCCCCTTTGTCCTCTCCCAGTGTGTCTGTCACCCCCTCTTCCAAACCACACAAACGCAGGCAGCCACCCACCCAACAGCCATCCACCTCACGACAGCCTCCAGCCCAAGCACCTGCACCCAAAGACACCAGACTTCACACTCTTACAACCACATCCTCTTCCTCCACTCCCATACCCACTACACTTAGCCGTCCCTCTCTTTCCAAATTGATTTTCCTTTCCAAACTTGACCTCTTTCCAACAACTCCCCCACCCCGTCCATCGAATAAGACTGCAATCAGCACCTCAGCCACCACCAAACCAGGACCTACCAAGACTGTTGTCCAAGGACTGTAGAGTCCCCCACCCTCAAGGGCAACTAGTTCTGCTAGGACCCAAGGCACGGCCAGCCCACCCCGGAAAAACACCTAAAGATCACCAGTGCCCGGCGCGAGAGGCCAAGGACACCAGGGACCAAAATCCCTACCCTGGCTCCGCCTGGAAGTGGGGTGCCACCTGGCACACCGCCAAAGGTGGGAAAGGGCCACAGACGACCAGGGAAGGGTGGGGAGAGCAGCACGCCCGACAAGTCCGGCAGCAGGCCAGCTGCCCAGGAGGGCCCCACCAGCCCCATCCCAGGTGTGCAGGAGGGCCCGCCAGCCACAGCCCAGCTGACCCGGAGGGCCCCACCAGCCACAGCCCAGCTGCCCAGGAGGGCCCCGCCAGCCACGGCCCAGCTGCCCAGGAGGGCCCCGCCTGCCACAGCCCAGCTGGGCAATGAAGGAGCGCCAGCCACAGCCCAGCTGCCCAGGAGGGCCCCGCCAGCCACAGCCCAGCTGCCCAGGAGGGCTCCGCCAGCCACAGCCCAGCTGGGCAATGAAGGAGCGCCAACTCAAGCACCGCTTAACAGGGCAAGGACCGCTGAACAGGGCAAGGACCGCCAAGGCAAGCACCGCTGAACAGGGCAAGGACCGCCAAGGCAAGCACCACTGAACAGGGCAAGGACCGCTGAACAGGGCAAGAACCGCCAAGGCAAGCACCGCTGAACAGGGCAAGGACCGCCAAGGCAAGCAGCGCTGAACAGGGCAAGGACCGCCAAGGCAAGCACCGCTGAACTGGGCCCTTCATCTCAAGCACCGCTGCACTGGGCCCTTCATCTCAAGCACCGCTGCACAGGGCACCGCCGTCTCAAGCACCGCTGAACAGGGCCCTTCATCTCAAGCACCGCTGAACAGGGCCCTTCATCTCAAGCACCGCTGCACTGGGACCTTCATCTCAAGCACCTCACCTCTGGGCCCTTCATCTCAAGCACCGCTGAACAGGGCCCTTCATCTCAAGCACCGCTGAACAGGGCCCTTCATCTCAAGCACCGCTGCACTGGGACCTTCATCTCAAGCACCGCTCCGCTGGGCCCTTCATCTCAAGCACCGCTCCGCTGGGCCCTTCATCTCAAGCACTGCTGAACAGGGCCCTTCATCTCAAGCACTGCTGCACTGGGCCCTTCATCTCAAGCACCGCTGAACAGGGCACCGTCGTCTCAAGCACCGCTGAACAGGGCCCTTCATGTCAAGCACCGCTGAACAGGGCCCTTCATCTCAAGCACCGCTGCACTGGGACCTTCATCTCAAGCACCGCTCCGCTGGGCCCTTCATCTCAAGCACCGCTGAACAGGGCCCTTCATCTCAAGCACCGCTGAACAGAGCCCTTCATCTCAAGCACCGCTGCACTGGGACCTTCATCTCAAGCACCGCTCCGCTGGGCCCTTCATCTCAAGCACCGCTCCGCTGGGCCCTTCATCTCAAGCACCACTGAACAGGGCCCTTCATCTCAAGCACCGCTGCACTGGGCCCTTAATCTCAAGCACCGCTGCACTGGGCCCTTCATCTCAAGCACCGCTGAACAGGGCACCGCCGTCTCAAGCACCGCTGAACAAGGCCCTTCATCTCAAGTACCGCTGAACAGGGCCCTTCATCTCAAGCACCGCTGCACTCGGACCTTCATCTCAAGCACCGCTCCGCTGGGCCCTTCATCTCAAGCACCGCTGAACAGGGCCCTTCATCTCAAGCACCGCTGCACTGGGACCTTCATCTCAAGCACCGCTCCGCTGGGCCCTTCATCTCAAGCACCGCTGAACAGGGCCCTTCATCTTAAGCACCGCTGCACTGGGACCTTCATCTCAAGCACCGCTCCGCTGGGCACCGCTCCGCTGGGCACCGCCGTCTCAAGCACCGCTGAACTGGGCCCTTCATCTCAAGCACCGCTGCACTGGGCCCTTCATCTCAAGCACCGCTCCGCTGGGCCCTTCATCTCAAGCACCGCTCCACTGGGCACCGCCGTCTCAAGCACCGCTGAACTGGGCCCTTCATCTCAAGCACCGCTGCACTGGGACCTTCATCTCAAGCACCGCTCCGCTGGGCCCTTCATCTCAAGCACCGCTCCGCTGGGCACCGCCATCTCAAGCACCGCTGAACTGGGCCCTTCATCTCAAGCACCGCTGCCCTGGGACCTTCATCTCAAGCACCGCTCCGCTGGGCCCTTCATCTCAAGCACCGCTCCGCTGGGCACCGCAGTCTCAAGCACCGCTGCACTGGGCCCTTCATCTCAAGCACCGCTCCGCTGGGCACCGCCGTCTCAAGCACCGCTGAACTGGACCCTTCATCTCAAGCACCGCTGGCCCATTGGCGGAAGGGGCAGTGCCGCATCTGTGTCGGGCAGGGCTGCACGAAGCACTCTGGGCACCAGTCCCCCTCCAGAACCAGTGGACACTGTCATCCACCTGAGAGACTGTGGCTTTGCACTCCCCAGGATGGTACAGTGGGCAAGCCACCCACTGTATGGACTTGAGAGACTGTGGCTTTGCACTCCCCAGGATGGTACAGTGGGCAAGCCACCCACTGTATGGACTTGAGAGACTGTGGCTTTGCACTCCCAAGGATGGGACAGTGGCCATGGAGGCCCCTCGTGGATCTGGCGTCGTGTACTCATGTGGCTGAGGTGCCCCCTTTCCTTCCCCCTGAGGTGCCTGTAGTTTTTCTATCTGATGCCCCTGCAGTGTTCTCTCCGTTGGTGTCAGGTATCCTGTGTGGGCCTTGCCCATGTGATTTGGGCCCAGTGGTCCACTGACAATGACTGCTACAATTATCGGACTTTTAATATTTATGTATATATTAGTTTTAAATGTGTGATATTTTTATATGCCGATAATACAATATATTCAACTGTTTATGATCATTTCATTTTGTCTTTGCATTCTTCCCGGGGGGTTTGGGGGTTGTAACAGTGATGTATTGCTATGCATTGATGTGTGTGTTGTAGTGGGTGAGGGTGGTGGTGGGTGTGTAGCGTATGTGTGCCCGTAATATTTTCTCCTCCCCCCTCCCCTGTGTCGTAGGTGCAGTACTCACCGTAGTCTTCTGCGCCGGCGTTCGTGCTCCTGGTAGAGGAGCAGGAATACAATAGCTGGTAGGATGTGTAGTTCGGGTTCCATGCTGTCCAGATTCCTCGTGGGGTGTATGGAGGTGAGCGTTTTCCGTTTGAAATGTCTGTTTCCGCCGTGTTTTTATCGGCGGGGCTACCGCCCCGGAAAAGGTGGCGGATTGGTGGGTTGTGATAGGGTGGGCGGTACATTGACTCCCGCCTGTCTGTTGGCGGTGACCGCCGCGCTGTTTGTTTGTCCCGCCGTGGCGATCGGAGAGTTAAAGTGGCGGTCTCTGTTGGCGGTTTCCGCCAGGGTCAGAATTCAATTTTTTAAACCGCCAGCCTGTTGGCGGGCTAGCCGCCGCTTTAACACCGACCGCCAGGGTTGGAATGACCCCCTAAGTCTTGGGGCTCAATAATTAACGTTCGATTCAAATTTACGTCAACGGATCTGGTCTTTTTTTTTATACTTACCATGACCCGCCTTTTGACTCCTGGCATAAAAAGAGCCAGTTTTGAAATTATTTTTGTATATCTAACTATTAAACTAACCACTCTTTCTGGGTAACCACTCATATTAAGAAGCTTTACTGAAGTCATGTATATATTATAAGCATTACATGAATTTGATTTATCTCAGCCTATGAAGGTAGTAACTCCTGTAAACCACTATAAGGGGCATAATTAAGAGCTCCTAGTGCCATCGGAGTGTCACCTTTCGTGACTCAGTCATCCCCAAACCTGTGTCCCACGGACAGTAACAGCCATCATGAAACCCCCACTCCAGGTATCAAAGTCGCAACTCGAAATCCCTGACAATGATGGACCGGCACCAGTGGCAGAGGGCAAACTGTGCCAAGGGTGCAGACATAAAGGGGTAGGATGCATGGGAGGGTTGGTGTGGGCCAGTGGCATGAGGCTGCTGGGGATATGTCTGACCAGGATACCATCTCCCAAGTCTTGGGAGCCTACCAACAATCCCAAGGCATGATAGGCCAGGTACTTGCCATGATGGGGGAGATCAAGCAGCTGCAGAGGGACACCCACCAGTGATGCAACAGTGGGAGACCCATAATGCCCAGGTGGCTGTCATAGCAGGGGTGCTGATAGACATCAACACCACCCTGAACAGGGAACGTCTACAACCTCAGACCTCTTCCCTTAACTAAGTTACACTAGCCCCTTCAACATCTGTGGCAGCCAGTTGAAAGGAGGCTCTGCAAGGGGAAGGACATGCCTCAGACACCCCTGCCTCTGTAGCTGAAGAACCTCCTGCAAGTGTGGATATCCACCCAACCATCCAGGAGGTGCAGATGGCAAGACAACAACCACTGCCACAAAGTAACCCTTTTTTGTGACCCAGATGCACCCTGTTGACTTTTGTACAACCACTTTCCAATTTACCAGGATAGTAGGACACTGTACTTGGGACTTCAAATGTTGTAACTGCTACTCTAATGACAGCATCCACCTTGCTGATTCCTTCACTGTTGAACATTATTTCTTTGCTCACGTTCATTCACATTCATCCTAATCTCCTGTACACATGTAAATAAACACAACTAATACACTATCTAAGGGTGATAGTCATTTTACATCAATGTGAGTAGTTTCATTTGAAATATATACCATGCTCATTATTGACTCATAAGAGGGAATTGTGAGGAAGGACATGTTACAGGTAGTGTCATGCTGGGGATCAAAACCAACATAATGACTCAAGTGGGCAATCACCAATCTTTATTTATTACATTGTGCAGCAAATAGGCTAACCAAATGTCAGGAATGTCATAGTCAAGTATGTCTAAACATGTATTGCCCCTGCCTAGGTGTCAGTAAATAACATCTCACAAATCACTTAAGTAAGGGCCACGACAGACTGTGTTGCTCTGAATAGGCTCACAGACGGTAGAAATTGTTATCAGCTAAGCCCTTATCACATACCTATACCATCCCTACCAGATCAACATACCCCATAATATAGACAGAGGACAGTACAACAGTCCGTAGTTAGAGAACCTCCCACTTACAATGGTCATCCATCTATAGGAATACTACTCACCTGTGTCAGTGTTGACACACATGTACAGTGGCCTGCAATGTCGAAACTCAATGACAGCTACATACATGTCAAACAGGATCATTGTAAATACATTGTGAAGGCTGAGTGAATGGATTGCACAGGAAGACTTGTGTCAAAGATACATGATCACACATATGACATCATTGGACCCACAAACCACGGCAAACAGGTCTATTGTATAGAACAGATCTCTGCCTTCCCACTGTCCTGACAGCCTCAGCATGGAACTCACACACGCCAAAAATATTTAACACAGTACCTTTATCAATTCATTTCCACTTCACATGTCAGACCAGCTAAAGCCACCTGTCATTGACACAACTCAGAAATGTCCACATGAGGATGGGATTATGAAACAAGGAGTGTAGGCAGATAAAGGCTTACACAACTTAGAAAAATCTGTAGCAAATATTGTCATCTCTCAAACTGTGCATTTTGACTGCCCCAGACAAAGGAGATCCAATCTATATTTGCCTGAAAACCTGTGCAGTATACTGCAAAGCATCAAATAACCTGTCTTACGGTCACACAGAGACCCTTCTCAAACAATCCTGATACCCACACTACCCCACAGAGTCAGTGAATTTATAGACCATCACATACTAACACTCAGGTGAAGTACTGATTGATGAGATCTGCCTGCATGTCTCCACCTTCATCCTCATCACTGTCATCCTCACTTGGCATTTCTGCATTCTCTCCCAGTGGAATTGCTAGCTCCCCCTTGCCTGGGATGTATGGGATCTGTCACCTCAAGGCAAATTTGTAGAGCTTGCAGCAGGCCACGATGATCTGACAAACTTTAGTGGGTGAGTAGAGGGGGGCCACCAAACTTATTGATGCTGCTGAAGCTTGCCTTCAGGTGCCCAAAAGCCCACTCAACAGCATGCCATGACCTTCCATGGGCCTCGTTGAAGGGGATTTTCCCTGGCCTAGTTGTGTTCCTCACTGGTGTTAACAACAAAGGATGGTTTGGGTAGGCAGAGCCCCCTGTAAGGAATCATGACATTTGTGCAAACATGAGTCCAGGGCATCATCACATTTGGCAGCAGACATAGCATACAAACACACATGACATATGTAACATACCAACCAGCCAGGCCCTCTCTGGGTACTGTTGTCTCATCAGCCTCGGGATGGCGCTGTTCTGCATGATGAAGGCATCATGGACTGAACCTGGGTACCATGCACACACTTCGGAAATGTAGAGGTCCACCAAACAGACTACTTGGACATTTATGGAGTGGAAGTTCTTCCTGTTCCAATAGATTTGTTCAATGACATGTAGGGGAACTAAGGCTACAATAGTTTACACTGCATGTTGGATGTGTGACAAACCCAGAACTCTACCTTCTCATGGGTAAAATTCTCACATTTTAGAAATCGGATGTAGCTGTCAGTAGATCAACAATGCAGACCGCACAGCCTTCAAGACCAGATTTAACTTAGGCTGGGACATCCCTGGAGTTACTGCCTCTGTATTTTGGAAGGAGCCTCTGGCCAGGAAGTGCAGCACTGACATGACTTGTACAATGGGTTGTATGCTGTCTGGATGACGGACTGCAGGCATCAGATCTGGCTTCAACTGACGACAGAAATCCTTGATTGTCTGCCTATCCAGGTGGTAGATCTGAATTACATGTCTATTCTCAATGGTCTGCAAGTCTGTTACTAGACGTACACAGGAGGTTGTATGACCCTTCCTATTCCAGGATAAATATGTGAGAGAAAATAAGAAGGTGTGTTTATCACTCATTGTGTGCCTTGTATGTGACACAACATATCACACATTTTGCACATGTGACATGCTATTTGATACAGTAAAAACATGATACATAGTACCTACCAATGATAAAAGTGGCACATTATTGACATGCCATCCCCTTGCCTCAGTGAAGATATGTACTCATAAATGGATGTGTCAGCGAGACTATGTCATAGAGACATCAAACAATGCCTGTGATTAAAAGCCCAAAGTAAATTTTTGTCCATGGCGCGAGGGTGGTGACTGTGCCACCAAAGATTTTTTAAACCTAGCAGGACCAAATGATAATATGTTCCTTCAATCTGGACAACTATACATCTTTGGACAGTGCCAGCACTGAAGATTATGCGTTCCAAATTGTTCCCACATTGTGACGTATCATAAATGTAACTTTACCGACCATTGAAAGGCTTTAAAATGGTGACTGCCTGATTTATTCTACTGGACAATAGGAAACGACCACCGGTTGAAGTTGTCATGGTGGTAGGCAGATGCTACCGCAGAGGACATTGCCATTGGAACACGTTGCTACCTGTGGCGGTCTTTGTCCAATTGCATTGTCCACCGGCAGCAACGGCTGTGTACCTGGTGGACATGACCGCCATCTCCTGATGAATCTCTCACTTGGCTAGTGACACTACTGCCAGCAAGACCTCCACAACCTGAGCTGCTGTGTTCTGCCTCTGGGAGAAATCATGCCACGTGCTACAGGTGAAAGGGCCCCTGCCTTCTCACCAGAAGAGCTGGAGAGGACCAATCCCCATATGGACAGCTTTATGGTGCACCAGAGGAGCAGGTAACAGTACCAATGTTTCTGTAGCTCAACTAAGATTTGATTTGGTTAGCTTAGGCTTATGGGCAATAAATAAGAATGTGTCCGTAAAGTCCTGTAGGTACTATCAGTGTGCTTAAATGATTGAGTTCCTGGCCATGGACCTATGTGAAGTGACAGGTGTAGAGTCCAGAGATATTTTGGAGAATGTACATTGAGTGTTCCCTGACCCACCTTGTGACTGTTGCACATGGTTAGTTGAGGTGTAATGCAAGCAATCACCAGGAAAATTCCATCATCAGATGTGCTTGATGTGTGACATGTGTGCTAATATGTGCAGCAGGTGTTGATGCATGCTGTTTGCCAGTTTCTCATCATACTTGTGTCCTCAGTGTATCTGCACATACATTTGTGGCCACATCTGGCATTGTTGTAGTATTGTACTGAAACCAACTAATGCCACTCTATGGCCCTAAGCTCTGCACAATGACAACCCTTGCCAATTGGCTATGGGATACATGAACTATTCAGATGTGTCTTTTGGGACATGGTAGTTTATGTTGATTTGTGTGTTCTGCCCACAGAGAAAGTTGCCTTTCAACTGCCACTTTCTGTAAATATTGCCATTTGGACTGCTATTGTATAGCTTCTGCGTTGCAGATGTGAGCCTGTAGCCACACCCTGTATCCATATACAGCCTGTGATTGTTAAAAATCAAGCCACACTACTGAGGTTCATTGACTTCCGCCTATGCCCAGTGTTTACCATTGTTATGGCATTGGGGGCATGGTGGAGAGGTGTGAAAGATGTGTTCATGACAAACTCTGACCATTTGTGTTACATGTCTTTGACAGGTCCCATGATCACACTACCCTGCTTGCTCCTTAATCCAGCTCTGATGTGTATTGTGCATGCTCCTAGTTTATTGGCCATTAAACTTCTGCAAATGGTGTGCTGTGAACTGATGCTCCATGCCATTTGACCCAATGTATTGGACATGATGTGTGACATGTCAAATGCAAGGCTAGGTGTATCTTTCATAGACATCATTTGTGTGTGCACACATGTTTTGGAAGTATAGTGCAAATTATTTGAAATGACACAAAGATCCCCAACTCCAGAAGTAGAATGTGGGTACATGTGTATGTGCATAGTTGCACACATGTAGAGGTATGCATGTTTGTGTGCACAACATGTGACTCCCTTGTATGGTGTCCTGGAAATATGGGCCTTAATGTAGCCTGGCTATGTCATGTGGGGATCATATGCAGCTTGTGATCATCAGGGTCTTTGGATGTATGTGTGCAATATTTCGTATTTGGTGTAGCAGTCCCCTGCCAGTTTGTGTGATATGTTACATCTCGTTCCTGGTCAATGCCATGTGGATTGCTCATCTCAAACAGAACATATTGCTCTTAAACCTGGTCAGTGCAGGGGTTGAACTGGTGGTTGTGATGGGTACTCTTGTGGGGAGTATTAGCAGTAATGTCCCCTTATGCAATGCCTGCTATGTGGCATAGGAGGACAGGATGGTGAAGACAGTTTGCCATTGGCTTGTTGTATGACTGACTTGTAGTTAACTCTGCTTGTTCTTGTGTGGAACTTGTGAACATGATATACATTCTTGTTTTTTGCATCCATGCAGGTCAATGCCCATCAGAAGAAGGGTATTTGGTGTGCCATCGCCAAGAAGGTGCGAGCCCAGGGGGTCCAAAGCCAGTGGAGCGCCCATTGTCAGAAGAGGTGGGAGGACCTGAGACATGGGCCCGGTAGAGCGCAGAGGTCCTTCTGGGGCTCTCTTCCCAATGAGGAGGGGCCCATCAGACCATGACCTCCCAAAACGGCCTACCCTGAGTTGGATGCGCATTTGAGGGCAGCACAGCAGCCACAAGAGGGTGCATGTTTGCTCCTTTAACAGGTGGTTGAGTGAGGGATAAGATGTTCTATGATCACCTTGATGTACATAAGTCATGTATTGTCAACAGGTGTGCATATTCATTTTAGTTTGAGACATGATACACAATTATGGGGACCCCTTAGTCTTATAACACAGAATGGAGCACATATGACAGTGTTTTTTGTGTTCCAGTGATCTGCTTTTACTACCCTGGTGGGTGTTAGTCCCCACTAACAAATCGCTCCTCTCTAATGTCACAGTAGAAAGGTGCTTGCTTACTATCCTCTGCTTTGTATCAGGGGTTTGTCTATCTGTGAATTGAAGTATTGGTTTCTGATTTGTCACAGCATTATGTCCTTCAGATATGTCACATGACATACATAGCTAACATCTTCACGCCTGTTGCAAGGTAATTCCCCTTGGTAAGTGAGGAATGTACAATGACATGTGTGATGTCCCATCACAGTTGACAAATATGTATGTTGATTACCAGTGTGCAAATGCTACATTTCCACAGGGACACATATATTGCTATCAGATGTAAGAATGTGATTGTCATGCTGATGTCCTGATTGCAGAAACTTGAACATACTTTGCCCATGGTATACTTGTGTAGGTATGATACATAGGCAATGGATGTCTACTCACAGATTTGGGCAATATAGTACTGTGTCAACATCATGTGTATTTTTAAAACAAAGTGCATACCTAACTGTTGGAATTTATCATGTGTACTTACTGTCGCTATGAAGGAAATGAAAAATGAGGCTAGGGTGTTTGTGAACTTCCTGTTTAATAATAAACTTATGTGGTGCAGTAGTGGTAGTTCATAAACACCTGTGTTTAGGTTTTTAAGAGTGACCTGACTGTGCATCATGGTTGTTGTACCAGTTATGTTAGCATCACTTATAGTTCCCCTCTCGGAATCCACCACAGACAGATGCCAGGCTTACCATGTCTGATTTGTAGGTAGTGATATTGCTTCTCATTATGTGGCAAATTGGTGCACTCATGTTGGAGTTAGCAAACTCTGTTTCCCTCCTTCCTGCACAGTACAGTAGTCTATTTGATACATGCACAATATAGTAAACTATTATTGCTTGTCTTCTGGAGATATTGTTCATAGATAGCTTGGACCTGAGTCCATTGTCACTCCTTGCTACATCACTATTGGTGTATGTGTGTGGTCCATGGGTACTACCTCCTTGGCCAATATTTGGCAAGTGTGACATGTTGATATGTCATATGATGGTGTCCATAGTGATATGGTTGAATCTATGTCACTTGATGTAGGTATGGCTTGTTTGCCTTTACTTGGCAACATATGTTATTGCCTGGTACATGACATTAAGGTAATGTGTTTGTGTGGTGAGGACTGGGTCAGTTTAATTATTAAGCTACCTTAAAATGGGAATCCAGTGCTAGTCTACTGGTTGACTAGGTTGTTGTGATTAGGGCAACTGTATTAAATGGAATAGTCACCTAGACATGGTAGATTTCTGTTAGTTTGCTTTCCTGGTGTGTGACAGTTGAGGAATTGGGGAAAATGCATAGTATTGTGTTGTTATATGATGTTGGAATTTTACTGACACTTCCTGTGGGGTGTCAGTTGACATGATGGTATGTGATTTCTGTCTGATTTGTAATGGAAGTGTTATCATATGTATGTGATGACCCTACTTCACTATCTATTTTCAGCATCAGCACTGGCAGGCGAAAGAGCCAGGGCACAGCCGAGTGTGAAGGCTTCTGGCCACTGGACCTCCAGTCATGACACTACAGACACCAAGGACCCAGTGTCCAGAGGACAAAGGGAGTGCCATGGGGGAGACCGGATCTGCAACATCTACATCAGAGTCCTCCTCCAGTGGCAGCTCCCTAGTGGTGGCCGGACCCATCGGGAAACACTCCTCTACCATCCTTTTCCACCCACCCTAGGTTCTATCACTGCCCTCACTGTGGCTCCCCACCCAGTTAGCCGTGGCTGCTCATCCAAGAGGGTGAGGGTCTCCTTTGCCATAGGAACCTCTGCCCCAGCCTCTGTTCTCCCTGCAGCCGTCAGCGAGGAGGCTATTGACCTCTTGAGGTCTATCTCTGTGGGTCAGACGGCCATCACGAATGCCATCCAGGGACCTACAAGACAGTTTCAACAGAGCAATGTGTTCCTGAAGGGCATTCATGGTGCAATCTCTGGCCTACAAAGGTAATTTCAGGCTCTGGCCCCCACACTAAAGGCAGCCAGTCACCCCTTGTCTACTGCCCCCACAAATTTCCTCTTCCCAGACCCAATCCCCCCTTCCCTGACCCAGCTAAAGCACACAAACAGACAGGCATACATCCACCTCAACATCCAAAGGAAGCACAGACAAATTATAAGCACCACAAGACACACCACCGGCAGGCACGCAAACAATATACACCTACAGACACAGCAACAGTCATGACATGCCCTGACACCCTCACTACTCCCAGCATCACAGACAAAATACTTGGTACACCTGCAGACACCACACCAACATTCACTGATCCAGCCACTACACCTATCCTACCTGCAACTACTCCAGCAGACCCTCAGACATCCACCCCAGTCACCACAGCAACAGATACCACAACCACTGACACGCCTACATGTAGCACATCTACCATACCTGCAGTCACCACCCCAATACACAGTCGCCCACCCACCACGGCATGCTGAGCACCTCCACCTCCTCAGCCCAAGGCACATAAACATCCTCACTCACCAACCCAACAGACACCCACCACACACAAACACACATCCCCACAAACACACACCCAAGACATCCACACCTAAACGTCAGACAACAACTCCCTCACCCTACACACCCAAACCCCTTCTGATGACCATCCCTGTGTGCCTAAAAAAGTGTTCCTTTCTAACCTTGTCCTTTTCCCTACTTTTCTCTCCCTCGTGACACCCACAAAAGATCTGTTTCCTACCCCAAGGCCATCACTTCTACATCCAAGGCCTCCCCTAACCCCTCCGCCAGCACCCATGCCCCTCCTCTCACGAAGAAGAGAGCCCCCTCCCAAAAAGGTTCCCCCTCCCAAACCTAGGCCAAAAGCCACCCCTCCCAATACCAAACCCTCCCACCCCTCCATACTCCCTGAGGTGCCTCCTTGACCCCTTGATGCTCCTACAAGTGGAGGTTCCATGGCAGTCAGAAGTCAAGTTGGGGCACCATTTTGTGTCTTTGTTGCAAAACCATTTAGAACCTATGGACTGGCCAATGGCCTTGAACTTTCAAATGGTTTGCACTGGCTAAATATTAAAGCCAACCATTGGTTGGTTTTCTGGTTACATCTCTCCTTTCCTAGGTTTGGGTTGTTCCTGGCTGACATTGGCTGTGTGCCAGTATTTTGTTATGTGTGCTGCTTGCTGCTTCATGTATTGGGGTGGGGTGTGTATTGTGTGACAGGTATGCATATGTAGCTGAAATGTTGATGTCATAATACTGTCATATTATTTTGTTGTGTTTGTAGTGATATGTGTTTTTTGTGGTGATGTGTGTTGTGGTCCTGTATGGTATATGTCTTGTCCCCTGATGTGGCTATTGTGTACATGTGGTATGTATTGTGGAGTTTAGTCATTGCAGACATTGAGTGTGCTGAGTTGTGCAAGTGTCCTTTGCTTTTGAGTGCATGTGAATATTTAGTATATGTGCCTCTCAGACCTAGCTGGTGTCTTGCAATGTGTTTGGAGTAATGTAGGCTTTGTCGCCTTGTGTTCTGCTTGACTTTGCATTACATTTGTTATTGGTATTGCTTGTCCATAGATCTGACTGGTGTCTGCTCATGTGGGCATATTTTTGTGGGTCTTGTTCAACATGAGTTGTGTCCCAGTAAGGCCTCCATCCTTGTATGGTTTTGCTGCTCCCATCGCTGCTGTGCCAGTGTTGTTGTGATGTGTTGTTGGTGTGCTTTGGCTGTTTTTGTCTGTGTGTATTGTGCATGGCATGATAGGTTCCAAGTGCTGTGTGTGTGTGTGATGTGTGTGTTGATTGCTGGGTTGTATGATGATATTGTTGTGTGTGTTCCATTACACATGGATGTACATTTGTGTGGTATGTGTGTCCAGTCCCTGTTGGGTGTGAGTATGTGACATGTTTTTGTAGTTGTGCAATTGTTATGTTGTTGTTATGAGTTTGTATGTTACATCAGAATCTGTGCACCTCGGTCTGTGCTGTGTTGCTGTACATAAATGTGTGGTATTGATGTGTTGTGTTTGTGTGTGTACTGGCTGAAGTGTGTGTGATGTGTATGTGTGGATGTCCTTGATGCAGTATTTGAGTGTGTGTGAAACATGACCTCTGCCGGACTATTTATGCCTCCAGACGACTGCCGTGGACAGTCATGCCTGGCAGTGCCAGCGGACCGCTGGTGGTCTTCTATGTGCACCACCACCAAACTATTAATTTAGTGGTCCGCTCCACCAACCTGTTGGCTGTCAGACCTCCATCACCAACATGGTGGTCATGGTACCGCCAACTCGTAATGAGGCCCTAAGTGTGTTTATGAGGTACGGAGGATGCCTCTTGGCTTTTGTTTTAGCTTGTGTTGTCTGGGAGGTTGAAGGTACCTAAGAGAGTGGTGTGGGTGTGTTGGATGGATGAGGTGGGGAGGAGATCTGATAATTCATCAATGAATTCCTTCTTCTATCCTGGTGACCTGTAGATGTGATGGAGGGTGGCAGTCTGAGTTGCAAAGACTAGGAAGTGGCATGTCAGTAGCTGCATTGAGTTCAGAATCACTTGCTTGCCTAGGGCGCAATATTAGGAGGACCTATGGTTGACAATGGATGCTGTAGCCTGGTGCAGGATGTCTAGGATATGTTAGCATGTGCGGTGAACCACATTTCTCTGACGAAAAGAGCATCATGCTTGTGGTAGTTTATGAGGTCTGAGGTATCTAGTGCATACAGTACTGCAGAGACAAGCATAAATGGGCATTAATTGGAATCTGTGTTTGAGGGTGTATAGTGGGATATGTATGAGGAAAGGTCTATTTGTTGTGGGGATGACATGCAAGTGTTTTTGTCTTCTTAGTCTGGATGTATTTAAAGAGGCTATCAGTATGGCAGTACTGAATGAGGCATATGTTTTTTTATTACCTTGTAGGTTTCAGCAGAACAGGGCTTCTAACAGGCCCAAATAGACAGTGCCTTTGTCTATGCTTGTCATTTACTGGGAATGACCTAGTGATAGGGTGCCCGGAAAGGTTTACTGAAGTAAGGAGAATGCAGGAAAGTATGTCACTTCCTGTGCAGATGGAGGATGGGAAATGCCATGATTTCACTTCCAGGCAGAAGGGTGATGGGGAATGAAGGTCCTTTAATGTGCCCACTATTTGCTGGATGTGTGGTTGATGTGAGGTGTTAAGGTTGGTTCATATGAAAATATCTCATTGTGAAGGAATTAGATACTGAACACAAGACTTGTTTATATAACTCAGAAGTTGGAAGTGTTTTTCTGTTTCACCATTTAATAATAATGCTCTGATTTTTTTATTTAATCGTATAAGTAATAGATAATATCTAGATATGTAGCTGTGCAATAAAGGAGAAGCTGTGTCGTGGAAAATAAGAATTAAAATCTTGTTTAACAATGCTATTAAAAGAACTAAATGATGTGTTGTGGTGGGGTGGACGGAGATCTTTGTGAAGCTGGTGCAAGAGGAATCTTGGAAGTGTTTCTTCTTTAACGTGGTGGAGCTGATTGTAGAGAACAGTAGACAAGTGTTGACTATCATTTGTGGTAAGTCATTATCATGTTGCATATTATTACATTAGATTTGGAATGGGATAGCATGTTTGATGCACACATGATATAATGTGTTTCACTTACCAATGTTTTTATGAGATGTGAGTTTTAGTTATTGAGTGAGTGACAAGGAAGAGTGATAAAAGATTTGTTTCACAGTTGTTTAGCGGGTGTTAGACTGAAGTACCCTTCAAGGAAGGTTTATGGGGCACAATTCAATCAAGCAATGTCTCAAGTTTATCGCAGAAGAGATCAATCACACCTGGGGAGTGATTTACTTTTCATATTATGACTACTAATGTACAATGGTCCACAAAATGTTAATTGGTCGTTTGTGTGGGTGCAGGAATGTAGCTGGGAGACATGATCAAGCTGATACCTCCTCCCACATCTTTTCTTTACTGTTGCTTCTAGATTTATGTCAAAAGGTACAAGATCATTTTTAAGTTCTAAAGGCATAGATGAGTGCGTGGGGGTAACCCATATTTCTGAAGATGTCAAAATGTGTAGCGGAGGACTGTGATGGAGATATAGGATTTTTTTTGCAGACTGATTGCGCATGCTGTAAGGAAAGAGAGATGGACAGACAATTTGGTTATGAGTCATGGTTCCTATTGGTAAATTTGAGGATGTGTTGTGTGTATGCATAAGATGTGAATTGGTGTTGTTGAGCTGGGAACATGTAGTAATGGATAACAACACTGGCTGTTTTCTTAAAGAGTTTGCTGAGGTTACCCGACACCACTGGCAAAAAATCATGCAGTTTAATAG
Organism: Pleurodeles waltl; assembly: GCF_031143425.1. Taxonomy (NCBI): domain Eukaryota; kingdom Metazoa; phylum Chordata; class Amphibia; order Caudata; family Salamandridae; genus Pleurodeles; species Pleurodeles waltl. The sequence goes on from NC_090442.1 coordinate 348,014,830, forward strand.
CTTGCTTAAAGTAACACTAAGAATAACTATTTGCATATTTTTGTAACTCAATAATAAAAACTGAATATTTTTCTCTGAGAGATCAAGTCATACTACGTCCAGTGGTACGTTTCATGAGCTACTTTTTGTGTGTGAAGAAACATACATATTATTTTGCTAATGATTTTAGAGAGTGATTCGTTCCATGTTTTGCAGTATGAAACATTTGCCAACCGTTTTCAGAATAAGTCAACAGACCTACATTTCCAGTTGATGAATGCTCAGTATAGGTACAAGAAACCAGATGTTGCATTTAGATATTTTGCCAGCATTAATTGCATTTTGTAAATAGCTTTTCAATTAGTATCCCCTCGAGAAAATACATTTGGAAAGCAGTAATCCCCCATTGAAAATGTATTTGAGGAAATGTGGCAATATTTATGGAATGAACAAATCAATAACAGGAAATATCATACTGGCCATATGGCTTAGTGATTCATACTGCCTACTGCCAGGTTTGAGGTCAAGGATTTATTCCAAATCCAATTGATGCTATTTTCTTAGGATACCACGTCAATGGGGTATTACAGTCTATTTCTGTAAAAGATCAACCTGCGTCTGCACTGGATCATGAAACAAGGATCATTCTATGGTGTCTTTTTTGTTTTATTTGATAGCATAACAATACAAGATTCAAACTCAAACCTACCAACACCTTTATTAAATTTTTTGATCCTTTAAGTCATTCTTCGCTGGGAACAAATTGATTCTCATACGAACTATAGAAATCGGGTTACTAGTTGACTGAGGTGTTAGCCCTGGTCAAGCAGCAACCACAATACTAGTCAAGGTAAGGCACAAGCAACCTTGGTCATGAAGAGCCCAAAAGCTTGAATTCAAGAGCTTGAGAGCCACACCAACTGACCAGGACCCTAAAGGCACCACTAGAAACCCGTTGTTGGGGAGCCTGTTATATCCCTGAGTCTCAGAACAAGAGGCCAGTAGACTAGCCCTTTGAGTCACTCTGGGGTCTTGGGTTCAAGATGAAGTTGCAAGAGTGCAGTAGGCAGCGGGCATCAGGTCAGCACAGCAGGACAGCAGCTTCTTTTGGGGCAACAATCTATCAGAGTTGCAGTGCTTGTAGCAGCACAGCAGTCCTTCTTCCTGACAGAGTATCCACAGGTCCAGAAGGGTACTCAAGTAGTGGTTTCTAAGGTCCTTCTTTTATACACAGTTGTGCCTTTGAAGTTGGGAGAAGCTTCTAGAGGCATGCATTTGAAGTGCACAGATGAACTACCTTCCCTGCCCTGGCTCCAGACTAACTACAGGGGGTATACAGCCCTTTGTGTGAAGACAGGGCACAGCCTATTCAGGTGTAATTGAGGATGGTCCCAGCTCCTCCCTCCCAACCTGCCAGTGAAGGCCTATATAGTCACACCTAAGCTCCAGTTGTGTGTTGCTGTCTAGGAAGAATACACAAAGCCCAACTGCCAACTACACCCAGTCATGTGACCAGAGGCAGGCCACAGGCACCAAATGGCTAAGGCAAGAAGATGAAAACTTTCTAAAAGTGGTGTTTTCAGAATTTTGATTTAAAATCTAACTACACCATAAATTAGAATTTTAAATTAGGATTCCAGAGACACCAAATATGAACCAGTTATCTCTACCCATTTCGAAAAATAAAATGCAATAAGACAACTTCAGTGTTATTCTATGAAAAGGATAGGCCTTGCAATAGTAAAAAACAAATATAAAAGTTTTTCACTACCAGGACATATAAAACTCAAAAGTAAATGTCCAACTTTTTAGATACACTGCACCCTGCCCTTGAGGCTGTCTAAGGCCTCCCTTAGGGGTGACATATGTTTTATAGAGGAAGGTTTGGACTTGGCCACAGGTTAATTTTTCCATATCCAAATAGCAGTTTGAACAGCACACACAGGCTCTGCAATGGCAGGGCTGAGATATATTTAGTTGGGTGGCACAATCAGTGCTGCATACCCACTAGTAGCATTTAGTTGACAGATCCTGGGCACATGTAGGGATTTACAAGTAAATTAAATATGTCAACTGGTTATAGCCAGTGTTACCATGTTTTAGGGAAAGAGCTCAAGCACTTTAGCATTGATTAGCAGTGGTAAAGTGTGCAGAGTGTTAATGCAAGCAAAAACAAAGTCAGCTAAATCTGGAGGTCTGAAGGCAAAACGTTAGCTGAAAACCACACCAAGTTTGCAAAGCCTAACAAGGATTTCTGTTAAATAGTTTTGCGAACTGCTTAAAACAACCAAAGCACAAGTAATGTAGTCACGTAAAGTGCTGGGGCACTTAGTGTATCACTGAACAACAAGATTTGATGGCATTACTATGTAAAAATGTATTTTCACATTCCGAATGGAAACCTATCATTCAGCTACAATTGCATTGCGAAGTAACTGGTATGTATTTAAAAAAAAAAAATATATATATATATATATATATATATATATATCACTATTGAAACAGTTATACAGAAGGTAAGTGATATAGGGGACAAGTTGCTTTTTCAATAGTATAATAGGCAACATAATGATAGCGTTGCCGCTGTTTAATTGTTCTTCCTAACATCAATTTGTTAGCCTCTATTGGCAATGAAAAATAGGCTGCCCATTAGCAGAGTCATACCATGTGATGCAAAAGTAATTTTTACCTCCACATCACTACATTTGCCCACTGTCAAAACTGATCTTCATTTGTCATAATGAATGATGCTCAAATGACAGGATAAGTGAAGTGGTAATTGGGATGGGATTCCATAACAAAGAACATGTTATGGTAAACACAGTTTAATAATTTAAACCTGGGTTCAACCTCATCAAAGCTACGGCACAGAGCATAAATTCTTAACATTGGAAAATGTGTAACATAGTTAGCAATAACAAAACAGTTAAGTAAAACCACAACACAATAAAAATCGCACAACCAATTTAAAAAAATAGAAAACATTTAATTAATAAAATGACACTAAAATGACAAAATTAAATAAGTGAAACCAAGGTTATGAATTTTTAAAAGAGTTAAGGTAAAACACGCCAACAAAAAGTAAAGTGACAATCAATAGCACCTGCTCACAGTGTCTGGGACCTAGGCATAATACACCAAGCGTGTTTGCCCGGGTCAAAGATTTTACCTTGTGACATAGGCTCTGAAATGTGCATTGAAATCCAGCAGTAGAGCAGAATTGCAAGCAGTCCTCTCAAAGTAGGATAACCACTGGAATAGATCCCACTGAAGCTTTTGATTTTGGTGTGAAAGGTTCTGAGCAGGAGAATTTTAAATTTCGGGGATGCCAAAGTCCTCGCTTTTGGCAGTTACTATTCCAACCTTTGTCCAGTCAATATTTCTATCTTTGGACTTAGAGCCCGATTTATATCTTGGCAGTATGTTTACTCCATCATGACAGAGTATACATGCCGCCAAGATAAAGGTCTTCTCTGAAATTTAAAAGCAGGCAGACTTTCCTTTTAATCACAGTAGAGACCACTCCATCTTTGCCCTCTAAATCCTCCCACCAAATTTAGATGGGTAGAATTAGGGGCCAGTTTTCACTGCCTGTCACTGCCAAGAAAACCTTGGCAGTTAGTAGCAGTAAAAACCTCTAAATAGTCCCCTTGCTATGAAGAGCACTTCCATAACGAGGGGAGCATTTTCTTTTTTATTTTCAAAAAGAAAATTCCTCTTGAGGATATTCATTTTGTCATGAAAAAAGAAAATAGTTTGTTTGGTTGATAGAGCCCTCCACCAAACTGTAAACTGCATCAGTTCCTACCAGTGCTTTAGAAATCTGGTGGGCAGCACTTCCATCAGATCTATGGAGTAATTTACCTCGTTCTCACTGATGGAGAAGTGAGCCACCTGCCTACAAATAAATAAGGCCCTCAGTTTTTTTCATGGACTTCAAAATCCTCCAGTGAGGCAGATCTAAAGCTGTTTGTAACAAAATGCCTTTATGTTAGGGCACCTTTGCTGTGAGGTCCCACTGTCCTTCCCGAGATCTTTGAAAGTCCAATCATTTTCTAAGCCTCAGCTTGTCCGAGTTTCTAGAGCATCTCTTCTTGGTCACTTCTAAAGCTCTTGTGACCTCGTTCTCACTGATGGAGAAGTGATCCACCTGCCTACATATAAATGAGGCCCTTAGTTCTTTTCATGAACTTCAAAATCCTCCAGTGAGGCAGACCTAAAGCTGTTTCTAACAAAATGCCTTCATGTTAGGGCACCTCTGCTGTGAGGTCCCACTGTCCTTCCCGAGATCTTTGAAAGTCCAATCATTTTCTAAGCCTCAGATTGTCCGAGTTTCTGCAGCATTTCTTCTTGGTCACTTCTAAAGCTCCTGTTACTTCAGGGATGGTATTTATGGGCCAACATTAACTCCAGCAGGGTCCACCAAAAGGGTGCAGTTCAGGTCCAGTTGTTGCTGGTCATCTGGGTACTTCAGGTAAAAAGATGTTTGGAGTTTGTGGTGTCCCTAAAGCCACATAGCAGGTCAGTCAACTGACTCATTTCTTAGTCCTGGGTACATGTGGGAACAGATGATGGTCTTCATGTTTCCACACAGGTCTCAAACAGCAGGTCACACTGGCCTTCCTCACTACATGCCTATGCTGCTTTTGCAGCTGTTTTCAATCCCCATTAAAGGGAAACACTCACAAGGCAATCTGCCTGAGGCTAATTCTAATTAGCCAACTGAAGCTTCATGTAGACAAAGCCTAATTTTTATAAAGTCACATTTACTAAACATGTATTAATATGATTCAGAATGATTAAGAATATTTCTTGAGTGCACAGCTACTTCTAAGAGTGTCCCAGTGCTGGGAAACAAAAAAACTAGCAGGCCTCACTTCATCATGGTTAGGCAAAAAGCCAGATTTTGAGTAGCTTTTGTTGGTCCTGTCAAGATTGAGCGTAAGATGATTCCAAGCTATTGCTGCCAGAAAAGAGAAGGAGTGTCCTTTCTTTGTGTTGTTTAGGAATTAATGCAAGCAAGACATCTGGTGAACAGAGAGCATGAGAAGAATGATAATAGGTATCTGTCAAAAAGATCCTGTGGGCCAGCACCATAAAAGGCTAGATGTGCCAATACTAAAGTTTTGAACAATATCCATTTGTTGATAGGTAGGTTCAGGTCCATGAGATGATGAGACATAGGGGTAAAGTGGGAAATTTATATCAGCAGATGAGCAGTTGCATTATGTGCATTAGAAAACTGACTTCACCCTGAATTGCTTTTTTATAGACATTTAAAAGAAAGTAGCTTTCTTCAAACTATATTTACCAGATTTATGGTTTGTTCCTATCTTGAGTTTTTCTCATGGGACGGCTTTAGAGTGAAAATAGGTCTTCAAAGCTAGTCACTTTAGGCACATGCAAACATTATATTTTTCATGTACTACTTTCAAATACTACACATTACACCTTGTGGGCCTAAAGGCTTTCTTAGGGGTGACACATTTAGGGCCTCATTCTGAGAGTAGCGGGCGGCGGTAGCCGCCCGCCTGGCTGGAACCACCAAATGGCCGCTCCGCGGTCGAAAGACCGCAGAGGCCATTCTGGTTTTCCCGCTGGGCTGGCGGGCGACCGCCAGGAGGCCGCCCGCCAGCCCAGCGGGAAACCCCTTCCCATGAGGAAGCCGGCTCCGAATGGAGCCGGCGGAGTGGGAAGGTGCGACGGGTGCAGTTGCACCCGTCGCGTATTTCAGTGTCTGCAAAGCAGACACTGAAATACTTTGTGGGGCCCTCTTATGGGGGCCCCTGCAGTGCCCATGCCATTGGCATGGGCACTGCAGGGGCCCCCAGGGGCCCACGACACCCCTCACCGCCATCCTGTTCCTGGCGGTCGGAGCGGCCAGGAACAGGATGGCAGTGAGGGGGTCGGAATACCCCATGGCGGCGCAGCAAGCTGCGCCGCCATGGGGGATTCCCAGGGCAGCGGAAAACCGTCAGGAGACCGCCGGTTTTCCTCTTCTGACCGCGGCCAAACCGCCGCGCTCAGAATGCCCTGCGGGGCACCGCCAGCCTGTTGGCGGTGCTCCCGCATCCCCGGCCCCGGCGGTCCTTGACCGCCGGGGTCGGAATGACCCCCTTAATGTCTATCAGCATATCAGTAGGGACCGTTCCAGTAAAAAAAAAAATACAGGTTCATCTGCAGGTTTAAAAGCTTGAGGAGTCAGGGTACACAAGTAGGCTCAAAGCCATGTTTCATTTGTCAGCCTAGTGAACAGCATAACATGTCCTGTAATCAACAGGTGACATTTAACTTTCATGCCATTTTGTACCTCCTGCATGTTGGAAATGACCAGCTATTGCAACATATTCCCCCAGATTTTTGCCTGAACTGTTTTTGTGAGCTTTATAACTATGTATTGTACATTAAATGCAATTAGTGGACTGCAGCACTCACTGTGCCACCCACTACAGTAGCACAGTAAAAAAATATCTCCATGCCTGCTACTGCAGCATGCCTGTGCAGTTTTTAGATCAACAATTCGACCTGTCACAATCACCCTTTGTCAACTTATGTTATGTTATGACATGTTATGCCATGTCATGTCATGTCATGGTTTGTCGATTTGTATAGAGCACTCTCACCTGGGAAAGTATACTGACACTGAGCATTTGAGAGTCCAGCCAAACCAAAGGCCTAGTGGGACTTTTCAGGAAACCATGTCTTCAGCATCTTGCAGAACTCAAGAAGTGTGGAGGAGAATCTGATGCGTAGTGGCAGGTCATTCAATGCTTTAGGGCCGACATAGGAGAAGATTTAACTGCCTGATTTGAATTTCCACATGTATGGGATGTGTGCAAGTAGGTGTCCTGATGATCCGAGGTGACTGGAAAGTTTGTGAAAGCAGATGCAATTGTATAGGTATGCAGGGCCAATATTATACAGTGCCTTGAACCTGTGGGGGAGTAGTATGAATTGTACTTGTATAAGTGTGGGAAGCGAGTGGAGCCCCTTTAGCTGCAATGTGAAGTGAGAGTGGTGCAGGACGATGAGATTGATTCTGGCCACAGAGTTATGAGTGATCTGCAGCTGTCTCGTGAGTCTTTTGTTGATCCAGGAATAGATGATGTTTCCATAGTTCAGCTTGCTTAGGGCCAGGGCAAGCATGATGGCATCCCAGGGGCTTATTGAGACCCATTTGAAATTCTACCTCAGCATGTTCAGGGTAAAGAAGCATGAATTGGTGATGGCACTGACCCTCTTTTTAAATCTTCATAAGGCATCCTTAAGGTAGACCTGGTTACCCAACTTGGCAGAGTGCATGGTATTTAAAGGACATGTGGAAATTAATGGTATACGTGTCATGACAATGAGAGGGCACCAACATCCCTTTTCACTGTGACAAGGTTATCTGCCCGATAGGAGAACACTGGATTGCATTATAACCCCATAGCCATAAATCAAGGGCTTCAATAAGTATAGATTTTAATAGTTATTCTAAAATTGATTAAATAGTGAAATCAAATTTTGACTAATTATTTTTAAAAACAAATACTTTCAGAAGGTTACCTTTCCTTGACTGAGTGTGGAGAGGTTTTGTAATTAAACATCAACTAATGTGATGTATGACAAATGTGGTCTGGTAATGCCCACCTACATTCAATAGGCAGTGTAATGGACAGCAGAGGGATGCTTCCTCAGCAGGAGACACAGTATAAAAGATATGTCCCAGGACAGATGTCAGAGAGGTATACATCCTAGGCCGGACAAAGGTGTAGTCAGTATTCCAACCTGCAAAAATACCATGACAGAGAGTACCATCAGGAAGTAAGGCATGATGCCATACTTATGACATATGCAGGTGATAGATGTTGTGTCCACTCCAGCATAGCTCCTAGGAAGGGGCCCCTAGATAATACCTAGACATCACCAGTCAGGATTATACATACTAATCACTTTACCTGCCAGCTATCAGGTTCAACCAACTTTTCTGCTACCGCTTACCAATGGCCAATGACAATGAATGCCTCAAACCATAGGTATCAGAGGGTGTGGAATGACATGAGAGCAGAAGAATGCAGCCAAAATACCTCTATACTGGTCTGTCCATTTGAGATGTGAATGTAGGAAACTGCATTGAACACGCTTGTTAGAATTTAAACACTTTTACTGTGCACTTTGCATTCTATCAGTCAGCTCCCACATGTAATACATTGGGATAGGACCACATAATACCCCCACTGATGAACCAAGTCAGGAGGACAATTGTCACCAATGATTGTGGACATACAGCACTTGAAAATTCCCCTCAACATACCCATATGCCACTGGAAGTACTGACTGACAAGCTCAGCCTTAGATTCAGCTGCACCTTCCTCCTCTGCCTCCTCATCACTTGCCATTTCAGCATTTCAGGCCACTGGTCCAGCTGCCTCACCCTCATTAGCTAGCAATGGTATCTGACATATCAGGGCTAGATTATGGAGCACGCAGCAGGCAGCAATAATCTGGCATACTTTTTGGGGCGCGTAGAGGAGGGTCCAGGCAGCTGAATCTGGACTTCAGGAGGCCAAATGTTCTTTTGATTACATGTATAATCCTTCTGTGGGCCTCACTGAAATGTAGATCACCTTCAGTGGCAGGCTACCTCACTGGTGTCAACAGCCAATTAATGTTAGGATAGCCAGAGTTACTAGTGTGCAAAAATGTAGGACCAGTGAAATCACAGGTGCATCAACAGGGCAGATAGTGATGACAGATGCCATAATAGGGAAACCCCTTATTATGCATACATACCAAGGAGCTAGTACCTCTCTGTGTGTAGTTGTTCCATCATGTGTGGGACATTGCTGTTCCTCAAAATGTAGAAGTCATGCACAGATCCAGGATACTTAGCTGTGACATGACGAATGTGTCCCATATCATAAAAGTCTGCCTCCTCATAGACCAAGTCCGCATGGTGCGGGAACCTGATGTAGCTATCAGGTGATTTAGCACCAGACTGAACATGGGCTGAGACATCCCTGCAGTTAAGCCCACTGATTTCTGAAAGGAGCCTGTGGCAAGGAAGTGTAGCACTGACAAGACTTCTACTGTGGGAGGGATGCAATACGGATTGCGTATGGCTGGCAAGACATTTGGCTCCAATTGTGTACATAATACCATGATGATATGACGATTCAGATGATAGGTCTGGATGACATGCCTGTCCTCAGTGGTTGCAAGGTCAACTATTGGACGGTACACTGGTGGTTGTCTCATTCTCCTCACGGCAGGATATGTAGGACGAGAGTAGAGAATGTTCATTGAGTAAAGCAGTTGACACATGTAAGCAGAACATGTTAAAATGACACACACCTAACACAGTAGGGCATGCGTAGCACTGCTGACATATACTATAACGACCATGCTGAAGTGCTTTGGACACCATCTTTGCAGCACATTGCCGTACATGTAAGTCACATAGGACAAATGTCACATGTGTGATGTACCATATGTAGCAGACTGAGCTGTCCTGCACTGATCAAATGATACGTAATGGAATATACCAATATAGTGTAATCGTCTATGTGCCTTCGAGTATCTGACCATGGCCATCATCATATATACTGTCACATCACGTCATTGTGTCATGACTGACACAATTTTTTGCATTACTATCATGCCACAACATAGGCTTATGCCGCCATTTGGGTGATAATGTATGTAGCGCACTTAGGCCCATATTTATACATTTTTAGCACTTTTGCGTCATTTTTGGATGCAAATGCGGCGCAAACTTGCAAAGGACAATTGTATTTTGCAAGTTTGCGCCGTTTTTGCACCAAAAAGCAGCGCAAATGTGGCGCTAAAAAAGTATAAATATAGGCCTTATTTTGGGACATCTATTGTTTATAGGAGCACACAATGGCAGGCACCTGTCCTGATGAACTGGACAGCTGGAAGTGACCTAAGTCCGCCGGTGGATGTCATCATTGCGATAGGCGGTCTCAACCACTTTGCACCTTGTCATTGGTTAACATTGCTGCCTGTGGTGGATTGGGGCCAATGGTGATGATCGCCGGTGGTGATGGTCCTCTATGTAGCAGCCGTGACCTTTCTGCAGCCTTGTTCATTTGACTCCTGACACTGTTGCTAGCAAGACCTCCATGACCTGAACTTCTATGTGCTGTCTCTGGGAGCCATCATGCAATGTTCTGCAGGTGATAGGGCCCCAGCCTTCACCCCTAAAGAGCTGGACAAGCTTGTAGAGGAGGTCCTACCCCTGTATTGGCAGCTACATGGGGCACCAGAGGAGCAGATTAGTCCAATGCCTGTGTGATAGGGGTTGCATGTGATGGTGAATCACACAGGTAAACCGGTGAGGGAGTATTAGCTTGCAGAGGGTATAAAGTGAAGGCATGTGAGCAGAGAGGATGGGTATGTGTGGGTCCTTGCAGAGACAGATGTGTATTGCCCACTGCTGTTAGTGTGGTGCCAATGTACATGACGTTCTCCTTCTTTCTGTGTCAACCATGCAGGTGAACGCCCATCAGAAGAAAGGGATCTGGCATGTCATCATCAAGCAAATGCAGACCATGGTAGTCCACAGCCGGTGGAGCTCCCATTGTCACAAACTGTAGGAGAAGCTGAGCCCGGAAGACCACGGAGGCCCAGCTGGGGATGTCCTCCCAATGAGGGAGGGGTGCCCGTCGGACACTGACCTACCTAAGGGCCCGCATTTTGATGGCCTACCCTGAGGTGGATGGGTGTTTGAGGGCAGCTCAGCAGCTACAAGGGAGTGAGTACTGACTGTATCCTGGGACTTGGCTCTGGTTGTATGTTGTTAGGTGCCTCACTTTAGCTTCTATGACAATGTAGTTTGTGCAACATGAATGTAAACTAGCAGACATGGGTAGTACCCACCTGGGCTGACTATTAGCTATAGATGTGTCTTCATAATTTGATGTCAGTAGATGTACATCTCCTGTATCAATACATCTCCATGTCTGCATATGGAGAAGGTCAAATGACATTGGCACATGTGTGACTCCATCCTGCCTTTTCTATGGATGTGAGCTTGTGTTTCACCCTACCCATTGCGTATGACCTGGTCCATCCATCAACATTTGAGCATTAGTGGCCCTAAGGTGAAAGTCCACTCCCAACTGTATTGCTCACCTGTACTTGCAACTGTGTGACACTCTTTTTTGCACCAGGACTATAGACATTAAGGGGGTCATTCTGACCCTGGCGGTCCGAGACCGCCAGGGCAAAAATGACTAAAGCACCGCCAACAGGCTGGTGGTGCTTTATTCCCTATTCTGACCACGCGGTACCGCCGCGGTCGCACCGCCGGGGCCGGCGGTTTCCCGCTGTTTATGCCCCGGCGGTGATAATCCGCCAGGGCAGCGCTGCAAGCAGCGCTGCACTGGGGATTATGACCCCCTTACTGCCAGCCTGTTTCTGGCGGTTTGTACTGCCAGGAAGAGGCTGGCGGTAAGGGCTGGCATGGGCAGTGCAGGGGACCCCTAACAGGGCCCCGGCCAGCTTTTCACTGTCTGCATAGCAGACAGTGTAAAGCGCGACGGGTGCAACTGCACCCGTCGCACGGCCGCAACACCGCCGGCTCCATTAGGAGGCGGCTCCTGTGTTGCGGCTTCATTCCCGCTGGGTCGGCGGGCACAAACTTGGTTTGCGCCTGCCGGCCCAGCGAGAATGTCGGAATGGGGGCCGCGTGAATGCGGCCGCATGGCGGTTTCCGCCTGGCGGGCGGCGGTAGCCGCCCGCCAAGGTCGGAATGACCCCCTAAGTACTGGTACTGGTACTGGTATTGAATCCATGTGAGGCAGCCATAGCTGGTATTGAATCCATATGAGGCAGCCATACCAGTCCCACCACAGATGTGGCCTGTTCCAGAAGGTGAGTGTCTCCTTTTATAGAGTTAGTTTCCACCAGGGTTTTTGTGGTGGTGCGACCGCGATGGAAACCTTGGAGGTGTTCAGTCTCATAGGGGGTCATTCTGACCCCGGCGGTCCTTGCCCGCCGGGGCCAGGGTCGGCGGGAGCACCGCCAACAGGCTGGCGGTACCCCGTAGGGCATTCTGACCACGGTGGTTTGGCAGCGGTCAGAAGAGGAAAACCGGCGGTCTCCCGCCGGTTTTCCGCTGCCCTGCTGAATCCTCAAATGGCGGCGCAGCTTGCTGCGCCGCCATGGGGATTCAGACACCCCATACCGCCATCCTGTTCCTGGCGGTTCGCCCGCCAGGAACAGGATGGCGGTATGGGGTGTCGTGGGGCCCCTGGGGGCCCCTGCAGTGCCCATGCCAATGGCATGGGCACTGCAGGGGCCCCCGTAAGAGGGCCCCACAAAGTATTTCAGTGTCTGCTCAGCAGGTTGCACCCGTCGCACCTTCCCACTCCGCCGGCTCCATTCGGAGCCGGCTTCCTCGTGGGAAGGGGGTTTCCCGCTGGGCTGGCGGGCGGCCTCCTGGCGGTCGCCCGCCAGCCCAGCGGGAAACACAGAATACCCGCAGCGGTCTCCTGACCGTGGTGTGGTATTCTGGAGGGGGGAACTCTGGCGGGCGGCCTCCGCCGCCCGCCAGAGTTAGAATGACCCCCATAATCTGTTCAGCAGAAACATGGTGTCCACTGGCCTGAAGGTGGCTATCGCCGTCTGTGGCGGCCTGACCGCACTGGCAGTGCATGCAGTGGATTGTCTGTATCATTTTGGGAAAACTGCCATGGTCATAATTTGGCGGTCTTTTCCGCTTGCCTGTTGGTGGTATGACCGCTGCTGCCAACATGCCAGTCCTGAGTCCGCCAAACTCATAATGAGGGCTAAAGTGTTTTATAACACCTAGAAATCAAAAGCACCACTCTGAACATCTGGTCGCACTTGACAGGGGCAAAGTCAAAATTTGAGGCAGATTTGTTTTCAACAGGAACCAAGTCACAAGTTGAGGCCGACCTCACTGGTGCCCTATTCGGACACCCTGAGCAGGAGGCCTCTGTCAAGTTTTCTACATTTAGAATTCAGGATCAAGTCGAAAGTTAAGGCAGACCACGATGGAGCCCTCCTCAAAAACAATGCACGGGAGGCCTTGGTCAAACTTTTACCTTCGGACTCAGAAACATTTTTGGTGCTTTTCTTCCCTGACATCGGACGACCCTCCCCAGTAAGCTGATTCCAATGCAACATTGTCGGATTGCCTTTCCATGAGCCCCTGGTGACATTCTGTAAGTCTGGTGCTCCGGAGCTTTTCAGCAGGATGAAGCTGCAAGTCAGGCCAGGTTGCGGTCAAAGTTGGCCGGCTAGACTCTTGCCGTCAGGTCAGTCCACTCATGTAGCTTTTTTCCGAAGTTGCTCCAAACGTCTGGATGTTCTTCCAGAAGTACTTTTAAGGTCCTTCAAGTGTCTACAACTCACCCTGAGGTTCCAGAAGCTCTGAGTTGCTCCTTTGCATCTAGGACTTAAACTCACAGAATCCACCTGGTCCAAATTCTAAAGTGACCACTGGTCAGCTGGGCTATTTTTGTAGAACTTGTTACAGGGGACTCCGATGAGCTCCTTTCTACCTGTAGCTTACAGGGACTCCCTTCTTGAGGTTGTAGAAGTAAGGCAAATTCCTTTTCTTGAAGAAGTCCAAAGTGAGCAGCTGGTGCAGTCCTTCTGAGTTCAGATGCAGGCCAAGGGTCCAACAAGGCAGTCCTTCTTCTTCTTGCCTTGTTCCATTAGGGAACTGAAGTGTGGGGCAGCTCTGTCATATTTATCCTTGCTCCTGGGGTGGAAAGCAGGTAGGTGCTCCTGCCCAATCATGTGTAGGTCACCACCCTCTTGAGTGACCACATCCTGGAAAGTGTGGCAAAAATCAATCCCACGAAGCAATATTCCTCCAAAATCCAAGATAACAACAATTCAATCTTAGAGTTTAGATCTGGCTAAGTCCACCCACTGGTATGGCTAAGTTTCACTTAACACAACCCTTTCCAGCCCTCTCTTAATCTAATCAGGGGGCACCTTGCTGTCTGGGGCTGCAGGAAATGGAGGAGGTCGAGTTGCTGTCAAAAATGTCCTTCCCTCTTTTGAATTCCATCTTGGCTGCTATCCCCCATCCTGTTCTACCATCTGCTGGGGCTAATCTCTTCCCACCAGATGCTACCTTTGTTTCAGCCCAGGTCATTTCACACCTCATCAATGCATCCTGGCTCAGGGAAGGGCACTAAAGGGCTGAAGTTAATAACTTTTAGCAAGAGTTCTAAAACTCTTTCCCTGCCCAAGTTATATTAAATTCAACAGTGACAAGTTGTTGAATTTGTTGAATTTATTATACCCTTAAATTTGATACCAAACTTGCTATTTTAGCTCCTTCCTATGGAAAATATATTGTATAAAGTCCCTGCCCATAGTTACACTGCACCAAACCCTGGAGGCACTTAGGGAATACCTTAGGGGTGACTTATATATAAAAATAAGGTAGCTTAGACATTTTGAAGTACTATTAATTCTAAAGTTGAATTTGGGGTTAACTTTCACTTGAAAGTAGCCAGCAAGGCATGCCTGTTTTTAAAATGACACTGGGCACCACAGCAGTGCACCTATGGGAGTACTATCTATACTGGGATCCCTAAACCTACATGCCCTTCCATACACTAGGGACTTATAGGTAGGTTGGTGCAGCTAATTATAATTAGCCTAATTTGCATTATTCACTTGACACAGTGAACTAACCCTGGGACTGGTCAGCAGTGCTCAGGGCACAGTCAGTGTCAGTAACCACCAGTATCAGCCAAAAGGTTTGGGGATGACTAGGGCAAAAAGGAAGACTTTCTTACACACACTTAGGCCCTCATTACGAGTCTGGTGGTCCTGGGACTGCCAGTCTCGTGGTGGCGGTCGGATCGCCACCAAAGCGGCGGTCCAACAGCCACATTATGACTGTGGTGAAAAGCACCACGATCTGACCGTTTGCACTGCCATTTTCAACGGCTGACTGCCTGGCGGTGCTGGCGGTCTTAATCCACTGGGTATTACGACTCCTATGTCTGTCAACAAAGGCTGGTAGAGACAGGGTGCTGGGGGCCCCATGGGGACCCCGGCACTGCCCTGGCACATGACCATAGCGTGGGCATTGCATGGGTCCCCATGGGCAGCCCCATCACGCTTTTCATTGCCTAAATTACAGGCAGTGAAAAGCGCGACAGGTGCTGTCGCACCCAATGCACCACAACATTGCTGCTGGCTCTATTACGAGCCGGCGTCAATATTGTGGGTAGTTTCCTGGTGGGCCAGCAGAAAACTCATAATAAGACCAGTGGTGGAAAACTGAACTGGCAGTCTTCCAACCCAACAAATTTACTTGACCACCTCTGTCGCCTGCCAAACTCATAATGGGGACCTTAGTCTTTAGCTGAGATTCCCTACTAACAAAGATGAGTTTTCTGTTTATAACACATGTCTACTTGATTTTATTGTACTTGTGGGGCCTGACATTGATAATCTGATTGATAAATGTAAACATAAAAATTCAGGGTCTCCACTATATCTGATGCCTGTAAAATTTTGAAGACTTTAGTGCCAGCCTTGAGACAGGAACTACATGCCACACGTTACATTTGCCATTGTGGTCCCACTTCTAAAGCACGCTGACAAGCTATCAATCTATTGTACCACCGCCCAGCTGACTGCCCTTCATGGCCTTCTTAAATTCAGAATAAAAGTGTATCTTCTAATTACAGTCTTTGATTCGAGCAGAACAAAAAAACTTCTTATGGATCCAAGAATTTATAGTGAATGATGTGATGGCTCCTCAATTACTTCACATGGCTGCTGCTTATGAATTTATCTTACTTTTCTCCCCTCTGCAGCACAAAATTACATCACTTTGCAAGACAGTGTCATATTTTGCGAAAGCCACTCACAATGCTGCTCACATTAATTATATAAATGTTTGGATTTTTTCCATAATGGTAAGAAAATCTGAAAACCACTTCTATTTATTTCTGCCACAGGAGTATCATGTATATCGAACTATACTACCAAACATGGAACTACATTCTATTCATAAACACCTGGGGGAACACACTTTTTTAATATAAGCTTAGCTTTTAAAATATTTTTGCCATGCCTGTTGATCGGCCTAAATTCAACATATAGGGGGTCATTACAACCCGGCGGAAGGCGGAGAACCAGTGGTAAGACCGCCAACAGGCTGGCGGTCTTTTTTTTCGTATTATGACCATGGCGGTTACCGCCATGGTCATCCGCCGGTTCTCCATTCCGCCCGCCAGGGCGGAGACGACCGCCGGGCTGGAGACCTGGGTCTCCAGCCCGGAGGCCATCACTATACCGCCGGCCGTTTTTGGACCCGGCTTACCGCCGTGGATTTCCAGCGGTTTGAACCGCCATGAAATCCATTGCGGTAAGCACTATCAGTGCCAGGGAATTCCTTCCCTGGCACTGATAGGGGTCTCCCCCACCACGACTCCCTCCCCTACACCCCCCACCACCCCTGCCACCCCCCAAAGGTGGCAGGGCCCCCCTCCCCACCCCGACTCCCAACATCACATAACTCACACACACCTGACACGCATGCAGGCACCACCAACACACACACGCACACACCCCGACATACATGCCAACATCCACACACACAGTCAGACACGCACACTCACATTCACACATACACGCACACATCCATACAGACATACCCACAGACATACACGCACTCATTCCCAAAACACGCAACACCCCCGCAAGCATACACGCACTCACACACCCCCTCTACATACACACACGCACACCCCCATGCACCCACACAACACACAACACCCCCCCCACCCCCCTCCCCTAACGGACGATCGACTTACCTGTTCCGTTGATCCTCCGGGAGGGGACGGGAGCCATGGGGGCTGCTCCGCCGACACCACACCGCCAACAGAACACCGCCACGCCGAATCACAGGACGTGATTCGGTAGGCGGTGTTCTGTTGGCGTGGCGGTGAAGGTGGAGCAACCTCCACTTACCTGGCGCCCGCCAGTATGGCTGTTGGCGGCTCTCCGTCGGAAAAAGGACGGAGAGCAGCCAACAGTCATAATACCCCGAGCGGCAAACCGCCACTACTGGCGGTCTTCCGCATGGCGGGCCCTCAGCGGTCTGGTAAAAAGACCACCGAGGTTGTAATGACCCCCAGAGTATCTGAATGTATTGGGATACATGTTTCTTGTGCCCAAAGCTACTGAGAAGTGATTTACTAAGTGCTGAATTAAGTCAGGCAATATTCCTTAATTCGCAAAAAGATGAGAGGCTGCTAACATATGATCAGTTTTCTTGTTCCTGCTTTCTCTTTCCTACTTTAAAAACCCATCTATTAATATTAGGTGTGGGCAGAAAAATAATTAATAAAGGTCACGGAATTGGCAGAGTTTGAGAACTTGGTGCCACACGTGTAACTTGGAGTTCCTGATAAATTTTGCCATCTGCTGTGTGGCGGAATTATATTTCCTTTGGCATGTGTGAGACTTGTTTTAACGCACACTGGATGGCGTGATAAGATTTGCTGCCCACTAGCAAGGGCACATGAGATTTGCTGGCTGCTCATGCTGCATCCGGTCACCACGGAGCCTTCTAGTGCCATTGTAGTGATGCTGGTAAGTGCAAGCAGCCGTGGCTGCTTTTCTAGGAGATTTTCTCCTGAAGAAGCAGCTACATCTAAAGACATTTTCGAGTGAAGTGCGAAAAACACTTTTTAAAATTATACTTTTGAGAAGGACATGGCCCAGAGACTCCAATTTCCTCTTCCTGTCTAGCAGACTCCTCCAGATGCTCTGTCCATTTCCTGGCCTGGCAGTTCGGGGTGGACTGATCCCATGGGGAACAAGGTCAAGACTGATTTGCATATGGCTGAATCCAAACATAGGTCTATGACTGTGAGTGAATGTTTGCATTGTTTAGCATTCCGTCCATCATTGGTTCTTTCTGCTTTTGTCACCCTAAGTGGGAAGGGTATGCCCAAACAGGGGTCCCATGCTAACTGTGCCATTAGATTCAAGCTAGCCTGGCTTGTGAGGGGTGATACCCTGAAACCATTCCCAGGATGCTTGTTTCTGGTCTTTGGAGGACATGGCCTGCCAGTTTGGCTGGAATGTTCCCATGTGAAGCAGGGTCAAGACTGATTTGCATTTGACTGGGTCTAAACTGGGGTAGCGTGGGGAGCAAAATAAAGATGGATAAAGCCCAGATCTGTGACTAGGGATGAATGTTTGCATTGTTCAGCATTCCGTCCATCAGCTGTTCATTTTACTTTTGTTCTTTTTGCTTTTGTCCATTTCCTAGTCATTTTTCATTTGGATTTCGATTTCGATGCATATATACCATTGGATTTTAAGGACTTTGGGGCTCATTAAGAGTTTGGCCATCGGACAAGCCGACCATTAATCTCACAAGGCTGAGGTGGCCATCATCCCGGCTGCCTATCCCCCCACTGATGTTCCGGGCTGACCGGCAGTAACAGTGCTATGGTATTGGCCTCGCCTCCCTTAGAATGAGAACTGTCTGCAAAATAGACAGTGCACATTCCAACGGTGCTGTGCAGGGGCCCTCCTGTGGTCTGCAGCACTGTGTTTCTGCCAGCCTGTTTTTTTGTGTTTGAAGTGTTTGTCGAGATAAGCCTGGTTCACACTATGGTACTGGAGGCCAAACCACCAATATAGAAAAAAACATGCAATCCGGTGAGAGGAGCACCTTCAAATAACTGCTGCAGGGAGTGGTGATGAGAAAAGGAAATCAGCTCTGATCACGGTAAGAGGTGAAAGTGATGAGGAAGAAGAGAGTGACAGCTTTATGTAAAGTATCCCTGTCTCCAGCAGAGCACCTGTATCATCCACCCCAGCAGCCTTAAAATAGCATTAGAGAGAGATGGATACACCACAGCATACATTGACTGCCTCAAGATGCACATTGAGGGGGTTATTCCAACTTTGGAGGAGGTGGTAATCCGTCCCAAATGTGACGGATTTACCACCAGCCGTATTACGAGTTCCTTAGGATATAATGGACTTGTAATACGGCTGGTGGTATATCCGTCACTTTACCGTCACTTTTGGGACGGATTACCACTTCCTCCAAAGTTGGAATAACCCCCTGAGTCTACTATATCCTAGTTCTCTCCAGAAGTCACCTGTATCAATGGCACCAGAAAAGAAAAAAATCCATGCTACTATTATGAGCACCCATCCATCAGCACATTTGTGCAACGAGAATCTGGCTAAAATGTTAGCGCTCAATCTCCTTTTTTTTTCTTTTGTGGAAGGAGTGTGCCCTAGTTGTTCTTTCTGTGCTCCATCACGATGTGCTGCAATTGTTTGGACAAGCTTTGCAGCAGAGTGCTGTTCATACTATCCACCTGATGATGTACATGTGGAACAGTTATCAAGAAATTGATTAACTGTGTATCACTGCAAACTGGATCTCTGTTGTTAGGGTTTGGCAACAGCTATCTACAAGTCTCAGCACTGAAGAACCCTTTAATGGCATTCAGCAGCATGCCACAGTAGCCATGTTCTAAATGGAGAAATCCCATACAGCTGCAAACATCTTAGATGATTTAACAGCACAGTATTTGAATGTCTATGACCCAGAAGTCTCAGAATTTGGTGACATGGACAATGGCAGTAGCAAAGTTAAGGCCATGGCAGATGGTGGCTATTTCAGGGTCCTCTGTTTGGCACATTGCATCTACTTGATTGTGCAGGACTTCCTCAGAGAAGAAGATGAGTTTAGCGGGTGGTCCCAATGTGTAAGCGCCAAACTTGCATGGAGGATTCCACCACCATGTCGGCGGCGACCCCCGGCCTGTTACAGGATTTCCTCCAGCCTGACCTGGTTGACCGGCGGAAATCTTGAAATGAGGCATTCCCACTGGTCTGACCGGCGGGAACAGTGCTATGAGATTGCACTCGGCTCCCTTAAAGGTGCAGAGTGCTACCTCGTAGCACAGAGGGGGCCAACCGGCTCCCTCGGAATGCACACTGTTTTTTGCAGATGGTGCTGGGCAGGGGAGTCCCTGCATTTGCTCTCCACTATGGTGTTGAAACTGACATGAAAAGGCTGACAGAGAACAAGGTTGTAATCAGAAGGGCAGCGCCGAGTTCAGCTCCTCCATGGCTGATTACAGCCAAGACCATTGTCACCCTGTCGGGAGGAGACAGCAGTCGGTTGGCGGTCTGGCCGCCAAACTGGTAATGGGGCAGTCAGACCACCACAGCTGCGGGGGTCCGACCGCCACCGCAAGGCTGGAAGTCTTGCGACCACCAGTCTTGTAATGAGGCCTATAATCAGCAACCTGATGACAATCTGCAGAGGAATATGAACTAATTTCAGCCATTCTTTTAAAGCCTAGACGCAGTTGAGGATCATTCAGCATGATAAGAGTATACCAGTTAAAGCCCTCATGCAGGAGGTGTCAACATATTGGAACTTGACCTATTATGTTATATAACGTCTGTGTGAGCAATACAAAACCAATCAATGACTAAGGAACTCAATAAGAGTTTGGCAGTCGGACTGCCAGTCTGTAATAGTAGCGGCCGCCAAAAGATCACCATATTGGCAGTCATACAGACCGTTGTATTATGAGCCACACTGGCAGGACCGACAAACGTCAGCCCAAATTCCAACACCGTCAGTACTTTGGAGGGCAGGAAATAGGCAGTCTGACCACCAGCACCGACAGCCCGTCAACCAAACCACCAAACCTATTACAAGTATAAAGCCACAGTGGGGGTCAGCCATGGCGGTCCGCCAATGTCAGTCCAAACCATGGCGGTTTGTGGTCAACAAAGTAAAACACAACACCACATTGGATGGATTTGAAAACAACACAGCTGACGCATTGCCATGCCCTACACACCTAGAAAGCACACTGTTAAACACACCCCTACACACACCAATATCCTTTGATTCCACAACGCTAAACACTGTAGCCAGAGTGCATGATCAAAAGAGATAAAAATAGAGAATAGGCACCCACCAACTTTCACTAAGCACATATCCCACACTCTCAACACACCCCTTTCACATCCATTTGCACCTCACTACTCTATCTACTCCCTGCCACCTGTTAAATTCCCACCACCTATCAAATATTTTCTTATCACTACCATGCCACCTCAGAAAAATCCCTGTTTTCACTGAGCTAAGATTCATGGTGGATGAAATCATTAGAATAGAACTACATCTATTTAGAGCCAAGGTCCAGCACCAGGAAAATGGAAATGTGGTAAAAGATAGTCGACAGAGTGAATGCTGTAGGTCTCACCCCGTGCACAAGAGACGACATCAATGCACCAGCTGCACGTCGAAAAGACTGATGGTGGGCCAATAACTTGTCCATTACAACTCACATCCTGGGAGGAGAAGATCTTGGCCATCCTGCATCCTGTGAGCTTGAGAGGAATACCTTGGGCAGTGGAATTGGGTAAGTCACAACAACAAAATATCAGCCAATGGTATGGTCATGCATGCTCATTCATCATCTTTTGCCAAATTCACTGTCAAACCACTCAACAGTCCAGTGTCCACCTGTCCATAGACATCTGTCTAGCCTCCAACATGTAAACTAGACCCACCTGGGGCAAAAACAACTCTATATATTGTGTGCAGTACAAGGACTGACAGCACTGCAATTCCCAGCAGACACTGTTTCACCATTAAAAAAATATGAACAGTGTAGCTTATTGTCACCTCCACACTGGAATGTACACACCTGAGAGGATGCCATCTGTATACTATGTGGGTAGGACATGCACTTACAGGACTGCTATGGCCGCGAGGCACTGCTACTTTCATTCTACTCAGCTACCACAGTGTCCTATGCTCCAATGACCCTTCTCTCTCTACTCCGATTTTGAACTGTACTCTCCTGAGAGTATGATATCTGAATACTGTGTGGGTAGGACAGGCACTGATAGGAATGCTAAGGCCAGGAGGCACTGCTACTGCCACTCCACTCAGACACCACAGTGTCTTCTGCTCCAAAGTTCCTTCTCCCTCTACTCAGCCTTTGATCTGTACTCACTTGAGAGGATGACATCTGTATACTGTGTTTAGAACTTGGAGTAACATGAATGTAGATCCCAATAGGGCCAGTCCCTGTAGCTCCAATAACCAGATCAGTGTCCATATGACATTGTACATCTATCTGTGAACTCACAAATTAAGTTTACTCACCTGGAAGGGACCAAGATAGAGATCAGGGTACACTCTGTGATGTGGCTAAATACCTAGATCCATCTTGTCCATCTTGATCAGCTATGTCAAGATGAGAATATTGTGGACAGGAAGGAAAGCTCTACCTGTATGGCAAAACAATTTGAAACAGACCAAAGGCCCCAGATGCATCATATGAATGGTATTGGCAGCAGACACATTCACAATGCACTGACCACATGATGACAACTATCACATATACAAAAAGGTTCTGGCTCTGCCTGCATAACAGTCAACTACGTCTTAAAATGACCTAAACCACATCCTGCCCAGCCCCTGTTTAGCCTGCAGTGCCGGCAGCAAAGGAGACTATGACCATCATTCCAACTGCTAATAAAGTCAGACATTCTGAAGCTAGTTGACTGAAATGAATTGACATGTTACCTAAGTGTCAGGTCAATACAACCTTTAGCATGTGTACTTGTCACACAAGGGAAATACAATGTGTAGATGGCCTTAACCAACTGCCACTGTAACTATTGGAGGTAGATGTCATAATATAACCTTTAACATTGGATCTCTCAAATCAACAGGCCAAGCTGCAAGTACAAATACTGAGAACACTGAAAAGACTGCCACTACCCCCATGTTTGAAGCCCTCTGTGAGGACACCACTCCTAGATGTCTGGACGTTGCGGATGGTTCTGGCATGTCAAGGGAAGCAGCCGCCTCAGACACCCCTGCCTCTATAGCAGCAGATCCCCCAACACACGGGGACACACGGGGACATCCACCCAAGACTCCAGGAGGTACGGATGGCAAGACATCAACCATTGCCAACAAGTGACTTCTTCCTGAAGGAACTGCTTTATGTGCCACAGGTTCACTCTGTAGACTGTTCTTTAATCACTTTCCATTTTCCATGGTTTAGGTGTCTGTATTTTGGATTTCAAATGTTGTTCTATCTACTAATTTGATTTAATCCATCATGACTGATCCCCTCACTTCACTTCTTTTTAGGGTCTCACAATTATGTTCTGCAGCTATGTAAATAAACACACCTTTCACAAAAAGACTGCCTACTACCATTTTTCTACATTTTGAAAGATTGATCTGTAAACCCATGTGTTACATATGAGGAAGACATAAGATAGTAATGGAAGGAGGCATATGTCTCAGGCAGTGTAATGCTGAGGGGAATTAGCAACATAATGACACAAGTGTCTGGGTACAAAAAGTATAGCGCTGGCTTGTGTCATTCTAGAGCGCCAGATGGGCGCCAAATTTATGGAATGCCTCAAGCCGATGCAAAGGGTGGGCTAGCGGGTGTGGGTGGCGGTATGGGAGAAGGGAGTTTTGCACCAAAAATGACGTTAGGCTGGTTAGAGGCAAAAAAAAAGGCTTCTGACCAGCCTAGTGTCATTTTCTGATCCAAAATTGGAAAACCATCCATTCCATATGAGTCATGCCCACCACCCCAATGGTCAGCACAGGGGACAAGGGTGACCTGCGTATAGTCATTGCACCCTGTGCCATGCAGGGGGGCCCAAGTTGGGCGCTGATGGCACTTTAACTAAAAAGAAAAATACTTACCTATACATACCCTACTTACCTGGGATGGGGTCCCCCATCCTCCGGTGTCCCTCTGGTGTGTGTGGGGGTGTTCCTGGGACTTGAGGAGGGCACCTGTGGACCCATTCCATGGTGTTCAACCATGGAAATAGGTACAAAGGTCCCCTAATGCCTGGTGTGAGCCAGGCGTTAAATAATGGTACAAAGCAAGCTTTGCTCCATTATTTAGCCCCTCCTCTATCCTGTGCGTCATTTTAGCACAGGGGATAAATGTGGGGCATAGGGGTTAGCACCATTTTTTATATGGGAACACCTACCTTACATCTCATTGTCACAAGGTAGGTTCACACATCTAAAACATCAACACATCCTGACCCCTGCAGTTCCCCATACAAGCACTGTAATCACATAACATTACATACTTACCCTCAAGTGAATAGTGATTGATGAGATCTGCCCATAAGTCTTCACCTTCCTCTTCATCGCTGTCATCCTCACTTGGTATTTCAGGATTCTCACTTGGTGGTACAGCTAGCTCCCTCCTCATCTGGGCTATATAGGATATCTCTCCTCAGGGAAATGTTGTGGAGCATGCAGCAGGCCACAATGATCTTACAAACTTTTTCGGGTGAGTAGAGGAGGGCACCACCTGTCTTGTCCAGGCACCTAAATCTGGCTTTCAGGAGCCCAAAATCCTGCTGCATGACACGCTGTGTTCTTCCATGGGCATTGTTGAAGTGGACTTCCCCTGGATTGAGTTCCTCACTGGTGTCAACAACAATGGAGGGTTTGATAAGAAGAGTCGCCTGTAACGGAATGGGACATATGTGCACCTTTGAGTCCATCTCATCTGAAATTTTGCTGCAGGCATTACACATAAACAAACAGGACATATGTGACTTACCAACCAGCCAGGGCCTCTCTGGGTACAGTCGTGACATCAGCTGTAGAATTGTGCTGTTCAGCATGATGAAGGCATCATGCGCTGAACCCAAAATCCTTAAGTTGAGGAAACCAAATGTAGCTGTCCAGGTGTTTTCACACTGCTGAGAGTAAATCCTTCCATAAAAGGCTAGACATCGGCTGGGACATCCCAACAGATAGGTCCACTGTATTTTAGAAGGAGGCTGTTGCCAGGAAGTGCAATATTGTCTTGACTTGTGTAATGGGTGGTATGCTATTTGGATGATGAATGACAGGCATCAGATCTGGATCCAACTGACTACAGAGATCCACGATTGCTTGCTGATGCAGATGGTAGATCTGGATAATGTGTCTTTCATCCATGACCTGAAGGTATGGCAGTGGAACGTAGACAGGAAGATGTTGGATCCTTCCCCTTCCTGGGTATCTATGTAGGAAAAGTAAGGAGTTTAGCCATCCCTCAATTTGTCCCTTGCAACATACATTAGGAATGTCAATGGCAAACTGTGACAAGGCATGTACAACACTGTCAATGACACAGAATCAACATGTTTCCCTCTTGCTTTGCTACAAATGTGTACACATCATCTATCTGGGCAGCAATAATGTATGCATAATACTTGCCACTTGGACTGTGACTTGATGTCTCAAGACTTAAATTACCTTCAGGGAGGGGGCTGTGCCACTAAGCAAGTTGCCATACGTGTCAAGGAATGTAAAAAAATGGTGTCCAACTCCAGGACCTGCATTACAGGACAAGACAAGCACTCACCATTGGTATTAACAACATTTTCGGAGTTGTGGCACATTTTTCTTAGCCATGATGCATTTCATGTCTCTAAAATGGCGGGTGCCTGACCTACTCCACTAGACATTACGAACCACGCACGACCACCGGCAGGAGTCATCATGGCTGTAGGAGGTTGCTACAGTGGCAGACACAGCCATAGGGCTAACGTAATCTGGAGAGGCTAGTGGAGGAGATCCTACCCCTAGATGGGCAGCTCTATGGTGCACCAGAGGAGCAGGTAACTACCTCATGTCTACTTTTTCTACTGTACTTCGACATATTTTCCCTCCTCCCAGGCTAGAGTGTACCCATATGTGACAGAACAAAAGTTAAGGCCACGGAAGTGAGGTCGGTGTAGCATCAATGGGAGAGTCAATGTTCATGTAACTGTCTTCAGTGCCAAATGTTGGGTCCTTAGATTTTGGTGTGTGTGTCTGTTTTGAGTGTACCCTGTTGTACTTTATGTTGGATGAAAAAAGTAGGTGAGGTGAAATCACAGCCATCCCCATACATCACTTGACACCTGGAGTTTGTCAATGTGAGACCACATGTATTTGCATGACAGCATGAGCTATGTATGCATGTTGTATGTGTCAGGTGTGTGTAGAGTGAGCCATGTGTAAGTGGCCAGTAGCATTTCAAACCACATCTGTCCTTCCTAAACTGTTATTTTGAAGGCATATCCTGACTCACTTTGCCCTTCAGGTTGCCACATACACACCGCATGCCAAAATGTTGTTGGCTACATGATGTACTGTCATGCATGGAAGTGATGGGGATGGAGCTCCAAGTAGGTTCTGTCTGCTCAGCCTGAAGAGACCAGGGCCTGTCAAATGTATCTCCCGCTATGGGTCCAAGTCCAAGTTGGTGTTAAGTCTTTTTGATTATGAAATAGTGACACTGTGCCCACTCCCTGTAACCAAGTATATCCTGCTATGTGAACCAATCTAGGCTCTGTGAGAAAAAGAAGATTACTGTGGTTCTTTCCCTGATGAGTATGTAAATGGTTTTCATATGTAGAGAATGATCTGTGTGTAATGTGCACGTGGCATCACTGTCAATGTGTATCTCTGACACCTGACAGGTCCCTTACTCCCACTACCTTGTTGACAGTATCACACAGGTCATGTTTGTCATGTGCAGGCTTCTTGCATAAATGACAGTCCCACAGTGCAGACAGTATAATGAATCCTGGGAACTCATGATATGTGACTCATTGGTTTGGTCACATAGCAGAAAAAGGACAATGCATGACTTTGTTTGTTGGATGCCATCACTGTAGGACTGACACATATGTCCAGAAGCATGTTTGGTGGCACATGTACATGATACAGAACCTCACCCCTGAGGTGGCATGGGTATGCTTTTGTCAGCCCACATGTCCACACATGCACAGGTTAGACACCTTCCATACCCACCATGCCAGTCCCTTCATCATTACCCATGTGTAATGTTTGAGTTTGTAATCTGGCAGTAGACTGTAGGAACTGTATGCAGGGAATCACTATCACAGAGTGTGAGTGTGTTAATGCATTCATGCCTAAGGAGTATACCATTTAAAAGCCAGAGAGGTATGATGTGTCCCATGGTTCCTCAGCTCTCAGTAAGATTGCTAGAGCATGCCCCACATGATGTCATTTGACCTATTAGTCAGCAGAGGGCATGAGCAGGGTGGTGGATTTGCCTTCAGATTGGGAAGTGCTTGTAGTCATGTCCCTGTACTCGATTATGTGGCACACTTGGGCAGTTTGGGCTGAAAAGAATGTTCATAGCTTTGCGTACTTACATGTATGTGACTCAGACATTTTAGATGAGACTTCTGTACATAATTTCTTGTCTTTTCTTTTGCATCCATGGATGTCAACACCCATCAGAAGAAAGGGATTTGGAGAGCCATCACGAAGAAGGTGTGGACCCTGGGGTCCACAGCTGGCAGAGCGCCCACTGCAGAAAGAGGTGGGAGGACCTGAGACGCTGGGCCTGGAAGATCATGGAGGCCTAGTTGGGGCTGTCCTTCCAACATGGGCGGGATGCCTGTTGGATCATGACCCTCCTAATGGCCCACATTCTGGCGGTGGCCTACCCGGAGCTGGCTGAGCATTTTAGGGCAGCACAGCAGCCACAAGGAGGTGAGTAGACAGCAATTTCATGCCTGTCCCATTGTTGAGTGATTGCATGGGGAACTGAATTATCCCCCTGACAATTAGGGATGGGCCATGGGAGATTGTGTTGACATGTTGTATGTATTAAACTGGTCTACCTTGCCTTCTGAACATGGGATCTGGTACAAACCTGGGGGGAATCCTCAAACTACTTTCTCTGCATGGACCACAAATGACTGTGTACAGTGATCCTTAATGTACTTTGTGTTGTTGTAGTGGGTGTAAGTTCTGACCCACAGATCACTTGCCCTGAGATTCAGAGACAAAAGATAAATTGGTCATGGATCACTGTCCTCTGCTGTGTGCCATATGTGTATGTAGACATCTGCCACCCAGAAGCAAGTTGTCTTCATTGTATGATAGGTGCTGGTGCCTCACTGCAGTCTGTGATGTTTTTGTGCCCAGCATAGATGTGACATGGCTTACATGGGTAATGGTTTGCAGATGTAGCAAACAACTTTCCCTTAGTAAGTGGGGAATGTACATTTAGTAAAGTTAAGTCCCATGACTGCAGCCAACATGCTTGTGCCTATATGTCAGCATGTGTCCTTTGTTCTTTAGGGAACATCCTTATTCTGCAATGACATGCATGCATTGCCCATGTTGGTGGGATGATGTCTGTATTCCCTCACAAATATGTGCATTGTGAATTGTTAGTGGAACAGTACATTTACAATGCCGATCCATTTCATGTCATACCACAGACAGGAGTGTGTCGCCATTGTTTATTGTCTGACAAATACCTTCATACGTCATAGTATGTCATTTGTCATGTAGTATACAGTAGCCATAAGGGACATGACATTTAGGCCCAGATTATGGAACAACTCTGTGATTATCTATGCCCTTGATGTGGCATCTTGTGGAAAAATGCACTGCACATGTTGAAGGATTGAGGACTTTTTCCTTGACTGTTGTCATGTATCATGGTGTGACTTGCAATGATGTTGACATCACATGTGTTTAGGTTCAGGCATTCATCCACAGATACCAGGGTTGGCATGTCTAAGATGTCAATAGTGAGGGTGCTTCTTATTGGACAACAGGTTGGGGTCCTTCTATTATTCCTTGCAAGTTCTGTGTCTCTCCAACATGCAAGGTACAGATGTGTACCACAGGCACACTCAGATGATATCATTGTAATGGGTGTCAGACATTAGTGGTGACTATCCTGGGGCTGACTGATTCAATGTTGTGTGTATCATGGAGACATCTCTCCCTGTTATATTGGACCTGACACCAATGGTGTTCCTTGCAATGACACATGTGAGACCTATCTGAGTGACATTGATACTACCTCCTTGGCTCTACTGGGACTGCTGCATATGGCACAGCTGTGAAGATGCCTAGTTGCTGTATGGTTATTGTGGTTGTAAGACTTCAGCCATGCAATTATAGTTGTCTGGGATCCTGATTAGCCTGTGGTTAACTTTGGTAAGTCCAGATGGCATGCATGCATATGGTATGGCACTTTGGTGAAATGTTTTGATGGAGCCTACTTGACATGATGGTATTGTTTGTCAATCAGAGTTGTGATTGGGGTGCTATCATGTATAAGTAATGACCCTATTTCTCATTATCTTTGCAGCAAAGCACAGACAGGCAAAGGAGACGAGGCACAGCTGAGTGGGGAAGCATCTGGCTATGGGAGGTCAGGTCAAGATTCCACCAACATAGAGGAACCCAGTGGCCTGGAGGGTGAGGGGAATGCCACAGGACAATGGGCTCTACATCATCATCCTTGGATTGCTCCTCTAGTGGCCACTCTCTAGTGATGGCGGACATATCGGGGACCCCCTGTACCATCCTTGTCCCCCACCCCCTGTTCTATCACTGCCCTCCCTGTTGCTCCCCACCCAGTTGGCCATGGCGTACGCATCTCCATTGTTGCAGACACCTCCGTCGTAGCCCCTGTCACCCTTGCTGCCCTCAGTGAGGAGGCTATTGACCTCCTGAGATAGATCTCTATGGGTCACACTGCTATTGAGAATGCCATCCAGGGATTGACAAGTCAGCTACAACAGCCTAATGCATTCCGGGAAGGCATTCATGGTGCAATGTCTGGCCTAGAGATATCTTTTCAGGTTCTGATCTCCACAATGATGGCAGCCAGTCACCCCCCAGCATTCGTCCCCCCTCCAGCTCCCTCTTCGCAATCCAAATTCCCCCTTCCCGTACCTACCCAAAGCACACTAATAGATGCTCATGCATCTACCTCAATAGACAAAGGTTGCACACAAAAACACAAGCACCACAAGACACACCTGCACGCACAGAAACAACATCCATCCACAGACAAAGAAACATTCACAACTGCCCCTGACACCCCCATGACTCCCAGCATCACACACTACATCAAACCTATCTGCAGATACCACCACAACAGTCACTGACACAGCCACCACACCCATCCTAAATGCAGAAACTACCCCACAGACCCTCAGACATCTGCCAAATGCACCACACCCGCAGACACCACAACTACCAACACACCTACATCCACCACATCCACCGTACCTGTAGTCACCACCCCAACAGACAGAGGTATCCCTCATCAACTCCACCCCCCTAAGCTTAAGACATATAAACAACCTCACTCACCATCCCGACACACCCATCACCCAAAAAACATACCTCCATAAGCATGCACCGAAGACATCTACACATTAAGACCTACAACCACTCCCTCAACCTACAAATCCCATGCCCCTTCTAATGACTGTCCCTGTGTTTCCAAAAAACTGTTCCTAGTGACCTTGGCCTGACTCATGTTCTCACCCCCAAACCACAGGCAGAAGGACCCCACCCAACTCCCAGTCTGTCCCTTCCACCTCCAAGGCTTCCCCTGTCCCCCTGCAAGTAGCCATTCCTCTCCCTCCGAAGTAGCCCACCAATCCCAAAAAGACATCCTCCCCTCCCAAGAAGACTTCTCCTCCCCAGCCCAAACCCCCCTCTCATTTCCAATCCCCCACCCCCATAATCCCTGAAGTGCCTGCCTGCCTCCTTGATTCCCCTTCATGTGGAGGTTACATGGCAGTCAGGAATCAAGTTTGGGCATAACAGTTACCATTATTTGGCCAAAATCATGGACTGGCCAATGGCCTTTGGACAATCATACTTGTTCCTATAAATAAACCTAAGAGTTGTTTTGTTTTGGGTACACCTTTGTCCTACAATTCCTTTTCTTGCTTTCTGTTGTCCCTGAGTGACTTTGGTTATGTGCCTGCAGTTGTGTGTGTTTGACCCTGCTTGCTGCCCCAGTTGCTGTTATTAGCAGTATATGAGTTTGTGTGCAGTGCTGTTGTCCCCCAGGGGAAGGGTGTATGTTGTGTGCATAGATATGTGTGTGAATGCGATGGTGGTGTCATGGCATTGTGTACTGTTTGGTATGGTAACTATTTCATGTCCAATGAGAGAAGGTATGGTGTTAGACTTGTCCCCCTGATCTGGCTTATGTATTCTTGAGATGTGTGTCATCTTGAGTTTGGTATGTGCAGACATGGAATGCGTTGAATTGTGGTAACTTTGTTTGCATTTGCCTGTGCATGTGTACATTTTGGTATGTGTTCCTTGCAAATGGCTCCTGTAGAAAAATGTCCCATGCAGTAGGAGTGGCATGTGCTTTGTTGGTTTTCCCTTCTCCATTGTTTAGATTTGCATGACAACTGATTTTGGTTTTGTTTGTCCCTGAGACATATGTAGGGCCATTTCCTGTGGAGATGTTTGACGGTCCTATTCAAAGCGTTATATGTCCTGGTGCAGTCTCCTTCCCTGTGTGTTATAGATAGCCCCATTAAAAGCTGATAATACAGGTAGGTTTGTGTACTTACGGTTGATGGCATCCACCTTGACATTGATTTTGTGGTCTTTCGATGAGCAGGAGCAGTTGCATGGTGTTTGTGAGTAGCTCCATGGTAGCCCCAGATGTGTAAGGCTTCCTGCAGGTCAGTGTCTCCCTTTATACTGTTTGTATTCACCAGCTTCTGCATGGTCATGTTGGCCATATGCACCCTTGTACTGGGTCCGGCGAAAACACTGTCTCTGCTGGCCTTTTGACTGTGGTGGCCTGTGCTTCCTGGGAGTGCTGGCAGAGAGCTGGCAGTCTTCTGTTTGTATGACCACCAACCTCGTAATACAGCGGTCAGCTCCACCAGACTGCTGGCGGTCTGACCGCCAACATGGGACTGCCAAACTCATAATGAGGCCCTAAGTCTTTCAAGGAGGAAGGGATGCAATTAGAAACAACATGACCATGGAGGTGGATAAGTGGGGCCTGGTCAAATGCCTGCTATAGATGCTACTTCCTTTTGAGATTTCCACATTGAAAGTCAGCAGGGAGGACAGTACGATGAGCCAAACTATCCTTTTGCTGCATCTGCTAAATTATCAATTATAAAAGATATTGCAAAATGTTCGCCATTGTGAATTGCAACAGAGAACTACATGATTTGGTTGTAATCTTAATCCTTCACTTAACTGCTAATCCAAGGCTACAAAAAGATATTGGCCCTCATTATAACATTGGCGGTAAATGCCGCTTACCGCCGTGCAGAAGACCGCCAACACACCTCTGCGGTGGCGGAATTCCGCTACAGCTATTACGAACCACAGCTAGGAATCCGCCATAATCCAGACACCCACACACCAAAGGTCAGTGATAAACTGGCGATAACAAAACCTCCACCATTCACGCCAACAGGAATACGCCCACACTATCACGACCCACGAATCCACACGGCGGTCTTTCAACTGCGGTATTCCATTGGCGGTACACACCGCCGCACTCAAAATGCACACACATTTACAAAAAACAACCACATTGGACAATTCGAAATACACACATCTGATACACATACACACACCAGTCCGACACACCCAATCCAATATAAACCACACACCCACATCACCCACAAACCCTTACTACCAAAAGTTCCGAAAGAAGGCCAAAGAGAGACACCACCAGAAACAACACTAGCATCCACAGACACACAAAATCATCACTCACACAACATCCACACACCTCAAACAACACACAACAACACATCCCCTCACACATCACAACACACACCACCTCACACATCACCCACACCAAATTATGGCACCTCAACGGCACCCCAGGTTCTCTGAGGAGGAGCTCAGGGTCCTGGTGGAGGAAATCGTACGGGTAGAGCCACAGCTATTCAGATCACAGGTGCAGCACACCTCCATTGCTAGGAAGATGGAGCTATGGCTCAGGATCAACGACAGGGTCAACGCAGTGGGACAGAATCCAAGAACATGGGATGACATCAGGGAGAGGTGGAATGACCTACTGGGGAAGGTGCGTTCCGTGGTCTCAAGACACCAGTTTGCAGTACAGAGGACTGGCGGTGTACCCCCACCTCCTCCCCCACAACTAACAACATGGGAGGAGCAAGTCTTGGCAATAATGCATCCTGAGGGCCTCGCAGGAGTAGCAGGAGGAATGGACTCTGGTAAGTCAACTCTTAACTATTATATCCCCCACCCTACCTGCATGCCATCACATACCCCCACCCTCACCCTCACCCCCATCACTCCAACACCTCACATATGTCCCACTATCTCAACCCACCCATCCCAACACCAAACCCTGCATGCAACACCAAAGCAGGGATACCCATCACCAAAGCATGTCCACTACAGATACCCATACAGACCCCAAACCAAATATCACACAACGACCAAGACAAGAATGCAAGCACTGGAGTACAGGGTCACTCACCTATTACATACAATGGCACACACAGATGCAATAATCATGCCTTGACACTCCTGCAGGACCCCTACCCAATGTCACCGGACAGGAGGTTCCAGACATCTCCAGTCCCCCCACAGAAGAGGCCCACAGTGATGACAGCAGCTCTGCACAACTGGATCAAGATGACCAACCCGGCCCATCTGGGACCTCAGGACAGTTGGTTCCCCTGACACTGGCACAAGCCACCACAGAGCCTCACCCCTCAGGAAACACCACCACAGCACCCACCCAGCGGGCCCATCCCTCTGTCCTCAGGGCACGTCAAGCAGCAGTATGTCCACCACTACAGGTAACCCAGGCAAACCCACCACCCTAAGACCTGGGGGAAGTGGGCACATGGTTCAGGGGACAGATGAACAGGAAAACAGGGGACCTGGGGGGACAGCTGTGCGACAGGGGGAGGACAGGCCCAGGAAACCCACTCTCCACGAGGCCCTCTCCAACATCATGGGAGCATACCATCATTCCCACAATGGCAACAGTACTGGCCAACTTTCCGGAGACCCAACGGCTATAGGAGGAATATTATCTGGGGATCAGGGAGGAACTGAAGTCCATTAACACCGCCCTGGTCACCATTGTAGGGGTGCTGCAGGACCCTGTCAACACTGTGGCTCAACAAGGGGCCCCTGACACTAGCCTGGATGATGAACAGCCCTCCACCTCCGCTGGCGCTAGTGGACAGGAGGCACCGCCACTGGACCACGACACCAGCACCCCACCCCCGGCAGATAGAGAACCACCCCACAAACGGTCCCTGAGATCCAGGAACAAGACAGAGAACATTGCCAAGACCCCCGCCAGAAAATGAGACCACCCTGAATGTCACCCTTCTGTCTCACTTTGTCACCCTCTCCATCCTTCAACGGCCCTTGCTCCACTTCCTATTCCCCTTTGGACAATACACCTGTGAAACAAATAGACTGGACTCTGCCATGGACATTCCTCCACCACCCCCCATGCCCATTTTACAACCCCCTCCACTTATTTGCACAGAAATAAATACACATCAATCACAAAACAATCTGGAGTCAGTCTGTGATTTCACAAATGTGTAATTGCAATAACTATGGAATATAGCAATGTCAATTTAATTGTCCACATACCGATGAAACACAGCTGTAGGGCTGGAGGAAATATAGCAGAGGTCACAAAGTGGGATCCACATCTGTTAAATGGAAAGGCAAAGTGACAAGTCAGGGTCCATACACTGGGTGAAAATGACAGACTTATGATAGCTCAAACAATAGTATGAGATGTGTGAGGCAGTGACATCTTCTTACCTGTGTCTCACTGGAAGTATTGCTGGATAACGTTATTTTTGTTGTCGATATCCTCTTCTTCTGCCTCCTCTTCTTCACTGTCCACAGGCTCCACAGCTGCCACAAGAACTCCAGCTGGACCATCCTCCTGCAGAAAAGGCACCTGTCGTCGCAAAGCCAGGTTGTGCAGCATACATCAGGCCACGATGATCGGGCACTCCTTCTTTGGTGAGTAGTAGTGGGAACCACCTGTCATATGGAGGCACTGGAACCTGACCTTCAGGAGGCCGAAGGTCTGTTTGATCACCCTTCTAGTTCACCCATGTGCCTCATTGTAGCATTCCTCTGCCCTTGTCCTGGGATTTCTCACTGGGGTCAGTAGCCATGACAGGTTGGGGTACCCAGAGTCACCTGCAAATTTTGAGGGACAACTGTTAGACACACACTAACCCGTAGGGACAACCCCATACCCAGACAACTATTTACACTGTATAGGGTCCTTATCCTCACCTATTAGCCACACACGGTGCCTCTGGAGTTGCCCCATCACATAAGGGATGCTGCTATTCCTCAGAATGTGAGCGTCATGCACTGAGCCAGGAAATTTGGCATTCACATGGGAGATGTACTGGTCGGCCAAACACACCATCTTCATATTCATCGAATGGTATCTCTTCCGGTTTCTGTACACCTGTTCATTCCTGCGTGGGGGTACCAAGGCCACATGTGTCCCATCAGTGGCACCTATGATGTTGGGGATATGTCCCAGGCCATAGAAGTCACCTTTCACTGTAGGCAAATCCTCCACCTGAGGGAAAACGATGTAGCTGCACATGTGTTTCAGCAGGGCAGACAACACTCTGGACGGAACGTTAGAGAACATTGGCTGCGACATCCCTGATGCAATGGCCACTGTTGTTTGAAAAGACCCACTTCCCAGGAAATGGAGTACTGACAGGACCTGCACTAGAGAGGGTATCCCTGTGGGATGGCGGATAGCTGACATCAGGTCTGGCTCCAACTGGGCACACAGTTCATGGATTGTTGCACAATCAAGTCTGTATGTGACTATTACGTGTCTCTCTTCCATTGTCGACAGGTCCACCAGCGGTCTGTACACTGGAGGATGCCGCCATCTCATCACCTGCCCCAGCAGACGTGACCTATGGACGAGAATAGCGAGCAGAGAGTCAGCCAACACTGAGGTATCACAAAATGTCATTTGCACACATTTATTAATTATAAATGTGTGCAAATGACATTTTGTGATACCTCAGTGTTGTGCCTGTTACTGTGTGTATGCAAGGCCTAGATAAGTGTGTTGCAGTTATTATTAATGCCATGTGGCCCCCTGAAATGGCGGCTGCCTGACCTGTGAGGTGGGACAAGGGGATATGAGGTAACTGCGCTGGCGTTCTACACCGTTGCGGTAGGAGGTCGAAGACCGTGGCGCAATCCTGCATTGGTTAACATTGGACCCTATGGGTCCCAGGAGCCAATGACGATGTACCCTGGCGGTGACGGTATGCACCGCAGTGGACGTGACCGCCATTTTATGTCTGTTCACTCACTTGATAGCTGACCTTCAACAGGAGAGGACCTACATTGCAAGTGCTGCTGTGACCTCAGTCTGGAAGCGACAATGGCTCATGTGTCTGGGGAAAGGACTCCTGCCTTCACTTCGGAGGAGTAGGAGAAATTAGTGGAAGGGGTCCTCCCCCAGTACACACAATTGTACGGTCCTCCAGACAAACAGGTGAGTACACTGTGAGCATGCTGCATGGGCAATGCCTGTTTGGAGTGGTGTGGATGGAAGTTACAACGGGGGAGGGGGCTGAGGCCTGCATGAGCGGACAGTGAGTGTATGTGTGTCAGGGCAAGGGTGGGAATGTGGGCCAATGAGTTTGACGGTCCGGACGGGTAAAGATTTTCCTTTTCAACCGGTACTATTCCTCTAGGTCAGCGCCCACCAGAAGAAGGATATTTGGCGTGCCATCGCCAAGGAGGTCCGGAGCCTGGGGGTCCACTACAGATGGAGCACCCACTGCCGGAAAAGATGGGAGGACATTCGCCGCAGGAGCAAGAAGACAGCGGAGTCCCAGCTGGGGATGGCCTCCCAACGTGGGATGGGTTCCTGTCGCACCATGACCCCCCTGATGTTCCGGATCCTGGCGGTGGCGTATCCGGAGTTGGATGGGCGCTTGAGGGCATCACAACAGCCACAAGGGAGTGAGTACAGTCACATTCATCTGACTCTGCGCGCATTACGAGGTGTCTGGGTGGGGGAGGTGGGCAGTGGGTTCCCCTAGGCCAAGGCGAGCTTGGTAGGGAAAGTCCCTTGTGAGGCAGGTTCAGTGGAACCCCAACCCCACTAGTGGTTAGTGCCATCTACACCTAGTCAGGCTCCTGTGACTTCCATGTGTGCAGCAATCGGGCTTAGGTCTTGTACCCCATGGGCATGTGAATAATCTAGGAACTATAAGTGCATGGCGTAGTGCAGAGGGCTGCTGTGTCTGTAGTGAACGCCAATGGTAGTGGTGTTGCATGCAGTGAACATGTCTTTCTTCTGTCTCCCCCCCCATTTTGTGGTCTCCCTGTTCTTGTGTGCAATTGCATCATCAGGCAGAGGAGCAGTGGCACCGGAGCAGGAGGGAGCTGCATCCTACATGGCCCTGGAGGGCGAAACAACAGAGTCTGAAGCCACCAGTGGGACGGAGGGTGAGGGGAGCTCCACAGCGGGGACAGGAGGTGGCAGCAGTGACAGCGACTCCTCCTCTGATGGGAGCTCCCTTGCGTTGGCGGGCCCCTCTGTGCCCCCCACATCAACAGGTACAGCCGCCACCTACCAGCACCGCCCTCCCAGCAGCCCCTCAGCGTGTGTCCCGTGCCCACTCACCCAGGAGGGTGGGCATCTCCTTCGCCCCAGGCACCTCAGGCCCTGCCCCAGTCAGCCCTGCTGCCCTCAGTGAGGAGGCTATTGACCTCCTGGGATCCCTCACTGTTGGGCAGTCTACCATTCTGAATGCCATCCAGGGTGTTGAGAGGCATTTGTAACAAACAAATGCATACCTGGAGGGCATTCATTCTGGCCAGGCAGCCCAACAGAGAGCATTTCAGGCTCTGGCCTCAGCACTGATGGCAGCCATTGTCCCTGTGTCCAGCCTCCCCCCTCCAACTTTCTCCACCCAGACCCAATCCCCTGTACCTCAGCCTATCCCAAGCACAGCATCAGACCAGCATGCACACACCTCAACACACAAGGGTGGCTCAGGCAAACATAAGCACCACACATCCCACAAGCACTCACACAAGCATCATACCCATGCAGACATACCAACATCCACTGCCTCCACTGTGTCCCTCTCCTCCACATCTCCCTCCTCCCTCCCAGTCTCGTCTCCACTCACACCTGCATGCACTACATTGTCAGCCACTACCTCCATCACCAGCACGCCCATCACCACACACCGCTCACGTGCACTCACCATCCCACTACCATTCACACATCCCCTGTGTCCTCTCCCAGTGTGTCAGTGAGCCCTCCTCCCAAAGTATACAAACACAGGCACACACCCACCCAACAGCCATCCACCTCACAACAGCCTCCAGCCCATGCACCTTCACCCAAATTCAGCAGACGTACACCTCCTACAACCACTACCTCTTCCTCTACTCCCAAACCCCCTCCATCTACCTGTCCCAGTGTGTCTAAAACACTTTTACTGGCTAATATTGACCTCTTCCCTACACCTCCCCAACCGTCCGTTCCCTAGGGCCAGGCTTTCCAGGTCCCAACCCAGCACCTCAGCCACCACATCCCCAGGCACAGTGGTGCCAGCAACTGCGGGCTATTGGAGTGCGCCAACCATCAGGGCTGCCAGTGTGCAACAGAGCAAGGGCAAGGACATTCCACCACCTGCCAAGCTAAAAAAGTTGCCCACATCCCAGCGGGAGCAGCAGAAAACACCTGCCACCTGCCACAGAGCCCACCACCAGCACCGCCGCCACAGAGCCCGCCCCCAGCACCGCTGTCACAGAGCCCACCACCAGCACCGTTGTCACAGAGTCCTCCGCCAGCACTGCCGCCACAGAGCCCGCCACCAGCACCGCTGCCACAGAGCACGCCACAAGCACTGTTGCCACAGAGCCCACAACCAGCACCGCCGCCACCAAGCCTACAACCAGCAACGCCGCCACAGAGCCCGCCGCCAGCACCGCCGCCATAGAGCCCGCCACCAGCACCACCGCCATAGAGCCCGCCGCAACACCGCCGTGATTGACACCGCCGCAAGCACCGCCAGCTACCCTGTGACATCCTGAGCCAGTGGCACCACCGCAGATATGGCTGCCATCCCCAGTGGTCAGTCGTCCGAGGCTGGTGGTGAGCTCCAGGAGCCTGTGTAACTTCCATGAAGCTTCACTTTCAGTGGAGAAAGGCATCCACTACCTCAGTCCTTGGCAGAATGAAGCACTCTGGGCACAAAGCCCCCTCCAGAACCAGTGGAGAATGACATCCACTACCTCAGTCCTTGGCAGGATAAAGCACTCTGGGCACAAAGCCCTCTCCAGAACCAGTGGAGAGATACATCCACTTCCTCAGTCCTTGGCAGGATGAAGCATTCTGGGCACAAAGCCCCCTCCAGAACCAGTGGAGAGATACATCCACTACCTCAGTCCTTGGCAGGATGAAGCACTCTGGGCACAAAGCCCCCTCCAGAACCAGTGGAGAGATACATCCACTACGTCAGTCATCGGCAGGATGAAGTACTCTGGGCACAAAGCACCCTCCAGAACCATTGGAGAATGACATCCACTACCTCAGTCCTTGGCAGCATGAAACACTCTGGGCACCAAGCCCCCTCCAGAACCAGTGGAGACTGTTATCCACTTGAGAGACTGTGGCTTTGCACTCCCTAGGATAAAGCAGTGGGCAACCCACCCACTTTGAAGGACTTGGGAGACTGTGGCTTTGCACTCCCCAGGATAAAGCAGTGGGCAACCCACCCACTTGAGAGACTTGAGAGACTGTGGCTTTGCACTCCCCAGGATAAAGCAGTGGGCAACCCACCCACTGGAAGGACTTGCAAGACTGTGGCTTTGCACTACCCAGGATAAAGCAGTGGGCAACCCACCCGCTTGAGAGACTTGAGAGACTGTTGCTTTGTACTCCCCAGGATAAAGCAATGGGCAACCCACCCACTTGAGAGACTGTGGCTTTGCATTCCCCAGGATAAAGCAGTGGGCATGGATCCCCCTTGTGGAGCAGTGGCATTGTACGTTCATCAGGCTGAGGTGTCCCCCTCCCCCTGAGGTGCCTGTATATTTTCGGTCTGATGCCCCAGCAGTGTTCTCTCTGTTTCCAGTCAGGTATCTAGTGTGGGCCTCGCCCATGCATTTTGGGCCCAGTGGTCCACGAACAATGATTGGTGCACTATCCGGACTTGTAGTTGGTGTACATAATTGTATATACTGGATTTGGAGTTTTGACTACTGGATTTTTATTGATTACAATCGTTCAAATCATTTCCTTTTGTCCTTGCATTATTCAAGGGGGGGAGGAGGGGGGTATATATGTAATGTTGCAGCATGTTTTTGTGTGTATGGTGTTGTGGGTGAGGGTGGGGGAGTGGGTGTTGCGTGTTGCGTGTGTGTGTCACTCTATTTTCCCTCCACCCTCCCCTGTGTTGTAGGTGCAGTTCTCACCGTGGTCGTCGCCGCCGTCATTGGAGCTCCTGATAGAGGAGCAGGAAGACCATTGCAGGCAGGATCTGCAGTTCTGGCTCCATGGCGTCCTGGTTCCTCGTGGGGTGTGGAGAGGTGAGTGTTTTCCCATCTGTGTACTGTTTCTGCCGTGTTTTTATTCATGTTGGTTCCGCCCCGGAAAAGGTGGTGGATTGCCGTGTTGTGATAGGGTGGGCGGTACATTGTCTTCCGCCTGTCTGTTGACGGTTACAGCCGCGCTGTTTGTTTCTACCGCCATGGCGGTCGGAGTGTTAAAGTGGCTGTCTATGTTGGCGGTTTCCGCCGCGGACGTAATCCCATTTTTTTTCGCCGGCCTGTTGGCGGTATTACCGCCGCTTTAACACCGACCGCAAGGGTTGTAATAAGGGCCATTGTGTCCTCCAAAAAGTACATCTGTGCCACAATACTTGATTCATGGTACAAATAATACTGGCCACTTTAATTTCTTTTTTGGAAGGGAATGTTTCATTGTAGAAGATGTGGATTGTTGAGCAAGTTAGAGACCTGGAAGAGGAATGGCTGGAAGTTAGAGTTGTGGGCAGAGGTTCTGGCATGCAGGTTTCAACCTTCAGAGAGGGCAGTGGTGGTGTCTCACAGGTGCCAACATCAGCAACAATAAAAACAGCTACAAAAGATTAGGACCCAACCACTGTAATGGCTTAGTTTCAAGTGGCAGGGATTAAGTCAAGTACAGAGGTAAAGGCAAAAGAGGTCGAGAAAGTGGCAACCCCAATGGCCATTCAAAAGATGTTCCAAGATTATCTGGATGTCCCAAAAAAACCATTGGTCTATAGGACTGGGAAGAAGTGCCAATGGCCAGAGCTCAGCAGGCCGACAATAAAGTTTCTGGCTTATCCAGTAGCCAGTGTGTCTGCTGAGCATATGT
Source organism: Pleurodeles waltl (assembly GCF_031143425.1). Taxonomy (NCBI): domain Eukaryota; kingdom Metazoa; phylum Chordata; class Amphibia; order Caudata; family Salamandridae; genus Pleurodeles; species Pleurodeles waltl. Next base: position 348,056,091 of record NC_090442.1, read on the forward strand.
TCAGTGCAGCTGGCATATTTGTCACAGTCAGAAGGGACATTCTCTCGACTCAAAGCACAGAGAGATTGACCATGACTAAAATGAACAAACATTTCATGCCACACAACTACACTGATCCTGAAACACCACAGGAGGAGGGTGATTGATCAGACTCAAGTGTGTTAGCTGGCCACCTTCTGGGTGAACCACCTAAGGTTGAGGATTAACTCTACTTCCCCATTATATATTTTGTTTGTGTCTGACTTATGCAGCAGCTCCACCATTGTAGGCTCATGTATCGCTCGACTGGAGATAGACCAGTGAGCTGTGAATAAGCCTCTCCATTCCCTTCAAGGACATTGGAGCAAATGTCTGCCTCTGCCCCAAGCCTATCCTTCTTTTTCTCATTCCCTAGCAGGGCTGCCCCAGTATAGATCACTTGATTTACCAAACTGCCAATGTGGTGCCTCCATCAGAAGAGGAGATACAATTGTGTACCACTGTACTTGAATTGGAATAGGTAACTATTGCACCAATGAGTGATATATTATTGAGTTATTGTTAATGATGATTGATAATTCATGTGGTGGCAGACAGTGAAGGAGGGTGTTGAACTAATTAGTGAACTTGATTTTGAAGATTTGCAATGTCCACTCCATGAAGAACTCTTTTTCTGCCCCACTTATTTTTCTCTTCTTGTTCATCAACAACAGTGCACTGCATATCTATCTCTCTCAATCTCATTTTTAGGTTGGGACAGAGTCAGACTGATTTGTTACTCAGAGTCAGGACTCAGGGTGGGACTACCATAACAGCCACAAGAAGGAAATTATCAACTACAAAAGAAAACCAACATGACAATAACTCTAAGAGGCCTACTCAGGTCTGTGGATTGGAGAGAGGTAGTTTGTGTACTTGCTCAAATATGAAACTCCCCTATTATGTGGTTGTGATCAGGGGGGCCTGTTGTAACTGGAGACAGGCATTTAATGTCACATCATCACATAATGGACACATTTGGCTAAATGTTATGATGACAGTTGTGAGATTGATCAGCCAGGCACATGCAGGTACTGGTCTGCGATTGGTTGTAAAGTTGCTCTCACTTCTCAATTAATTGCACATGAGTCATAATAAATGATTGCAGCAGCCTGTGCTCTTGCTCTGCCTCTAGGTACACTTCTCATGAGGCCTGCCTTCTGTCCTTCTTGACTCTACAATATTGTTTCTATGTTATAATCTGCAGGACTTCTCTTATTCTGCGCAAAAGGTGAAAGCTCCATAACACCCCTGCTTACCTAAATGGACCAGTTCAGCCAGGCACCCAAGAAGATGAATATTCTGAGAAGTATGCAGATGCACTGCCCAATTTGCCATTTATATACATTATCTGTTTTTTTTTAACAAGCATAATTTTCAGAATTATGTGGGTTTATGCCTCTATAAATGTGAACTTTTTAAACCTAGATGACAGAACATTTAAATATAATAACCTGGGTCTCCGGGGCTGAAGGACTGTTTGTAATGCATTTAATTGATCTGTCATTCTTCATTTCCTTCCACAACAGATTTGATGATGATGATGTGGTGCTCATCTACCTGATGAATGTTGTTGTTGTCTAGTGTTTGTCTTTATTATACTTTTTCCCCAGTTACCCGTTTCGATCCATTTATCAAACCCCTAACACTCTTCCCCCAGGCTTCGTGATATATATTGAGGTGTGACGTGAATTTACACCTTAAATGGATCACATACTTAGTGGGGCAGATGTGGTGAAAGTGACATCAACTCAATGCAGGATCTTTTATTACCTGAGCACACACCAGACCCAGGCATTAAAGAGATCCATCATTTATATGTATACCATAATTCATTAACATCCACATTTAGGCCTTGAGGTAAGTAAACACTTAACCTGGTTCTCCTGAGTGCACTTCTCCTGACTCAAGGATTTTGTATGTTTAGTTTTAATTGTTACTACTTCTAGTTTTTGTTACAACTTATAATATCAGGTCTTTGTGTCATGGTGGTATTCTGGTCTCAGTGTTTGATAAATTGTGATATAAATAAATAAACAACCCACTAACTCTGTGTTCTCTTTCTAGTTCACTGTGATAGATAATCCTTCTGATTAATCCTAAAGTTGGAGTTCATCAAGGTAGGACTGGGACCTTACTTGGGATATCTTCCCTTTTAACATGCTAGCCTGTTGCTACTTCCACCACCATTAAGACGGCACCTTGGGAAACCCTGCAATAACATTTTGGAAGATTGAGAGAAGTAGCAGCCATTGTTTTATCTATTCAGGTAAGAGAAATATGGAGTGAAGTGAATTAGTTTAGTTACTCACTAACTTCTACTGAAGATTAAGAGTTTTAGAATAAGCATTATAGGCATAGGCATAGGCATACCCAAGTGGTCAATAATAGCTATAGAGGGTAGTAGGGCAAGTGTATAACTAACTGGGATACACTTTGATGAGTGGATTAAAAAAACAGGTTGTTTCAAAGGCAGCAATGCAAAGCATAACACAAAATACAGCTTTCTGCATAAACAATTACCCTTTCATTTTTTAACAATAAAAATACCCCCTCTCCCTCCACTGGAGTCCACCTCTTCCCTAAACAAAAAATAAATCATCCCAACCGATGTCCAAATAAAGAAGAAGATTCCCCCCACCCTCTCCACCTACACCCAATGTCCCTTACATGAAAGCAAATAATTGGAAAATCGCATTAGAGGGCATCACCAACATAGACTTGAAGGCATGCCACCTCTCACCGAAGCAGCACCAGCACCAGCTCTTGTAAAATGAGGCATTGGAAGCGGTCTGGGTATGATGAGGAGAGGGGGCAGCAGTGGTGAATCCCAGCTGCAGGTGGCGCTGCTGATGGTGTGGCACGGATGGAGGTGCTGGTTGCTGGCTGGAGGTACTGGGGCCCGGGGCATTGGGAGATGCCTCAGCCTGCTCCTCCTCCTCCAGATCCACCAGCCATGGATACTTGACCTGGATGGCCTCCCTCCATCATTTGCAGCCACTGCTGGGCTGCTATCTCCTACAGAGAATGTGGACCAGCAGGAGCAGCTATATCAAGAAAGAAAAAAACTAAAAAAGACAAGTTGCAAATAATGCTCAGTGGAAACACTTGCTTAGATCAGCACACAGTAGCAGTACATTGCTGGTCCCCTAGGGCCATTATAATATTTGAAGTGATTAGCCAGAGGGCCATGTTTTCCACATACATGCTTCACACAAAATCACTGAGCTGGCTGCAATAAATTGAGCCAGAATACTACCAGATTAAAACTAAGTGTTTTCTTTTCTTTTAAATTACCTCTCATTAATGAGTAAGGCATTGTGCTGCCCAATTAATAATAGTATTACTCTATGCAGTATGCAGCTGGGGCAGCTGTAATGGACCATTTATTATCTCACTTTAATTCAAATTGCTCTGCTCTTCAACGACTGCCTTTCATTTCTACCCTAACTCCAAAGAGGGAAATGAGTTATACTAATGCTACGTCACACATGTCACTTATAAAACATAAATATCCTGTCTGCCATAAGTAAACATTGGAAAAAAGGATGCACTGCAGTACAGGGTAAGGGTTGGGATATAGATTTTACTAGGCATGTTCATGACAGAGTATACTATCCATTAAACTTTAAATCAGGCACTGAGTCCTACTATTCTCACTGGCCTCACCCTCCACCACAACTTCTTTTCAACAAATATCTTTGCTTGGCTTTAAGGAAAGTTGCTCTACTCCAGGGTGAAGTTAGAGGTATTAGGCTAGGTGTAGGTTTTGCTATAGAATAGTGGTGTGCCACTGATCATCATGTGCTATGCTTTGGCTTAGCAAGTCACTGTATTTGATGAATGACTAAAGGGACAGGAGTTAGGAAAGAATAAGGAAGTAAAGTATTAATAGGAGGTGACTGAGTAGGCAATGGGATACACACCTGTGTCTGTGAGAAGGCAGCCGAAGTCGTAATGAGGGCCCAAGTCTTCATGCCAATCTGCTAATGTCTAAATGAACTCATTTCACCCTTGCGGTGACACCATATTTCTAACATGTTTCAGATAAGGAATGATGTCATTGCACTCATGTCTACAGTCCTTTTGGACCAGAAGCTCACTGTAATTTGGTAATTGTACCAACCTACTAATCTAAAGTCCGAAACATCAACTGTGCTAAATGTGCTTAGTATACCATGTCACCAGTAAAAAGACCTACATTACCTACTCACATTTGTGATGGAGCATCACACCTGATTCAGTCCTCAAAAGGGGCATGTTTGGTACAACTGTCCCTCATAGCAGAGAGAAAATGTAGGCAACTTTTTTTTGGCATGCAGCCATGTGTCTGCTCAAAACTGTACTTGGCTTGTGATGAGGAATCTAGTAGCAACCTTTAGCACAAATCAATACACCAGACACAGCATCAGACATTGGGGGTTATTATGACCCCGGCGGTAGGTGATAATGTGGCGGTAATACCGCCAACAGGCTGGCGGTACATACTACCGCATTATGACATTGGGGGGTTGGCTGCAGCCAACCCGCCAATTTACCATTCCTACTGCCATGGAGGTAGCAGCCGCTGGGTCGGAGATAACAATCTCCAGTCCGGCGTCTGCTATTGTACCGCCGGCGACATTTTGATCCTGCCTACCGCCATGGTTTTCGTGGCATTTGCAATGCCACGAAACCATGGTGGTAGGCCCTACCAGTGACAGGGAATTCCTTCCCTGTCAATTGTAGGGGGCTCACCCACGACCAAGCACTCCCCAGGCACCCCCCACATCCCCTCTATTCAAGCTCCACCCCTTTCTATACCTCACATCCCATTCAAGCACACTTGCAGACATGCGCCAAGCATACACACACTCACTCACACTGGCATACACTCATTCATTCATGCATGCATCCATTCAATCTCACACACATCCGTACACACATTCACACTGACACACAGACATGCATTCACATTTCCATTTGTACATGCATTCTCACACATGCATACACCCACGCAAACAACACTACACACACAATCGCATTCACGCACACACTCCCACATTTATGCACACAACCCCCCCACACACATACAGCACCCCCTACCCCCTCTCCTGTCAGAAGTCCAACTTACCTGCATCCAGGGGTCTTCTGGCAGGGAACGGGAGGGGGCATTGCTCTGCACAGCAGTGCCCACCAGCAGAACATGGCCAGGCCACATCATGTGTCATGATATGGCTGGCGGCGGTCTACTGGCGTGGCAGTGCTCGTGGTAGTAGTGTCACCTTACTACTGTCTGCAAGTATGGCCACAGCCGGATTTCCGCCCTTCCTGTGGTGGAAGTCCGGCTGTGGTCATAATCTGGTGGACGGATGGTAGCCACAGCGATGGTCTTTTGGTGGCCGTCACCACGGTGTTAGGCAGCTTGTACCACCATTGTCATAATGTGGGCCATTGACTGATAAGCTTAGACCTTCAGAAATCCTCATATGCATTGAATGTATAGCATCTGTCATGTTGATGTCATACAATATTGCTGAAAATAAAAAAACGTTAAGCAATAAGAATAGCTATAAACAATAACTCACCTCCTTGATGCGGCTATTGGGCCCTCAACTGCGCATCAAACTTTGGGTAGGTCACTGCAAGGATGCAGGCTATTAGGGGGTCAGCTTGCAGGGCATGCCCTTGTCTCATTGGGAGGGCTGGCAGAGCTGGACTTCTGCTCACTTCCTGGCCCAGAGTCGAAGGTCCTCCCACCTCTTCCTGCATGCAGGCTGTACCTCATATGGACCACAGGGTCCGAACCTTCTTGGCGATGGCCTTCCAGATGCTGAGCTTTTGATGGGTGTCGAGATGCATGGATGAGAAAAAATAACAACAAAAGAGGTTTTGAGTGATTTTGTTTGCCTGTAGTGGTGTGACACAATTTTGTTGCATCTCTCACATACATTCCCAAATAGTCAATATAGATTAATTTCAAACACTTGAATGTTCCTAGGAAATACTAATGTGCAGTGATCTTTTGAGTGCCCTCAACACTTTGAGCCTGATCACAAGTTTGGCGGTCCGAGGACCACCAAACCCACAACGGTAGTTCAACTGCCACACTCCTTGGCAGTACGACTACCAGATTACAATCCTGGTGGTCAGACTGCCAGGAGACTGCCATCACTCACAGGATTATGCATACCAACAGGTTGGAGGTATCGAGTCGTGGTCAGCCACGGTGGTGCTCATGGCAGCACTCATGGCGGTTGCATCGCCAAGGAAAGGCTGACGGAAAGCCAGTGCTGGGGCGACAGGGGGGCCACTGCTCTACCCACAACCAGTGTGCATTCCAAAGGTTCTGGTCTGTATCGTCATTGGCTTCAACTCCCTAAGGAAACTGAGGCCAATGCCGTAACACTGTTTCTGCCGGGCTGACCAGTAGAAACATCATAATACAATGGGGGGGTGGGAGCCATCTCTGCAGCTTTGGAGGTCAGACCAATAAAGACTCAATTGGGACCTTTATATCTCCTCATGTTACCAATCCAGGCCAGAAGCATCTTCTGGGCCAGGACTGGGAAACTTTTCCTGTAAGGAGACCCACTCCTGATTACTTCAAATAATTGTGAGCTACTTAAGGTGAAACAACCTGTAAATTATTTGCACATAACCCTATGCACAGCTACATTGGCTTCATGCCTAATATTGTAAGAGCCAGATGCTATGGTTTACACCACATACAGTGACTAAGGGCAGTATGGAAGGGCTGCAATGTGTCAGTGAGAGCTTGGTTTTGAGTGATGTATGAACAAGAGTTTGCAGGAATGGGACATACTTATATGGGTGATTGAGAGCCTATGTCATTTAGACTTGAAACACAGGAAATACCTTTCCCCATATGTGGCACCATAACATGTTTCAAACATACAGATACTCTTTTTTCAAAATATGGGTAGTACTTTCTCTTTACAGAACAACATCAGACAACTCTAGGACTTTAAATATTCATCTTGCACTTAATATTTCACTCATTTTGACATGTACTGTTTCTATTCCCTTTTAGTAGTGGTACAGAATCTACTGATTACTGCAAGAAAGTGGCCTGTAGTTTGTTCAATGAATTGTGAGTAACATGAACTGAAATACATCTTATTCTTTTAGGTGGCTTTTCATGTCAATGTACAGACATTTATAACATTGTCAAACAACATTCTGTACCCAGCAAAATCATTCAGTTCTCTACACTCCAATAACAAAAGGGGACAAATTCACCTGTGTACAAAGGAGGTACAGGATACTTTGACAAACGTTTCTCACTCAAACATGTTCCTATTCCTCTAGGTTCCCATATTCCTCCAATTCCTCATGGGCAAATGCAGGGGCCCTGTCACCTGATTTGCACAGCATCCTGGCTCCCAGAGGTTGGTAACATCAGCAAAAGTTGAGGTGTTGTTGGCTGCAGTGTTAACAAGCAAGTGAGCTTTTTTCCAGAAGTGCATACAAGTAAATGGCAAACACACTCCACAACAGAGATGGACGCAACCATTGGCTTTTGTGCCTAGCCGTCATGCACGTTAGTCTGTGGCAGTGTCTGCTGTGTTGAGTGTTGCACCTACTAAATGGTCAACTTCCACCAACGACCGTTAGATAGCCAATGGCCTGACGGCAAGGTCAAGTACCCACCATTTTAAGATGTGAAGCTGTCTATTTTTTAATTGTTTGAGTATCACCAGCACTCAAGAACTGTTTTGTATACCAATGTTAGGTATGTACTAGACTACTTTTGTCAAAGTATGACACACTAAAAAGTTAACTTTTACTCTGTTTGCGATCGATAGTGCTACGGCGTATGTTATGCTCCCTGTTAGAAATGGGTTATTTGGTTGGCAGCCAGGTTACCCACTGTCGAAGCAAGGACCCTCACTCTAGTCAGGGTAAATCACCCACAATCCAAATTATCCTGTGCCCACCCTCTGGTAGCTTGGCACTGAGCAGCCAGGCTTAACTTAGAAGGCAATGTGTAACGTATTTGTGCAATAAATCATGCAATAACACAGTATAACACCACCAAAATACACCACACGGTGTTTAGAAAAATAAATAATATTTATCTGATAAGATGCAGGTCAAAACGATTGAAAATGCAATAAGTATATTTTGGAATATCACTGTCAAAATTATATAAAGTGTCTTTAGTCTCTTAAAAGCAATAAATGTCTCTTTCAAGCACAAAGTACCTGGTTGGCGTTCAAAATCTTCACAAGGAACCGCAGAGGAGGAGATGCATGGAAAACAGGGAGGTGTGTGCCAATTTCTCGGGAAGCACACGGCGATGCATCATTTAGTTTTCACACAGGGAAGGCTTTGCATTGATTTCCAGCGCTTGGTCTTGGATCCTCTTTGGGTTGTGGTGTTTTCGGACGCCCCAGGGACGATGCATGGATTTTCAGCACTGACAGGACGAAGTCACAATGGCTGTGTCAATCCAGTGGGCGTTGTGTGGAAATTTCTACCGCACGGCAGGCGCTGCGTCGATTCCTCTCTGGAAGTGACTACGCTGGCACTGTGTTGATCTTCTCGTTGCAAAGTTGGGCTGCGTCATTCCGGTTCGGCATGCAGTGAATTTTTCACCACGATGCAGGCTGTGCGTCGATTTTCACCGCACAAGGAGTCCTTCTTGTAGAGATGGAGTCTTTTTGGTCCTGAGTCTTCAGGAAACAGGAAGGCAAGCTCTATCCAAGCCCTTGGAGAGCACTTCACACCACAGCCAGAGAGAAGCAAGGCAGCAAGGCAGCAGGGCAACAGCAAGGCAGCAGTCCTTCACAGAAAGCAGTCAGGTGAGTCCTTTGGGCAGCCAGGCAGTTGTTCTTGGCAGGATGCAGGTTCTGGTTCAGGTTCTCTTCTCCAGGAAGTGTCTTGATGAAGTAGAGTGTCTACCTCAGAAGTGTCTGAGTTGGTAGGGGCAGAGGCCCTGTTTAAATACCCAAATGTGCCTTTGAAGTGGGGGAGACTTCTAAGAGTGGCTTAGAAGTGCACAAGGTCCCCTTTCTGTTCCATCATGTCTGCCAGGTTCCCAGTAGGGGTTGTGACAGTCCTTTGTGTGAAAGCAGGCCACTGTCCTTTGACATGTAAGTGTCAGACCCTCCAGCCTCCCAGCCCAGGAAGACCCATTCAATATGCAGATGTATGCAAGTGTGACTGAGCATCCTGTGTTTGGGGTTGTCTGAGTGAATGCACAGGGGAGCTGTCAACTAAACCGAGCCAGACGTGGATCGGAAGGCACAGAATGATTTAAGTGTAGAGAAATGCTCACTTTCTAAAAGTAGCATTTCTAAAATAGTAATATAAAATCCAACTTCACCATTAAGCATGATTTTGTATCACCATTCTGGCTTCACTAAATATGACCAGGCTACTCCTTTCACATCAGCATCTACCACTCAAACAGTATATGGGGGTAGCCCTAATGCTATCCTATGAAGGGAGCATGCCTCCCAGCAGTGTAAAAGAATTTAGGAGCTTTACACTACCAGGACATATTGAACACACATGTTCATGTCCTGCCTTTTACCTACATAGCACCCTGCTCTGTGGGCTACCTAGGGCCCACCTTAGGGTTGACTTATATGTAGAAAAAGAGGAGTTTAAGGCTTGGCAAGTACTTTTAAATGCCAAGTCGAAGTGGCAGTGAAACTGCACACACAGACACTGCAGAGGCAGGCCTGAGACATGGTTAGGGGGCTACTTATGTGGGTGGCGCAACCAGTGCTGCAGCCCACTAGCAGCATTTAATTTACAGACCCTAGGCACATGTTGTCCACTTGACTAGGGACTTACAAGTAAATTAAATAAGCCAACTGGGTATGCACCAATGTCACCATGTTTTAAGGAGAGAGCATATGCACTTTAGTACTGATTAGCAGTGCTAAAGTTCACAGAGTCCTAAAGCCAGCAAAAATGAGGTCAAAAAAAGAGAAGGAGGAAAGCAAAAAGTTTGGGGGTGATGCTGCAGAAAGGCCATTTCCAACACTCCCTTTAACAGTAATTGTGACAAATGAATAAATGAACAATAATGCACAAATAACACATTTCACATGTAATATTTACACATTATTTGTAAAAAATGTCACACCTAAAAAAAAAAGATATTTGAACTTTTAAAATTATGTGTACATATATAACCCAATAAGATCACTAATGTAACCAGGACATAAGATGTGTGTTCATTGCTTTCCTTACATGCAGACATACTAACCTAGTGATGGGTAAAAGAAGACATCCTCAAGTCCTCAGACCAAGTCCAGACCTTGCCACCATGGAGGAAAGGAACATAGTAGGGAAATTCAAATTAAATAGGCGAATCATACTGGTTTTGTTTCACCAGCTGCTGCCTCATCTCCTGTCTCACACTAGGAATACAACAGCAGTAACACTAATAGTGAAACTCATGACAGTACTTCATTTTGTGGCCACTGGATCTTTTCAATACACTGTGGCAGTATCTGGAGGCATGTCACAGCCAACTTCCAGTGGTGTGCTACAAGAAGGCCTTGTTTAATGATGAGAAACATCAATAGCTTCATCTAGTTTCCAAGACATCAGGATCATTGGAGGATGCTTTGGGTGGCCTATCACATGTAGTTGGAGCAATTGATGGCAAACGTATTGCCTTGTTGCCACCAGATGCCAGGAAACGGTCTACCACAATCTGGAGAACTTCCATTTCATTAATGTGCATGTTGTCTGCTTACCGTAGTTGTACATCTCAAGTGTGTGTGCCCAATTTAAAGGGTCAACTCATGATTCCTTTTGTACTATGGAACGGAACCATACCCCTGCAAATGTCACAAATGGGACCAGAGAGGGCCTGTCTTATTGGTAAGTACAATATAACTTGAGTATTGTTTGCTTTAATCTTAGTTTAGGAGTGCGCAATGGCTTGATATGATTTTAATTTATAAATTTATTGCTTTCATGTAGGAGATTTAGCATATCCTAACCAACCATGATTTATGCAAACAAGTAGATAATTTCTATTTAATGATAAGAAGGTAACAACATACTGGATCAACACAGCAGATGAAATGTTCAGACATACCATGAAATGGTGAATGACAACTAAACATAAAGTTTGACAACATAACATTTGAGTTTTGTGAATATATAGAAGGAAAGGAGGTTGAGCTATATCATATTGTGTTATTGTTTTGAAAAGACAAAAGCAGGGCATAAGGGTAATTGTAGTTATTTGTAGACACTATTGCCAATAGTTGTGAAAAAGTGAGAAACACATACCTATATGAATTACTACCATGAAAATGAACACACATTTGTGAAATGTGCACACATGTGTATACTGTGAATGGGTTACGATACCACTTGCAAGCACTATACCTTCATGTGTATATGGATAGAGCTGGAACCTGGTTGTTGATGTGAAACAACCTACATTGTGATAAAGCAAGGAACTAGACAAATGCAAGGGGTGATCAATGGAGAACAACAAACAATCCAACAATACATATTGTTCATTGTGAAATAGGGAAAAACAACCATGATGCTACTAATTTGTATAACACAAGATATTTTTTAAACTATATATTATATATTTGTTTTGATAGCTGTCTAGAAACATTCTGAACAGTTTGGAGGCTAAGGCATGGACTCTCCTCCACTGATCATACCGCCCCTTCCTAATTTCCTCCTGTGTGTGCAGATTGTTAGCTACATCATTCACTCTGTTGACTATTCTGTCCCACATATGCCTTTTTTGAGCTATTGTAGTATTTAGTACTTGTGCTCCAAACAATTGTGGCTCTACTCTAATACTTCCATCTACCATGACTGTCAATTCTCTCTCCGTAAAATGTGGGTCCTTTTTCCCTGCCATAGTGATAAAAAATATATATATATTAGTGTCCCTAAAGTGATTTTAGAAATAATGGAATAGCGAAAAAGTGAAAAAACAACAGAGGGAGTATTGAAAAAAGAACATGACCTGGTTGTTTAGTGACAAGGTGGTCCTTGGATTGGTGATCAGCAGCAGAATGGAAAAGTATCATGGTCTGAAATGGAATGTGTCTTATAGTGTGTTTTGCATGTCTTCTCAGATTGCCCAATAAACATCAGGTGTGGGCTGCTAACATTCATCTAATAGACACAGCTATAGAACAATGCTGAACGTGTCCTGCAATGGACACCTGCCATCAAGAGACCTACGCTGGACCACCGCTGGTACACTGCCATCACGTCTGTGTTATCTAACTATGGTTGACGCAATGCCACCGTCCTGAGGGCGATGGAGTAATACTCAGCAGAATTGGAGTCCACTGCATCGACTGTGGAATACAGCTAGTGCGACGGAGTACACTTAGTAGATGCATTTGCCATACATTTAAATATGGCAGTTGAAACACCGTCAGCTTGACAGAGTACTTGGGATCGTCACCGCAGCAGAATGACAATAATGCTGTCAAGATCTAAATCATGCCCTAAATGTGAAAATATTGCTTAGAAGTCACTAGCGGTCAAAAGGTTTATTGAGGCCACGAGGGACCGGTGCATGGCAGAATCCAGGCCAACAGCAATGGAGGATAGGCTGGCTACAGAACCTGTGCAGGTTCCACTGAAATAGTACCTTTGGAGGATCAAAGCATCATCAACGAGGGCACAATGCTACAATATTTCTGTCGCACTCAGGGTGCTGCATCGTCGGTGGGCTCCATGAAAAGTGAATGTATTGTATCGTCGGTGGGCAGTGCAGAGCTTCGTCGTGGGGGCCACGCAGTCTGTAAATCTGCTGTCATTAGTCTTAGCTGCAGAACCCACTTCTGAGGCCTAGGACTAGAGAGGGGTACCTCAGGCAAAGGTAAGACTCACAGATGGCAGAGTACAGCTTCACCAGGAGAGTTGCAAGCAATCTTCGATGGCTCTGAGATTGTAAAAGATCAGGGGGCAAGCCAGCAAGGCCTTGGAGATGTTCTGGTTCAGCAGGATAGCTCCAGTCTGTGCCCTCAGCAGGACAGAGACCAACAGGCAGCATGGCAGCTGAGCAATGCAGAGAAGCAGTTCCTTAGAACACTCAGTCCAGCCAGAGTGGCAATCCTAACAGCACAGCAGAGTTCTCCCCAAGACTAGTAGTGATCTAATTTCAAGGGGTCAGAGACCCAGTACTTATACCCAAGAGTGCCTTTGATGTGGGAAATGACTTCAAAGGATCTCTCTGAAGTTCATTATTTGATAAAAAGGAGTCCAGGCCTACTCGCAAGGCCATAAATCTGACCATCTGATAAAGTGTGCAGATGGGTCTTGATCTTGCATGGACATAGTGTGGGCCAGTAGGTAAAATGTCCAGATGCCCGGCATGGGGAGCGTGTGATCATTGCATGTAGTATGTGTGTTGTGTTCTAATTGGCTGTGTGTTCCTAACCTCATGTGGCATCTAACTTTATGGTGTTTTGGGAACGCGTACCCCTCCGGCCAAATGTGTTTTATTGTGTATGGCTTGATCCACAACTGTCCATGGCTCATCAAGCCAATAAAATAGCTTCCACCTCCTTTGGCCTCCTCAGGCTTTTAAGGAGGGTCTTCACAATTTTACCTTTTATAGCCAAAATAATTATTATATAGGCACTGATTGGCTCACAAGTGGACTATCGAAATGCGTGGTTCATTGGTGCACCAGGAAACATGATTAAAAGGTTGCAGATAGTTCAGAATGCCTCTGCATGTCTGCTGGTGAATAGCCCTAAATAAGAATCTATAAAAGCAGGAATCTCCTTGCTTCATTGGCTTCCTGTTGTCAAGAGGATACAATTTAAGACACTGTGCCATATGCATAGAGCACTACATATTAGAGGTCCAGTAATGCTGAGGACATTAGCCTCCTTCTATGCACCTAATAGGCCACTCAAATCCTTCTCAGCCTGCCTGGCAGTAATTCCAAAAGTAAAGAAAGCCAGATGGTGTGGAAGATCTTTAGCATATCAGGGTGCAAATTTGTGGAACTCCCTACCTATTGGCCTACGAGCACCTAGCCATGAACTGACTTTCCGCAAGGCTTAAAAGACTTGGCTATTTAAAATTTAATTCCCAACTCTCTTATTCCTCATTCTACTGTTCTAGCTCTGAGCGCTTGGAGGCCTTCGGGTAGCCATGTGCTATATAAATCCACATAACATAACATCGGGGGGCAATTTCCTAGGACCTTTGTGTGTTGGTGCCTATCTGGAGAAATGATCTGGGTCTTTTCTGTTTTGCACGTTTGTCTATGGGTTTAGTGTCACCCTACCTAGGATCTGTCAATCTGTTGCTTCAGGCCTGGGTCGCAGGTCCTGCTTTACTACGTACTTCTGGCTCAGGGTTGACGGGGAGGTCATGTTGGGTAGAACCAACAATAACAAAGCAAGTTCATTGTTATGCTGACACATATCATGGTGCACATTGACATTGTTTTTATGCATATCAACAAGACAATCAGTGGGAGGTAATCAGCCCTTTGTGTGGGCTCATGCCACTACCCGTTGAAGTGTAGGTGTAAGCCCTTCCCAACCTCCTCCGCAGGAAGACCCATCAGTATGCAGATGAATGAAAATGCATTAGAGTATCCTGTGTTGCAGGTGTCTGAAGGGAATGCACAAATTTAGCTGTCACCCAGCCCAGGATAGACGTGTATTGGAGACAGGCTGTCAGGCACACAGGGCAGTGATGGCACAGAAATGCCCACTTTCTAAATGTGGCATTTCTAAAATAGTAATAATAAATCAAACTTTACCAGTAAAGAGGATTTATCATTACCATTCCAATGATATAAAACATGACTCAGCTACTCCTTTCTAATCGGGAATTACAGTTTAAAAGTATATTAAGGAATTTCCAATGCTGGCCTATGAGTTTAATAGGCCTCACAGTAATGAAAAACAACTTTAGGAGTTTTTCATTACCAGGACATGTAGAACTTATATGTAGATATCCTGCTTTTTACTTACATGGCACCCCACCCTATTGGACTACCTAGAGCCTACCTTATGGATGACATATGCAAGAAAAGGGGAGCTTAAGTCTTGGCAAGGGGTTTTACATGCCAAGTCAGAGTGGCAATGAAACTGCACACATAGGCTCTGCAGGGGCTACTTAAGTGAGTGGCAGAGTTAGTGCTGCAGGCCCACTAGTAGCATTTTATTTACAGGCCCTGGTTATGTGGTATACCACTTTAGAAGGGACTTACAAGCAAATTAAATATGTCCATTGTGGATACACCAATGGTATCATGTTTAGGGGTGAAGCACATGCACTTTAGGACTGGTTGGTTAGCAGTAGTAAAGTGTTCACAGTCCTAAGGCCAAGAAAAAGATAGAGCTAAAAATAGGAGGTGAAAGGCAAAAAGTCTAGGGTATAATTACATAAGACCAGGTCAAGGCGGGGCTGGTTGACACACAGAATTAACATAGCACACACAGTCATCCAGCTGTATATGTAAAGATACTTGAGAGGCAGGGTTGTGCTGACATCTAGAACCAACCTGACTGATAGGCCTAGGCTCGGGTCATGTACCCTCTCCCCCAACCTCATGTAAAATGGGTTGGCTCCATTATGATTAGTTGACTTGCAGGACGATAAACTGCCAGCTATGTCACCAGAGGAGCTGCTTATAATATATAGGTGTTACATCTAAAATCAAGTGGCTGCTCATAATCTTTCTGAGAATTGTATCAGTTCACTGAATCAATGAACAATACTCATGAGCAGCCCTAACATGGTATCAGAGAACCTTGCAAAAAATGGTGGCTGTTGAGAACTCCATCATTTATTTGAAAACATGCAAAGTGGTTGGAATAAATAGGCAATTATTCTGACTTCATGACCAGCCACTGGAAATAATAAAATGAAAACTTTAAAGGCAAATTACAAACTGTGTTGTTCTGTGTTGTGTACAGCTATTATAACATCTAAACATATAACCATTAATATTGTACCGAAAACTACACAAACAACTCCTATGTAAGCCACTGTTTTTGAAAACCTTGGATGCTAATTAAATTACAGTATCTTTTTCTATTTCATATAGAACCAGTTAAACACAAATGTTGGACACATTTACATTTACTATTCCCACTCTAATGTAAACTATTTTGGGGGTTGTATTTTACACTAAAGGGGTTAGATTTACTATTCGCACTCCAATCTAAAACATTTCAGTGAAGGTATTGGACACCAAAGGTATTACATTTACCATTCCCACTCAGATCTAAACCATTTTGAGCAGTATGTTGAAAGAGTTAGATTTACTATTCTCCCTCAAATCTAAACCATTTTGGGAAGGCGTGGGACACATTTACATTTACTATTCCAACTCTACTCTAAACCATTTTGTTGGACACTAAAGAGGTTACAATTATTATTCCCACTCCAACCTAAACCATTTTGGTGAAGTAGTTGGACACTAAAGACATTACATTTACTTCTCCTACTCCAATCTAAATCATTTTGGCATAAATAAGGAATTATATTTACTGTTCCCACTTCAATCTAAACCATTTTGGGGAAGGTGTGGACACTAAAGTGGTCAGCTTTACAATCTCCATGAGTATCATATCACTCCATACCTCACTGAACTTCACTGGCTACCCATCAGAAATGCTGCCAATTCAAGCTGTTCTTGCTCACCTTCAAAGCCCTGCACAACCCTGGACCAGTATACCTCAACAACAGACTTCAACTCTACCAACCATCCTGACAGCTTCACTGTAACGCTCTCACCCTTGCACAGGTCCTCACATTTGTAGAAGCTAGTCAGGGGGATACACCTTCTCCTACATCACTGCCAAGAACTGTAATGAGCTTCCTTAACACATCAGGACAGCTCATTCACTCATCAACTTCCGCAAGAAACTGAAGACCTTTCCCTTATACCCCTGACTCAACTAGGAGCTCCACCCAGCCTGCGATCCTGCTCTAGCACATGGATACCTTTACGGGTAATAAGTTAAGCCATACAAATCAACATAACATAACATTCAAACATAATATATCCCTTCTTCAATTTAACCCATTTTGGGGAGTGTTGGACACTCAACGGGTTTATTCTCACTCCAATTTAAACCATGTTGGGGAAGGTAATGGACAATAAAGGGGCTATATTTACTATTCCCACTCCAATATAAACCATTTTTGGAAATGTTTTAGACATCAAATGGGTTAAATTTACTATTTGCATTCCTACCAAAACCATTTAGGCGAAGGTGGTGGACAATAAAAGGGTAACATAAACTACACATACTCCAGACTCAAACATGTTATGTTTTTTATTTTAAATAAATAAAAACATTAACTTATAGCACGCTGTTACCAAATAAATATTGCTAAACATTAACAGTAAAAATTTAAATACTAAATATATTAGTATTTAAAAATATGCAGTAAAGTATACATAATACTTTAGGTTAAAACAACATTAAAAAACATAAAAAACAAATAAATACATACATAAACAAAACATTGAGTCCAAAAGATATGTTTACATTATATATGAAAAATGTCTGAAGATATTTAATTAAATATGAGATATGATCATTTGAAAGCACAAACATAAATACATACATTATGTTCCCAATTACCCATTCTATAACAAAAACATAATTTTTATTAATTATACTAACAAATGTTAATTATAATACATGTAAAACATAACATATAGATATTATTATCAAATGTTAACCATACATTTGCTTTCATACATATCTCATACATTTTGATAACAAAATGTAACACATAAAAGTAGTTATAAATAGATTAAAATAATAACATTTTAAATACAAAAAATAGTTGTATACACAACCTATTGATATTAAAAATAAATACCCCACATTTCTAGAGGAAAAACAAAATATATGTCATGTATCACATTTTTATTTAAAAAAAAAATAATTTTTTAATAAATCAAGTTGAGGAAAAAGACATAGCAACTTACATTAAACATCACAAAATGTAAGTACTTAAATTCAATGTTTTGAAAATGTATAAATTGCCTTTTGAAAAATCATAAATTGACATTATAAACACACATTTATTTTTAATTAATTTACCATTTATATATAACATGTATAATTCTATACTAAACATACATTTAAAATATTTACTCTTATTTATAAACAAAGGACATTATTTACAGCATTTAAAATAAAACATACATATTTATAATAAATTAAAATACAATCAATGTCTCACATTTTAATAATCTCCCCTACCTTTATCCCCTAAAAACTCTACATCCTACTCCTGTAACATAATTACAAACATTAATTATACACATTAATAAAATTAAACAAACACATTGTAATTTCAAATAAAGAATTAAAATAACTTACAAAACACATTAGCCCAAAAATTAGCAAACAACTAAAATAAAACACACTACAAAAATACTCATAAAATAACACATAAAAATTATAATTTTTTAAAGAACATTAAAAACAACACTTAAAGTGATAGTCTTACCTTCGATATTCCTGTTGATGATATTTTTTTAACATTCTGATGTTCTTGACACCAGGCCTGGGTTGAATGTGCAGAGTGGCAAAAAAACCCTGCTGTGCAGACTTCCACAGGTGGGCAGAGTTCCTTATTGCACCCGTTTGTGTTGCGTTTTACGTCAACCACAACACGAAGTACATACTCGCTGTCAAAATTGCATGTGAACAGCACAATGTGGTTCGCATGAGCACGGCCATCTTGTTTTTCAAATTGTTTATGGTGCTGAGCCTGTTTTTCATCCCTTTATAATCTTTTCAATCCTCCTCCCTCCTAAATAATCATCCCTTCAATTTTATTTATTTTATTAGGGTGTCTTTTTGTGTCTATGTATGGTTATGTTTTTTTCATTGTTTTCGTGCTTTTTGTGACTTTTTGTATTTTTGTTTATTTTTCCCTTTACTTTCATAGTTAGTTTTTCCTTCCTTTTTCTCCTCCTGTTTCTTTTCTTTACCCTACCACCCAGCACCATTGCAGAGTAGGGTGGTGCCGGCGAACAGGGGAGCGGCAGCGCCAGGCTCCTGAACAGCCTGCAGCAGCCATCTACCCTTTGGGAAACGGTGCTTCAAAGGGGTGTTTCCCAAGCCCATCTTTTGTGAGGAGGAGGTGGTAGCACTTGTTTTCTATGTGCAGTGCCACTTCTCCTCCATGCTGGCAGCAGATGGCAGGCCTGGCAGTGCTTACCCACTATGGGAGTGTCAGCTGTGTTGGGCTGGGGTACGCAGGTGTATTTGGTCCATCGCATCACCCAGCAGCTGACGGACCACTTGGCAGATTTCATCGACTGCGAGCAGGGCCTGCTTGACCTGTTGGGCATGGAGATTTCGGGGCTACGTGAGTATTAACTAAATTATTGTATTTGTGTTCTACAATGCTAACTTTTTTCTGAATAGCATGCTAATCACACTCAGAGGTAAGTTACATTTAGTTTATATTAAGAATATTATTTATTATTTGACCCAATTAGAGTTAGGCAGGTGCTTGGCGCTATATCATCGTACTCATAGGCACTTACTTTGGAAGAAGCAATTGCAATGCAGACTATAGTGAATTGGTGATATTACTGAGTTAGCATTCTCTGTGACTTTATTTACGTAGCTTAGACACTCCCAAGCAATTTCACAGTGATGTGTAGGACTGGTAGGGATCTATGCATTGCAAAAAAAAGTGAGTGAGTTGTTCCATCAATGGGGTTAAAAATGAGAACAGAATAAAAGATCATTCATTGCAATGCATTAGTTCCAATTGTAGTTTTTGTTAAGGAAATTTGGAATAGGGATTTTAGGAGTATAGCAAACTCAACGATAGTCAATCATAAAAGTACCATAGGTGATCTGATTTAAGTACAATGTTACTGTGTTTGCCTGTTATATAATAATTTTGTGGAGATTAACTGTACCACTAATCTATTTTTTTTTTTTTTCTTTATTTCCTACATCAGCACCCAAGGGCAAGAAGAGGGGCACCACAGAGGTGGATCTAGACAGAGCTGGGGAGGCGCGACCACCAGTACCAATGCTAAAGGTTCTGCTCATCAAAGTAAGTCCTATTATTTAATATTATTTTTATTTCCCTGACATTTACCTTTGCTAACTATTATACTACTTTTAATGTTGGCTTGTTTTTTTTTTTTTACTGACTCCTTTTTTTACAAGTCCCCTATCCAATTTTTGTTTGCTTCCTGTTAACCCTGCATTATCTTTTTTTTGTCTTCCATTGACCATTTTTATTCCACCCCTTCAGTGCGCCTCAGTGATTCTGAGTCATCATCATCATAGGCTAAAGCTCTGCCCTCCATTATGCAATGTTTTTGGTTGGCTTGACTTACTGTGAGTGATTTTTATGGTAGAAGATACTGTAGTGCTAACCGAACTGTAACGATGTGTTGTGGTTGAATTTTTTTCATTAAAAAAATTAAGCGGAGGTGTACCCGATGTCTAAAAACTGTATAATATTTTTTTCTAGCCACACCGAACACCAGTGGAGCCGGCTCAAGTTCCGCTGCAGGAGCAGATGGAGCAGGTGAAGAAGTTTCTGCCTTGTTCTGCTTCCACTTTCTGTTGTGCTCCTTCACTATCCTCTTTCACTTTTTCTGATTTAATTTGTACTGGGTTTTGCGTATTATTTTTTGTGTCCCTAGGCTGCTTGTGTGTTTAGGCTCCCACTGCTTTGTTTGCAGCACCACGGCACACAAAGGGTCCTTTTTCCAGCTCTCCCCCACCACTGGACCACTACCAGCACGCACCCTCCACAAAATACCCCAGTATGTCTCCAATGCCTCCTGTTCAATGCCAGATTACTCTGCAAACATCAACTGAAGTCTGGGACATAAATCTCCACCCTTTCCCCTGATGTTACCTTCATCACAGAAACCTAGCTCACCCCAACTTCAGCCCCAGACATCACCACGGCCACTCCCCCAGCTACAAAATGGCAACTGCCCCAAAAATCAGGAGGTGGCATTGTCATCAAACCCAAGGAATCAATCGCCTGCACCAATATCAATTACGTAACCTTGCTGAACATGGAACACATGAACTTCCACCTCCACACCAATGAAAAAAACATAATCAAAGGCACACTTGTGTACAGACCTCCAGGACCCAGAACCGGCCTCAGCCACACCATTGTGTAATTTATCACCCCGGCTGCCATCAAATCCAAACACCTAATTTTCCTGGAAGACCTCAATTTCCACATGATTGACACCACTGACACCCATTCTACTGACCTTTTGGAAAGACTTTACAGCATCGGCCTCAATCAGCTTGTCACCGACCCTACACACAAAGTAGGACATCCTAGACTGTATATTCACATGAAGCATCAGAGTCAGCTACAGCCACACCTCAGAACTCACCTGGTCGGATCACTCTATCATACACTTCACCTTCGCCGAACCCTATTGCATCATCCCGAGCCACCACAATCCCCCCTCCTGCAGTCCTGCAGCTGGACCAAGGTCACTCAGCAGCAATGGACTAACGCCTTCAATACCGCACAACATAACATCACCACCAAAGTAGTTCAAGCTGTACAAAACTTTAACAACTGGATCATCAGAGCAGCCGATTGGGTCACCCCAATCAAACAAGCCAAGAACTACAAAATCACCGAGCATGCCAGCTGGTACACCCCAGAACTCAGTGAAGCGAAACGCAAATGCAAATAACTAGAAACAAGATGGTGGATCTGCAAATTCCTCACAGATCAAGCCACCTTCAAAACAGCCCTCAATGACTACCACTGCCAGATCAAAACTGCCAAAAAAGCTGCTGTGGCAGCCATGTTGAAACCAACACCAACAGGACCAAAGAACTCTTCACCACCATCAGCAAGTTTGCCACCCCGTCAGCTGTAGAAAACTCTACCCCCCTCACAGGAACTCTGCAAGGCCCTCGTCAACCACTTCCACAACAAAAGACCATCTACAGAAACTTTGATCCCCATCCCCCAGAGGAACCTATCACAACCCTTCCACCACCACCACTGACCACCTGCTCACAGCATGGGAACAGCTCAGTGCACCATCCACAGCAACTTTCATAAGCTCCATCCACTCAGCTGCACCCACTGCCCCCCTGCCCTCCCAGAATTTTGAACCTCGAAAGAGACGGGATCACCCATCAGCTCACCACCCTACTCAACAACTCGCTCTCAACAGCCATTTTCCCAGAAGTCTTGAAACATACAGAGATCAGACCCCTCTTCAAGAAACCCTCTCCAAACCCCAGCGAGCTACAAAACTACTGCCCCATCTCCCCTGTTCCGTTCCCAGCCAAAGTCCTGGAGAAGGCTATCTACCTCCAACTCACCAAGCACCTGGAGAGAAACAATTTTCTAGACCCGTCCCAATCAGGATTCAGATCCAATCATAGCACTGAGAAAGCTCTAATCTCCACAATGGATGACATCTATACCTTACTCAACAGGGGGGAAACAGTTGCCCTGATCAATGCCACGAAAACTATGGCGGTACGCCCTACCTGTGACAGGGAATTCCTTCCCTGTCACCGGTAGCCATCTCCCCAACCCCACTCAACAGTCACCTGACACCCCCCATTCAAACCCCCCGATTCAAACAGCCCTTCTCCCCCAAAAAACACACATTCTCCCCCACCCCCAAACGCACACACATGCAGACACGCACCCACCACACACCTGCCCCCACAACCACACATGCACACATCACCCCCCCACCCCATCCCACTAGAGTCACAGCACCACTCACCCCACACACCCCTCCCTGTATACAAGCACACAGACAACCATATGCACAAAGCATACACCCATTCACATACACTGGCAAACACGCCTTTACTCATTCACTGGCATACATGCATTCATCTAGACATACTCACAAACATTCTCACACACATACACACTGACATGCAGACATGCACTCTTTTCACCATTCTTACACACTTTCACTCACACGTATACAGCCACGCATATAACACAACACACACGCACTCATTCACTCAGACACACACACACATAATACCCCCGCCCTCCCACCCCCTCCTCTGTCAAACGCCCGAATTACCTTGGGAGAGGAGGTCCTCCGGCAGGGAGCAGGAAGGGGCGCTGCTACCAACAGCATCGCCCTGCCAGCAGAACACCGCCAGGCAGTATTTCAGCTCAAAATATGGCTGGTGGTATTCAACTGGTGGGGCGGTGCTGGTGGCAGCAGCACCAGGTCACCACCATCCGTTAGTATGAACACTGCCGGATTACGCCCTTATTGTGGCGGAAGTCAGGCAGTGCTCATTATCTGGCAGACGGATGATCACTGCCATGGTGGTATGCTGAAGGCTGTCACCCCGGTAGTAGGCGGTAAATACTGCCAATGTCATAATCAGCACCTGTGATTGTTAAAAGGAAAATTATACTGTATTGCCAAATTGGGCGGTGCATCGCTATTCTTCTTCGAATGTCCATCACTCTTGGGTGCCCGGCTGAACCTGCCTGGTAGGTAAGCTGGAGTGTTGCGGCTTCACCAAGTTTTGTATGCACATGAGAGGACTAGGAGAAGGCCTGCGTATTGAAAAAAAACAGTAACAGTATCATAGAGGAAAGGAAAAGACAAAAGGAAGCAACGTAAGTTTCATGCTGAATCAGGAGTGTTTCAGGAAGACTCAGACACAGAGCAAGAACATAAGAGGAGTTTGACGTTTGAGCCAGCAATGCAGCAAACACACACTCAGCAGCATTTCCCAACAATGCACCTCACTCCAGTCCACAGAGCTGACTGAGTACTAGGCCTCAGAGTCTTCACCATCATCATGGTTTCTCTTTGAAGTCAATAACTTTCTCCTTCTAGCGGCTTAGGTAGTCAGGCCCTGAGTCCTTTTATCCTCCTCCTCCTGAATCTGAGGAACTGCGTCCCAGTCCCAAACCGAGTGAGGTAGACCTGTGTAGTCAAGTGCACTGTTGTTGAAGAACAAATAGAGAAACAGAACTGGGGTATTTTGTGTAGATTTTGTGTTTGGCAATTTAAAGTGACTCATGTGGTCTGAGGACCCAAAAAAAAGAAATGGACCCTGCACTTACATTTCACTGAGTTTGAATGACCAATCACTTTCAGGAAAAAATGATGACCCATCAGTCCCCAAACCTTGTAAATCATCAGAATCAAGTTTACAAATTTGTTGAACTCCCTCCCTCACTGTTAGCCATCACAAACATCATCAATCATCGCTCACAGTCACTCAATAAATCAGCACTCATTGGTGCAATAGTTAGTAGTTACCTCTTTCAATCCAAGCATGGTAGTAGCACACAATATTATCTTCTCCATTGGTAGCAACTAGCAACACATTGGAAAGTGGCATTGGCACTAGCAGTATTTTAATCAATGATTATCTGTGGCAGTCCTGCTAGGTGATGTAAAAAAAGGATAGGCAATGGCATGTGAGGGAGCCATACATCGTCACCAATGCCCTGAAGAAAATGTGGGGGCTTCTTCCCTGCACACGGTCCAGCTATAATCCTGCCATGTAATATGTGACTTAAAAATGGTGGGGCAGCATTAATTCAACACAAACAAAATGTTCTACTCTACTTTTTTTCAAAGAAAGAATGAAAGGGTGAATTTTAACAAGAAATAATTAAAAAAGCTACATAGTGGCACTTGCATACTCAGTTCGGTAAGTAGAGTTCATCCTCAAAGCTAAGTAGTTTCATTCAAAAGCAAACAAACTTGATTCTGACCAATCATCCTTCTCCTCGTCCTGTGATGTTTTGGGAAGAGTGTAATCAGGTGGTATAAAATGCTGGTTCATTTTGATTGTGGTTAACCTCTCCACGCTTTGAGGCAAGAGACTGGACCTTCTCACTGTAACAACTGCACCAGCTGAACTGAACCCACATTGAGCAGGCACGCTGGCTACAGGACAAACCAGATACTTTATTGCCAACCTGCTGAGCTCTGGCCACTGGCACATCTTCACATACCAATACACCAATGGGTTTTGATCCACACACACCTCTTTTGGGTCATCCAGATAGTCCTGGATCATCTTCTGAAGTGTCCTTAGTGCTGCCACTGGCTCAACCTCTTTTGCCTTTGCATCTGCACTGGGCTCCAGACCTGCCTCATGTAACAAAGCCAATGCAGAGGTGTTGAACCATCCCCTTCAGAATAAGGAATGACAGTGGGGGAGAATTTGGCACAGATGTACTCTTTGGATGAGATAGTGTCCTTTTGTAGCCTTGCATTACAAGTCAAGCAATAGCTTTGGCTCTCAACCAAGGCATGCACTTCTGGGTTTTCCTTCACAACTTTGTAAATGCAACAACAAGATAGCCAGGCCCATCGTATTGTCTTCCTTGCTAACTTCCCACATGAAAACCTCAACAGGGAGCAGGCATCTGCGGGAGGCATTTGTCTAGGCCCCATTTACCCATTTCCATGGTCATGGCATTCCCAATTGCATCCCCCCCTCTTTGAATGACATAGTCATTGATCTGGCTGTACTGCTCAAACAGATGTTGCAAAATATAAAAGGTTGAGTTCCAATGTGTTGACACCTCCTGAATCAGGGATTTAACTGCTACTCTATTAGCACACTGAATAATCTACAGCTGCTTCCAAGCATTAAAAGGATGGCTGAAATGTGCGCAGTTTTGTCTGCAAGTGGTCAGTGTGTTGCTGACTATGTCTTCTTTCTTAAGAAATTCTTAAACAATCAGATTGAAGCAATGCACCAAACAAAGGACTCAGTCTGCATGGCCTTGACTATGTTAATGCAATGTTCTATGGCAATAAATCCAATTCAGAGGCCTCTGGGGCACAGCCATTTAGACACCCACCGTGCTTGTGCAATTCATCCAAGATGCTTGCAGCTGTATGTGATTTCTCCAAGGCAAAAATGGCAATTGTTGCATGCCGCTGAATGTTTCTAAAAAAATCTTCATGGCCAAGACCTGTATATAATTTTTGCTTTACCCCCTGCAAAAGAGATCCAGTGTGTAATGATGCACATGTAATCAGTCACCCGATAACTGACCCACATGTCAGGTGCCTAATGTGGACAACACTTTGCTGCAATGCTTGTCCAAACAATTGTAACATATCATGATGCAGAGCTGGAACAACAACTCTGCAAAATAGGTCTGACTTGGAACCTTCCAATTCAGACAGATGGCTGCCATAACTTCTAGTAATTCCACTCCTTCCACACAAGAAAAAGGGAGAAGGTCCAGCACTAACATTTTTGCCAGCTTTCCATTGTACAAACATGCCATTGGGTGGTTGTGGTAGTAGGACTTATCCTGCCTAAACATGCAGCTGAAGGTAGCCTGGATTTTCTTCTTTTCTGGGATCACTGACTCAGGCAATTTTTGAGAAGTAGGTGGTAGCAGCCTCAATGTGTGATGCGGGGCAGTCACTGTATGCTGTGTGTCTCCATAAGACTCTGAGGGGGTCATTCTGACCCTGGCGGTTCGAGGCCGCCAGGGCCATTATGACCGCAAGCACCGCCAACAGGCTGGCGGTGCTTTTTTCCCCATTCCGACCGCGGCCGGCGGTTTTGCGTCATTTCTGCCCCGGCGGCTATAATCCGGGGTGTCTTGGGGCCCCTGGGGGCATAGCATGGGCAGTGCAGGGGCCCCCTAACAGGGCCCCGGCCAGCTTTTCACTGTCTGCCTAGCAGACAGTGAAAAGCGCGACGGGTGCAACTGCACCCGTCGCACGGCCGCAACACCGCCGGCTCCATTCGGAGCCGGCTCCTGTGTTGCGGCCTCATTCCCGCCGGCCCAGCGGGAATGTCAGAATGGGGGCCGCATGAGTGCAGCCGCATTGGCGGCCGCATGGCGGTTTCCGCCTGGCGGGCGGCAGTAGCCGCCCGCCAAGGTCGGAATGACCCCCTGAGTCTTCTTGTGCCATTGTGAGGTCTCCGAGGCAGGTGATTCTGCTGCACTGCTGAGAACTGGTCTACTTTGCATGAGTATGTCATCCTATTCTTCCTCACCTTCCACCTTGATATGACAAGTGTACCTGATGTTTTCTGGCTCGCCTCACTTTCACCACCACAAGCATGTTGAGAATTTTTTTTAAGTTGCTTGTCCAACTGGATTGCATTGTGTATTTCATAGGGGTCATCTGGCACCCAGTACCATAATGTGAACCAGGCTTACCTCGACGAACACTTGCATGCCAAATGGAGCATATTGCAATGTTCTCCTCCTGTTCGCTGATCATAAAAAAGTCCCAAACTGCAGACAAGTACTTTCTTACTAGGCCACTGTCAATGTGTGAAGATAAACTGTATGTAGGTGAGTCTGTTGATTGCCTCTCTGCAGTGCATACTTCTACTGAGATAGGGGTTGCTGAAGGTCTCAGCTGGGGCCTTACACACATGGGAGCTGGCAGTGCTATCTGTGCCACCTCCTTCAGATCAGGTTGGATAGTAATGTTGGACTCCTCTTGCCAGCTTCCACAATGACTGGCTCATCATTACCCCCCTCATTATCCCCTTCCATGACTCTAAGGCTTTCTGTAACATGTCTTTTCCCTTGTCTCTCCAGGCATCTCCCAGACTCTGCTGGGGTCCTCTCAAAGTACCTGTTATCATCATTGAAAGTGGTGCGTAGAGAAGATGGTGGAGAAGTACCCTTCCTTTTTCTTGCTGGAGTTCTGAGAGCCATTGATTCTAAAAGAAGAGGTTCTTGCTCGTCAGGAAGCATAACCACCTGTTCTGCTCCAACTTCGGGAACATCTACTATTGCTGGATGCAGCTGTTCCCCACTTTACTTTGTTTCCTAAAATGATTGGATACTACTTTCAGAAAGGGACAAATCAAATTCAGCATCACTGCTCGTCGGCATTGCCATGATTGTAGTGTCTGCCTCACTCACAGATATGGTCTTGGGCTTAGGTTGAGGTGATGCTGTTTATGCGACAGTTCTGCTTCCAGGTTACCCCCTGGGGGCTGATGTGGCAGGCACACATCTCCTGACAAAGGTTGCAATCGACAAGCCACTGGTGAAAAGCTGCTTCTTCTCATTGACCAATTTCTTGGGAGCAACTTTCTTCAGGGCTATTTTAAAGCTCACAGTAGGCAGTGGCACTGAGCTGTGCAAGTGGAAGAGATTGGAGGACTGAAATCACTGTACAGGACATCTCTTTGGCAGTATTGCGGATAATGTGATGTCTCTTCTCTTGCGCACCAAAAAGCAACTGAGGAAGAAAAACATGTAGTTAGTGAAACGTGGCATTGTTGCAGGCTGAAATAGTGCTGAAAATGCAATATTAGTGCAGTTGGTTGCTTGTATCATGAATACCAATTTAATCAAACATTATAAAGTCAACCCACACCAGAACACCATTAAATTTCATCTCAAATCAGGCAACACAACATACAGATATATCTATTTGCCTAATCTCTATCTGTTTTAAAGGCAACACCTGTGGTAGTCATGGAAAGGTGCATGGGTAAGTGGAATAATTCTTAAATATCAATGGCAGCAAGGTGGTCCAGGGGGAATGGAATAATCATTCAAACAATTGAATTATGCTGCTGATGTGTCTGCAGTGCTCCACAGCTGGGTGTCCAGGAGGAAGTGGAATTATTATATACCTAAAGAAACTGAGGGGCAGATTTATGAAAAGTAGTGCTGCGCCACTTTTATAGTACCCCTTAGCACCCCCCTAAGGCCACCGTGTATGTGCCATATTTAATATACAGTGCACCATGGTAGTAGTTAGGGAACTAGCGTCATAATTTTTTATGCTAGTTTGGTGCTTTGCAGGATTAGCATAAACATTTTTTATGCCAATCCTGAAAGCCCATTGAGGCCCATTGTTAACAATGATGTGCTTCCTTTGAACGCTGTTCTGAGCAAGCGTTTGCTGAAACAAATGACACCATTGTTTTGGCACCCCTATTGGGGGAACACCCCCATTGCATACATTATGCCTGGTGCAAGCATAATGTAAAGGAAAGGGTTACAAAGTGGTGCAAAGCATGTGTTGCCCCACTTTGTAAATTTGGCACAGTGATTTTGGCATCGTTGGACCACATTAGCTTAAAAAATGTTAATGTGGTGCAAGGAGGCGCTACGGGCTCTTAAATCTGCCCCTGAATGTTTTAGCACTGCTGTGCTCCTTTGGTGGATGGATGGATGGATGGATGGTTTTAGAAAACAAATGGATGAAAAGATGGATGGATGGATGGATCAAGGCAAAATAATGAATTAAATAAATTGAAAGAATAAAATATAAAAAAGAAAATTAAAATCCAAATAAATGAACAAGAAATGAAATTTAAAAAAAATAAAAATAGCAACTAAATTAAATTAAACAAATGATCAATAATTGCTGAGTTTTGTAATAGAGGACAAGAAGAAAGAAACCTTTTGTGAGGGAAGGAGGTGCAAAATATTTAAAAAAATCAAAAAAGGAAGGAAAAAATATGAGCAATGTTCAATTGGTATCACATCAATCCATGCATGCCAATGGCAAACTCACACTTGCTGGATGCACACAATGGCCACCAGCCAGATAGTCAAACAACAACAACAAGAAGTAAGTAGGCATGGGAAACAAAGAACACTTTCAAACCTATGGCAAAGGCAATCTGACTAGATGCACCAAAAGTACTACCAGCCACATGGTCAAACAAAAACAAGAAGAAAGGAGGCACGGGGAGCAAAGAACACATGCAAGCCTATGGCACAGTCACATTGGCTGGATGCACAAAATGACCACCACTCATATGTTCAAACAACAAGAAGCAAGAGGCAATGAGGTATGGGGAAGAAAGAACACACGTAAATCTGGCAGAGTAGCTCAATGCCCAAAATGGTTACCAGCCACATGGTCATACAACAATACCAACAAGCAGGTAAGCATGGATAACAAATAACACAGAAAGCCTATGGCAAAGGGACAATGGCTGATTAGACAGAATGACCACCAGACACATGGTCAAGAACAACAACAAGGAGGCAATGAGAACAAGGAACACACCAAGCCTATAGCAAAGGCACACTGGCTGGATGCACAAAATGGTCACCAGTCACATGGTCAAACAACAACATCGAGCAAGTAGGCATGGAGAACAAAGAACACATGTAAACCTGTGGCAAAGGCACACTGGCTTTAATTCACCAAATGACTGCCAGCCACATGGTCATACAACAACAAGGAGAAAGGTGGCATGGGGAACAAAGAACACATGCAAGCCTATGACAAAGGAACACTGGCTGGATGGACAAAATAGCCACCAGCAAAATGGTCAAACAACAATCAGCAAGGAGGAATGGGAAACAAAGAACACATTCAAGTCTATGGCAAAGGCATACTGGTTGATTATACAAAATGGCCACCAGACACATGGTCAAACAACAACAATAAGGAGGCACGGAGAACAAAGAACACATGCAAGCCTATGACAAAGGCACATTGACTGGATACACAAAATGGCCTCTAGCTACATGGTCAATCAACAACAACAAGGAGCAAGGAGGCATGGGGAACAAAGAACATATGTAAGCCTACGGCAAAGGTACACTGGCTGGATGCACAAAATGGTCACCAGCCACATGGTCAAACAACAACAATGAGCAAATAGGCATGGAGAACAAAGAACAGATGCAAACCTATGGCGAAGGCACACTGGCAGGATGCACCAAATGACTGCCAGCCAGATTGTCAAACAACAAGGAGGGAGGTAATTTGAACTTATCTTCTCCTCACCACCACCCGTCCTTCTCCTATAACATTTTATTGGTACCTGCCCCCCGCTTACTTCGCTTATCTAGAAGAGGATTATTTTATTATTTTATTCTAGAAGGAAACAACTATCTGGTTCCCGTTTGGAGATCTGGGGCAGAGCAGAGAGAGACTATTAGAACGCTATTGAACTCTACAGCTAGTATAACGATACTACACTACAGCTATATCTTAGAGCGGGTGTGCTCTCCCTTCATGGTTCTACTATAATAAGTTAATGTCTGAGAATCCTCTTGTACTATTGTACTGTAACTATTTTCCTGCTTTTAAAAATATGCTGGCAATAATTGTATACCATGAACGTAAATATGTGCTTAATCTGTTTATTAATCTGACTTGTGTATATACGGTAGACCACAGACTGTATATGTCAAGTAAGACTTGAAGGGCAAAGGCTTGTATCTTTATGTACTGTTTAAAGTTATGAAACAATAAACAAAGTACAACACAAAAAAAACAACAACAAGGAGAAAGGTGGCATGGGGAACAAAGAACACAAGCAAGCCTATGACAAAGGCACACTGGTTGGATGCACAAAATGGCTGCCAGCCATAAAGTCAAACAACAAGAAGCAAGGGTCAAGAAGGAATGGGGAACAAAGAACACACACAAATCTATGGCAAAGGCACAATAGCTGAATAAATGGGTGCCAGCCACATGGTCATACAACAACACCAAAAAGCAGGTAAGCATGGGGAACAAAGAACACATGAAAGTCTATGGCAAAGGCACACTGGATGATTACACAAAAGGCCACCAGACACATGGTCAAACAACAAGGAGGCATGGAGAACAAAGACCACATGCACGCCTATGGCAAAGGCACACTGAGTGGATGCACCAAATAGCCACTAGCTACATGGGCAATCAATAACAACAAGGAGCAAAGAGGCATGGGAAACAAGGAACACATGTAAGCCTATGGCAAAGGTGCTCTGGCTAGATGCACAAAATGGTCACCAGCCACATGGTCAAACAACAACAATGAGTAAGTAGGCATGGGGACCAAAGAACACATGCAAGCCTATGACAAAAGCACACTGGCTCGATGCACAAAAAGGCCACCAGACATATGGTCAAACAACAAGCAGCATGGAGGCATGGGGAACAAAGAACGCATGAAAGTCTTTGGCAAAAGCACACTAGCCGAATGCCCAAAATGTTTGCCAGCCACATGGTCATCCGACAACAACAGCAAGCAGGTTAGCATGGGGAACAAAAAGCACATTAAAGCCTATGGCAAAGGCATATTGGCTGATTACACAAAATGGCCACCAGACACATGGTCAAACAGCAACAAGGAGGGACGGAGAACAAGGAACACATGCAAGCCTATGGCAAAAGCACACTGACTGGATGCACAAAATGGCCACTAGCTGCGTGATCAATCAATAACAACAAGGAGCAAGGAGGCATGGGGAACAAAGAACACATGTAAGCCCATGGCAAAGGCACACTGGCTGGATGCAAAAAATGGTCACCAGCCACATTGTCAAACAACAACAATGAGCAAGTAGGCATGGAGAACAAATAGCACATGCATATCTATTAGGCAAATACACATTGGCTGGATGCACAAAATGGCTGCCAGTCAAGGGGTCATACAACAAGTGCGAACAAGGAGGCATGGAGAAACCACATTTGTCATGCACAACAGGTTCACACCTCTCCCCAAACAAATGGCCCCATCCCCAAAAGTCCAATGAAATGCCACAACAAAACAAAAGTCCACAATGAAAGCCCAAAGAACAACAACAAGCAAGTAGGCATGGAGAACAAATAATACATGCAAACCTATGGCAAAGGAACACTGGCTGGATGCACCAAATGATTGCCAGCCACATGGTCAAACAACAAGGAGAAAGGTTGTATGTAGAAGAAAGAACACATGCACGCTAGCTGAATGCCCAAAATGATTGCAGCCACATGGTCAAACAACAACAACAGCGAACAGGTAAGTACGGGGAAAAAGAACACATGAAAGTCTATGGAAAAGGCACACTGGCTGATTACACAAAATGGCCACCAGGCACATGGTCAAACAACAACAAAAAGGAGGCAATGAGAACAAATAACATATGCAAACCTATGGCAAAGGCACACTGGTTGGATGCACAAAATGACTGCCAGCCACATGGTCAACCAACAACAACAAGGAGAAAGGTGGCATGGGGAACAAAGAACACATGCAAGCCTATGACAAAGGCACACTGGCTGGATGCACAAAATGGTCACCAGCTACATTGTCAAACAACAACAACGAACAAGTAGTCATGGAGAACAAAGAACACATGCATGTCTATGGAAAAGACATATTGGCTGGATGCACAAAATGGCTGCCAGCCACATGCTCAAACAACAAGTGGAACAAGAAGGCATGGAGAACCCACACTTTTCACTACAACAGGTTCACCCCTCTCCCCAAAACAAATGGCCCCATCCCAAAAAGTCCAATGAAATTATACAACAAAACAAAAGTCCACAATGAGAGCCCCCCCCAAAAAGTCCAAAGTGCAAAAAAACCTGGTCCCAGTTCTCTTTCCCACACTCTACACCAACACAAAAAGTGTTCCTCCCACCAATACAAAAGTTCAAAAAAGAGCCAGAAGAGGGCATTCTCCATGTGGCTCTGGAAATCATCCAGGGTTTCCTCAATGTGTGCCACCCAGCGGTCCAGACGGGCAAAGTGTTGCCGGTCCGGCATTGGAAATTATAATCCTAGCCTAAGGGGGTTGGCAGCAGTGGTGGGATGGGAACAGGCTGGTGCCAGCTGATGATGCTGCTGGAAGGCTGGAGGCACTGGTGGCCGGTTGGAGGAACTAGGACCAGCAGGCATGTTGGATGCTTCCTGGGCTTCGTCCTCCTCCTCCTCCTCCTGAAGAGCCAACAGCTGCAGATATTTGTTGTGGAGGCCCTCCAGCCTCTGCCGCCACAGCTGGGCTGCTATCTCCTAGTGAGTTGGTTGTCCACTAGGACTAGCTTTAGCAGGAGCGAAAAAGGAAAATGACAAATCATGAACAGTGCTCTATGCAAAAATAAAATAAAAAAGTAGAGTGGCAAAGTAGCAGTAAATTGCTGGTCCCCTAGTGCCATAGGAATTTGATGTGGTTGATTACGAGTCACATGACCATTTTTTTTACCCACACATGCCTCACTGTAATTGACAAATGTCAAAGGGTAAAATTTGAACGGACATGAATCTGTTATGGAAACCATGAAACAATAATCACTTGTACATAAATGTGGTGCATGCCAAAAGGGATTTGCCTTTTTTTTTTGAGTGGCTGGGACAGAATTGGGTTGGGCTGAGTCTCCTGGGCGTGTGGGCTGGGGGGGAATTGTGTGAGAAAACAGGGCTGATTGCAGAGGCCCCCTAACGTTTTGCCCCCATTTTCCACTTTTTGCTGGTGTTTTCCTGACTCTGATGGTGCCGTGGGTACTGCTAACCAGTCCCAGGGCCTGTGCTCTGTGTAAAATCAATATGTAAATTAGGCTAATTATAATTGGCTAAGTCAACCTACCTATAAGTCCCTAGTATTTGGTAGGGCATGTAGGTTTAGGGACCACAGCATAGGTTGTGCATCCATAGGTGCACTGCTGAGGTGTCCAGTGTCATTTTAAAGGCAGGCCTGCCTTGCTGGCTGCTTTTAAATTAAAGTTATATGCAAATTCAACTTTGGAATTAAAAGTGGTTGCAAAGTCTTAAACTACTTTATTTTTACATATAAGTCACCCCTAAGGTGTGTCCTATGTGCCCCTAGGGCTGGGTGCCATGTAACTATAAGCAGGGACCTTATAAAAGTAGTTTTATAAGCCCTGGTGAGGTAAAAACAGCCACATTTGTTTTCCCCTCATTGTAGTGAATGGCCTTCATAGGCTAGAATGGGGAGACTTTATTTTAATTTTAAAAGTCCCCTTAAATGACAGATACAAAGAGTTTGGTATCAAATTAATTGTTATAATAAATCCCACAACTTCCAGTTGTGGGATTTAATATAACTTGTTCAGGTAAAGAGTTTTAAACTTTACCTGAAAAGTTGCCAATTTCAGCCCTGCATTGTTTTTGCTGCTGTGCTCTGATTGGCCAGCCTCTGGCAGCCTGGCCAGGCTGCCTTGATGAGGTGTGAAGTGGCCTGGCTTCACACAAAGAGATGCGCCTGTGGGAGGGAATCTCCCCTCAGCAGATGGTGAGGCAGGAAGGGGGAGGGCTGCTAAACTGGTCTTCAAAGGCAGAGAAGGACATTTGGAGCACCCCAGCAACACCCCCACTTCCTTCAACCCCAGCCACTAGGTGCCCCCTTGATTAGATTAGGAGAGGGCAGGAGTAAGTGGTGTGTTTATGATATTTATCCACACCAGTGGGTGGGCTCAGCCAGATGTAACCTCCAAAAATCACTTTCAGCCATGATGGATTTTTGAGGAATGTTGCCTCCTGGGATTGATTTTTGCCACACTTCCCAGGAAGTGGTCATCACAGGGGGAAGGACACTGCCCCTGATTGGAGAACCAGGACCCCCTTGTTTTTCACCCAGGAGCAAGGATAAAACTGGCAGATCTGCACCCACACCTCAGTTCCCTACCACATCCCTTCCAGGAAGAACTACAGAAGAAGAAGGACTGCCCTGCTGGACCCCTGGCCTGCACCTGGACCCTTCACTCTGAAGGACTGCACCAGCTGCACACTTGGGCTTCACCACAAGAAGGACTTTGCCTGGCTTCAACTGGTTCAAGGAGGGACTCCCTGTTTGCTACAGGTGAAAAATTGCTAACCAGAGTCCCCTGCACCAACTCCTGCAGGAATCAACCAGCTGACCACTGCCCAGTGGCTAAAAAGGAGTTTGCGCCAGAAGACCACCAATACACCGCCGCGGCCGCGGAAATCCGCCACAGCTATTATGACCCACATCTCGGAATCCGCCGAAATTCAGACACCCACACAAGTCTGCCACACCAAAGGTCAGTGATAAACTGGCGAAAACAAAACCTCCACCGTCACGCCAACAGAAACACGCCTGTTGGACTTTTGCTTTTGCAGGGTCATCCCCAGACTTTTTTGCCTCCTGCCTCCTATATTTTTCTGACATGTTGCTGTTGGCTTTTCAACTCTGAGCACTTTACCACTGCTAACCAGTGCTAAAGTGCATATGCTCTCCTGTTTAAATTGTATGTAAGTGGTTTATCCATGATTGGCATATTTGATTTACTAGTAAGTCCCTAGTAAGGTGCACTAGAGGTGCCAGGGCCTGTAAATCAAATGCTACTAGTGGGCCTGCAGCACTGGTTGTGCCACCCACATAAGTAGCTCTGTAATCATGTCTCAGACCTGCCACTGCAGTGTCTGTGTGTGTATTTTTACACTGTAAATTCGACTTGGCAAGTGTACCCACTTGCCAGGCCTAAACCTTCCCTTTCCTTACATGTAAGGCACCCCTAAGGTATGCCCTAGGTAGCCCCAAGGGCAGGGTGCAGTGTATGGATAAGGTAGGACATATAGTAATGTGGTTTATATGTCCTGACAGTGAAATACTGCCAATTTCGTTTTCACTGTTGCAAGGTCTGTCTCTCTCTCATAGGATAATATGGGGGCTACCTTTAAATATGATTAAAGTGTAGATTCCCCTAGAGAAGAGATGGACAGGTGGAGTTTGGGATCCCTGAACTCACAATTTAAAAATGCATCTTTTAGTAAAGTTGATTTTGAGATTGTGCGTTTGAAAATGCCACTTTTAGAAAGTGAGCATTTTCTTGCTTAAACCATTCTGTGACTCTGCCTTGTTTGTGGATTCCCTGTCTGGGTCAGTTGACAGTTGGGTTGTTTTTCACCTCACACCAGACAGTGACACAAAGGGAGCTGGGGTGTGATCTGCATTCCTGATTAGCCATCTCTGCTAGGAGGGAGGGGTGGAGTGGTCACTCTCATCTGAAAGGACTGTGCCTGCCTCTGACAATGCTGTCTCCAGCCCCCTGGTGTGTGTCTGAGGCCTTGCCTGGGCAAGGCAGGATCTCACAAGAAGGTGTGAGTCCCCTTTGAAGAAAGGTGACTTCAAAGACTAAAATGAGTATAAGAAGGGCACCCAAACTTACAAACTTTAGAAACACTTCTGGAACCAAGAGGAACCTCTGCCTGGAGAAGAGCTGATAGCTGAGGAAAACGTGCTGCCCTGCCTGTGACTGTGCTTTGTGGAGCTTTCCTGCAGTGCTGCTTCTGCCAGAGTAAGAGGGCAAAGACTGGACTTTGTGTGCCTTCCATCTTGAAGAAGAAATCTCCAAGGGCTTGATGTAGAGCTTGCCTCCTGTTGTTGAAGTCTCAGGGATAGCAAAGACTTCTTCCTGCCAGCACCTGGAGTCTCTGGAGAGACCCCTACTCTGCTCTGTGGTGCCCTTCCAGTCCCTGGGACCCTGAAAGGAGAGGCTGGCAGCCTAAGGACAAAAATACACGCACCGAGCGCCGTGCGGAGAAAAGATCGACGCGAATCCGATCGCGGCTGAGAAAACGACGCGACGCCGGTTCCGCAGCTGAGAAACGACGCCGCAGGAAACGCGACCGAAAAACCGACGCCCGGAGCAGGAGAAACGACGCGCAGCATCGCTGACGGAGGCTGAGAGATCGCACCCTGCGCCGCGGGACTTTCGGATCGTCGTGTGGCTGGCTTTTTCAACACGCACCGCCGTGCCGAGTTGTTTTCGACGCACACAGCCGTGCAGGATTACTTTCGACGCACACCGCCCGTGCGGGGTTATTTTTGACGCAAACCAGGTACATTTACACGCTAGCAGCGCTAGTGTGTTGTTACAACTACCTAAAGACTCTTTTTATTTTAAACCTTTAAAAAAATCATAACTTGACTTGTGTATGTTGGATTTTTGTCGTTTTGGTCTTGTTTTGTCTAGATAAATATTTCCTATTTTTCTAAACTGGTGTTGTGTCATTTTGTAGTGTTTTCATTAAGTTACTGTGTGTGTTGGTACAAATACTTTACGCCCAGCACTCTGAGGTTAAGCCTACTGCTCTGCCAAGCTACCAAGGGGGTAAGCAGGGGTTAGCTGAGGGTGATTCTCTTTTATCCTAACTAGAGTGAGGGTCCTTGCTTGAACAGGGGGTAACCTGACTGTCAACCAGAGACCCCATTTCTAACATTGGTGACCAGCGGTCGGGATTTGGACTTGTATTTGTACTTGACATACAGTAATTAAGTGTACACTACTGTTTTGATCTCAGACCACTACGTGACCACATACTACTTGTCTTGTGATTCTGCTTTTTGTTCTCTGATGTCCTCCTGGAAGTATTGATGATATTTTTGGACTTTGTTTTTTGGTTGTGAAGCCTTTGCAGAAATGGAAGTCAATTTCTGGCACCTATCTATGTATAAAAAGTGGCAGCTTAAAGCATTCTGCATGGAAAGGGGACTGGCTGTGAACAAGGAATCCAGAAGGGAGGATCTTGAGTCAGCCCTGTTTCAGGATGAATTGAAACGTTGTCAGGCAACACCACCAAATGAGTCTGAGGAGGATAACTACTCTGAGGAGGAGGACTACTCCAAAGAGGAGGGCAGTGGCCCTGAGGAGGGAACAGAAAGAGATGATAGGCTCCTAGCTCGAATCCGGAGTCTGGAAGAGCTTAAGAGGGCCGAGGAGAAGAGAGCCTTAGCCCTGGCAGAAAGGAGGAGGGACTTAGAGATTAAAAAAATGATTTATGCTTACAAGCTTAAATTGAAAGAGCTGGAAGTCATGAGGGCTGAGTCCAGCTGGAATGGTGGCAGCAACAATTGTATATCCAGTGATGCTGCAGAAGTACACATGCCCAGAGAGGTGGTGCCCTACTTGAAGGAGGGAGTTAACACACGCCAGGAGGTTCAGGGGTATGAGGTAGCTCCAGTGATGCACAGGGTCTCTGAGGTGGATTGGGGAACTGGCATGGGGAGTCATATTCCTACTGGTGGGAGGGACACTCTACTGACTCTAGTTGAGAGTGACAGGGAGAGGGGTTCCCCCCAAGTAGAAGTCCTGGTTATGGAGTGTGAAGACATCCCAGAAGAGTGTGGGTTGAGTGTCAGGGACAGTCAGGTACTGTCTCACCAGTCTCAGGAGGGTGATGTGGGGTGCTTTGTCAAAGCAGAGTCACTGGATGGTTGGGTGAAGGGTACTTTGGTTAATTCATGTGAGGGGCTGAGTGATGTAATTGCTGGAGAGCAGATGTCTAGTCCTTATTTTCCAGAGCTATGCCAACACCAGGTGGAGTGTGAGTTCTCTGACCCCAGGGAGCTTACAATGGAGGCAGACTTCTGGGTGAGTACCAGAGAGTCTGAAGAGGCATTTGGGGGTGCTCCTGAGAGGAGTGGTCTAGGTAGTTCCCAACCAGGTGAGGTAGGGAAGGATTGTAGTGTCCCAGGTAGGTCCCAGTGTAGTGGGATGGGTGAGGGACCCCATGTCCAGTCTCAGAGGAGAGGGAATGGGGATGGGTTGAGGCCCAAGGTGCCCGAGATCCGGTCCCAGGTCCTGGAGGGTTCCCTGCGGGAACCCCAGGAGGGGAGCCTAGCCTGTACCATAGGGCCATCTGTTGAGGGAGACCCCACAGTGTCAGGAGAACTTGGGGGGGCGGCTGTAGCCAGCGTCCCACCAGTTCTGGTGTCTGGCAGTACCACTCCTAGTGAGGGGTTGCAGAAGTCCAGACAGAGGGTTGAGAGGGGGTTGCGGACCCCAGTGGAGAACCTGGAGGGTCAGGGGTCAGCTCTGAGAGCAGAGCCCCCCATGAATGACCTTGGTGAGACCATTTCTGGGTTGGGGGGAATCCAGACTCTGTCAGATGGGCAGAGGTCAGGAGACCTGCGCCAGCCAGACTCTTGTGTGGCCCTTCGGGACAGTGTGTCCCTTGAGGGGGGTAAGTGTGCCCCCCTGGAAGTCCTGGTGTGCCAGGCAATGGTTCAACCGCAGGGTGGTGACTCTGGGTTGAATAATCAGGTTCAGGGGGTAAACTCTGACCTGATGGGGGGTAAGTGTGCTCCCCAGGAAGTCCTGGTGTGCCAGGCAGTGGTTCAACCGCAGGGTGGTGACCCTGGGTTGGATGACCAGGTTCAGAGGGTAAACTCTGACCTGGTAGGGGGTAGGTATGCCCCCCAGGAAGTCCTGGGTTGCCAGGCAGTGATCCAGTCTGTGGGTACAGGCCCTGGATTGGGAGGCCAGGTTAAGGGTGTCCCCCCTGACCTGGAGGAAGGGGCTACTGCTAACAGTGCCCCTACCATGTTGTCTTCTGGGGGGGCCGCTCCTAGTTGGGTGGTTCAGGACCCCAGAAGAGAGGGCAGGGGGAGGGAAGCCTCACCCCTGGCCCTGGTCCAACCTGAAGGTACAGACCCCAGGTTGGAGGATCAGTTGCAGGTTAACATCCCTGCACTGATGGAAGAATTGTGCAGGACTGCTTCTACAAGCACCCTGACAGTTTTTGACTCTGGGGGTGCCGCTTCTGCAGGGAGGGTACAGAGCCCCAGAGGGGAGGACCAGGGTCAGGTTGTCATCCCTGACCTGGTGGAAGAGAGAGTGGTCAAAGGGTGCCAGGCACCTGGGGCTACCACCCCCCACTCTCCGCAGTCACAGTGGTTAGAGAGGCCTGAGGTCGGGCTCTCATCCCTGACAGTTGTCTGGGGCCACTGTGGCTTGCTGTCCTGGTGGACAGAGTTGCCCCTGGGGGGGGAAGGACGAGAGTCACACCCCAGGGGTGGAGTGGGCAACACCATTGTGTTGGCCCTGGTGGTACTATCTGCCCATTGCAATACATCTGTGAGCAAAGTAAAGTTAGGTGTTGCACAGATGGTGTCTGTAGATGTGGAGAAGGGTTCCCCATGGGTTAGCTTAGTGGGCCCTGAGAGTATGGACAGAGGGATCCAACTGGAGTCAGGAAGGCGTAGAACTGGAGCATGCCCCTGCTGTTGTGGGCCTGGGTCCCTGTTCTATCGCCCCAATCAGGGAAGTACATCAAGGTATTGATTGTTCTCCCCTGGCTTTAGGCTGGTAGGGGGTCGTGTTGGACTTTTGCTTTTGCAGGGTCATCCCCAGACTTTTTTGCCTCCTGCCTCCTATATTTTTCTGACATGTTGCTGTTGGCTTTTCAACTCTGAGCACTTTACCACTGCTAACCAGTGCTAAAGTGCATATGCTCTCCTGTTTAAATTGTATGTAAGTGGTTTATCCATGATTGGCATATTTGATTTACTAGTAAGTCCCTAGTAAGGTGCACTAGAGGTGCCAGGGCCTGTAAATCAAATGCTACTAGTGGGCCTGCAGCACTGGTTGTGCCACCCACATAAGTAGCTCTGTAATCATGTCTCAGACCTGCCACTGCAGTGTTTGTGTGTGTATTTTTACACTGTAAATTCGACTTGGCAAGTGTACCCACTTGCCAGGCCTAAACCTTCCCTTTCCTTACATGTAAGGCACCCCTAAGGTATGCCCTAGGTAGCCCCAAGGGCAGGGTGCAGTGTATGGATAAGGTAGGACATATAGTAATGTGGTTTATATGTCCTGACAGTGAAATACTGCCAATTTCGTTTTCACTGTTGCAAGGTCTGTCTCTCTCTCATAGGATAATATGGGGGCTACCTTTAAATATGATTAAAGTGTAGATTCCCCTAGAGAAGAGATGGACAGGTGGAGTTTGGGATCCCTGAACTCACAATTTAAAAATGCATCTTTTAGTAAAGTTGATTTTGAGATTGTGCGTTTGAAAATGCCACTTTTAGAAAGTGAGCATTTTCTTGCTTAAACCATTCTGTGACTCTGCCTTGTTTGTGGATTCCCTGTCTGGGTCAGTTGACAGTTGGGTTGTTTTTCACCTCACACCAGACAGTGACACAAAGGGAGCTGGGGTGTGATCTGCATTCCTGATTAGCCATCTCTGCTAGGAGGGAGGGGTGGAGTGGTCACTCTCATCTGAAAGGACTGTGCCTGCCTCTGACAATGCTGTCTCCAGCCCCCTGGTGTGTGTCTGAGGCCTTGCCTGGGCAAGGCAGGATCTCACAAGAAGGGGTGAGTCCCCTTTGAAGAAAGGTGACTTCAAAGACTAAAATGAGTATAAGAAGGGCACCCAAACTTACAAACTTTAGAAACACTTCTGGAACCAAGAGGAACCTCTGCCTGGAGAAGAGCTGATAGCTGAGGAAAACGTGCTGCCCTGCCTGTGACTGTGCTTTGTGGAGCTTTCCTGCAGTGCTGCTTCTGCCAGAGTAAGAGGGCAAAGACTGGACTTTGTGTGCCTTCCATCTTGAAGAAGAAATCTCCAAGGGCTTGATGTAGAGCTTGCCTCCTGTTGTTGAAGTCTCAGGGATAGCAAAGACTTCTTCCTGCCAGCACCTGGAGTCTCTGGAGAGACCCCTACTCTGCTCTGTGGTGCCCTTCCAGTCCCTGGGACCCTGAAAGGAGAGGCTGGCAGCCTAAGGACAAAAATACACGCACCGAGCGCCGTGCGGAGAAAAGATCGACGCGAATCCGATCGCGGCTGAGAAAACGACGCGACGCCGGTTCCGCAGCTGAGAAACGACGCCGCAGGAAACGCGACCGAAAAACCGACGCCCGGAGCAGGAGAAACGACGCGCAGCATCGCTGACGGAGGCTGAGAGATCGCACCCTGCGCCGCGGGACTTTCGGATCGTCGTGTGGCTGGCTTTTTCAACACGCACCGCCGTGCCGAGTTGTTTTCGACGCACACAGCCGTGCAGGATTACTTTCGACGCACACCGCCCGTGCGGGGTTATTTTTGACGCAAACCAGGTACATTTACACGCTAGCAGCGCTAGTGTGTTGTTACAACTACCTAAAGACTCTTTTTATTTTAAACCTTTAAAAAAATCATAACTTGACTTGTGTATGTTGGATTTTTGTCGTTTTGGTCTTGTTTTGTCTAGATAAATATTTCCTATTTTTCTAAACTGGTGTTGTGTCATTTTGTAGTGTTTTCATTAAGTTACTGTGTGTGTTGGTACAAATACTTTACGCCCAGCACTCTGAGGTTAAGCCTACTGCTCTGCCAAGCTACCAAGGGGGTAAGCAGGGGTTAGCTGAGGGTGATTCTCTTTTATCCTAACTAGAGTGAGGGTCCTTACTTGAACAGGGGGTAACCTGACTGTCAACCAGAGACCCCATTTCTAACAACGCCCATGCTATCACGACCCACGAATCCACGCTGTGGTCTTTCAACCGCGGTATTCCATTGGCGGTACACACCGCTGCGCTCAAAATACACATACATCTCCAAAACACCGCCACATTGGACAATTCGAATTACACACACCTGATACACATACAAACACCACTCCCACACACCCAACACAATATAAAACACACACCCACATCACCCACAAACCCCTACGACCCAAAATTATTGACGAAGGCCAGAGAGAGAGCACAGAATAGACAACCCCACCACACAGAGGCACACAACACCATCACCCACACAACATCCACACACAAAACACCACACACCACTACACAT
This sequence comes from Pleurodeles waltl, assembly GCF_031143425.1. NCBI lineage: Eukaryota > Metazoa > Chordata > Amphibia > Caudata > Salamandridae > Pleurodeles > Pleurodeles waltl. The sequence goes on from NC_090442.1 coordinate 348,099,326, forward strand.
CACCACACTCATCACCACATACACCATCCCACACATCACCTACACCACCCCATGGCACGGCAAAGACACCCCAGGTTCTCCGAGGAGGAGCTCAGGGTCATGGTGGAGGAAATCGTCCGGGTAGAGCCACACCTATTTGGAGCACAGGTGCAGCACACCTCCATAGCTAGGAAGATGGAGCTATGGCAAAGAATAGTCGACAGGGTCAATGCAGTGGGACAGCACCCAAGAAATCGGGACGACATCAGGAAGAGGTGGAACGACCTACGGGGGAAGGTGCGTTCCGTGGTCTCCAGGCACATCGCGGTACAGCAGACTGGCAGCGGACCCCCACCTCCTCCCCCACAACTAACAACATGGGAGGAGCAGGTCTTGACCATTATGCATCCTGAGGGCCTCGGAGGAGTCGGTGGAGGAATGGACACTGGTAAGTCAAATCTTAACTATCATATCCCCCACCCTACCTGCATGCTATCACACACCCCCACCCTCACCCCCTCCCCTATCACTCCAACTCCTCACTAATGTACTAATAACACAAACCACCCATCCCAACACCAAGCCCTGCATGACACAACAAAGCATGGACACCCCTCACTAAAGCATGCCCACGGCACATACCCATAACACCCCCCCCAACCATCATCACACAAGCCCCCACACAGGAATGCTAGCACTGGGGTACACGGTCACCCACCCATTGCACACCATGACACACACACATGAAAAAATCATACTTTTACACCCCTGCAGGACCACTACCTAACGTCACCTGACAGGAGGGTCCAGACATCTCTACCCCACCCACAGAAGAGGCCCAGAGTGATGACAGCAGCTCTAGCCAACTGGATCTAGATGACCAGCCCGGACCATCGTGGTCCTCGGGACAGTCGGTTCCCCTCACACAGGCACAGCCCAACACAGACCTTCCACCCTCTGGAAACACCAGCACAGCACCCACCCAGCGGGCCCATACCTCCGTACCCAGGACACGTCAATCAGCTGTGTGTCCACCACTACAGGGAACCCAGGATAAACCACCACCCCAACAACAGGGACCTGGGGACAGTGGTAGTTGGCACACGGTCCAGGGGACGGAGGCACAGGAACACAGGGGAACTGGGAGGGCTGCTGTGCGACAGGGGGCGGACAGGCCAATGGAACCCACTGTCCACGAGGCCCTCTCCTCCATCATGGGAGCATACCACCACTCCCAGGAGACGATGGCTACGGTCCTGGCCAAGTTTCAGGAGACCCAGCGCATGCAGGAGGAACAGTATTTGGGCTTCAGGGAGGAACTCAGAACCATCAGCTCCGCCCTGGGCACCATCGTAGGGGTGCTGAAGGACATACAGAACACCATGAGGAACACCGTGGCACTCCAAGGGGCCCCTGACACTAGCATGGACGATGAACTGCCCACCACCTCCGCCAGCGCTAGTGGACAGGACGCCCCGCCACAGGACCACCACACCAGCACCCCACCCCCTGCAGACGGAGAACCACCCCGCAAGCGGTCCCTGAGATCCAGGAACAGGACAGAGCACGATTGCAAGACCCCGCCAAGAAATGAGACCACCCTGATTGTCATCCCACTGTCCCACTTTGTAACCCTGTCCATATTGGAACTGCCCCAGCTCCACTTCCTGTGCCCATATGGGCAGTGCACCTGTGAGAGGAATAGACTGGACTCTGCCATGGACATTCCTCCACCATCACCCCTCACCATTTTACCACCCCCTCCAATATTTAGCACTTCAATAAACACCCTTGAAGCACAAAACAATCTGGAGTCAGTCTGTGATTTAGAAAATGTCTATTAGCAATTACAGTGACAAAATCCGTTCTCAATAGTAATGTCAACATACCTATGTCACACATCACAAGTCCATGAAGGATGCAAGCAGATGACACTCGTTCGTAACCACACCTGTGAAACCGTAAGGGAAATGTACAACTCAGTTACCAAATACTGTTTGAATTTGACAGACAGGATAGAGTTAGAAGTGTGAAAGTACTTGTAGTAGTCAAGAAAGTGTTCTCACCTGTGTGTCACTTGAAATATTGCTGTATGACTGAGTCCCTGTTGTCAATGTCTTCTTCCTCTGCTTCCTCCTCATCACTGTCCACAGGCTCCACAGCTGCCACAACACCGTCATCTGGACCATCCTCCTGCAGAAAAGGCACCTGGCGTCGCAAAGCAAGATTGTGAAGCATACAGCAGGCGATGATGATCTGGCACACCTTCCTTGGTGAGTAGAATAGGGAACCACCTGTCATATGGAGGCACCTGAACCTGGCCTTCAGGAGGCCGAAGGTGCGTTCGATCACCCTCCTAGTCCGCCCATGGGCCTCATTGTAGCGTTCCTCTGCCCTTGTCCTGGGATTCCTCACTGGGGCCAATAGCCATGACAGGTTGGGGTAACCAGAGTCCCCTAATAGCCACCCCGGTGCCTCTGGAGTTGACCCATCACATAAGGGATGCTGCTATTCCGCAGGATGTAGGCGTCATGCACAGAGCCAGGGAACATAGCATTTACCTGGGAGATGTACTGGTCTGCCAAACATACCATCTGTACATTCATCGAATGATAACTCTTCCGGTTCCTGTACACCTGTTCACTCCTGTGGGGGGGGGACCAGAGCTACATGGGTCCCATCAATGGCACCTATGATGTTGGGGATATGTCCAAGGGCATAGAAGTCACCTTTAACTGTAGCCAAATCCTCCACCTGAGGGAAAACGATGTAGCTCCTCATGTGTTTCAGCAGGGCAGACAACACTCTGGACAACACGTTGGAAAACATAGGCTGGGACATCCCTGATGCCATGGCCACTGTTGTTTGAAATGACCCACTTGCAAGGAAATGGAGCACTGATAGCATTTGCACTTGAGGGGGGATTCCTGTGGGATGGCGGATTGCTGACATCAGGTCTGGCCCAACTGGGTACACAGTTCCTGGATTGTGGCACGGTCAAACCTGTAGGTGATGATTAAATGTTGCTCCTCCATTGACAGCAGGTCCACCAGCGGTCGGTACACCGGAGGATTCCGCCATCTCCTCACATGTCCCAGATGACGGTGCCTAGGAAGGACAAAAGCGACCACAGAGTCAAGCAACTCAGAGGTATGTACCCACAGCTACACAGAACACAAAACATAATCCAAAAAGTTGTCTGTAGGAGTGTTGAGTCCAGGCCTAGGTATGTGTGACGCAGTTGAAAATGAAGCCATGTGGGCCTCTGAAATGGCGGCTGCCTGACCTCTAAATTGGGACAATGGGATGTGAGGTAACTGTGCTGGCGTTGTACACCGTCGCGGTAGGCGATCGAAGAACGCGGCGCAATACTGCATTGGTGAACATTGGACCCTATGGGTCCCAGGAGCCGATGACGAAGTGCGCCGGCGGTGATGATATGCACCGCCGCGGACGTCACCGCCGCGGACGTGACCGCCATTTTCTATCTGTTGAATCACTCGATACCTGATCTTCGACAGGAGAGGACCTATATTGCAAGTGCTGCTGTGACCTCGGTCTGGAAGAGACAATGGCACGTGCGTCTGGGGAAAGGGCCCCTGCCTTCACTACACAGGAGTTGGAGAAGCTCGTGGACGGGGTCCTCCCCCAGTACACGTTACTCTACGGTCCTCCAGACCAACAGGTGAGTACATAGGGTGCAAGTTGTATGGGCTATGCCTGGGTGGAGAGGGCTAGTCGTAAGAAGGAAGGAGGCAGAGTTCTGTGAGCATGAAGGACTGTGAATGCATGTGCCACATGGCAAGGGCTGGGATGTGGGCCACTCATTTCGACGGTGCAGTTGGTAATGACTTCTCTTCTTCCCCTGTCCATGTCATGTAGGTCAGCGCCCACCAGAAGAAGGATATTTGGCGTGCCATTGCAAAGGACGTCCGGACCATGGGGGTCCACCAGAGACGGAGCACCCACTGCCGTAAAAGATGGGAGGACATTCGCCGCTGGAGCAAGAAGATGGCGGAGGCTCAGCTGGGAATGGCCTCCCAACGTGGGAGGGGTGCCCGTTGAACCATGACCCCCCTGATGTTCCGGATCCTGGCGGTGGCCTACCCTGAGTTGGATGGGTGCTTGAGGGCATCACAGCAGACACAAGGGGGTGAGTACACTCTCAATCAGCTGACTTTGCGCACAGTGGAGGGGTCTGGGTGGGGGAGGAGGGCTGTGGGTTTCCCTAGGCCAGGGCGAGTTCCGTAGGCTAGGCCCCTTCGTAATGCAGGCCATGTGCCACTCCACCCCACCCCTGTAGAGTGCCAAGTACAGGTATACATGCCCCTGTGTCATCTATGTGTGCAGATGTCCACCATAGCCATGTAGGCCATATCCCAGGAACTGCATCTGTAGAGCCCAACAGCGCGGCGTAGTGCAGGGGGCTGCTGTGTCTGTATTGTCCGCCAACGGTAGCGGTAAGCCATGCACTCAACCTGCCTTTCTTCTGTCGCCCCCCCCCCTTTTTGTGCTCTCCCTGTTCTTTAGTGCATCAGCATCATCAGGCGGAGGTACAGTGGCACCGGAGCACGAGGGGGCTGCACCCCACATGGCCATGGAGGGCCACACCACGGACTCCGAATACACCAGTGGGACGGAGGGCGAGGGGAGCTTCACGGCAGTCACCGGATCAGCAACCAGCGACACAGACTCGTCCTCCGATGGGAGCTCCCTTGTGGTGGCAGCAAAATCTGTGCCCCCCACTTCTACAGGTACAGCCGCCACCCCCCCTACCAGCACCGCCCTCCCAGCAGCCCCTCAGCGTGTGCCCCGTGCCCGCTCACCCAGGAGGGTGGGCATCACCTTCGCCCCAGGCACCTCAGCCCCTGCCCCTGTCACCTCTGCTGCCCTCAGTGAGGAGGTCATTGACCTCCTCAGGTCACTCACTTTTGGGCAGTCTACCATTGTGAATGCCATCCAGGGTGTAGAAAGGGAGTTGCAACACATTAATGCATTCCTGGAGGGCATTCATTCTGGTCAGGCTGCCCATTATCGAACCCTGCAATCTCTGGCCTCAGCACTGATGGCAGCCATTGTCCCTGTGTCTAGCCTCCCCCCTCCAACTTCCTCCACCCAGACCCAATCCCCTGTACCTCTGCCTATCCCAAGCACACCATCAGACCAGCCTGCACACACGTCAACACACAAGGGAAGCTCAGGCAAACATAGGCACCACACATCCCACAGGCACTCACACAAGCATCACCCACATACAGACACAGCAACATCCACTGCCTCCACTGTGTCCCCCTCCTCGTCGTCTCCCTCCTCCCTCCCAGTGTCGTCTACACTCTCACCTGCATGCACTACCAATACAGCCACTAGGACTCGCATCAGCACACCCATCACCACACCCCGCTCACCTGCAATCACCACCCCCACTACCATTTACACGTCCCCTGTGTCCTCTCCCAGTGTGTCTGTGACGCCCCCTCCCAAAGTACACAAACGCGGGCACACACACACCCAACATCCATCCACCTCACGACAGCCTCCAGAACATGCACCTGCACCCAAATCATCCAAAGTTACACCTCCTACAACCACCTCCTCTTCCTCCACTCCCAGACCCCCTCCAGCTACCCGTCCCAGTGTTCCTAAGGAACTTTTCCTGAGCAACCTTGACCTCTTTCCCACCACCCCCCCCTCCAATTCATAGGTCCCGTACTAGCACCTCAGCCAAAAAATCTCCGGTTCCAGTGGTGCCTGTTAGAGGTATGTGGAGTGCACCGGGCACCAGGGCAGCCAGTGTGACACGGAGCCAAAGCACAGCCACTCCCCCCCCCCTGTGAAGCACCAGAAGTTAGACAGTGCCCGACGGGATAGGGGGAAGACTCCAGCCGGCGAAGCCGCTCACAAGGGTCCCGGGGGGAGTGTTGACTCAGCTGTGACTCCTCCCAAGGTGGGGAAGGGGCAGAAGAAAGCGCCAAAGTCTGGGAAGAGCAGCACGGCGGAGAAGGCCGCCATCATCCCCGCTGCCCAGGAGGCCTCCGCCAGCTTGATCGTCACTGGTCAGGAGACCACCGCCAGAGTCAGTGCCCAGGAGGGCAGTCCCATCGTCACTTGTCAGGAGACCACCGCCAGAGTCAGTGCCCAGGAGGGCTGTCCCATCGTCACTGGTTAGGAGACCACCGCCAGAGTCAGTGCTCAGGAGGGCAGTCACATCGTCACTGGTCCGGAGACCACCGCCAGAGTAAGTGCCCAGGAGGGCCCCGGCAGCCACAGCCCCGCTGGGCAATGAGGGACCGCCATGGCAAACACCGCTGCACAGGTCAGAGACAGCAAAGTCAAGCACCGCTGAACAGGGCAAGCACCGCTGAACAGGGCAAAGACCGCCATGGCAAGCACCGCTGAACAGGTCAGTAACTGCAAAGTCAAGCACCGCTGAACAGGGAAAGCACCGCTCAACAGGGCAAAGACCGCCATGGCAAGCACCGCTGAACAGGGAAAAGACCGCCATGGCAAGCACCGCTGAACAGGTCAGAAACTGCAAAGTCAAGCACCACTGAACAGGGCAAGCACCACTGAACAGGGCAAAGACCGCCATGGCAAGCACCACTGAATAGGGCAAAGACCGCCATGGCAAGCACCGCTGAACAGGGCAAGCACCGCCAACTCAAGCACCGCTAGCCCATGTGCGGCAGGGGCAGTGACGGAACTGGGACCGTCAAGGGGACAGTGAAGCACTCTGGGCACCAGTCCCCCTCCAGAACCAGTGGAGAACGGCATCCACTCCATCTGTCCTTAACAGGATTAAGCACTCTGGGCACCAGTCCCCCTCCAGAACCAGTGGAGACATGCATCCACTCGGTCTGTCGTTAACAGGATGAAGCACTCTGGGCACCAGTCCCCCTCCAGAACCAGTGGAGCCTGTTATCGACTTGAGAGACTGTGGCTTTGCACTCCGCAGGATAAAGCAGTGGGCAAACCACCCACTGAAAAGACTTGTGAGACTGTGGCTTTGCACTCCCCAGGATGGTACAGTGGGCAAACCACCCACTTAAAAGACTTGTGAGACTGTGGCTTTGCACTCCCCAGGATAAAGCAGTGGGCAAACCACCCACTATAGAGACTTGTGAGACTGTGGCTTTGCACTCCACAGGATAAAGCAGTGGGCAAACCACGCACTATAGAGACTTGTGAGACTGTGGCTTTGCACTCCCCAGGATACATCAATGGGCATGGAGCCCCCTTGTGGATCTGGCGTGGTGCTGTCATCCGGCTAAGGTCCCCCCCTACGCTTCCCCCTGAGGTGCCTGTTGTATTTCAATCTGATGCCCCAGCAGTGTTCTCTCCGTTTTCCTCAGGTATCTAGTGTGGGCCTCGCCCATGCATTTTGGGGCCAGTGGGCCACGGACATTGAATGGTGCATACCTGCACTACTAATCGTGATGTATATTTTGTTGAATGTGTATATATATATGAATATATTAGCTTACTGTATTTTTATACATTACAATGGTTGCACTCATTTCCTTTTGTCTTTGCATTCTTCCGGGGGGGTTGCGGGGTGTTACTGTAATGTTTGGATATGCATTGGTGTGTGTGTTGTAGTGGGTGAGGGTCCGGGTGGGGGTGGGGGTGTTGCGTTTGTGTGTCCCTGACTTTTGCCTCCCCCTCCCCTATGTCGTAGGTGCAGTACTCACCGTTGTCTTTGGCGCCGGCGTTGATGGACATCGTAGAGGAGCAGGAAGACTATCGCAGGGAGTATTTGGAGTTCCGGCTCCATGGTGCCCTCCTTCCTCGTGGAGTGTTTGAGGTGAGAGTTTTCCCTTTGAAATGGCTGTTTCCGCCGTGTTTTTATCCACGGTGAATCCGCCCCGGAAAATGTGGAGGATTGGTAGGTTGTGATACTGTGGGCGGTACTTTGTCTCCTGTCTGTTGGCGGTGTCCGCCCCACTGCTTGTCTGTACCGCCGTGGCGGTCGGAGTGTTAAAGTGGCTGTCTTTGTTGGCGGTTTCCGCCACGGTCATAATTCCCTTTTTTTTCCGCCGGCCTGTTTGCGGTCTTACCAACACTTTAACACCGTCCGCCAGGGTTGTAATGACCACCTAAGTCTGAATGTACAAAGTTGACCGTGACCTCCCAGCCAGCGTATCCGAGGAGGGCTCCAAGGATGTCGGATCAAGATCCAGGTTTACCCTGGTCGAAGGATTTTCACCTAAAAAAAACGACTAAGTCCGAAGGTAAAAATCTCCACCAAGGGCTCCCGCGACGCGTATCCGGAGAAGAGTTCCAGGAGGTCAGATTGGACTGGCAGGTTCGTCCCGCTGAAGAAAATCTTCAGAAAAACGACTAAGTTCGAAGGTAAACTTTTGACCGAGCCGGGTTCCATTGCGGTCGGCCTAAACTTGGACTTTGCCCCTGTTGAGGTGCGACCAGATGACCAGATTGGCGCTTTTTGTTTCTAGGCACTAGAAAACAATAATTCTTTAAAAATTCATATCTCCGGTTCCCCTTATGAGATTTTATTTGTTTTTGTGTCATTTTAAAGATAAAGATATAGTCTATTTCTATAAATTAGTTTTGGATTTTTAAACTGTTTCCTATGTTTTATTTAATTACTGCTCTGTGATATTTGAATGCTTTACACTCTGTTTCCTAAGTTAAGCTTTGTCGCTCTTTGCCAAGCTACCAAGGGTTGAGCTGGGTTTAATTTACTGAGACCTAACTGGACCTAAGTGGAGGTTAGTGGTCTATTGCTAAGTGTAGGTACTTACCTGCTCTTACCAATAAACCATTTTCCAACATTTGTGGTGCGCAGTGGTGGGATCCTGTACTTGTGTATAGTATCACATTACAGTTTTAAGTAAAACAAATACAAAATCCTTTAAATTGTCCTAGTGCAAAAATTGTTTTTAATTTTTAATTTGGATTAATTTCAATGATTGAATTTTTGTGATTTTTCTGAATTCTTGTTTCCAATTTTTGCAAAAAGTTTTTGTTGACACAAAACTAGGGAACCATGGAGTTTGATCTGGCTAGCCTACCCACACTGACAGTAGTCCAGCTTAGGGGGTTGTGTGCTGAAAGAGGGTTGCCTGCAACCACTGACCTCAGGAAGCATGTCCTGATCAAATCCCTGACAGCATGGGCTGAGGCCCAAGAGGTAGGCTCAGAGGAGCTCCAGAGGAGGAAGAAGTAGGGGAGGATGCTAGCTCCAACCACTCAGGGGAGGGAGGTCATCTGAGCCTAAGTGAGGAGGAGGAAAACAGGTCCTCATTGCACACAGTCACTAGGGTCATACCCAAGGCTAGTTGGGAGAAGGGGGTCCCTTGAGGAGGAGAGAACCTGTCCCTCAGGGAAAGAGAGCTGGAGGCCCAGCTAGCATTTATAGCTTTGGAGGCAGAGAAGCTGCCCTAGAAAAGAAAAAGTGGGCATAGAAAGAGAAAAGAGATGGTGGCAGCAACAGAGAAGTTGAGGTGTCCATGGGTGGGGAGGATTACCCCAGATGACCCAAGGGGGTTGTTCCTGCTTATGTAGAGAGGTATGACATAGACAAGTGGTTGGAGGCCTTTGAGAGGGCACTCCAAATGGGAAGGGTTAGGCCTCAATACTGGGATTCACTTTCATGGGAGTTGGTGCCCAACTCAGGGAGGGATAGGCTTCTGACCTTAAGTGGGGAGGAGGCAGATTCATACCCTAGTATGAAGAGGTGCTTAACCAAGAAGTTTGTTCTGACCCCAGAGCAGTATAGGATGAAGTTCAGGGACAACCAGAAGGTAAATACCCAGTCTTGGGTTGACTTTGTAGATACCTCACTTAAGGCACTAGAGGGCTGGATTCATGGTAACAAGGTAAATACTTATGAGGGGTTATACAATCTGAGCATGAGAGAGCACATCTTTACCAATTGTACCCAAGAAAGGTTACGCCAGCATCTAGTGGGCTCTAAGCTGACCAAACCTAGAGAGCTAGGGGAGGCAGCTGATGACGGGTTGAGAACCAGGGTGGTTGTCAAGTCCCAGGGGGGAGACTCCAAGAAGGGGGGGGTCATGTCCCCAAAAACCTAAGGAGGGAGGTGGTAAACCCACCACAGAGACTCCCTCTGTACCCCAGAACTCTAAGAAGGAGGAGAGTAAATCCCACTCCCACTCTGACAAGCAGAGACAGGGAGACCCAGGGTTAAAAAAGCTCTTGGAAAGTAAGGCTTGCTTTGACTGTCAGCAGACAGGTCATTTCAGAGGTGATGCAGCCTGTCCAAAGAAGATGGTTAGCACTGGGCTGTCCAGTGTAGCCATGGAGGAGGACTCTTCAGATGATGAAGTCCTCCTAGCATTGAGCTGGGAGACAGGACCAGATGGTAAGCTGGTGATCCCTGAGGGTGGGAGTAGGCACTTCCATCCCATTCAAGTGAATGGGATCCCTACCACTGGCCTGAGAGACGTCTGTGCCAGTCACACTATAGTGAGTGACCGGTCAGTGACCCCAGACATGTATGTCCCAGGAGAGACCAGGAAAGTCAGGATAGCCGCAGGGGAGGTCTCCTGTAGCCATAGTGCCCCTAGAGAGGGAGGGTCTCCTTGACTGGGTTAGGGTGGTAGTCAGTGCTGACCTCCCCCTAGATTGTATCCTGGGCAATGACCTCCCAGAGATGAGTCTGGTCCCAGATGGGGCAGTGGCCCAGGGCGCCCCCCAACCCAAAGTCTTGGGGAGTCAGTCCCTACAGTTAGGATACAGGGGTCCCCAAGAAAAGGAAAGAAGAAAAGGAAGGGCAGGCCACTCTTAAAGAGAGTTCCAGGGAGCCAAAGGCCTTCTGCTCCAGTAGGGGGGGGAGCCCAGAGTTGACACTGGTGAGGCCTCACCTGACCCCAAGGAAGTCCTGAGTAGTCAGGCAGCAGTCCAGATGCAAGGGTGTTGCACCTACACTGACAGAAGGGAGAGTGGAAGGAGAATGTCTGCCACAGGAGGTTGTAGCCCCCCACTCTAGACGGCAAGAGAGGTGCCAGGACCCCACAGTTGCCCCTAAAGCAGCTCAGCCACCTGTCAGTGGAGAGCTTAGGGTGTGGTTCTGGGTACTGACAGCTGTCAGTAGCCTCTGCTGGGTGCTAGCCTTCCTGGCAGCACTGTATGTGGCCTGGGAGACAGACCCCATGGCCAAAAGCAAAGTAGGCCCCCTGACCCTGATGGTCATTGTGGGGTTGCTCAAGTGTTGGGTGACTTCTTTGGGTAAGCTAGGTGTTGCCCTAGGAAAGTTAGGAGTAGGGGAGTTGGGCACCTCACTACCCAAGTTGGCAGAGAGAGAAGAGGAAGAACCCCCTAGAGGGAAGTTTCAGTTTGAGATGGGTCTTTTCACTGTTGGGATAGATTCACTACCCAGATGGAGTGACCATGGCAGGAGGATGTAAGGCAGAGTAGGCCCTGCAAAGGGACAGCCTGTTCTCTTCACTGTCTTCCTCGCCTGACAAGCCAGGAAGACTCTCCCAGGGTTGGGCTGAGTCTCCTGGGCGTGTGGGCTGGGGGGGAATTGTGTGAGAAAACAGGGCTGATTGCAGAGGCCCCCTAACGTTTTGCCCCCATTTTCCACTTTTTGCTGGTGTTTTCCTGACTCTGATGGTGCCCTGGGTACTGCTAACCAGTCCCAGGGTCTGTGCTCTGTGTAAAATCAATATGCAAATTAGGCTAATTATAATTGGCTAAGTCAACCTACCTATAAGTCCCTAGTATTTGGTAGGGCATGTAGGTTTAGGGACCACAGCATAGGTTGTGCACCCATAGGTGCACTGCTGAGGTGTCCAGTGTCATTTTAAAGGCAGGCCTGCCTTGCTGGCTGCTTTTAAATTAAAGTTATATGCAAATTCGACTTTGGAATTAAAAGTGGTTCCAAAGTCTTAAACTACTTTATTTTTACATATAAGTCACCCCTAAGGTGTGTCCTATGTGCCTCTAGGGGTGGGTGCCATGTAACTATAAGCAGGGACCTTATAAAAGTAGTTTTATAAGCCCTGGTGAGGTAAAAACAGCCAAATTTGTTTTTCCCTCATTGTAGTGAATGGCCTTCATAGGCTAGAATGGGGAGACTTTATTTTAATTTTAAAAGTCCCCTTAAATGACAGATACAAAGAGTTTGGTATCAAATTAATTGTTATAATAAATTCCACAACTTCCAGTTGTTGGATTTAATATAACTTGTTCAGGTAAAGAGTTTTAAACTTTACCTGTAAAGTTGCCAATTTCAGCCCTTCATTGTTTTTGCTGCTGTGCTCTGATTGGCCAGCCTCTGGCAGCCTGGCCAGGCTGCATTGATGAGGTGTGAAGTGGCCTGGCTTCACACAAAGAGATGCGCCTGTGGGAGGGAATCTCCCCTCAGCAGATGGTGAGGCAGGAAGGGGGAGGGCTGCTAAACTGGTCTTCAAAGGCAGAGAAGGACATTTGGAGCAACCCAGCAACACCCCCACATCCTTCAACCCCAGACAACTAGGTGCCCCCTTGATTAGATTAGGAGAGGGCAGGAGAGTGGTGTGTTTATGATATTTATCCACACCAGTGGGTGGGCTCAGCCAGATGTGACCTCCAAAAATCACTTTCAGCCATGATGGATTTTTGAGGAATGTTGCCTCCTGGGATTGATTTTTGCCACTCTTCCCAGGAAGTGGTCATCACAGGGGGAAGGACACTGCCCCTGACTGGAGAACCAGGACCCCCTTGTTTTTCACCCAGGAGCAAGGATAAAACTGGCAGATCTGCACCCACACCTCAGTTCCCTACCACATCCCTTCCAGGAAGAACTACAGAAGAAGAAGGACTGCCCTGCTGGACACCTGGCCTGCACCTGGACCCTTCACTCTGAAGGACTGCACCAGCTGCACACTTGGGCTTCACCACAAGAAGGACTTTGCCTGGCTTCAACTGGTTCAAGGAGGGACTCCCTGTTTGCTACAGGTGAAAAATTGCTAACCAGAGTCCCCTGCACCAACTCCTGAAGGAATCAACCAGCTGACCACTGCCCAGTGGCCAAAAAGGAGTTTGCGCCAGGTGCATTCTGGGAGTTGTATTCCACACCCCCAATGATCATCTCAGAGCTTCTGGACCCTTGGGGTGAGCTGTGGACCCCAAAAGAACCTTAAAAGTACATCTGGGACAAGACCCATAAGTTTGGAGAAGTTTGTAGAACTTTTGAAAAAAGCTCCATAGAGGGACCGACCCACCGCGGCAACTCTAGCCGGTTTGCCTGAACCGCGACCTGGGCTGAATTGCGGGTTCGTCCCGGTGAGGAAAATCTCCAAAAAAGAGATTAAGGGGGTCATTCAGACCTTGGCGGACGGCGGAGGCCGTCCGCCAAGGTACCGGCGACAAATGACCGCACCGCGGTCAAAAGACCGCGGCGGCCATTCAAACATTTCCGCTGGGCCGGCGGGCGCTCTCCAAAAGAGCGCCCGCCGGCCCAGCAGAAATGCCCCTGCAACGTGGACGCCGGCTCAGAATTGAGCCGGCGTAGTTGCAGGGGTGCGACGGGTGCAGTTGCACCCGTCGCGTATTTCAGTGTCTGCAACGCAGACACTGAAATACTTTGTGGGGCCCTCTTACGGGGGCCCCTGCAGTGCCCATGCCATTGGCATGGGCACTGCAGGGGCCCCCAGGGGCCCCGCGGCACCCCCTACCGCCATCCTGTTCATGGCAGGTTTCCCGCCATGAACAGGATGGCGGTAGGGGGTGTCTGAATCCCCATGGCGGCGGAGTGCGCTCCGCCGCCATGGAGGATTCAATGGGGCAGCGGTAAACCGGCGGGAGACCGCCGGTTTACCCTTTCTGACCGCGGCTGAACCGCCCCGGTCAGAATGCCCTTGGGAGCACCGCCAGCCTGTTGGCGGTGCTCCCGTGGTCGGTGACCCTGGCGGTCACCGGCCGCCAGGGTCAGAATGACCCCCTAAGTCTGAATGTACAAAGTTGACCGGAACCTCCCAGCCACCGTATCCGAGGAGGGCTCCAAGGACGTCGGATCAAGATCCAGGTTTACCCTGGTCGAAGATTTTCACCTCAAAAAAACAACTAAGTCCGAAGGTAAAAATCTCCACCGAGGACTCCTGCGATGCGTATCCGGAGAAGAGTTCCAGGAGGTCGGATTGGACTGGCAGGTTCGTCCCGCTGAAGAAAATCTTCAGAAAAAAGACTAAGGGGGTCATTCTGACCCCGGTGGTCAAGGACCGCCGGGGCCGGGGTCGGCGGTAGCACCGCCAACAGGCTGGCGGTGCTCCGCCGGGCATTCTGACCGCGGCGGTACAGCCGCGGCCAGAAACGGAAAGTCGGCGGTACGCTGCCCATGGGAATCCGCCATGGCGGCGCAGCTTGCTGCGCCGCCATGGGGATTCCGACCCCCTCACCGCCATCCTGTTCCTGGCGGTTCTGCCCGCCAGGAACAGGATGGCGGTGAGAGGTGTCGTGGGGCCCCTGGGGGCCCCTGCAGTGCCCATGCCAATGGCATGGGCACTGCAGGGGCCCCCATAAGAGGGCCCCACGTTGAATTTCAGTGTCTGCTACTGCACCCGTCGCACATCCTCCACTCCGCCGGCTCCATTCGGAGCCGGCATCCTCATGGAGGGCTGTTTCCCACTGGGCAGGCGGGCGGCCTTTTGGCGGTCGCCCGCCAGCCCAGTGGGAAACCCAGAATAACCGCAGCGGTCTTTTGACCGCGCAGCGGTATTCTGGCGGTTCCCTCCAGGCGGGCGGCTCCCGCCGCCCGCCGGGGTCAGAATGACCCCCTAAGTGCCAAGGTAAACTTTTGACCGAGGCCTCTTGCGGGCTGTAGCCGAGCCGGGCTCCATCGCGGTCGGCCTTAAACTTTGACTTTGACCCGGTCGAGGTGCGACCAGATGACCAGATTGACGCTTTTTTTTTCTAGGCGCTAGAAAACAATAATTTCTTTTAAATTCATATCTCCGGTTCCCCTTATCCGATTTTATCCGTTTTTGTGTCATTTTAAAGATACAAATATAATCTATTTTTATAAATTGGTTTTGGATTTTTAAACTGTTTTCTGTGTTTTATTTAATTACTGTTCTGTGATATTTGAATGCTTTACACTGTCTCCTAAGTTAAGCCTTGTCGCTCGTTGCCAAGCTACCAAGGGTTGAGCTGGGTTTAATTTACTGAGACCTAACTGGACCTAAGTGGAGGTTAGTGACCTATTGCTAAGTGTAGGTACTTACCTGCTCTTACCAATAACACATTTTCCAACACATTAACAACTTTATAAATATTGAATTAAATGAAGCAGATGCACATTGCACAGAGGACACTATTGTTCTGCCGAATTGAACCACACTGCAGTTACATCATAGTAGCATGGTAGATTAATGGGGAGGTAAGTAGGATGATAGGTGGGAGGATACATGTCTGCCTTACTTAACAAATACAGTGAGTTAAAGGAGTAGACAGAAAATTAAAATACCCCCACTTTGAGCCAATGCTTTGATAACCATGAAAACAAGGCAAAGTAGGTGAACAGACATGTCCCTCTCCGGGAGAGCTCCCTTATTCCCTTATTTCTTGATCCAGTCATCTTTTCATTCATCTATTCACCCTTTGCTACCCACCATTGGAACTTCACACTCTCTTGTCCAGTCTTTCACCATTCCAATCCAGCCATCCATATATCTACCCATCCATCCATACTCACCTATCCAGTAGCCACCCTTTCAACCACCATTTCACCCATCCATCCATTTACCCATGCATTGTTTGTTACCATCCACACATCCCCACCAGAGCATCCTTTTACCCATCCACGCTTCACCTACTGAGGCATCCTTTCAACCCTTTCATCCATCCTTTCACCCACCCATGCATCTCCTATCACTCACCCTTTCATCCATCCTTTCACCCACACTCATATACCACCCAAGCTATAGCTGCTAAACAAGGGGGTTCAAAAGCAGCACCCTTGGAGTGAATAAACTAGTAATTGTCAATGAGCAAGAGCAATATGACTTACCATTGCCCACCCCTGCTGCCTCCTGTTCTTCCCAGCTAACCACTGCTGTATCCAGTATGCTGATGCTGCAGCTGGCCCCTACACTGGTGGTCAGTGTGGCTAGAAAAAAGTTACACATTTTAGATTTCAACAAAATACAACCACAATAGATCACTAAAGTTCTATTTTCTTTTGTCATTCACTTTAAAAATGTTGTTGGTTAATTATGTTACAAAAGCCAGTAGACAAATTAAGAGCAAATGTTGGTAATGGAGGGGCAAAGCTAAGTCACTGAAGTGCAATAAACGGGTGGAATATTTTTGTCAATCCAGGAGGATCTATGGTGAGGTCTTGGTTGGCAAATGCAATGGGCGTGAGCAAGGCAGATAAAACCTTCACAAACATGTGTAGAAAAGTTGGCTTGGTCATGCAATCTTGTCATTAGAGTATCTATCCTATAAATATGCCCTCTTAGTATTAAAGTACCAGTCCAAATGATATAGGAGGGGAGAATTGAAAGCTATTCTTAGTAACAAAGCCGAAGAAAGCTAGTACAGACAAGAGGAAGTCAGGTACAGAAACATGAAAAATAGATAAATGCAGTAATAACAAGAATTTGACAAAGCTTTGACAGAGCGAAAATAAGTATGAAAAAAGGTAGTAAAGGTAGACAGTAAAAATAAAAGAAACATTATTTGAAATGAGGAGAGGGGAAAGCTAGGGAAGTAATAATATAACAGGAAGATTTAGTGGGTCCAGCAGATCCACCAGCTTCCGCGCTGGTGGTGGCATTGGCACCCTTGTCTCCTCCTTGACCCTCTTTGGATGTTGCCCTCTTCTAGCTCTTGGGTGGTGAGGTAAGAAATAAAGAAGATAAAAAAAGATTAGTGGTACAGTAATCTCCCAAAAATATTTTTCAGGCAGAGGCAAACACAGTAACATTGTACTTTTCTAAATCAGATCACCTAATATTGACTTGTTTCGAGTTGACCTATTACTTTTACTTTCCTAATACACGTAAGCCCTACTCCAAACTTCTTAAACTGCATTAACAACTACGTACCACTAGCAATGCATTCATATTGCAACAAATGATGTTTGTTTCTCAACCACCTTTGATGGAGCAAGTCACCCTCCATTTTTCCAATGCATAGATGCATACTATGATGATATCATACTACACGACACCAGGCGATTGCAATTGCGAGGTACTGAATAAGCTACATAAAGAAGGCACAGGGAAGGGAATGCTAACTGATATTACTGATATTACCACCGCTATCTTATTCTTGATGACAAGAGGAGTCTCAGTCTGCATGGCATCTTAAATAATCAGCCCAAGTGTGCCAACAAGAACAATTAGGAAGCATTGACTGAGCACCTGGCTAGCTCAAACTGGATCACATAATAAATATGCATTGTTACATAAACTTAACTAACCTCTGAGAGCCAGCACTGTTATTAGAAAAAAATAGCATTGTGGAACACATGCAACAAATAAATAACGATTTGTCACCAAGCCCCGATACCTCAATGCCCAGCTGGCCGAGCAGGTCCTGTTCACGGTCCATTGTGTCCACCCAATAATTCATCAAATGCTGCTGCGTGAGCTAGACCCCAGTGTGCCAACGGTGCACCCTGTCCCATAGCAGTCGACACTCCTGAAGGGTGTATCCTTTCCTAGGCCTGCTGCCAGCATTGAGGGGAGGTGGCGCTGCACAAAAAAGACCTGTTCTGCCACCTCTGCCTCAGTAAAAATGGGGCAGGGCTGCATCCCAAGCCAGCACAGGCATCCAGAAGGTAAGTGGCTAGCAGCCACAACAGTGCCACCACTGCCTCTGCCACCCTCTGCCATGGTGCTACGTGTAAAAAAAGAAAGGGAAAGAAATAGAAGGAAGGAAGAAAGAAAAAATATAAAGAAGTAAAGGGAAAAGCATAAAAATTAAGTATTCAAAAATGCACAAAAACCCACAAAAAAAAACGACAGAAATTAAAAATACACAAAGAAACACACTGATGAAATAAAGGAAGAGGAGGGATGGATAATTTAGAAAAGGGTGGGATTACTTAGATTTAGGGAGAATTAAAAGTTAGGCCAAGCACCACGCTCTGAGAGAAAGAGAAAACAAAATGGATTTGTCTGTAAGAATCACGTGGTGCAGTTTGCTCCATATTTGCAATGGGAGAATGTGAATCATGCTCCAAAATGTGGAAAACGTAGCATGAACGTGTGCGCCGAGCAACTCCACCCGCTTGTGGATTTCCCCAGAGCTTGCAGAGTTTATTAGCAACTTTGCAGAACTCTGCATAGTGGGACTCCGCAAGCTCCACCCACCCCTAGTTACCAGCTGGCACCCCTGCCTTCCTAACTCTTGAATGGGACTACCTAACTCGGTACTGTAAGGTATCAAATTAATTGTGGCATTGAACCGGACCTGATGTCCAGGTCAAATTTAATGTCACTATTAAAGTTAAGCAACTTTTAGAAAGTTGCCACGCTGTGCCCCAGCTGGTCCAGTAGCCTCATACAGGCTCTGGCCAACAGACAGCTTTCTGTCCAACTAAGCAGACATGTGAATGACTCTCATGCTTAGACAAAATAGCAGCCTACTGTATGGAGCGGTGTCACCTCTTGCAGGAAGCCATTCAGGGTTTTATCCCAAAAGGAAAGCTTCAAAGGGAAGGCACATGGGTAAAGGGCACTAGCATTTGGAAGAGGATGCTTTTTGTCCTGATAGGCAAGTTGGAGACAGGGCCAGAGAGTAAAAACTCACAGTCGAAAGAATGTCATGAAATGTTCAGGGTGGCAAGAATATTGACTCTGGGTTTGTCCAATGGCACACATCACCTGAACCTTGTCACCAAAGAGGGGGGGAACTACTAGCCCATTTGCTAGTTCTGACTGGGATAAAATGGGTGCCCCTTGCAACTTGGACCTGAAGACTGCACAGTTAGGAGGACTGCACCTGCTGCACTGTGAGCTTGTAAAGTCTGGACTGTGACTGACTCGGGGAATATTTCATTCCCAGCCTCTTATCAAAGTAGAGACTCCAAGGGTCAGCCAACTGTCCCCCTGGAACATCACCAGGGGCATCAAAGCTGGAAGAAGCCCAAACTGGCAACTTGGCAGCCACCACAGAAGTTTTGCCGCTACGAAGGCTAAAAGTTGCACCCAAGTCTGTTGGACCTAGGGGTGCATCAGAGTCTGGATATGTCACCCATGATAGGCACTAGCCCCACCAAAGGATTTCACCCCAACTGCAGCACAAGGAGATTAGAGCCATATTATGGAAAGGGGCCCAGGGGAGCACAGGCATATGTACCTGCTTTGCGTGCCCCTAGGGTGCTTTAGTATTAAAGAAATGGCTGTGCCTGGCCCCATGCTAATGATGGAATCCCTTTGCCTCTGTGCCCATGCCATATTATAGATGCAGGCACAGAGGCAAAGAAGCTGTCAGTGTGCACCCTGATGGAAGCCCTCTTAAAACTGCAGGTGGGTTGCTGCCTGCACAGTGAAACATGGAGCAGCTGCTTTAAAGCCAAAAGGTGTGCCCTCTGCAAACAAGCAAAATGCGCTGCATTGTGTAATATGGCTCCCGTAGCATCAGCTGATCTGCTGCTGCATCAAAGAGGACTTTATGGGATCACAATCTCTGTGGTCAAAGTTGCCTCCCATCACCGGTGGACCAAGGAGTCACCACATAGGCACTTACATCAACCGCACCTCAACCGGAGCATCCTTGACCATCTTTTCTTCCTGCATCCCCAGAATCAGGTCCACTCCATTATTGCCTATGGCCGTCATTCTATTAAGCCTCAACCTAAACTGAAAAAGACTCTGGTGGCCAGACAACTGTCAAAAGTATTCTTACTCACCTCCTAGACCTCTGCCAGAGTTGGGTCAGAGCTGCCGAACAAACTCTTTTAAACTTTTCAAAAGTTTTCAAACATTTTGTTGACCAGTGCTTGTTTCTGTTAAATTAAAAAGTTGATAAATGCTTACAAATTCTTATCTTCTGAACCATCCAGTGGATTTTGATGATCAAGGGATCTAAAAATCCATATAAACAAATTCTATTGTTTTGTAAATTGTAGTTGTATCTCTTTATCGTGGTGTAGATATCTTATCCTGTTGTTTTGGTACTGGTAAGTGCTTTACATTAAGTTCCTTTGTGCAAGCCTTGCTGCTCAAAGACAATGTTAAAGAGGGTTGAAGTTAAGATTTTCAGATGAGTCTGACGTGGCCCAAGTCAGTTTTTGAGACGGAATTCCAAGATAAGGCCCCACAGCCACATCTTATGATACACCCAAATCCTCACGCTTATGTTTTGAGTGACTTTTGCACTCTTTAATAAATCGCCACAAAATTTTCCAAACTACTTTGCAATTCACTTGATGTGATATGTGTAAAGTGTCAAGATGATTCATCAAGCGGGGGCTGAGAAAAAGGGGGGTCTTAAAACACTTTTTCCACATGCAATGTTAATGTGGATTTTGCAGTTTTTAGACACAGCTGCAGCCCAAATCGCTGAACAGAATTACCCCGAGTTTGGTCTAGGAAACCTAGATCTTGGTCCAGAAAGAAAGCTTTTTGTAATTTGGTGTAAATCTGTTCAGTGGTTTTGGAATTATTAAAGGAAAAAATATAGATTTCTAAGGGCGCAAAGCCTTCACAGATCCGCACGGTATCTGCAGATCCGAACCCAAAAGCAAGGCCCTGATTGGCTGGCGGCAACCTGAAAAGAAAGTTTCAGCCAACATTTTGTTTCTGTGCTGGGCTCTGGGGAGAACTGATAAATAAAAAATCACATAGGGGTCAGGATACAGGTATCCTGATTCCATAAAATAATTGTCCAAATAAGTTTTTTTTGGCCCATCCATGGATCCATGAATCTATTGCAGCATGCAGCACAACCCCAGTGTAAAATCACGAAGAATCCACAGATCTGTAACCAATGTAAAAAAAAAAAATGCACCCACTCACATTGTATTTATCTACCCCACTCGTGCTGGATGTGGCTGGTAGGTCCCAGGGCAGTAGGGATCAGACAGTACTTACTGCACTCCATGGTTCTTTTCATTAAATCTTTGAAGAAGGGATCAGCCACAGAAGAGAGAGCAGCACTCATAAATACTGCCTTAACTGATATGCGTCGGAATGCCTTTTTGCACTGGTGCTTAGCCTAAATCCCAGTACCCTTGAACTTTATTTGCTCCTATTTGGAGGAGGCCTATTTGAATCTGGCCCTGGACGCACTCTGTCCTGACTGCAGCAGTCCATAAATCAGAAGAATACTATGTGCACAAGGAAAACTTCGGCACAAGTATCACCTCTGCCTGCCTTGCTCCCATGTCCCCAACCCAACACCAGAGTGGATGCTAAGATGGAAAACAGAGGAGAGGAAGCCAACTCCTTCTTCTAGAGCAAGCATGCCAAAGTACCTGACTAATCTGCCTTGGACTCCCAAAAGCCTCTCAGCAGTCTTCTACAGGTGCCCCAAGCGGTGCAATGTCACCAGGCTCACTTCAAAATCAAATACAAATATGCCAGAGGATGAATTTGGGTTTATTTTAACAAGGCGAAAAAATTGAAAGGTTTAGTCCACAGTCATAATAAGGGCAGCGCGATGGGCCAGAAAGAGCACCCGGAAGCCCATGCTGTGCTCCAATAAAATTTAAATATTCTGTCTGTGGTGCCTTAGGGAGAGCAAGGCACCGCAGGTGCCCAATCTGTTTGTTGGACGCCACTCATGTGCAGTGGTCTCCTTAACTGGTTTTAGTACTTTTTGCAAGTCTTCAAGCTCCCAGGATCCATGCCTCCAGGAGATGTTTGCATCAATGTCAAATACTTCTAAAGTTGCAGCTTTTGCGTAGAGGCTCTGTGCGAGCATGGAACTTTTTTATCTTGCTGTTTGAGGTTGGTAGGCAATACTTGTAGAAGTATGACTGGCACTAAAAAGTTCATTGTTTTATTACGTTATTGATATGTGCACATGAATGTAAAAATCACTTTATATGTATTATATCAATGAAAGTTACATTCAGTGCATATTAAAAGTAACACGAAAAATGTATTTTAATGTTTAACTGCATTGTGGTCGGAGGACTTGTGGTCTGCATTCGATCCATATGGTGAACGTTTGACAAATTCTGTAGGCCTGACTTTTTATTGATCTATCCTAATGTTGTGTCAGGATCATGGTTTGGTATTCTGGGACATATTTACTGCAAAGTGGTGCAGGGAAGAACAGTATGTGACCTTGCTACTCTGCCTTGCGCCACAGGGAAAGGGCAGAAATGTGCCCTATGTATGAAATATTTCCTTCCCCCTGCGCTGGCGCACAGTTGGCTGCCTAGTGCCAATGCAAGCACTTGCACCACAGTGCAAGGGTGCCTGTGTTGTAGGCAGGATTTTTTTGTGTAGGAAAGGGTACCTTTCTGCACAAAATCAATCCATAACGGCGTTTTCCTCTTTCTATGTGTGCTTCAAAATGCAGCACATATTGAAAGAGGAAAAACAAATATAAATGAAAATATTTCTCCTTCTTACAGTCGTACAGTTTTGACGCATTCCCAGGTTTACACCTTCTTGTAAATCTGAGACTGCATCACAATCTATAGGTGTTGCATTGAAAAACATACCACAACGCCCATTGAATGCCCCTCAGATGCAGTGTAAAACAATGCAGCAAATTGTGCTGCATTGCTTTAGACCATATCTACGAGACCATGAAAGGCTTTGCATGGCTTGGTGGCTTTGCATGGCCGCGTAGATACGGATCTGCACTCTGCGCTGCCGGAGCGTTAAAAAAAGTGACACTGACAGTGCAATGGGATGTCCCTGTTTTATTAGGGGTATGCTTTGCTGGTGCACAGACGATTAGAGGTCCTAACAGCAAAGAGGGACCAGGGTAACGAGTTACTTAACCTTTGCCACCGTTCTGGGTTTTCGTCCTCTGTAGGCTGTGAGATTCTTTGAGAGTGTTACTATAGGTATTGTCACCTGCTGATCTCTGTATATCTGTTATTTTTTGTTCAGTATTTCGTTTTGTGGGTAATAACGTATTTCTTTTAACCCCTTTAGTGCGGGTGTCGGCCACTGGCCAACGCCCGCACTACCTCCCTGGTGCCGGTCTCGACCAGTGGCCGACACCAGGGAGGGGGTTTGAAAATCCTCAGGTGCAGAATTTATTTTCTTTTTTTAAAGCCCTGGGAGACACGGAAGAGCTTCCGTGTCTCCCCCCGCCCCCCACCCGCCCCTTTGTGATGTCGGCGCGCTGACGTCACAGTGTTGTTTTCCCCATCGGAGCAGGAAATCCCCACGTTCGGGAAGGCCTTGTATAAAAAGGGGAGACTCTCCCCTTTCATACGAGGCCTTCCTGAACGCGTTTCCTGGCCCTCGATCGCAGCAGAGCTGCGACTGAGGGCCAGGAAACGCCACTAGACATCAGGGATTTCACTTGGGGGGGTCGGCCCCCCTCGGAAAACGGCCCGGTCCCCACCCCGGGGCCATATTTTTTTATTTCAGGATTGGGGCCCCCTGGCGGGCGCGATCGCATGCGATCGCGCCACCCTCAGGGGGGAATTTTAAAAATAAAGAAAGAAAGAAATTGACAAGGGGGTCGCCCATGGGCAGGGCGACGCCCTGTGGGGGTAATCTTTTTTTTTAGTAGTAGTAGGGTTTCCCTGGGGGCCATTTTGGCCCCCAAGGAAACCCTACAACTACGAAAAAAAATACTGATCTATATATATATATATATATATATATATATATAGATACATCAATCCATGTAGATAGATATATCTATCTACATGGATATATCTATAGATAGCTCTATGTATATATATATAGGTCTATATGTATGTGTATATATATATATATATATATATATATATATATATATATATAGATCACTTTTGTCAGTGTATGTGTGGTTTCCCTGGGGGCTGCAATCAGCCCCCAGGAAAACAAGACCCACATATAAAAGTGATCTATATATATATATATCATGCCACCAGTTGTCTTGCATTTGCAGCTTGCGTCTTCCAAGCAGTGCACATACTTCAACTGACGCATTTCAACTGTAGCTTTTAGGCAGCAATAGAAAAGTCAAGATTATGTTTCTGCTACAAAAGGATCAGACTTTTGTCTAGTGGCAGTTTTAGTGCCATAAAGAAGCGCAGAAGGTTTTTATGACTACTGCTAAGAGCAAATCTGTATTTTATGTAAATAGCTGAGTACATTAGTAAAGTCAGCCACTACCTGCGCTATAATTCAAATGAAATGTATGTGGGGGGTGGCTATGGAGAGATGAAGAGCACGTTTGCTGGGTGGTAATGAGGGAATCCGAGGAGGAGGACATGGGAGTGGGAGCACCAATAATGATTGTTGGACTGGGCGCAGGAGGTGCTAAAGACTGACGAATGGTATGTGACAAGGTGTTTGAGTGTCTTGAAAGAACGTGCTGATTGAGGGAAGAAGCGAAGGTAAGGTGGCCTCTACTGTTGAACGTATCACACACACACATCAGGACTTTTGTGACTGTCTTTGTAGGCTAGTGTTTTAGAGCAACAGTTTAGCCAATAGCAGAGATGGGATCTTGATAGATGACTGCTGCTGACGTCACTCAGGTTATAGAGGACAGCTCTGACATAGGATCAGAAACTGAGACAGCAGATACTGAGACAGCATCTGAGGGATAGGACAATGGCGCAGACTCTGGAAGTGATTTTTCAGTTGGAGGAGTCTCATTGGATAACTCCTTCCAGTAAATAGTGAGGGAGGTGATCAGGGCAGTCCTGTTGTCCCTTCGCGAGCACAGTCTGTGCAACAGGGCAATAGTGGGTTAACCCAACCGAGAGAGCAGGTGAATGAGGGGGCAAACACAGAGAGGGTGCTCTCTTGGGAGCACCCCAATTTAGTTCAGCCCCAAATTCCACTGCCCAAACTGTATTGTCGAGACATCAAAATTATCTATCACAAAACAAACGGCAGGCACCTGTATTTTTGGTCCTGGGTTCGGCGGCTATATAGGGAAACATACTTAACCCAAATAATTCTGGAAACTAGACATCCTGGGGAGTCCACAGAGGTGTGACTTGTGTGGATTCCCCAAAGTTTTCTTAGCCAGAATACCCTGCAAAGCTGAAATGTTGAATAAAACTCTATTTTTCTTGCATTTCTGTCACACAAACTACAGGAATATGCTATGATCCACAAAATTCCTACCGCCCAGTTATTCCTCACCTGTCCTAATAAAAAGCACTACCCCACTTGAGTGCCTATACCTAGTGCCTGGGTAAGGAATGGATCACCCCAGGGTCAACAGTTGCCTCATGTAAGTACCATCATTGACAGTTGTGTGATCTATTCCTGTTGCGGGCACTAGGCCTAAACACACAAGTGAGGTACCATTTTTATCGGGAGACTTGGGGAAATGCTGGGTGGAAGGACATTTGTGGCTCCTCTCAGATTCCAGAACTTTCTATCACCGAAATGTGACAAAAAAAGTTTTTTTTCTCCATATAGTGAGGTTAGCAAAGGATTCTGGGTAACAGAACTGATCAAAGCCCCACAAGTCACCCCATCTTGGATTCCCCTAGGTGTCTTTCAAAACTGTGCAGGTTAGCTAGGTTTCCCTAGGTGCCAGCTGAGCTAGAGGCCAAAATCCACAGCTAGGCACTTTGCAAAAAACATCTACGTTTTCTTTGTGAAAATGTGATATGTCCACGTTGTGTTTTGGGTCATTTCCTGTCGCTGCACTAGGCCTACCCCCACTAGTGAGGTATCATTTTTATTGAGAGACTTGGGGGAACGCTGGGTGGAAGGAAATTTGTGGCTCCTCTCAGATTCCAGAACTTTCTGTCACCGAAATATGAGGAAAAAGTGTTTTTTTGACCACATTTTGAGGTTTGCAAAGGATTCTGGGTAACAGAACCTGAACAGAGCCCCACAAGTCACCCCATCTTGTATTCCCCTAGGTGTCTAGTTTTCAAAACTGTGCAGGTTTGCTAGGTTTCCCTAGGTGCCGGCTGAGATAGAGGCCAAAATCCACAGTTAGGCACTTTGCAAAAAACAGCTCTGTTTTGTTTGTGAAAATGTGATGTATCCACGTTGTATTTTGGGGTATTTCCTGTTGCGGGCACTAGGCCTACCCACACAAGTGAGGTATCATTTTTATGGGGAAGCTTGGGGGAACGCTGTGTGGAAGGAAATTTGTGGCCCCGCTCTGATTCCAAAACTTTCTGTCACCGAAATGCAAGGAAAAAGTGTTTTTTTAGGTTAATTTGATGTAAAAATGTGATGTGTCCACGTTGTGTCTGGGTAACAGAACCTGTTCAGAGCCCCACAAGTCAGCCTGGATTCCCCTAGGTGTCTAGTTTTCAAAAGTGTGCAGGTTTGGTAGGTTTCCCTAGGTGCCGGCTGAGCTAGAGGCCAAAATCCACAGCTAGGCACTTTGCAAAAAACACATCAGATTTCAATGTAAAAATGTGATGAGTCCATGTTGCCTTTTCTGTCGCGAGCATTAGGCCTACCTACGCAATTGAGGTAACATTTTTATCGGGAGACTTGGGGGAACACAGAATAGCAAAACAAGTGTTATTGACCCTTGTCTTTCTCTACATTTTTTCCTTCCAAATGTAAGACAGTGTGTGAAAAAGACATTTATTTGAGAAATGGCCTGTAATTCACATGCTAGTATGGGCTCCCCGGAATTCAGAGATGAGCAAATAACCACTGCTGCTCAATACCTTATCTTATGCCCATTTCGGAAATACAAAGATTTTCTTGATACCTATTTTTCACTCTTTATATTTCAGCAAATGAATTGCTGCACACCCAGTATAGAATGAAAACCCATTGCAAGGTGCAGCTCATTTATTGGCTCTTGGTACCTAGGGATCTTGATGAACCCACAAGCCCTATATATGCCTATATATGCCTGCAACCAGAAGAGTCCAGCACACGTAACGGTATATTGCTTTAAAACATCTGACATTGCAGGAAAAAGTTACAGAGTAAAACGCTGAGAAAAATTGCTGTTTTTTTCAGCTCAATTTCAATATTTTTTTTTGCTGTTATTTTCTGTAGGAAAACCTTGCAGTATCTACACAAATGACCCCTTGATGAATTCAGAATTCTGTCTACCTTTCTGAAATACTTAGCGTTCCGGGATCCAGTGTTGGTTTCACACCCATTCCTGTCACTAACTGGAAGGAGGATGAAAGCACCACAAATAGTAAAAATGAAGTATGTCCCAGTAAAATGCCAAAAGTTTGTTGAAAAATATGTTTTTCTGATTCCACTCTGCCTGTTCCTGAAAGCTGGGAAGATGGTGATTTTAGCATAGGAAACCTTTTGTTGATGCCATTTTCAGGGTAAAAACCACAAGCCTTCTTCGGCAGCCCTTTTTTCCCATTTTTTTGAAAAAAACATAATTTTAGGTGTATTTTGGCTACTTTCTTGGTCTCCTCCAGGTGAACCCAGAAACTCTGGGTACCTTTAGAATCCCTAGGATGTTGGAAAAAAAGGAAGCAAATTTGGCGTGGATAGCTTATGTGGACAAAAAGTTATGTAGGCCTAAGCGCGAACAACCCCAATAGCCAAAAAAGGTCTCAGCACTGGGGGGGGAAGGGGGGGGTATGGCCCAGCAGCTAAGAGGTTAAAGAAAAGGTACTAGAGGACAGCGATTAATTATTGTTTGCTGTACTGCCGGTTCTGTCTCTTTTGAATATAGTACCTCCCCTGACTGAGCTTTGAACTCCTCTTCATTACCACTCTGAGAATGCTGTGCTAAAAAAGGATACTTGGTACCCATTCTAAGGTTCACAGCATAGAGCCTCAGGATACCATTTGCTAAAATTGGGGCCCACTACCTTATAATTACCCTTGAACCCTATGACAGAAATTATCCATAATTTCCACTACAGATCTACACAGGTTTTTGATGGTGATTACATAGTTGGGATATGATGGCGCAAAACAAGCCAACTGCGAAAGCATATGCCCTCCTCTTAAGAGTTGTTTGTATTTTGGTAGGCCAAATACAGAAGTCGATCGGAAGTAAGAGAGTGATGTCTTATGGCGGGTATGCAATAAGCCACGTCATGTTCAATTCAATAAAACACTGGATGAGAATATTTATATGTGCCAACGTCAGTTGAAAACTCAATAGCACTGTTGTACTGTTTGCTTTATGACATTCTTTGTACTTCATTTTTCCTCATGTTGAGATAGTTAAAAGTGAAGAACTGCAGGTACTTTCAAGAAGAGCTGCTTTATCCCTGAGCATGCTGCTGCAGATGCCACTATGAGTAGGAACTTTTATAGTCCCATTAAAATTCAGTGTTGCCATGAATTTAAGCTGCTGAAAATGTCGACATTTATAGCAACTTCTACACGGACATATTTTAAAATTTTATTAAGGCTTGATGCAGGACGTTTCTTTAGTTAAATACAATGAAATACACGTGAAGCGTTTATTGTAACGTGTAATATATAGCATTTGATGACAACTTTATTTGAATAGCAAAGAAAGTTAGTTTGAATAATTTTGATTCCAAATCACTTCGTTATAGATGATTCATATTTTAAATAGGATCTGCGAAAGTGGTTAAGCCTGCGGACTTGCAAAAGAACTGAACTGACCATGACTAATCACATCTAAGAGGGTTTTTGAAGGGAAAACAGTCCCAAAATACACATCTGGAGCACCATAAGGTATGATTTTATTGCAGGGTATGTCAAGATTGTGGTACTTAAAGCATCTTACCACTAATAAGAAGCTTGATAGATGAAGGGAAGCTCTCCTCATTCGCCTCTTGCTCTCGCAAGTGTGACCTTCCTGATTGTCAAGCTGTGAACCTCACAATAAATAAAAACTTGGTTTGAAGGAGAGTGGTAGTGAGACCTCAAGGGCACATCCTTTCTCCTGTATGTTCTACAGGGAAAGTGTGTGTTGGAATGGCAGAGCCTCTGGTTGCTCCACATTGACTAATAATGTTTAGGCACACGTGGTGTCACTGGAAATGTTATGTGGCGAGGCACCCAATTTAGAGTGAAGAGGAGGTTTTGAGTGTATGTTTTACTTAATTAGGGTTTTGATTCAGTTTCCCAAGTTATCTTGTGTTTAGACCTTCATGGTACAATGAAAAAAACACCTCCACACAATTATAGATGTTTTGACGTTTGTTTATTTTGGATAATATATTCAGTAATATTTTCAAAGTTTCTTCATACTTGATTTGTTGTATATAATCCTTTTGATATTAAGATCAATTTTCACTCTGATTCTGTACAAACACTACCTATTCAGCCAACTTGTGTTTCACCCCTTACAGTCCCTGTAAAGCTGTGTTTTTCTCAAGGCTGCAAACATAATACAATCCTTGTTAAAGTTGGGATTCTAATTCTTTTGTTATGCAGGTTTGTGAATCGTGAGGTATTGTGCAAATAAACAAAGGCCAAATGTTTATGATCCTGTGTAAGGATGTGAAGGACGGGATAAAGGTTTGTGCCTCAACATCATTTTCATCATTTTCATCAGGATGGAAATGTGAAAAAATCTAAGGTTTAGATACAGTAAAAAATGAACAAAGATTATGAAAAGAGAAGGCAGGTATTGATATACGGTTTAATTGGTAATGCTTCTATATCACTCGCTATGGGCCATTACCTCTTTAGAAATGATTCAATAGTCTTAGTACTTTGTCCATCCTGGTCAAGAATTAAACTCTTTGTGTCAAGGAAAATCATGTTTCACCATAAATCTGTAGAAATAAATCAATGTTTTTGATATTTGGAAAGTACATGATGACTAAAACTTTCTCCATAGTACCAACAATGTAGATATATGTGTCCATATAGTTTGACTATCTTTCCCAAGTTTATTTATTACAGACGTCTAACCATCAAGGTTCCCTCAAACTCATTTCCTTTATCAAGGCTGATCCAAGATGTAAGGGCCTCATTAAGAGTTTTGCGGTCGGATCACCAGATCGCCATGTTGGCAGTCCTATAAAGACTGCCATGTTGGCAGTCTTCCAGACAGCCCTATTATGAGGTACACAGGCAGGACCACCCACTGCCAACCAAAAAAAGGCAAACCGACACCAGCACGAAGGCCTCGAAATAGGCAGTCGGCATCCAGTGCCGACAACACCACGATGAACCACTGACCATATTATAAGCATGCAGTAGCCATGGTGGTCCGTGGCCACCAAAGTAATACACAACTGTATTTAATTATTTTGAAAACAAAACAACACAGCTGACACACACTGCCACACTGGACAAACCTGCAAAGGACAATATAAAACACACCCTTTCACAGACCACAGTCCTTTCCATATACTCTGCAACATACAGAAGCCAGAGCATTTTTTTCTACATAGCACCACTTTTTTCACAATACCATACAACACCCTGCACACACTTTTGTCCAGTCACACCCTTTCCCACTTCCCCTCTTTAGTAAGTCACTGTCACTCATTTCTTTTCCACCATGGTGTGTTAAAAAAATCCCTGTTTTTCAGAAAGTGAGTTAAGAGTCATGGTGGATGAAATCTTAAGAGTAGAACCACAATTGTTGGAGCACACGTCCAGCATACTCCTCTCAGTAGGAAAATGGAAATGTGAGACAGAATCATTTCATATTTCCAATGTAGGCACCACCCTGCGCACAAGGGATTACATTAGGCAGAGGTGGAATGATCTCAGGGGCAAGGTCCATTCCCTGGTCTCCAGGTACCAGCTGCATGTCAAGAAAACTGGCAGTGGCCCTCCTACTGCCCCATTAAATCTCTTTCCCTTGGAGGAAGAGGTCTTGGCTATCCTGCATCCTGAGGACTTGACAGGAATATCTGGGGGAGTGGAGTCTGGTAAGTCACAACATGAAAATATGTCACCAAAATGCTATGGCATGCATGTTCACAGCTCATCTTTTGCCACTTTTGCTGTCACTACATCCACCAGCCCAGTGTCCGACAGTCTGAAGATCTCAGTTTGGCAACTCACATTTGAAATGCATTCACCTGGGGAGAAGACATTTGTGTGATGTGTGTAGTACAGGGAGTAACATGACTCCAACCCCCAACAGGAACTGTTGAATACCTCCAAACACCAGACCAGTGGTCACTTCTCTAAATACCCCTGTTTGGTACCTATCAATTTAAGGATACCTTATGGGAAGATAACAATTGCCACGGTATGTAGTACAGGCACTGACATGACCTCAGCTCCCAGCAGGCACTAGTCCGGTAACTATAAACACTAGCAAAGTGGTCATATGCTACAATACATCTGTTAGTGAACTCTTTATTGAAGTGTGCACACCTGGGGGGAGAACAATGGTCAAATGTGTGTACTAGACAGAGTGACCTAACTGCAACTCGTAGAAGGCACTGTTTCAGCAACTCCAAACACCAGAACAGTGTTCTCTTGTTCAAAGACCACTGTCTGGCAACTCACAATTTAAGTTGACTCTGCTGAGAGGATATCATTTGTCAAATATTGGAAGTAGAGGGAGTGTCATGCCTACCAAGGCCAGAAAGGCTCTGTGTCTGTAAAACCAACCATCAGCCCAGTGTTCTCATGTCCCAAATCCATTGTTTGTGATCTCTCAATTGAAGTGGACTCACCTGGGAGGTTAACATTTGTATAGTGTGTGTAGTACAGGGAGTTACATGACCGCAACTCTCAGCAGTCCTTCTGTCTGTAGCTCCACACACTAGCACAGGGTTCACTTGTCCAAATACACCTTTTGGTAATCTCTCCAATGTTCTTCACTCAACTAGGAATATACCATCTGTCAAGTGTTGGGAACCAGAGGGAGTGACATGACTACAACTCCCAGCAGGCCCTGTATCTGTAACTTCAAACACCAGAACAGTGTTCTCTTATCCAAAGACCCCTGTGCCTAAACTCTCAATGGAGGCCTACTCACCTGGGTGGATGATATTTGTATAGTTTTTGCGGTACAGGGAGTTACATGACTGCAACTCCCAAAAGACACTGTTTCACTAACTCAAAACATCAGTCCTGTGTCCTCTCCTCCAAAGACTCCTGTCTGATAACTTACACACGAAGCGTACTCACCTCAGGGGATAATGGTTGTATAGTGTGTGTGGTACAGGGACCGACATGACTCCCACTCCCAGCAGGTCCTGTTTCTCTAACATCAAACACCAGCACAGTGATTACTTGCCCACATACCCCTGTCTGTCAACCTAGAAATGAAGTATACTCACATGAGAGGAGAACATTGGTCAAGAGTGTGAAGTAGATGGAATAACCTGGCTCCAAAGCCCAGGAAACACTGTTTCACTAACTCAAAACACCAGTCCAGTGTTGTCTCCTTCAAAGACTCCTATCTGGTAACTCACACATGAACTGTACTCACCTGGGGGGATAATATTTGTATAGTGTGTGTGGTACATGGACTGACATGACTGCTAAAACCAGGAGGCCCTGTTTCTGTAACTCCAAACACCAACACAGTGTTCTCTTGTCCAAAATTCCCTGTGTCTTAACTATCAATTGAAGTGTACTTGCCTGGATGGATAACATTTGTATAGTGTGTGTACTAGAGAGAGTGACATCACTGCATCTTCCAGAAGGCCTTGTTTCTGTTACTCCAAACATCAGCCCAGAGTTCTCTTGTCCAAAGACCATTGTTTTGCAACTCACTTCCAAGTGAAGTTTACACACCATCATTTGTCAAGGATTGCGGAGTAGTGGAAGTGACCTAACTGCAACTCCCAGGAGTCACTGTTTCTGTAACTCCAACCACCACCACAGTCATCACATGCTTAAATATGTCTATTGGTGAACTCTCAAATGACGTTTACTCATCTGCGGAGAGAACGTTGGTCAAGTGTGAATACTACACAGAGTGACACAACTGCAACTCCCAGCAGGCAATGTTTCTGTAACTCCAGCCACAGCCCAGTGTTCTCTTCTCCAAAGACCTCTGTGGCTTTACTCTCAAATGAAGTGTACTCACCTGGGAGGATATTATTTGTACAGTGTGTGCAGTACAGGGAGTGACATGACTGCTAATGCCTAGAGTCTCTGTCTCTCCAACTCCAAACACAAGCCCAGTGTACTCATGCCCAAATATCTCTATGTCTTAACTCTCAAATGAAGTTTACTCATCTTTGAGGATAACATTTGTATGGTGGTAGGAAGTAGAGGGAGTGACCAGAATGCTAAGCCCAATATGCCCTGTGTCTCTAACTCCAATCACAAAAACAATGTTCATGTGCCCTAATCTATTTATGAACTCTTAATTGAAGTTTCCTCACCTGGGAGGATATCATTTGCCAAGTGGGTGTAATATGGAGAGAGACATGTCTGCAAATCCCAAGAGCCACTGTTTCGGTAACTCCAACCACCAGCCCAGGGGTCACTTGTCCAAATAACCTTGCCTGGTAACTCTCAATTGAAGTTTACTTACCTGGGAGGGACGCAGATACTGATCATGCACAACTCAGAGATGTGTTTGGCCAACTAGCTCCATCCTGACCAGCTAACCCAAGATGAAACTATTGAGGACAGGAAGGATTGCTCACCCAGTGTGCAAAATAATGACTGAAAAAGCCTCAAGATGCATCACCAGAATGGCAGCAGACACATTCACAATGCATTGACCGCATGATGACTCCAGTCACATATACAACAAACTCCTGGATTTGCCTGATTAAAAATCAACTAGATCTCAAAATGACCAAAGACATATTTTGCCGAGCCACTGTTTTCCCTGCACTGGTGCCAAGATGGCATTCTCAAGCCATCTTCCCAAGGGCTAATGATCTCCACAATTTAGCAGCTACTTGACTTAGATGGAATTGCCATGCTTTATAAATGTCAGGTCAATACAACCAATATCATGGCTACTTGCCACAATAAAATGAACTGCAAAATAACTTTTTACAATGTCTATACTTAATGTAGCTATAAATTGTTGGAGGTAGATGTCCCAGTACAACCAGTAACATTGTATCTTTCACATCAACAAGTGGAGCTGCTACCGGGCACACAGAGGCCACAGAAGACACTGCCATAACCCCTGAATGAAGCCCTTAGTTAAAAAGACACTCCTGGAGGTCTGGACGTGGAGATCGGTTCTAACCCATCTGGGCAACCTGGTCAGACACCAACAGTGAGTCTTACTGTGGCTACATCAACACCTCCCAGCTCGGTTGCCTCAACATCACAGGCAACCATTTGTCCCCACCGTTTCCAGAGCACAGTGTCTACCATCTCGCACCCCCCAGTATTGGATCCTGAGTTGCAGTGCCACGCTCTCAAGAATGAGGGTCCAGGACCAAGTAGAAGAGGGCAACCTGTGACAAGGGCACATGCCTGTGGCAGTAGGGTGCGTGGGAGGGATGCTGTGGGCCAGCGGGGTGAGGCCACTGGGGCCACTCCTGGCCAGGACACCATTAACCATGTCTTGGAGGCCAGATATTAACCGAACTCTGCAAAATAAAGTAGCTACAGGGGAATCTGGATAGGGAAATGCGTGAACCGCAGGAGGCTCAAAATACCAACTTGGCCTCCTTAACAGGGGTGATGAGGAACATTAACACCACCCTGAGCAGGGTTCTAAAACACCACTTTAATACTTCATTTGGCACATCAACACAAGGCCCTTCTTCATTGGTGCCAGCCACTGGAAGGGAGGCCCTGCCAGAGGAACAAGTCCCAGCCAGCCCTACCTCTGTAGCAGCAGATCCTCAAAACAATTCAGCTTCTATACACAAATGCCTGGATGAGGATATGAGTTGGGGAGGGAGCTGTCTTGTCAAGGAAAATGTATACTCATCAGGGTTTAAAACAAGGCTGCATTTTGGCTCCCTACTTATTTCATTTGTTTTTATCAGATCTATCTACTCAACTTAATGCAGTTAATTCACATGCGCCCAGGCTAGGACCTAAGTTTATCTATAATAATCTGCTTTATGCAGATGATGTTATTCTTATCAGCCAAACAAAGGTTGGAATTCAAAGACTTATGGGAAAGTTATCAGATTACTCGCAGAAAACTGTGCTGATAGTTAACTTCAATAAGACGAAGGTGCAGCCGTAGGATCAATAAAAACTATAAATGTAAATGGAATTTAAACGGAGAACAGGTGGAGCATGTTCAAATTTATAGATATCTGGGAGTATTGTTTGATGAACGTGGATGTTTTACTAAACATACAAAATAGCTAAAGAGAAAAGCTATGCCATTTGGCCTAGCATTTTCTTCCTTAAAAAGATCTTTGACTATCCCCAGCATTTCACCATTATTAAAAGTGATATCAGACAAGTTGGTACCAAGCTTAACTTACAGTACTGAATGGATGAGATGCAGTATGCTTAAATACAATCAAATGTACAGGAAGCTATTCTGCCTCCTGCAAAAGGCATCTCCAGCACAAATACGATTAGAGTTTGGGCAAGTCAATCAGATAATAGCTAGGAAACGGGTCTATGCAAAAACTTGGTACAGAATAAGAATGACTAAGAAGAACTAACTGTGGCCGGCGCTGTGGCAAGAGCTTCAAATAAGCAGCAGGACCCCGTGTCCCTCTATCTGGAGTTGGCAATAAACAATTTGGGTTTGAATGACATCTGGGAAAGTTTTCCATCTTTAGCATGTTTTAAGCGAGTAGTAAATGGTAACATGAAGAGGTTGTTTTTGTTGAAAGATAAAGGGGGTCATTCCTACCCTGGCGGTCATAGAGCTCCAGGGTAGGTGACGGAGGAAGCACCACCAACAGGCTGGCGGTGCTTCCGGGGGCATTCTGACCGGGGCGGTAAAGCCGCGGTCAGAAACGGGAAACCGTCGGTGTCCCGCCGGTTTCCCGCTGCCCCAGGGAATCCTCCATGGCGGCGCTGATTGCAGCACCGCCATGGGGATTCCGACCCCCTTACCGCCATCCTGTTCCTGGCGGTTTTCACCACCAGGAACAGGATGGCGGTAACGGGTGTCGTGGGGCCCCTGCAGTGCCCATGCCACTGGCAAGGGCACTGCAGGGGCCCCCTAACAGGGCCCCACATTGATTTTCAGTGTCTGCTTGGCAGACACTGAAAATCGCGACGGGTGCAACTGCACCCTTCGCACCCCTTCCACTCCGCCGGCTCCATTCGGAGCCGGCATCCTCGTGGAAGGGGGTTTCCCGCTGGGCGGGCGGCCTTCTTGCGGTCGCCCGCCAGCCCAGCGGGAAACTCAGAATGACCGCCGCGGTCTTCTGACCGCGGTACGGTCTTCTGGCGGGGGAACTTTGGCGGGCGGCCTCCGCCGCCCGCCAAAGTTGGAATGACCCCCAAAGTGTTATTATCAAAAAGATCACATGCATGGGGGATTCTGAATGGTTACAAGTTCC
This sequence comes from Pleurodeles waltl, assembly GCF_031143425.1. Lineage (NCBI taxonomy): Eukaryota > Metazoa > Chordata > Amphibia > Caudata > Salamandridae > Pleurodeles > Pleurodeles waltl. The sequence continues at coordinate 348,135,633 of NC_090442.1, forward strand.
TTTGAAATCAAATGTATTTTGAAGCTGAATGGTCTTTTGTATTAAAAACAGGCTTTTTGCATTTCTGACTGGGAAGGCTGCCTGGTGAAACAAGTAAGACCTTAAGAGATAAGGAAACCTTGACGGAGAGTTGTAGGTTATGTAAAGATGGAAGGAGGGATCTTTTACACTTTCTATGTATCTGTCCCACCTTAGTGCAGGAAAGAAGATGATTGTTAAAATCTCTTTTGAATGTACGTGGCATATGAACATGTAGACAAGCAGTAATTCAATACTGAACCCATGTATGGTTAAATTCCGAAAAGCAGCAGAGAAAAAGATGTTACTTCAAGACACCAATAAAGTGGTGTTGATAAATTGGAGTATAGCCTCTCCACTGCAGTAAGTATGTGAATAATAGTGATAGCCAGTAAACAAATGAATTACTTCTTTAGATTTGTACATATCCTAAGTTCATGTTGGATATGGACACCCGTAGTTCATATAATTGTTAACTGTTATCGATAAATGGTTTGTTACCCTTACTTAAGATGGTGTAAGTGGTTAGAAGCCAATAATGCAGCAAGTGTTAAATCAAGAATACCCTTCTGCTTAGTTGTCGAAGGCTATAAAAGTGCAAAAAAATAGGAGAAAGGCCTTCTTGATTAAAATTTAAATATTTGTATGTTTTATTGGTTTTTTTTTTACAAATTGAGAAGTGAAAATCTTTCATCATCCATCTAAGCTTTTTCTATGAATTAATCTGTGGACATGTATATGCACAATGCACTTTATACAAATGTTATCTGATGTTAACAATTGATCAGTATTTAAAAAAATGTCTTCTCAAATAAAAGGATTTCCTTATGACATATATTTAAAGAGGGTACAGGAAATTCATTTTAGAGGATTGTCAACTTTGTTTGAAATTGTTTTTTTTTTTTTAAGAGAATGCAATGATTAATGTGTTTTTAGTTATAAATGAAATTAATATTTTTTATTGTGACAAACATAAATTTATTTTGTAATGGTATTCACTAACTGTAGAAAAAATGCATTCAAATTTCAAATTCTGTAGCAGTAGATCCCCCACCACACAAGTGGGGACGTCCGGTCAATAATCAATGAGGTGCAGATGGCAAGACATCCATCACTACCAGCAAGTGACCTCTTCCTAAATGAACTCATTTGTGTGCCACACATTCACTCTGTTGACTGATCCTGAACTACCGACCAGTTCCAAGGGAGGAGTAATCTAAAATTTCGACTCTCTACGGTGTGACATCTACTTCAGTGATTTCATTCACCATGACTGGCACCTTCACTTTATTATCTTTCTTCTTTTCTGTCCAAATTGTATTTACTGTATCAGCACTGTAATAAATTCATCCATCACAAACTCATTATCTTCTTGCTTAATTTCAAGATTTTGCTATGTAGAGATGTACAACCATGTGAGCCATATGATGAAGACATAACTTACTTGTGCAAGGAGGGATACGCTACAGGTACACAGTGTCCTGATCAGGATTACAACTATTACACACAAACACATACCTACACATGTCTGTTCACACCAAACTATTTATTCTAGTGTAAAGCACTTAGGCTGTCCACATGTCTGGACCTTTGCGACATAATAATGTGTGACTCATACTGAGCCAAAGTGCATATTTCAGGGAACAGCCCCCCAGACAACGGAAGGGAGGGATTTGTCAGACATTGTCCTGTAAAATAGGCAAACATTAAAGTGGAGGATGTCAGCAGCTTGAGCCTTATCACATACCACACCAAAGGATCCAACTTCACACAATTCAAGATACAGACAGATGGCAGTACAATAGTCCCTGATCACAGGCCCATCATAATCCAATGACCAGGTATCTGGTGGTATGACACAAACATGTGTCAGTGTTGTGGCACAGGCGTTGTGGTCTGCAATGATGAAACACATCTACAGCTACGTACTAGTATAGTGTTTAGCTAATGTGAAGGGTGAATGACTTGCTCACAATCGATGGCTACATATTTCATGCCCACATGATGACACACATGATGCAATCGGCCCAACACAGCACACAAAACAAGTCCAATGTGCACTTCTGACCTTCCACCCAAGCACTGTGCAAGCTGTCTTGGCATAGGTCTCATACACCCCAAATCTATGACCTACTTTACTTGTAACAAACCATGACCACTTTGTAAGTCCCAACAGCATCAGATACCTGCCAATGTCACAGCTGTGAAATGCCCACATGAGGATGTCATGGTGAAGGCACCTTTACAGAGCCAAACAAGGAGTATCGGCTTGAAAACATACCTATCACATAAATGACATAGCAAGCTACTGGAAATGTAATGACCTTACAATGAAACTGACACAAACAAAACAACATCATCAAGGTGGGGATATGTCAAAGACTAACTCCTTAAGCAGCCTTTGGCTGAGTATCAGCTCCCTAGTTGTTGCTAAAACACTCAACTCAACACATTCTTACATGTCAATGTATAGTTCATTGTACAGTCACAGTCATTACCTCACATTACATATTTGCACTCATGAAAAGAAGCTGTTGATGAGATCTTCCCTCAAGTCAGTTCCTTCCTCTCACCACTGTCATCCTCACTTGGCATTTTAGGATTCTCACCTGGTGGCATTACAGGCTCCCCCTCCTCTGGGAAGTGCAGGATATTCCTCCACAGATCGATGGTGTGGGCCATGCAGCATGCCACAGTGATCCTACACACTTTTCCTGTTGAGTAAACTTGGTGTTCAGGGGCCTAAAAGCCTGCTCCTCAACCCACCTTGTTCTTTCATGGGCCTCATTGAAGCAGACATTCCCTAACTTAGTTGGATTCCTTAGTGGCATCAACAACCAAGGACAGTTTGGATATGAAGAGTCTCCTGTTAAGTAATGGAACACATGTGCAAGAATGAGTCACTCACTTCATGATTGTAGCACCAGACGTTGCACAAAGACAAACTGAACAGATATGACTTACCAACCAGCCAGGCCCTCTCTGGGTACAGTTGTGACATCAGCTGGGGGATCATCCTATTCCGCATAAGGAAAGCATCATGGACACAACCGGGATAATGGGCACAGACATATGAAATGTAGAGATCCTCCAAATTGACAACTTGCACATTGATGGAATGGAAGTTCTTTTTGTTGTGATATACTTGCCTATTGGCCTGAGTTGGGACCAAGCCAACATGTGTGCCATCAATGGCCCCTACCACATGCAGGATGCATGGAAAACCATAAAAGTCAGCCTTCACATGGGCTAAATCCTCACATCATGGAAACGGGATATAGCTGTCAAGGTGTTTCAACATTGCTGAGAGGTCAACACCAGACTGAACATAGGTTGGGACATACCAGCAGAGAGGGCCACTCTATGTTGGAAGGACCCTGTGGCTATGAAGTGCAATACTGACATGACTTGTACAATGGGTGGTATGCTGGTTGGATAACTAATAGCTAGCATCATATCTGGCTCCAACTGATGTCATAAGTCCACTATCGTTTGCCTATCCAGGTGGTAATATGTTATTACATGGCGTTGCTCCATGGTCTGAAGGTTTGGCGATAGTCGGTAGACAGGAGGTTGTTGCATCCTCCCTCTCCCTAGGTACCTATGTATGACAAGACATGGGTGGTCATTACAACATTGGTGGTAAAAGCCGCTTACCGCCGAGCAGAAGACCGCCAACACACCGCCGCGGCCACGGAATTCCACCACAGCTATTATGACCCACATCTCGGAATCCGCCAAAATCTAGACACCCACACAAGTCCGCCACACCAAAGGTCAGTGATAAACTGGCGAAAACAAAACCTCCACCATCACACCAACAGAAATACGCCCACACTATCACCACACACGAATCCACATTGGACAATTCGAAATACACACACCTGATACACATACACACACCACTCCCACACACCCAATACAATAAAAACACACACCCACATCATCCAGAAACCCTTACGACAACAAATCACAAATGAAGGCCAGAGAGAGACACCACCATCAACAATACAAGCATCCACAGGTACACAACACCATCACCCACAGAACTTCCACGCACCGCACACTGCACACCACTACATATCAGCACACTTATCACCCCACACACCACCCCACACATCACCCCATGGCACAGCAACGACACCCTAGGTTCTCGGAGGAGGAGCTCAGGGTCATGGTGGAGGAAATCGTCCGGGTAGAGCCACAGCTATTCGGATCACAGGTGCAGCACACCTCAATTGCAAGGAAGATGGAGCTATGGCAAAGAATAGAGGACAGGGTCAACGCAGTGTGACAGCACCCAAGAAATCGGGAGGACATCAGGAAGAGGTGGAACGACCTACGGGGGAAGGTGCGTTCCGTGGTCTCAAGACACCACCTGGCGGTTCAGCGGACTGGCAGCGGAACCCCACCTCCTCCCCCACAACTAACAACATGGGAGGAGCAGGTCTTGGCAATTCTGCATCCTGAAGGCCTCGCAGGAGTAGGTGGAGGAATGGACTCTGGTAAGTCAAATCCTAACTATTACATCCTCCACCCAACCTGCATGCCAGCACATACCCCCACCCTCACCCCCATCACTCTAACTCCTCACAAATGTCCCAACATCACAAACCACACATCCCAAGACCAAGCCCTGCCTGCAACAACAAAGCATGGACACCTATATCTAAAGCATGCCCACTGCACATACCCATACACCCCCCTAAACCATCATCACACAAGGTCCCACACAGGAATGCAAGCACTGGGGTACATGGTCCCCCACCCATTGCACACCATGCCACACACAGATGTAATAAACATCCTTTTATACCCCTGCAGAACCCCTACCCAACGTCACCGGACAGGAGGGTCCACACATGTCCACACCACCAACCGAAGAGGCCCACAGTGATGACAGCACCTCTGTCCAACTGGATCTAGATGACCAGCCCGGCCCATCGGGGACCTCTGGACAGTCGGTTCCCATCACCCAGTCACAGACCACCACAGACCTTCCCCCCTCTGGAAACACCAGCACAGCACCCACCCAGCGGGCCCATACCTCCGTCCCCAGGACACGTCAATCAACAGTGTGTCCACCACTACAGGGAACCCAGGCTAACCCACCACCCCAACAACTACAGGGACCTGGGGGCAGTGGTAGTGGGCACATGGTCCAGGGGACGGAGGCCCAGGAACACAGGTGAACTGGGAGGGCTGCTGTGCGACAGGGGCCGGACAGGCCCAGGGAACCCACTCTCCACGAGGCCCTCTCCTCCATCATGGGAGCCTACTCCCACTCCCAGGAGACGATGACAACGGTACTGACCAAGTTTCAGGAGACCCAGCGCCTGCAGGTGGAACAGTATATGGGCGTCAGGGAGGAACTCAGAACCATCAATTCCACCCTGGGCACCATAGTAGGGGTGCTGAAGGAAGTACTCAACACCAGGAGGGACACTGTGGCACTACAAGAGGCCCCTGACACTAGCATGGACGATGAACTGCCCACCACCTCCGCCGGCGCCAGTGGACAGGAGGCACCGCCACAAGTCCACCACATCAGCACCCCACCCCCTGCAGAGGGAGAACCACCTCGCAAATGGTCCCTGAGATCCAGGAACAAGACAGAGAACGATGCCAAGACCCCCACCAAGAAATTAGACCACCCTTATTGTCATCCTACTGTCCCACTTTGTCACCCTGTCCATCCTTAAACTGCCCCCGCTCAACTTCCTATGCCCATTTGGGCAATGCACCTGTGAGACTAATAGACTGAACTCTGCCATGGACATTCCTCCGCCATCACCCTCACCATTTTACAACCCCCTCCAATATTGAGCACTTAAATAAACACCCTTAAAGCACAAAACAATCTGGAGTCAGTCTGTGATTTCGGAATATTGTATTAGCAATAACTGTGGCTAAAAGCTCTTACATTTGTAATGTCAACATACCTATGTCACACAGCTCTAGTCCATGAGGAATCAAAGCAGATGTCACACTGTGGGACCCAGATCTGTGAAATCGGAAGGGAAAGTGACAACTCAGTGACCATACACTGGGTGAAAACGACAGACAGTAGAGAGGCAGTAGTGTTTAAGTACATGTAATAGGCAGGTCTGTATTCTTACCTGTGTTTCACTGGGAATATTGCTGGATCACTGAGTCCCTGTTGTCCATGTCTTCTTCGTCTGCTTCCTTGTATTCACTGTCCACAGGCTCCACAGCTGCAACAACACCGTCATCTGGACCATCCTCCTGCAGAAAAGGCACCTGTCGTCGCAAAGCCAAGTTGTGAAGCATACAGCAGGCCACGATGATCTGGCACACCTTCTTTGGTGAGTAGAATAGGGATCCACCTGTCATCTGGAGGCACATGAACCTGGCCTTCAGGAGGCTGAAGGTCCGCTCGATCACCCTCCTAGTTCGCCCATGGGCCTCATTGTAGCGTTCCTCTGCCCTTGTCCTGGGATTCCTCACTGGGGTCAGTAGCCATGACAGGTTGGGGTAACCAGAGTCACCTGCAAATTGCTAGGGCCAACTGTTAGACACACACTAACCTGGAGGGATATCCCCAGACCCAGACAACCATTCCCACTGACTTGCTTCCTGGTGCTCACCTAATAGCCACACACAGTGCCTCTGGAGTTGACCCATCAGCATAAGGGATGCTGCTACTCCGCAGGATGTAAGTGTCATGCACTGTGCCAGGGAACATGGCATTCACATGGGAGATGTACTGGTCTGCCAAACATTCATCTGTACATTCATGGAATGATAACTCTTCCGGTTTCTGTACACCTGTTTACTCCTGCGGGGAGGTACCAAAGCCACATGTGTCCCATCAATGGCACCTATGATGTTGGGGATATGTCCCAGGGCATAGAAATCACCTTTCACTATAGGCAAATCCTCCACCTGAGGGAAAACAATGTAGGTCCGCATGTGTTTCAGCAGGGCAGACAACACTCTGGACAACATTTTGGAAAACATAGGCTGGGACATCCCTGATGCTATGGCCACTGTTGTTTGAAATTACCCACTTGCAAGGAAATGGAGCACTGACAGCACCTGCACATGAGGGGGAATTCCTGTGGGATGGCGGATAGCTGACATCAGGTCTGGCTCCAACTGGGTACACAGTTCCTGGATTGTGGCACGGTCAAGCCTGTATGTGATAATCACATGTCTTTCATCCATTGTCAACAGGTCCACCAACGGTCAGTACACCGGAGGATGCCACCATCTCCTCACATGTCCCAGCGGACGGTGCCTATGAAGGACAACAGCGAGCACAGAGTCAAACAACTCAGAGGTACGTACCCACAGCTTACACAGAACACCATTTATAATCTAAAAAGTGGCCTGTATGTGTGTTGACTCTAGGCCTAGGTATGTGTGACGCAGTTGAAAATGAAACCAGGTGGGCCCAAGAAATGGCAGCTGCCTGACCTCTAAAGTGGGACAATGGGATGTGAGGTAACTGCGCTGGCGTTGTACACCGTCACTGTAGGCGGTTGAAGACCGCGGCGCAATGCTGCATTGGTTAACATTGAACCCTATGAGTCCCAGGAGCCAATGACTATGTACGCCGGCGCCGCCATTTTCTATCTGTTCAATCACTCGATACCTGATCTTCGACAGGAAAGGACCTACACTGCAAGTGCTGCTGTGACCTCGGTCTGGAAGAGTCAATGGCTCGAGTGTCTGGGGAAAGGGCCCCTGCATTCACATCGGAGGAGTTGGAGAAACTCGTGGATGAGGACCTACACTGCAAGTGCTGCTGTGACCTCGGTCTGGAAGAGTCAATGGCTCAAGTGTCTGGGGAAAGGGCCCCTGCATTCACATTGGAGGAGTTGGAGAAACTCGTGGATGGGGTCCTCCCCCAGTACACGCTACTCTAAGGTCCTCCAGACAAACAGGTAAGTACACTGGGAGCATGCTGTATGGGCTATGCCTGTGTGGAGAGGGGTGGATGTAAGAAGGAAGGGGGGAGAGTGCGGCGTGCGTGAAACGACGGTGAGTGCATGTGCCACATGGCAAGGGTAGGGATGGGGGCCAATCACTTTGACGGTGCAGTTGGTGCAGTTGGTAATAAGTTTCTCTTCCCCCTGTACAAATCATGTAGGTCAGCGCCCACCAGAAAAAACATATTTGGCATGCGGACCCTGGGGGTCTACCACAGACGGAGCACCCACTGCCGGAAAAGATGTGAGGATATTCGCCGCTGGAGCAAGAAGATGGCGGTGGCTCAGCTGGGGATGGCCTCCCAACGTGGGAGGGGTGCCCGTCGCACCATGACCCCCCTGATGTTCAGGATCCTGGCAGTGGCGTACCCGGAGTTGGGGTGAGTACACTTGCATTCTGCTGATTTTGCGCGCAGTGGAGGTGGGGGAGGTGGGCTGTGGGTTTCCCTAGGCCAGGGCGAGTTCCATAGGCAAATGTCCCTCCGTAAGGCAGGCCATGTGGAACCCCACCACACCTCTGTAGAGTGCCAAGTACACCTATCCATGCCCCTGTGTCATCCATGTGTGCAGATGTCATCCATAGCCTAGTAGGCCATTTCCGAGGAATTGAACAGTGGAGCCCAAGAGCGCCGCGTAGTTCAGGGGGCCTCTGTGTCTGTCGTGTCCGCCAACGGTGGCGGTTATGCATGCACTCAACATGTCTTTCTTCTGTTGTCCCCCCCCTTTTGTGGTCTCCCTGTTCTTGTGTGCATTAGCATCATCAGGCGGAGGAGCAGTGGCACCGGAGCACGAGGGGGCTGCATCCCACATGGCCATGGATGGCCACACTACGGAATCAGACTTCACCAGTAGGACGGAGGGTGAGGGGAGCTCCACTGCGGGGACAGGAGCTGAGACCAGTGACACGGACTTGTCCTGTGATGGGAGCTCCCTTGTGGTGGTGGCAACATCTGTGTCCCCCCAACTACAGTTACAGCCGCCACCCCCCCTTCCAGCACCACCCTCCCAGCAGCCCCTCAGCCTTCGCCCCGTGCCTGCTCACCCGGGAGGGTGGGCATCACCTTCGCCCCAGGCACCTCAGGCCCTGCCCCAGTCACGCCTGCTGCCCTCAGTGAGGAGGCCATTGACCTCCTCAGGTCCCTCACTGTTGGGCAGTCTACCATTTTGAATGCCATCCAGGGTGTAGAAAGGCAGTTGCAACAAACCAATGTATTACTGGAGGGCATTAATTCTGGTCAGGCAGCCCTTCAGCTAGCTTTTCAAACTCTGGCCTCAGCACTGATGGCAGCCATTGTCCCTGTGTCCAGCATCCCCCCTCCACCTTCCTCCACCCAGACCTAATCCCCTGTACCCCAGCCTATCCCAAGCACACCTACAGACTAGCATGCACACACGTCAACACCGAAGGGAAGCTCAGGCAAACATACGCACCACACATCCCACAGGCACTCACGCAAGCATCACACACATGCAGACACACCAACATCCACTGCCTCTACTGTGTCCCCCTCCTCATCGTTTCCCTCCTCCCTCCCAGTCTCATCTACACTCACACCTGCATGCACTACCTCTACAGCCACTACTACCATCACCAGCACACCCACCACCACACCCCGCTCACGTGCAGTCACCACCCCCACTACCATTCACACGTCCCCTGTGTCCTCTCCCAGTGTGTCTGTGACGCCCCCTCCCAAGATACACAAACGCAGGCACACACCTACCCTACAGCCATCCACCTCACGACAGCCTCCAGCGCATGCACCTTCACCCAAAGTCAGCAAACTAACACCTCCTACAACCATAACCTCTTCCTCCACACCCAAACCTCCTCCAGCTACCCATCCCAGTGTCTCCCAAAAACTTTTCCTGTCCAACCTTGACCTCTTTCCCACACCTCCCCCACCCCGTCCGTCTCATAGGTCCCGAACTAGCACCTCAGCCACAACATCTCCGGGACCAGTGGTGCCTGTAGTCACCGGAATCTGGAGTGCACCGGCCACCAGGGCAGCCACTGTGGCACGGAGCCACAGCACAGACAGTCCCCCACCTGTGAAGCATCAGAAGTTGGCCAGTGCCCGGCGGGAGAGGGGGAAGACTCCAGCCACCAAAGCCGCTCCCAGGGGTACAGGTGGGAGTGTGGAGTCAGCTGCGACACCTTCCAAGGTGGGGAAGGGGCTCAAGAAAGTCAGCAAGTCTGGGAAGAGCAGCATGGCGGAGAAGACCGCCATCATCCCCGCTGCCCAGGAGGCCACCGCCAGCCCCTGCCCAGCTGCCCAGGAGGCCACCGCCAGCACCAGCCCAGCTGCCCAGGAGGCCACGGCCAGCACCAGCCCAGCTGCCCAGGAGGCCACCGCCAGCACCAGCTCAGCTGCCCAGGAGGCTACCGCCAGCACCAGCCCAGCTGCCCAGGAGGCCACCGCCAGCACAAGCCCAGCTGCCCAGGAGGCCAACGCCAGCACAAGCCCCGCTGGGCCATGAAGGACCGCCAGCAAAAGCCCAGCTGGGCCATGAAGGACCGCTAGCACAAGCCCCACTGGGACAGAGAGGACCGTTAGCACAAGCCCCGCTGGGCCATGAAGGACCGCCAGCAGCTGAGTCACTGCAAAGGAGACCGCCACTCCAAGCACCGCTGAACAGGGCACCGCTGCATCAAGCACCGCTGAACAGTGCACCGCCGCATCAAGCACCGCTGAACAGGGCACCGCTGCCTCAAGCACCGCTGAACAGGGCACCGCTGCATCAAGCACCACTGAACAGGGCACCGCCGCCTCAAGCACCGCTGAACAGGGCACCGCCGCCTCAAGCAACGCTGGCCCATGAGCTACTGAGTCTGTCACGGGCAGAGTGAAGCACTCTGAGCACCATGCCCCCTCCAGAACCAGTGGAGAGATCCATCCTCTACCTCTGTCCTTAGCAGGACGAAGCACTCTGGGCACCATGCCCCCTCCAGAACCAGTGGAGAGATACATCCACTACCTCTGTCCTTAGCAGGATGAAGCACTCTGGGCACCATGCCCCCTCCAGAACCAGTGGAGACTGTTATCCACTTGAGAGACTGTGGCTTTGCACTCCCCAGGATTGCATAGTGGGCAAACCACCCACTGGAGAGACTTGAGAGACTGTGGCTTTGCACTCCCCAGGATTGCACAGTGGGCATGTGGCCCTCACGTGGATTTGGCGTGGTGCACTCAAGCGGCTGAGGTGCCCCCCCTTTCTCTCCCCCTGAGGTGCCTGTTTTATTGGTATCTGATGCCCCTGCAGTGTTCTCTTCGTCATGGTCGGGGATCTTGTGTGGGCCTCGTCCATACCTTGTGGGCCCAGTGTTCCACAGACTTAATTGGAGCACTACCTGGACTACTATGCGTGGTATATATTTTGTACATGGTGTATATATATATTTTTGCCTACTTGATTTTAATATATTACAGTGGTTACACTCATTTTCTATTGTCTTTGCATTCTTCTGGGCGGGGTTTGGGAGTGTAACTGTGAAGTATCAATATGTATTAGTGTGTGTGTTGTAGTGGGTGAGGGTGGGGGTGTTGCGTGTGTGTGTCCCTGTTTTTTCCCTCCCCCCTCCCCTGTGTCATAGGTGCAGTACTCACCGTGGCCTTCGACTCCGGCATTCGTGCTCCTGGTAGAGGGGCAGGAAGACAGTCGCAGGGAGAATTTGAAGTTCCGGGTCCATGGTGTCCTCGTTCCTCGTGGGGTGTGTAGAGGTGAGCGTTTTCCCTTTGAAATCCTGCTTCCGCCATGTTGTTATCCGCGGTGAATCCACCCCGGAAAAGGTGGCGGATTGGCCTGTTGTGATACTGTGGGCGGTACATTGTCCTCCACCTGTCTGTTGGCGGTGACCGCTGCGCTGTTTGTTTGTACCGCCGTGGCGGTCGGAGTGTTAAAGTGGCTGTCTTTGTTGGCGGTTTCCGCCACGGTCGTAATTGCAAAAATGTTACCGCCGGCCTGTTGGTGGTCTTACCGCCGCTTTAACACCGACCGCCAGGGTTGTAATGACCACCATGATTTTTAACATTAGTCAGTGTGTCCACAGCAACATACATGATGCATGTCAATGATATCATGTGACAAGGCATTTCTGAATGGATAAACATGGCAACCAGTACACATCACAGCTGCGAATAACACAAGGGTCACATGTGACCCCCATGGTTTTCCACACATGTCCATAGCATGTATATGGACCAAACTAAAATATGTAGAACACAATTGCCCCTCGAAATGTGATTGGATATCCTGACTGCCAAAATGACCATTGGAGATGGTGGATTGTGGCCCACTGTTAAACACCATCTGTGCCCTGCAACATACTACAATGGTGTTTGAGTAGTAGGACCTACATGACAAGACAGGATAAGCATGTTTGTGAGGTCAAAAATCAATTTTTGCAGGTGTGATGCAGTTTCTAATTCCCAATTCAGCATTTCAGACTGTCAAAATGGACTGACCTACTCCACTAGACTGCCGTCAGAAGTCATTATGGTGTTTGCAACGGTGGAGAACACAGCCATAGGCTAACGTAGTTGCAATAAGGGGCCAATGGGTGTGTCTGACAGCAGTTCACAACTGCGTATTTGGCGGATGTGACCGCCACGTTCTGTAGACTCACTTACTTGAGTCTTGACACTGCTGCCAGCAACACCTCCATGACCTGAGCTACTGTGTACCACCTCTGGGAACAAGCATACCATTTCCAGCAGGTGATAGGGCCCCTGCCTTCTCACCAGGGGAGCTGGAGAGTCCGGTGACTGAGGCCCTACCACTGTATGGACAGCTCTGTGGCTCACCAGAGGAGCAGGTAAGTACCTCATGTGCACAATTTTCTCTTTACTTCACCAGCCTTTCCCTCCTCACAGGCTAGAATGTGCCCATGTGTGCCAGTTAGACTACATGTGTGCCTGTTGTTGCAGTCTGTATGACAGCAATGGGTCAGACAATGTGAAGGTATAGGTGGCCAGTGACATATGTTACGTTCAGTCACATTGCGTTGTGAGGGTTTTTTGTGGTCCTAGATCCTCCTTGTGTTGGATGCACATAACAAGGTAAAAAGACATTACTGCCATCCATTGCCATCTCGTTCCTCATGATTGGTGTAAATGTCACACAACATGTACATGCATGACAACCTTGAGCTGTGTATGCTTGTTGTATGAGTCACTTGAGTGTCATGTGAGCAATGTGTGTAGTGTCACAGTTCTTTCAAAACACATCTGCCCTTGCTAAACAGTTGTGTGGAACACATATCATGAGTCACTCTGCCCTTCAGGTTGCCACACACACCACATGACAAAGTTCTTTTGTCTACATGATGTACTGTCATGCATGTAAGTGATGTGAATGGAGTGTCACTTAGGCTCTGCATGCTCAGCCCGCAGAGACCAGGGACTTTCAAATGTATCTCCCAGTATGGGACCTAATCTAGGCTGTGGTAGAGTCTCTGTGGCTATGCAACTGTGGCACTGTGTCCACTCCCTGTACTCCAGAAGATCCTGTCATGTGGCCAATATGAGGCTCTGGTGGCAAAATCTGCCCTGAATGCCTCATTCCTTTGACTAGGTTAGGAGTGGGTTCAGAGGTAAATCATTAATCTAGTCCCTATGTGTATTAAGCATCATTGTCAGTGTGTGTCTTAGACTCATGACACATCCCTTACTCCCACGGCTCTGTTGTCACCTTCATGCAGGTTATATTTGTCCTGTACAGGCGTACTGCATAACTGCCAGTCCCACAGTGCAGCTAGTGTTTTGTTTCATCAGAGGCCATAATATGTGACTCAGTAGTTTGGTTACATAGAAGAAACTGTAAAATGTATGCCTTTGTTTGTTGGATGCCATCTCTGTGTTCTGTGGTACAGGTAGATAACACAGAACCCCACCACCTGAAGTGGCATGAGTCTGCATTTGGTAGACCACATATCCACACATGCACAAGGAAGACACTTCCTGTACCCACCATGCCAGTCTCTTGATTGTTACTCAAATGCAATGTTGAAATTTGTACTCTGCAGCTGCCTGTAAGGACTGCATGTAGTGAGTCATTCTCACAGTATATGAATGTGTTGGTCCATTCATGCATAAAACGTTTATCCTTCAGAAGCTGCATAGGTGTGTAGTGTTTGATAGTTGCTCACATCACAGTACTGGTTGCTTGAGCATGGGCTGCCTGATGTCAGTAAGCCTGCTTAGTCATTATAGGCCATGAGCGGAGTAGTGGGTTAGTCTGCAGATGCAAATACATATGTCTGTAGTCATGTCCCTGAACTTATAGGCCTGTTTGTTTCACACTTGGGGAGTATTGACAAATATTAAAGTCCTAGCTTGGTGTTACTGAAATATATGAGACTCAACCATTTCTGATGAAACTTGTAATTATAATCTCTTAATTTTTCTTTTTCATCCATGCAGGTCAATGCCCATCAAAAAGGGAACTACAGAGAGCCATCGGCAAGAAGGTACGGACCCTGGGGTTCCGTAGCTGGCGGAGCGCCCACTGCAGGAAAAGGTGGGAGGACCTGAGACGCTGGGCCCGGAAAATCGTAGAGGTCTAGCTGGGGCTGTCCTCCTCACGTGGGTGGGATGCCCATCGGGCCATGACCCCCCTAATGGCCCGCATTCTGGTGGTGGTCTAACCAGACCTTGATGGGCATTTGATGACAGCACAGCAGCCACAATGGGTGAGTATAGGGCATATTCCTGCCTGTCACATGGCCAAATGAATGTGTCCGGTTCTGACAGCTCCCTCTGATGATTAGGGATGAGCCATGTGTAACACAGTAGATGAGTGATTGTTTGTGTGGACATGTCATATGTTGTATACTAATGTGGCTTGTGGCTAATGTGGCTTGCCTATATGTCCACGGACCTATGACCCAAATGTGTACAATCCACTAACAACTTGCTGTCCAGGGACAACATACAGTATGGCTGTGTATAGTGATCAATCAAGTACTGATTGTTGTTGTAGTGTGTGTAAATTCTATGCAACAGACCACTACTCCTCAATGTTATAGGCCAAAGGTAAAGAAGTGATTGATCACTGTCCTCAGCCATGTGGCTTGGTAAATGAGTATTTTAGCATCTGCCACCCAGAAGCTACTTGTTTTCAGTGTGTGACGGGTGTTGGTGTCTAACTACAGTCTGTAATTTAAAGATGGCCATCATATATGTGACAGAGCATACATTGTACTTTGGGTGCAGCTACCGATCAATACTTTCCCCTGACATGATTTATGTGCCATCACTGTTGCCAACTTTTCTTGTGCCTACATGTCCCTGTCTCATTACCAAACATTTGTAACCTGCTGTGTCATGATGTCTGTATTCCGTCACATATATGTACATGGCAACCTGTGTGTGGAATAAGACATTTACAATAGGGTTACATTTCATGTTGTGCCACAAACAGGAGTGTGTCACTGTTGTTTATTGGCTAACACATACCCTCATACATCATAGCATGTCATTTGGCATTGACAACTGCAGTAGCAATGAGGAACATGAAAGGTAGGCCTAGAGTTTTGAGCCACAGTGTGCATTTACATGTCATTGATGTGGCATCATGTAGCAAAGCACACTGCATCTGTGAAATGGGTAAGGTTTGTAACCTGACTGTTGACATGCATTACGAAGTTATTTTGAAATGACCTGTGTTTGGGAACAAGCATTCATCCACAGACAACTGGGTCTGCATGACCATAATGGTGGCAATGATGGAGCTTCCAATTAGGAAACGTGTTGAGGGCCTTCAACAAGTACTTGCAAATGTCTGGGTCTCTGAAACATCCAAGAGACTAATGGCATCTACTGATGCACTCAGACTATGTCATGGTAAGGGGTGCTAGACATCAGTGGTGATTTCCCTGGGGCTTGCTGATTCATTGTGTTGTGGATTTTAGGGACATTTCTTCCTGACATATTGCACATGTTTTCTACAGTGCCCATTTCCATGCCATATGTGAGGCCTATCTGAGCAACATTAGTACTACCTCCATGACTTCAGCGGGACAAATATCACTTGGTGAAGTGTGCAATGTGGATCTGCTTCCAGTGTGATATCAGAATTTCCATGTCACCTTCTCCAGGCTATTACACTTTTGTCAGCAACATGGCAGGATTTTGGAGCATCATTTATTATTGTTGGGTCATTATGTATGTGACAAATAGATGTGTACATGACCTTGTGAGGGATCTATGGGAATGCAGTTGTAATTTCTCCTACTATTGTAAAACAGGTTACTGGGGCCTGCACCATGGGGCAAAGCTTTGAGGGTGATGAGGTCTCCTATTGGTTCAATAGTTACTGTGATTGCACAACTTCAGCCATGCAATTGTCGTTGTCTGAGATCCTGATTTTCCTGTACGCCACTGTTGACAGTTCAGATGGTCTCCATGCATATGGAATGGCATAAGTATGGGCCAATTAAGTGGAGTTTGTTGCTGGGGCCTACTTGACATCATGGTAATGTCTGCTAATCAGAACTATTGTTGAAGTGTGATCATGGACATGTGATGACCCTATTTCTCTTTGTATTTGCAGTATCAGCCCAGGAAAGAGAAGGAGACAGGGCACTGCCGAGTTGGGATGCATCTGGCCATTGGATCTCGGGTCAAGCTACCACAGACACAGAGGGACACAGAGGGTAAGGGGAGTGCCTCAGGGAGCTGGAACATTATCTTCATCATTGGAATATTCCTCCAGTGGATACTCTCTAGTGGTGCCAGACCCATCGGGCATAGCCCTGAACCATCTTTGTCCGCCACCCACGTTCTATCACCAGCCTCCCTGTGGAAAAACTATACTGGCAGCACTATAAGTCCATTAAAACACTTGATCCAGGAACATTTCCAGGATCCAGGACAGTTTTGCAGGCGTTCATTGAAATGGGAGATGGAGCTGTCCTGAATGATATCAATGGTTCATTTTTTCTACATCTGGCGTCTAAACGTGAGAAAGAGCAAGATAATGCGGAAGTCCTGTTAAATTGTAATTTTGATTTTCTAAGTGAAGCGTATCTGTGCTGGGACACTGTGATTTCTCCTAAGATGGTGTAGGTAACTTCACCACAATTGCCAAAACAATACTGGAGCAGAGGTTTACTGGACTTAACAATCTGAGTACGAGATTGTTTTCCTTCTCCACGGAGATGATGAGCAGCCATATGATTAAATACAACTTGTTTCACTGATTCCTCATCTCACATTGGTTTACGTTGATGCTTTTACTGCTTTTACTGCCATCCTCTAATGGCAGTTTTAGGCTTGATCTTCCTGCACCGATCCACGCACCATGCAACAAGTTTTACTATGTCCTCCTCTTGCTGCCTTGCCTGCCACTCTTCTTCCACCCACCAAATATCTATCTTCGACTGACAGTGATTAGTCCTGCTCTATTCCCGTGCTGAAACCACCTCTTCAGGGCTGGATAGGCCTTTTATTTTACTATACATTTCCCCTGTGGGCTGGAGTCTGTGGGAGCAGTCTTTGAAAGCCCAGGGCCGCCCATGGTGCCTCTGTCACTTTCACCAGCTCCTCAAGGTTATTTGCGGCAGGCAGGGGAGGCTTTGAAAAAGAGAAAGGGAGGAGGAAGGTAGAGAGGAAGCAATCAGAGAGGAAGAAGAAAGAGCAAAGAAAGAGGGAGTGAATGGAAGGATGGGTAGAAAGAGAGAGCCAGCATCAGTAGATGAAGGGTGCAGCTTTGCGTTTTTTACCCAGAGCTACTATTGGTTCCCCATTCTAGCCCTCCTTAGTACCTCTCTCCTTCTTGCCCTAGCTGTATTCAGCCCTGTTTGGCCTTATATCACTTCAATATTGCTTTGATTGGAGAAAGAAGTAAGAGAGGGCTGAATAACTTGGTCACTGTTCTGGTTAAAGATATCATAAAGATGGCTGCCTCAGGACATCACAAGTCTACATTCTAAAAAAATACAGGCACTTATTACGATCCTGGCGGTGGGTGATAAAGTGGCGGTAATACCACCAACAGGCTGGCGGTAACTACAACCAAATTATGACCATGGCAGTGATATCTCGGATAAACAACCAATGTACCACACCGACCACCAGGGCGGAAAGAACAGTCACCCTGGCGGTAACCGCCTACAGCCAGGCAGAAGACAAAGTTCCACCCACCATAATAAGACCCTGCAAACTGCCACCTTTTCCGGGGTGGTACCAACGCCAACAAAAGCCTGGTGCAAACAGAGCACAAAACCTAAGGGACTCACCAACCTAGACACAGGGAAGAACCGCACTGTTATGGAACCCGAAGTGCAAGTCTTCCTGATGATCTTCTACGTTATGCTCCACCTGGAACAACAACACTGGCAAAGATGATGACGGTGAGTACAGCCGCCTAGCACACAAGGGAGGGTGGGGGCAAAAAGAGAGTGACACACACACCACAACACACACCCGACACACACAAACCATACACACAACCAGCTGCATTACAAAAACAATTTGACCCCGAAAATCTGCAGAATAATGCAAGGGCAACAGGAGTTTGTGAAAGTGATTGTAGTCAGTTCAACATCAAAATTAATAATCCGATTTGGCCATGAAACAGATATGTACACTTGTATAAAAGAGGGACCCTGCCCAGTCCATAGTTCAAAGGGCCCACATGGCCACTGGGCACAGTCCAAGTCCCAACTCAAATCCTGCACCAATCCAGATAGAACACTGCAGGGGCATCAGTTGTCAAATAGGCAGGCACCTCAGGGGGAGGGGGTGGCACCTCAGCCGGATGCGGGAACAAGCCACTGGTTCTCAAAGGGGTAATATGCCCTGTGCTTCGTTCTGGGGAGTGCAATGCCACAGTCTCTTGAGTGGGTGTCTCGCCCACTGGTTCTGGAGGGGGCAACATGCCCTGTGCTTTGTCCTGGGGAGTGCAAGGCCACAGTTCATGGGGTCGGTGTCTTGCCCACTGGTTCTGGAAGGGGCAACATGCCCTGTGCTTTGTCCTGGGGAGTGCAAGGCCACAGTCTCTCGAGTGGGTGTCTTGCCTACTGGTTCTGAAGGGGACAACATGCCCTGTGCTTTGTACTGGGGAGTACAAAGCCACAGTTCCAGGAGTGGGTGTCTTTCCCACTGGTTCTGGAGGGGGCAACATGCCCTGTGCTTTGTCCTGGGGAGTGCAAGGCCACAGTCTCTCAAGTGGGTGTCTTGCACACTGGTTCTGGAGGGTAGACTACATGATGTCCGCCGGCGGTGATGGCTGCATGCTGGTGGTGGTTGGGGTAGGCTTCTGGACAGCCCCTGCACACTGTGACGGCTGCATGCTGGTGGTGGTTGGGGGAGGCTCCTGGACAGCCCCTGCACTCTGTGATGGCTGTATGCTAGTAGTGGTTGGTGGAGGCTCCTGGGCAGCCCCTGCACTTTGTGATAGCAGCACTTCCACGGCTGGTGGTGGGTGCCCCCGGACAGCTGCTGGTGATGGCGGTGTTTGTCTGACAGCTTCCGCTGCCGTAGTCTGCCTCTTCTCCTCCTGTTCATGGGTTGGGGATCCCTTACCCTTCCAGGCAGGGGTGGATGGACTCTTCCCCCCTCTGCCTGCTGGTGCAGGCTCCTACCTCTTGTTCCCAGCTGGTGCAGGCTCTTTCCCCTTCTTCCCAGCTGGTGCAGGCTCCTTCCCCTTCTTCCCAGCTGGTGCATGCTCCTTCCCCTTCTTTCCAGCTGGTGCAGGCTCCTTCCCCTTCTTCCCAGCTCGTGCAGGCTCCTTCCCCTTCCTCACAGCTAGTGTTGGACTCTTTCCTTTCATCCCAGCTCATGCAGGCTCCTTCCCCTTCAGTGTTGTTGGCCTGGTATCCCTACCACCATGAGCAGGTGGTGCTACCACTATCCCGTGGACTGTTTGGCTGAGGTGCTGGGCTGTGGCCTTGCTACCCTGCCAATACGTGCAGGACAGGGGGCAAGGGGCAGGGAAGAGGTAAATCGTAGAAAGCAAAAGCTTTTTAGGGATGTTGGGGTGGGAGGGGGGAGGAGTAATGGGAATGGAGGATGAGGGAGTGGTCGTCAGAGGTGTATGTCTGTTGGATTTGGTTGCAGGTGCATGGGCTGTATGCTGTTGTAAGGTGGATGGCTGTTGGGTGTCTGAATGCTTGCGTTTGTGTCCTAGAGGAGGGGGGACAGACACAGTGGGGGAGGACACAGGGGATGCATGCATGGATGTTGTGGAGGTGTCTGCCAGTGAGGTGTGTGTTCTGCTTGGGGTGGTGATGATGGTGGTAGTGGATATTGATGTAGTGTATGCAGGTGTGAGTGTGGACATAACTGGGTGGGAGGTGGAGGAGGAGGAGGAGGAGGAGGGGGAGACAGTGGAGACTGTGGATGTGGTTGTTTCTGCAACTGAATGGTGTTTGTGTGTGCCTGTGGGATGCAGTGTGGTGCTTGTGTTTGCTTGTGCCACTCTTGGGTGTTGTCTTATGTGCATGCTCTTTGTCTGTGTGCTTGGGATGGGTTAGGTTTGAGGAGAATGGGACTCGGAAGTGGAAGTAGGAGGGGGGACAGTAGGAACAGGGACAATGACTGCCATCAGAGAGGAGGCCAGAGCCTGAATTGATCTCTGTTGGGCCACCAATCCAATGCGAATGCTGTCCAGGAATGCATTGCATTGCTGCATCTGGGATGACAGACCCTGGATGGGATTCACAATGGTTGATTGCCCTACAGAGATGGATCTCAGGAGGTCAATAGCCTCCTCACTCAGGGCAGCAGGGCTCACTGGGGCAGGGCCTGAGGTGCCTCCTGGGTGAGTGAGCAGGGGCAACTCGCTGAGCGGCTACTGGGAGGGTAGTGCTGGTACAAGGTGGCGGCTGTACCTGAAGCAGGGATGGTCACAGATGTGTCCTCCACCACCGGGGAGCTCCCATTGGAGGAGGAATCAGAGTCTGTGTTGTCCCCTCCAGTCTCCGCCATGGTGCTCCCCTCGCCCTCCATCCCACTGGTTCCCTTAGCGTCGGTGGACTCTGCCTCCAGGGTCCTGTGGGATGCAGCTCCCTCTGTCGCCGGTGCCTCTGCTCCTCCGCCAGATGATGCTAATGCAGATAAGGACAGGATGGGAAAACAATAAAAGGGGTGAGAGAGACAAAGGATACAAAGGGTCAATGACTGCACCAGCACCACCATTGGCAAACACAGCACACTCACACACTGGAACAGGCCTACGCACTATGCATTGCACTACCAGTGAAATGGCTAGTCACTAAGGAATGAGGAGGGGCACACACCGCCAACTGCAGCACACCTGGGTCCCACGCAGAAGTTAATACTAACAAGCTAGGTAAGCAGTATTTTACACTCAAACCCTTAGCCACCAGAGGACCTATGCTGCTATGTCTGGCCTTGCCTAGGGGCAGCCAAGGACACACAACCACCAACCTGATACCACCCCACCAGCGTAAGTTGTAATGATAGCCACTGTATTCATCCCCTTGAGGCTGCTGTGATGCCCTCAAGTGCCCATCCAGCTCAGGGTAAGCCACTGCCTGTATGCGGGCCATCAGGGGGGTCAGGGTCCGACAGGCACACCTTCCTCATTGGAAGGTCATCCCCAGCTGGGCCTCTGTGGCCTTCCGTGCCCAGCTTCTCAGGTCCTCCCACCGTTTGTGACAGTGGGTGCTCTGCCTGCCATAGACCCTCAGGGTCTGCACCTCCTTGGCGATGGCACGCGATATCCCCTTCTTTGATAGGCGCTGACCTGCAGATCCAATACAGACAGGAGAACACCATTAGACAAACAGTCCAGCCTGTCACAAAAATGGCCCACCATACCTGATCCCATCACCATTGGCACACACATCGCCCAGTGCACAACATGTACAACGCCAAGAGGACATCCACCCACCCTCCTTACATGATGCCTTCACACACAACTCCATGCATTCATGCCACATGCATCATGCCCACAGTGTACTCACCTGCTGGTGTGGAGGTCCGTACTGGGGTAAGACCCCATCCACCAGTCACTCCAGCTCCTCCGAAATGACAGCTGGGGCCCTTTGCCCAGTCACATTGGCCATGGTAGGTTCCAGACACAGGCCATAGCAGCACATACAGAGTAGGTCCTCTCATATGGAATATCAGGAAACAAGTGAGGTTTGAGATAGAAAATGGTGGCCACATCCGCAGCGGTGCATTCTGTCACCACCGGCATAGATCCCCATTGGCCACTGTACCTCAAAGGGCACAGTATAAACCAATGAGGAATTGCACGGCTGTTCACGACCACCTCTCGCCATGGTGCACAACATCAGTGGTTTTACCTCACTTCCACCTGTCCCTCCACACAGGACAGAGGGGGTGAACAGGCCTATCGATTATTCATGTGTCACAGGATATATAGGCACATACTTTTAAATTACACTGTCACCAAACATGTTTGCACGATGTGGACTGCTGTTGTGGTATAGTTGTTCAAAATGTGACAGCCTACTCACTCCTGTGTCCCTTAGATACCTACTGCTGCGAATGAATAGGAGATGGAGACATACTCCGTGTACAGACCCCTGGTGGACTTGGCTACACTGGCGGACAGGCACATTATCCTCACCTATAGACTGGACAGGGCCACAATCACAGAGATGTGTGTCCAGTTGGAACCTGGCCTGATCTCAGCTATCCGTCATCCAACTGGGATCCCTCCCTCTTGTACAAGTTCTAGCAGTGTTCCATTTCCTGACAACTGGTTCTTTCCAAGTGACAGTGGGCTTGGCAGCAGGAATGTCACAGCCAATGTTCTCAATCATGCTTCCAAGAGTCTTGTCTGCCCTGATAAAACACAAGTGCAGCAACATTGCTTTCCCCCAGGTGGAGGATTTGGCCACTGTGAAGGCAGGGTTTTAGGCAATGGGACATATCTCAAATATAATTGGGGTGATTGACGGAACACATATTGTATTTGTGTCCCCCTCAGCAAAATGAACAGGTGCTTAGGAATCGTAGGAGTTTCCACTCCATGAATGTGCAGATGGTGCGCCTGGCGGGCCAGTATATCTCCCATGTCAATGCTAAGTATCCTAGGTTGGTGCAAGATACCTTTGTCCAGAGGAATAGCAGCATCCCAAATGTGATGGCCCAACTACAGAGGCACAGGGTGTCGCTAATAGGTGAGCCTTAGTTCTCACCCAGCATATGTTAGTGAATGACTATGCTGTTGGCCATATGAGATAGTGTGTGGCTAAATGTTGTCCCTCAATATTTGCAGGGCACTCTGGTTACCCAAACTTATCATGGCTGCTGACCCCTGTGAGGAATCCCAGGACAAGGGCAGAAGAACGTAATGAGGCACATGGGTGAACCCGAAGGATCATTGAGAAGACCTTTTGCCTCCTGAAGGCTAGATTCAGGTGCCTCCATCTGACAGGTGGATCCCTGTGCTACTCACCCATTAAGGTCTGCCAGATAGTAGGGGCATGCTGCATGTTGCCCAACCTGGCCCTCAGATGCCATGTACCTTTTCTGCAGGAGGAGGAGACTGGAGATGCCCCTGTGGCAGCAGTGGACCCTGAGGACAGTGAGGATGAGGAGGCAGAAGATGGATGACGATGTGGACAGAGCATTGGTGATACGTCAGTACTTCCAATGACACACAGGTGAGACAGTGCAACTTCACATTTCTATGACTATTTTTGTATCCTATGTGGCATTAGCATGCTGGCATTAACCACTTCTTTCCCCTGCTTACTGTTACCTATGGATATTCATTTTACAGATGTTGGTGATATAACAACATTGTCCTGATGTGACCACAACAGCCAGCAACAGATCATTCATTCTATGCTCATTCTATGTACAGTTCATTTGCAATGGTTGTAGCTGTTTCAATGAATACAAATTTGCAGTACATGAAATACTAGTAGTCGAGTTTTATTCAAGGATGTTTATTATTGTGCTAAAATATAGGGGGGAAGTGCAATGGAATGTGGTGATGTTGGAGGAAAGTCCAGGGTATTGTTTGAGTTTGTTTGTAGCACAAGTGCAGTGTCAATGGGGACATAGGAGGGGGAGCAATGGCAGTTCAAGGTGGAAAAGGAAGGTGACAGAGTAGGACACAAGGGGGACAATCAGGAGAGTCTAATTTCCTGGCAGTGGTCTTGGCAAGTGTCTCTGGCTTCTGTCTGGCTCACAAGGAATGTTTG